>NC_073252.2:134375000-135000000 GCF_029289425.2 Pan paniscus | reverse complement strand
AGTACAGAGGGGAGATATTAAAACAGACCAAAGACACATGAATCTTTGGAGCAATGTTCTTAAGTAGGTAAGGTAGAATGGGATCTAGAGGAAAGGAAAATCTTAAGAACAGAGGGTTCATCCTTATCAATAGGAGGATGATCAGAATTATGTAGGCACCAATTCTGGAAGTAGGTATATAAGGTGGCAGGATTTCATGGGAATTTTTGTTATTGGCTTCAATTTAATCAGCATTTGAAAAGTGTGCATTTACGTGTCCCTATACATTAAAAGTGCTCATCTGCTCAACATACTTGTATTGCTTATGTAATAAATATCTGGAAAGAGTTAAAACACATGTAAAATTAAAGTCAATTTAAAATATACTCCACAAATCTGATTGTAATCTACTTACCTACTTATCTACTATTATCTACTTACCCAAACCAGCCTGCTCCCTACCTCACTCTTGTCTTCTGTGTTTAGAAAATTTAAAATCTGTGAGAAAATTTAACCAAGATAATTTGTGCATGTGTGTGGGTAAAGTGAAGGGTGGAGATAACTGCTCTTTTCAAGTCATACATTTTCTGTGGTAAATTTAAGAAATCATATTTAAATTTCTTTGTGGGTGTGCATATGTAAAGATTGCAAGGTTATAGGTAATCGCTATTCACGTTTGCTTTGCAAAGCTCACAATTTATAATAGAAAATCTATCTCTTTAGTATGTGAAGGACATAGAAAAAATACAAGTGTTTATAAATTAAAGAAATCAGAGCCAGAAGACTGGGAAATTGTAGAAAGATTAATAATACCATTGAAAATCCAATTTGCCTGCACAGAAAATCATATTTTCTGAGAGAAATATTAATATCAGAGATGCCTAAATAGGTTATTTAAAGATTAAATTGCAAGGGATGGAGGAGTAAGAACAAAAACAAAGTCAAATAAATAAAAACTAACATTGCAGAAACTTGAGATCTTACAGATGACTGATTGTTATCTACTTAAATATCTTTTGATTAAGTAAATGTAAAAGATTATTCAGAGTTCTATATTTTGAAAGAATTTGTAGAGATCATTAAGCACATTTTCTTTAAATTGGGCCAGAGTTATTTAAGACACCCTGCGGTGCCAAATAATGGGCAAGTGCCAGAATAGAAAAGTATGTAAATTTAATATGTATAAGGAGGATCTTACATCCTGGCTGTACAGAGAGAGGGCAATGATGGAGTTTATTTTCACACATAAGATTAATGAACATGACTATCTATCTTTTCATTTCATTTTATTCCATTTTAAATGTTAGCATATTTTCAGGAAAATTTATGCAACTATTGGATGAAATCTGTCTCAATATTTCCATATATTAGAAATACACAAATATGGCAATCACATTCATTTAGATGATGTTACGAACTCTGCAGCAATTTACAGACACTGGACAGGTTATGTTTTTCTTTTTGTAATTTTTAAATTCCTAAAGAGACTTCATCTTTCCCCCAAATGTCTTTTTGGGGAACTGTGTTCATGCGTGGAGGAGTTTTATTTTCTAAGTACTAGACAGTGTGATCTTTCATGTTTCTACTTGCTTCATGAGATAATAGCAAAACAAATGAACGAAAGCATGTTTACCTATCTTAAAACTATCTAGTTTTTTGGCTTTCAAACTTGCTTCAAAATAGAATAGTAAAGATATTTTTCATAGCTAAACAGCGTGCAGCCATGGTTTTTCTACCAAGCTTTAGTTTACATGGCATTCTTCATGGAGAAATCTGATCTTCAGTTATGCTTGTCCAACTTTTATCTATATTGTGAGGCCAAAATAAAAACTTTTGCTTACTGCCTGAGATTTAAAGTAAAGCTTCCATTCAATAGTAATGATGAATTTTTCCCTTAGTCTACTTTCTTTTAGAACTTATATTATTTCATAGCTTACTGTATTTGTAGTTTTTGTCTCTGAACATAAATTTTAAACTTCTTGAAAACAAGAACTAAACTTTTATATTAGATTTGTCTTTATAGCTGCCAGTACCCAGAAAGTAATTGGCCAAATATCAGGTCTTTAATTAATACTTCTTATCTAAGTAAGGCATCATTTCAATTTGTGTATTTGAGGTAGTAATAAACTGCATGTGAACAGTTTCTGCTAGTGTGGAGAAAATGAGAAAATAAAATATTTCATTAAAAAAACATCAAAATTTTATGATAATTGAAAGTAATTAAGGCGACTCAACAGTCAAATGGTTTAGACGATTTTTAGATTTAAAGCTTGGAGCATAGTAATATTGCTAATTTAGGTAAAGTTCATTTGTGGAGTAAAATTGTTTTATGTATTTTTGTCCATGGATATTTTGGTGTATCAGTGGGACCAGAATTAGTTTTAAGATCAGTAATTATCAGCAAGGTTGTGGGAAATTTCACATTAACTCGAACCAGAATGCGAGAGAAACAAGAGCAAAGGCTGTGGCAGAACATTTTGGAACTTGCTGAATATGAGGCCGTATTCTAAATTCCTTGGTGGCACCTGATCCTTTTCATTAAAATAAGTTGTAAAGTCATCTACTGAGAATCAGCAAGAACATCTTGGGAACAGGAACAAGTAGAAGATTGTGACAGTTGTTCACATGATGAATAACAAGCTTAATTATAAATACTAAATGTAAGATATTACCATTATCAACACAGTAGTATCGAAGTTAATATTGATTACTTGGCATTCTGCTACAATTTTATTTTATTTCATCTTCACAATGCTATCAGGGAGGCACTGTTGTTAATATTTTTTCCCATTTTATAGAAGAGAGGTCTAGGAATTAAACTAAGGAAGTCACCAAAGGTCACACAAAAAGCAAAGGTGAAAGTTTTTATTTGAACTTTGGCTAACTCATGCCTTTGTTTTTTCTATCACAAAATATTGATATACCACACTTACAAATATTATCAATTTTGTAGTTATTTTAATTATTTTTTTGCTCCATTCTCTAAATTGTGTATTTTCCTGTTACAAAGAAACAGACCAATGAAACAGGTGTAGATGTGGCACCAATCTCTCTACATCTCTCTTTCTCTTTCTCAATCTCTTTTATCTTCTACAGAAAGGAAAAAAATAGGTGACATCTCTTCTGCAGTAAGATGTTAGAAGGAGGCCAGGCGCGGTGGCTCACACCTGTAATCCCAGCACAGATCACGAGATCAGGAGATCGAGACCATCCTGGCTTAACACGGTGAAAGCCTGTCTCTACTAAAAATACAAAAAATTAGCTGGGCATGGTGGCGGGCGCCTGTAGTCCCAGCTACTTGGGAGGCTGAGGCAGGAGAATGGCGTGAACCCGGGAGGCAGAGCTTGCAGTGAGCCAAGATAGCGCCACTGCACTCCAGCCTGGGCGACAAAGCAAGACTCCGTCTCAAAAAAAAAAAAAAAAGAAAAAAGACGTTAGAAGGAATACTACTTTAATATTTTGCTCCAAGCAGAGAAAAGTCTATAGTTAATGGCACAATACCTGTATCAAATAGCCATTTTGTCAGAGATGCTATTGATTAGAAAGCCTCTGAAGTTTTTGCACTGTTTTTTGCTCTCTCTTTTTTGGCTCTGGTCTCAACCGTAAACTTGGCAAGGCACTTCCTTCAGCTGATTCAATTGGTTGATTCTATGTCTCTCCTCATTTGTGGAAGGATATATCTACCTGAGAGGTGGTTGAATCTAGGTGTTAAGGGTCCAGGTTCTGAAAACAGACTGAATTTACATTCCAGCTCCATCATTTACTTCCACAGCCCTAAGAGAAAATTTATTAATCTTTATCTGCCTCAGTTTTTTCACCTTTAAAATGGAGTTATTAATAATACCACCTACAAGATGAATTATGAGGATTAGATGAGTTTATATATGTATTATTCTTAGTGTCCAGTATATCCTAAGCTTTAACTTTTGCAATCAAAGATATACTTGATCATAAATATTGAGTGTCACCAAAAATTAGAAAATAACTTTACATATGTCCCAAATAGCATTTTTCAATAGCATAGAACTCTGGTCAAAACTTTGCCCCAGCACTGTTAGATCTCCCATTGACTCATGTTTTTTGCTTACTATAACAAAATATGCTGCTTGCCTCCTGCTGGTCCCCAACCCCAAATGACAGATACGACCAGCTTTGCAAGTCACACAACGTGACGCAGCTTTCCCCATAAACCAGAATCCTAGGGGGAGGGGTTTGTCCAATCTTATTAAAGAAACTAAGCAAAATGAAACTTAAGCCTTGAAGACAAGGTTCTACTTTATTTGCCGTTTTCAGGATTTGAGTCACAGTGGCAAATGCTAATTTATATGCAAGTTTTATTCCCTGATGGTGTGCCAAAGTTTTGGTAAAAAATGAGAATGTTAATGAAAGAGCCGATCATCTTCAAGTGTTGAATTCAATATTCATGCTGCATTCGAGGTAATTTCACGAAGAACTGTGGCATTAATAAATGTCTTTCTCATCCTAAAGCACTTATAAATGAAAATACTATTTGTCAAATTAAACCCTGTGCACTATATATAATACTATAGAGAATCATGAGTGCTATGTACACTTTCGGAAACAAGGTAGCCAAAACAGTTTCAGAATAGGGACACCTGAGATAATCACAAAAAGGAAACATTCTCCTTGTAAAAATTTTAAAAATAAATAGAAAACGTTTTTCTCTTTTGTTTTGACTGTACCTAAAGCCTTATAATTTAATTTATGTTAGAATATATGAGGATGGGGAAAAACACAGTAGTGAAACATTTAAGTTCCTTGGAGAGCTGCAGTCTGTCCAGACAAAGCTGTAGTGTCTGTTTTCCTGCAAGGATGGCAGTGAGTGAAAAAGTGATGTACAGAGACCTCTAGAGACTGGAAAGCTTAACTACAGTTAATACTATGCAGATAGGCTTCAATGCTGTACTGTAATTGAATTACTCAGGGAGCTATAACACAGCTATAAAGAGAACAAGGTACTATTCTATTCCTAGTGATGTGGTTAAAATCAGCATTCTCAAAAGCCTTATGCTTTTGGCTATTTTCTCTTTAATGATTTAATTAAGGTAAAATATGCTTTACATTTGCTCTACTGCAAAAACAATGATTAAACCACAGATGTTCATACCAAAAACATATAAATTATCAATGTGTGCAGAACATTTATTCTTAGAAAAACGTAGTAAGCATTTACCTGCTGCCATGGCATAGGATATTCTATTTACTTTGGCTTTTACTTACTTGTTTTGGAAAGAAAAGCTGTCGTTATCACGTTTATTTTCCTTTTTTGATATATTGGATTCCTCCTTTTGATAGCTTTGATTATGGCTGGTAGATTTCTTTAAATACTCACTAATAATCCTATAAGAACTTATTGGAATGGAAATAACACAGTTTACAATCAGTTCTGTCTTCATTTCAACTAATTTTTTTGCTCTGTGCACGAAGTTATAAATGTTGAATATTTCCTGCTACAAAGAAACAGATCAAATAAACAAGAATAGCTGCTCTACTTCTGTCTCTGTCTCCATCTCTCTCCCTCCTTCTCCTCTCTCTCTGTCTGGCAGACACATACGTATTAGTGTATTAGCCATTAGTATTAGTCGAGGTTCTCCCAAATAACAATACCAATATCCAATATGGGGTGTAGCGTGTGTGTGTGTGTGTGTGTGTGTGTGTGTGTCTCAAGGAAGAGAAGGAGAGAGATAGATAGATGATAGAGAGACAGAGAGAGAGAGGGAGACAGAGAGAGAGAGATTGATTTATTTTATTTTATTATTAGGACTAGAAAGTTCAAAATCTCCTGGTCAGGTTGACAGGCTTGAGATCCCAGGGAAGAATTGATGTTTTAGTCTCTAGCTCAAAGGCAATCTAAAGGCAAATTTCCTTTCAAGGCCTTCAACCAACTGGATGAAACCCACTCACATTTGGGAGAGTAATCTTGTCTTCCTCAAAGTCTATTGATTTAAATGTTAATCACATCGGAAAGATAACTTTTTTGCAACATCTAGACTACTGTTTGACTAAAAACTAAGTACCATGGTGTAGCCAAGTTGACACATAAAACTGACCATTGAACTGAGTAATTCTGACAACTTTATAAAATTTGACTATTCTAAGTGAACCAAAGCAAATCAAAGCAAGCAAAATATTAACATAAATATACACACAAATAATACAATTATACAATAACTAGTGATGATATATCCTAAGAATTCTACCTAATCACAGTAAAATATTTCTCAGAAAGACAAACACTGCAAAATGCCTACCTTGCAATTAAAGTTCACTGCTATCTGATGTTCAGCCTACCATATTCTTTTATTATTTCTTCTTGAAGAATAAAGCTAAATTTATAATTAAACTATTTTAATAATCACACCCAAGTTCTAGTTATTGAATCCAGACAGATATGTTTTCATTGATTACAGATTTTTTTCTTGTAGACATGTGGAGATCCCAGCGAAGAGTTGATTGAGATATATTTCCTTAATATTTCAAATAAAACTGGAAAGATACTCTAAGCCAAATATGTCATTTATTATTGAGCATATAAATAAGGATAATATGCTTGCTAATAATTTTATAATCTTTTATTTTTTAAAATCCCAAGTAATATAATTAGTTTTGAGTTATATTGACACAAAATGGTGTCATCTTGGTTTGAAATTGAAATTTAATTAATATTACCTATGCAAAAATACTTGGAATATATTAGTGATACTGTCTTCAGCCACCATTATATATTTAAATATGAATTTGATATAAAATACTCACAGACTTTTCCTTTTAAAATCTGTGAATACTATTTGTATATTACATGATAGCATATTTCTGAGAGTACTTTCCTCATCATTCTTTTTTGGATAGGCATCTGCATTCTCTTAATATGCAATGAGTAGAATATGACTATGGACTCATTTGACTAATTAAAAAAATTGCTCATGCACATAAAGTAGCTTGTATAAGATCATATTGCAATTTAGTATTCATGCCAGAAGTAAAACCTACATTTAGTAGTTTTGAATACAGTGTATAATCATTTGAGATTTACCAAGTGGGGATCGAGTAACTGGCGAAAAGTCTGTATACATTTTTAAAAACATGTTTAGATCATTATATTTATTTTTCAGCCTTATTAAGGTATAACTGACAAAATTTCAATATATTACAAATATACAATATGATTATTGAGTCTATGTCTAAATTGTGAAATGATTACCACAATCAATTTACACATCCATCACCCCACATAGTTGCCATTTTATGTGTTGGGGGAGGGGTGCTGAAGACAGTTAAGATCTACTCTAGCAAATTTTAAGTAAACAATTCAGTATTATTAACTATAGTTGCCATGCTATACAGCTTCAGAATTTATTCATCTAGCAATCGAAAGTTTGCACCATTTTACCTGCATCTCTCCACGTCCCCCACCTTCCCACTTCCTGAAATCACCTTTCTACTCTACTTTTATGAGTTGAGCTTTCTTAGATTGCACATGTGAGTGAGATTATACAGTATTTGTCTTTCTGTGCCTGGCTTAGTTTATTCAGCATGATGTCTTCCAGGTTTATCCATGCTGTTGCAGGTGTTCCTTATTGTTTATGGCTGAATAATATTTCATTGTGTATATGTATCATGTTTTCTTTAGTCATTCATTAGTCTATATACTTCTTAATTCCTTAAAGACCTGAGGAAATGGCAATATAATCCCTCATCTATATATTTTTGATAGACTACATCAGAATCTATATGTCTCTAATAGAGATATTTTTAATATAGCTAGTAAAACACATAGATAAATTCTGAACAACAGTTCTGTGTTTTGTTTTGTTTTGTTTTAAAGCTAAGTAGTTTAAGGCTAAATTGCAATCATGATCTGTAGTTAATGGACTGATTTTTTTTCATCCTGAATCCAAATGTAATATAAAATTGAATGAGAAGTATTTAAATACAAAATAAGCAGAGGTGCAGCATTAGATGGGCCAGATGAAATCTGAACGCAGAAAATATTGAGGGAGAAATCAGACAAAAAAATAAAAACATAAATGAGTACAGTGCTGATAAAAGTAGCTATAAAAAGTACCAGGGCACAGATATTTGCCAAAATGGAAAGGGCTATTTAGGAAATAGACTGTAAAGGATCGGGATCACAAATAATGACAAGTACAAGAACAGCTTTATCTCTGAGCCTTCTTTCATCTGAAAGTAGGAATCATGTATCAAATTACCCTATGCAGTAATATGGCTGGAATAGCTGCTAATTGGAATTAACAGTTATCAATGTTGATGGAAATTTGTTTGGTACTGCCCATGCAAGGCATACTGAATATGAGACAGACCATCTTAATATAACTTCAGGTTAACTGTAACTGACTGATAAAGAGATGTATTTCTGAAATCAGATATGTCAGAGAATGCAAGGGGCACCGTGGGAATAGCCTTCTCTTAAATGAGGGCAGAAACCTGTGGTTACTGAGTTTGAAGTTGGTGCAAATAAGACATAAACTTTCCTTATTTCACCACCGTTTTTCAGGGAAGATCCTCAATTATCTTATTTGCATTAATAACATTTGTTTGATTTTTGTATATCTGGTTGGGACAAAGAAAAAGACAAGAAGAAATTTTTTCGAAATGTTAGCCAAATCCCTTTTTCAAAAAAAATACACTTTGTTAGGAGTTGTTTTTATGGCTCAATCTCTAGTCATAATTTAATTTTAATCTTAAGCTTTTAATTAAAAAAACTTCTAGTTTTTGTGGGTGCATAGTAGGTGAATATACTTATGGGGTACATGAGATACCTTAATACAGGCATGCAATCATAATAATATCTTGGTAAATGGGGTATCCATCCCCTCAATCATGTATCTTTTGTGTTACAAACAATTTGATTATACTCTTCTGATTATTTTTAAATGCACAATTAAATTATAATTGATTACAGCCATCCATTTGTGATATTAAATACACGGTCTTATTCATTCTTCCTATAATAACTACTTATATATCCATAAACCATCCTCACTTCTCCCTCCCCATCCTTCTACTCTCCATCTTCATGAGTTCAATTGTTTCATTTGTTAGCTCCCATGAATAAATGAGAACATGAAAAGTTTGTATTTCTGTGACTGGCTTATTTTAGTTAACATAATGATATTCAGTTCCATTCATGTTTTTGCAAGTTACAGAATCTCTTTTTTAGGGCTGGATAATACTCCATTGTATTTATGTGCCACATTTTCTTTATCCATTCATCTGTTGCTTCAAAATTTTGGCTATTGGGAACAGTGCTGCAATAAACATGGGAGTGCAGACATCCCTTTGATATACTGACTTCCTTTCTTTTGGGTATATACGTAGCAGTGGGATTGCTGGATCCTATGGTAGTTCTGTTTTTTGTTTTATGAAGAACCTTCAGACTGTTCTCCACAGTCATTTTACTAATTTACATTTCCACCAACAGTGTATGGGGGTTCCCTTTCTCCACATTTTTGTCAGCACTTGTTATTGCCTGTCTTTTGGATAAAAGCCATTTTAACTGGGGCGAGATGATATCTCATTGTAGGTTTGATTTGCATTTCTCTGATGATCAGTGACATTAAACACCTTTTCATATGCCTGTTTGCCATTTGTATGTATTTTGAAAAAATTCTATTCAAAATTTTTACCCATGTTTTAATTTGATTATTAGATTTTTAGCTATAGAGTTGTTTGAGCCCCTTATATAGTCTGGTTATTAATCCCTTCTCAGTGGATAGATTGCAAATATTTTCTCCCGTTCTGTGGGTTGTCTCTTCACTTTGTCGATTGTTTCCTTTGCTATGCAGAAGCTTTTTAACTTGATGTGATCCCATTTGTTTATTTCTTTGCTTTGGTTGACTGTGTATTACTCAATAAATTTTTGCCCAAACCAATGTTCTAGAGAGTTTCTTCAACATTTTCTTCTAGTAGTTTTATAGCTTGAGGTCTTAGATTTCCATCTTTAATCCATTTTGATTTTATTTTTGTATATGGTGAGAGATATGGGTCTAGTGTTATTGTTCTGCATATGGACATCCAGTTTTTCCAGCATCACTCATTGAGGGGATTGTCTTTTCCCCAATGTATGACCTTAGCACCTTTGACAAAAATTAGTTCCCTGTAGGTGTATAGATTTGTTTATAGGTTCTCTAATCTTTTCCATTGGGCTATGTGTCTGTTTTGATGCCAGTACAATGCTCTTTTGGTTACTGTATAACCTTGTAGCATAATTTGAAATAATGTAATATGATTCTTCCAGTTTTGTTCTTTTTGTTTAGGATAGCTTTGGTTATTCTGGCTCTTTTGTAGTTACATATAAATTTTAGGATTATTTTTTCTATTTCTGTAAAGAATGTCATTGGTATGTTGATAGGGATTGCATTGAGTCTGTAGAGTTCTTTGCATAGTATAAATATTTTAACAATATTGATTCTTCCAATCTATGAAAATTGAATATCTCTCCATATTTCTGTGTCCTCTTCAATTTCTTTTTCAATATTTCATAGTTTTAGTTGTAGAGATCTTTCACTTTTTTAAGTATTTAATTTCATGAGTGGCTATTGTAAATGGGATTACTTTTTATTTCTCTTACAGATTGTTCACTGTTGGAATATAAAAATGCTAGTGATTTTTGTATGTTGATTTTGTATCCTGCAACTTTGCTGAATTTTTTTTTTATCAGCCTAAAAGTTTTTGGGGTGGAATCTTCAGGTTTTTCCAAAGACAAGTTATATCACCGGCAAACAAAGATAATTTGTTTTCTTCTTTTTCAATTTGGAGGGTCTTTATTTCTTTCTCTTGTCTGGTTGCGCTATCTAGGACTTCTAATACTATGTTAAATAACAGTGATGAAACTGGGCATCCTTGTCATGGTTCAGATCTAAGAGGAAAGTCTTTCAGTTTTTACGGATTCAGTATGATACTAGTTATGAGTCTGTTGTATATGGGTTTTATTATGTTGAAATATGTTTGTACTATACCCAGCTTTTTGAGGATTTTTATCATGAAAGGTTGTTGAATTTTATTGCATTCTTTTTCAGCATCAGTTGAGAAAATCATATGGTTTTTGTCCTTCATTCTGTTGTTAACATGTATGCATTGATTGATTTGTGTATGTTGAACATCCTTGCATCCCTGGATAAATCACACAGTCATGATGAATGATCTTTTTAATGTATTATTGAATTATTTTGTTGAAGATTTTTGTGTCAAAATTTATCAGAGATATTGGGCTGTAGTTATCCTTTATTTGATGTGTCTTCATCTGGTTTTGGTATCAGGATAATACTGGCCTCATAGAATGAGTTTGGAAGTATTTCCTCCTTCTCTATTTTTCAGATTAGTCTGAGCAGGATGGATATATATTTTTTAAATGTTTAGTAGAATTCAGCAGTAAAGCCACAGGGTCTCAGGCCTTTCTTTACCATCTGACTTTTTGTTACAGCTTTGATCACATTACTTCTTATTGGTCAGTTCCTGTTTTGGATATCTTCATAGTTCAATATTGTTAGGTTGTATATATCTTGGAATTTATCCTTTTCCTCTAGATTTTCAAATTATTGGCATATAATTACTCATACTAGCCACAAATGATCCTTTGAATTTCTGTGGTGTCAGTTGTAATGTCTCCTTAAACTCTGATTTTGTTTTGTTCTTCTCTCTTCTTTTCTTAGTCTGGCTAAAGGTTTGTGAATTTTGGTTAACTTTTCAAAACAACAAGTTTTCATTTCATTAATCTATTGTATTGTAGTCTTCATTTCAGTTTCCTTTATCTCTTCTCTGATTTTTATTACTTATTTTCTTCCATTAGTTTTGAGTTTGGTTTGCTCTTGCTTTTCTAATTCTTTAAGATGCATCATTAGGTTATTTGTTAGAAAGTTTTCTTCTTTTATGAAGTATGCATTCATAACTATAAATTTCCTCTTAGTACTGTTTTTGCTGTATCCCGTAGGTATTGGTATGTTGTGTTTCCATGATCTTTTTTTTAAATGATTTTTTTCAATTTTCTTCTAAATTTCTTTATTGATCCATTGGTTATTTAGGAGCCTATTGTTTCATTTTCGTGTGTTTATATGTTTTCCAAAATTCCCCGTTATTGATTTCTTGTTTTATTTGATTGTAGTCAGAAAAAATTCTTGATATTATTGTAAATTTTTGGAATGTTTTAAGACTTGTTTTGTGACCTAACATATGGGTCTATCCTTGAGAACGATTCATGTGCTGAGGAGGATAATGTATATTCTACTGCCATTGGATGAAATATTTTGTAAATATCTATTGGGTATATTGATTATATAGTACAGGTGAATTCTGATTTGTCTTTGTTGGTTTTCTATCTGGATGGTCTGTCCAGTGCTGAAAGTGGGGTATTTCAGTGTACAGCTATTATTTTATTGAGGTCCATCTCTCTCTAGCTCCAATAATATTTGCTTAATATATCTGGGTGCTCCAGCATTGGGTTCATATATATTTACAATTGTTATGTCCTCTTGGTAAGTTGACCCTTTTATCATTAAATAATGACCTTCTTTGTCTCATCTTACAGGCTTTGCCTTTTAATCTATTTTGGCTGATATAAGTATAGCTACTTTTGCTCTTCTTTGGTTTCAATTGGCATGGAATGTCCTTTTCCATCTCTTTATTTTCAGTCTTTGTGTATGTTTATAGGTGAAGTGTGTTTCTTGAAAGATCATTGGATCTTGTTTATCTTTTGATTGGAGAGTTTAGTCCATTTCAATTCAATGTTATAATTGATAAGTAACGACTTACTCCTGAAATTTCATTCTTTGTTTTCTGGTTGTTTTGTGGTCTTCTCTTTCTTCATTTCTTCCTTCTTGTATTCCTTTTAGTGAAGGCGATTTTCTCTGGTGGTGTGATTTAATTTCTTCCTTTTTATACGACCAGGGTGTCACTGTTGGTTATTCAAGGCCAAAGGCTCTTTAGTCAGCAGATGATGAATCCTGCTTGAACTGAGTCATTTCCTTTGAGGTAGTGGGTTCTCTTCTGGCTCACAGTGTGTCTAGAAATGCTGTCTGGGAGCTAGGGCCTTGATTGGAGGCCTCATGACCCTGCCCATTACTTTATCCTTTTGCGGCTGAGCTGGTATCCAAGATGCAAGACAAAATCCTCTTTACTCTTCACTCTTCTCTCCTTAAGTAGAAGTAAGGAGTCACTTTTGTTGCTGCAAGCTGCACTACCTGAGGTTGGGAAAGGGTTGGTTAAAGCACTCCTGTAGACATGCTAGTTGGTGTCTCTCTAAGTCCCATGTCATCCTAGTCCACTAGCTCTAAGCCCAGCCCAGCACTAGGACTTGCCTAGGAATTGAAATGCTTCTGTCCTAGACTGCCTTTCAATTTTACTTATGGCCCCAGTGCATTTTGACCTTTCGTGGTGAAGCTTGCTGATAAACTCAAGTTTCAACCACTGGGATGGGTGATTCCTCTCTAGCAAGAGCTTGGTCAAATGCTGCCTCTCGGGGTGGGCACCAGCTGAGCCCAGCACACCTTTGCTGTCTGCTGTGATAGGGCAACACTGAGTTCATTGCCAATTTCCACAGTCATTGTGCTCTCCCTCCCTCAAGAACACAGATTCTCCCTCCACACCGCAAAACCACTGCTGGGGAATGGAGGAGAGGTGCATCAGTAATTCAAGACTGTCCTTCCAACCTTCTTCGGTGCCTCTTTCAACAATATGAAGTTAAAACAAGGTACTATGATTGCTAACCAGGTTTTTGGTTCTTGTATTGGTGCGTTTGTGTCTGTAGTTTGTTGTTAAAATTTGGTGTTTCTGCAGGGGGGGATGATTGGTGGAAGCTTCTATTTCGCTGTCATGCTCTGCCCTCTTATGGCTCCAGCCAAATTTTTATTATGCACATATATAAACACTGGAGAAGTCCATAACCCAATTTCTCATATAATCATATCTCTGGGAAACTAACATCCTGCTCAAGAAAATAAATACAGAAAAATTCTGCCTCTTCAAAGTAATATTATTCTCACATGTGTTACCATTGATTAGTTTTGCCTGTCCTTGAATTTTATATAAAGGGAATCATGAAATATTTACACTTTTGTGTCTGATATTTTATTCAATCTGGTTTTCAAATTTTTCAATATTCTCTTTTATGAGAAATATATCCCTCGCATGGTTATGCTGAATCCCCGTTTGTCAACAAAACAAAAAATAAAAACCATAATCCTCATATCCATTCTCTTGATTGAAATGTGGGTTGTTTCCAATTCAGAGTTTTTTAAAAACTTTGATTAACATTATTGTATGTGTCATTATCTTTGGATTTCTTATGTATACACCAAAGAGTGTAATTCTTGGATGATGGTTTTGGCATGCATTTAACTTTATTAAAAATGCAAAATAATTTTTCAAAGAGGTTGTAAAAATTTACCCTCTTATGAGAAATGAAGGGGAGTTCTATTTGCTCACAACCTTTCTAACACTTAAAATCACCTAAAAGAGATTCACTTCAACTGTACGGATGTGCACAGACTGAGGGTAAACATGGAAAAATGTTACTTCATGTAAACGGAAACCAAAAAAAAAAAAAAAAAAAGCAGAAATAGCTGTACCCACACAAAATACACTTTAAGCCAAATATTTTAGAAAGATAAAAAGAAGGCTATTATATAGTATTAAATGAATGGAAACATCAAGATGATGTAACAATTATAAATATATATACATCTAACATTGAAACATCCAAATATATAAGGCAAATATTAATACAGCTAAAAGGTGTGATAGACTGCAATACAGTAATAATGGGGAACCTCAATACCTTACTTTCAACAATGGAGAGATTATTCAGTCAGAAAATTACCAGAGAAACACTGAAGTTAAACCATACTCTAGACCAAATTGACCTAACAGAAATTTACAGAACATTCCATCCCACAGCTGCAGAATATACATTCATCGCAAAAGCATATGAAGCATTCTCCAGGATATATCACATATCTGTCTACAAGAAAAGTATCAACACATTTTAAAAAATTAAAATGATACCAAGTATCTTTTAGACTACAATGGAATAAAATTAGATATCTATAATAAGGGGAACTTTGGAAACTATATAAATACATGAAAATTAAACAACATGCTTCTGAACAACCAATGGGTTAAAAAATAATTTTTAAAAATTTTAAAGTAAATGAGAATTGAGAAAAGAAATAAAATACAGACTACATGAAATAGAAAAGATCAATAAAACAAAGACTTGGTTTTTTGAAAATATAAACAAAATAATCAAACCTCTAACTAGACTGTGAATAAAAAGAAGTAACTCAAAAAATAAAATCAGAGATGTAAAGGAGGCATTACAACTGATGCCTCAGACATATAAAGGATCTTACAAGACAGTTATGTAAAACTATATGCCAATAAATTGTAAAAATCTTGAAGAAATGGATAAATTTCTGGGCACAGACAATCTACTAAGATTGAATTACACAGAAATAAAAAATGGTAAACAAATCAATAGTAAGTAATGAGACTGAATCAGTAACAAAGTCTCCTATCAAAGAAAAGCCCAAAACCTGATGGCAAATACTAATTTTTTTCAAACTATCCCAAAAAACTGAAATGGAGGGAATTCTTCCCAACTAATCGCTTGAGGCCATCATTAATTACTCTAATACAAGAAACAGAGAAAAGCACAACAAAATGGAAACTACAGGCCAATACTCCTGATGAACATAGATGCAAAAATCCTCAACAAAATGCTAACAAACCAAATTCAACAACACATTCAAAAGATCTTTCAACATAATCAAGTGGAATTAATCTCAGGGATGTAAGAATAATTCAGCATACCCAAATCAATAAACATGATGTCACATTAATAGAACCAAGGACAAAACTTGTATAATCATTTCAAACATGGGAAAAATCATTTAACAAAATTCAGCACTCTTTTATGGTAAAACTCTGAACAAATTAGGTATAGAAAGAACAAACCTCAACACAACAAAGGCCATATGTGACATACCCCAGCTAACATCCTACTGAATGGGGAGAAGTAGAAAGCTTTTCCACTAAGATCTGGAAATAGACAAGGGTTCTCACTTTTACTACTTCTATTCTATATAGTAGTGTAAGTCCTAGCCAGAGCAATTAGGCAAGATAAAGAAATAAAGAGCACATAAACTGGAAGAGAAAGTAAAATGTTTCCTACTTGCAGACAACATGATGTTATATATAGAAAACCCTAAAAATTCCACCAAAACTATTAAAACTAATAAATTTCATAAAGTTGCAGGACAAAAAATCAACATATAAAAAAGTAGCATTTTTATACGCCAAGTAAACTATCTAAAAAAAATCAATAAAAGCAATTCCATTTAAAATAGCTACAAAAATAAAAAAGTACCTAGGAATAAATTTAACCAAGGAGACAAAATACATCTTCAATGAAAAATGTAAAACACTGATGAAAGAAATAGAAAAGGACAGAATCAAATAAAAAGAAATCCTGTGTTTATTGATTGGCAGAATTAATGTTAAAATATCCATACTATCCAAAGGGATCTGCAGAGTCAATGAAATCCCTATTAAAATACTAATGACAGTCTTCACAGAAATAGAAAAAAAAAGATCTTAATATTTGTATGGGACCACAAAAAACCTGGAATACTCAAAGCAATCTTGAGCAAAAAGACCAAAGCTAGGCAGGGTGTGGTGGCTCACACCAGTAATCCCAGCACTTTGGGAAGCTGAGACCAGCCTGGCCAACAAGTCAATACCCCGTCTCCATCTCTACTAAAAATACAAAAGTTAGTTGGGTGTGGTTTTGCATGCCTGTAATCCCAGCTGCTCAGGAGGCAGAGCCAGGAGAATCACTTGAACCTGGGAGGCGGAGGTTGCAGTTAGCTGGGATTGTGCCTCTGCACTCCAGCCTGGGCAAGGGCAAGAGTGAGACTTCCTCTCAAAAAAAAGAAAAGGAGAAAAGGAAAAAAGAACAAAGCTAGAGGCATGATACTACATTACTTCAAAATATTCTGCAAAGCTGTAGTAACCAAAACAGCCTGGTGCTGGCATAAAGACAGATACAAAGACCAACGGAACAGACTAGAAAACCTAGAAATAAGTTCATGCATTAACAATCAATTGATTTTCAAAAAGGCTGCCGAAAACACACATTGGAGAAAGGATAATCTCTTCATTAAATGGTGCTGGGAAAACCTGATATCCACATGCAGAATGAAGCTAGACCCCTGTCTCTCACCATATACAAAAATCCACTCAAAATTGATTAAAGACTTAAATATAAAACCCCAATTTATGAAACTACTAGAAGAAAACATAAGAGAAACACTTGATGACATTGGTGTGGGCAAATTTTTTTTTTGATAAGACCTCAAAAGCTTAGGTAGCAAAGCAAAAATAGACCAATGGGATTACATTGAACAAAAAAACCTCTGCACAGCAAAGGAATCATTCAACAGGGTGAAAAAGCAACCTAGAGAATGAGAGAAAATATTTGCAAACAATGTACCTGATAAGGGGTTAATATCCAGAATATATAAGAAACTCTAGCAACTCAATAGCAAAAAAAAAAAAAAAGTAATCTAATTTTTAAATGGGCTAAATATCTTAAAAGATATTTCTCAACCAAAGACATACAAATGGCCAATAGGTGTTTTAAACATACTCAAAATCCCTAATCATCAGGAAAATACAAATCAAAACTGTAGGGAGATATTACCTCATTCCAGTTAGAATGGCTATCATCAAAAAGACGAAATATAACAAATCTTGGCAAGGATGTGGATAAAGGGGAATTCTTATACACTGTTGGTGGGAATGTACAGCCATTATGGACAACAGCATTGAGGTTTCTCAACAAATTAAAAACAGAACTGTAACATGAGCCAATAATCCCACTACTGGGTATATGCCCAATGAAAAGGGAATCAGTATGTTGAGGAGATATGTGTACTCCAACGTTTATTGCAGCACTGTTCCCAAAACCAAGATAAGGAATCTACCTAACTGTCCATTAATGGATAAATAGATTTCTATATATATGCACAAAGGAATAGTATTCAGCCATAAAAAAGAATGAAATCCTGTCATTTGACGCAACATGGATGAAGCTAGAGGACATTGTTCAGTGAAATAAACCAACACAGAAGGACAAATACCACTTGATCTCACTCATGTGAAATATTAAAAAGTTAATCATGTAAAGTAGAGAGTAGAATAGTGGTTACCAGAGGCTGGTCAACAGGAATGAAGATACAGTTACATACAAAGAGTAAGCTCTGGTGTTTTATGGCTCTATGAGGTGACTATAGGTAAAAATAATGTATTGCATATTTCAAGTAACCCAAAGAGAAGATTTTGAATGTTCCCAAAGAAATAATAAAGGTTTGATATTATGTATATGCTAATTACCCGATTTGATTATTACACAATGCATACATATATGGAAACATCACACCATCCCCCAAAAATGTATACTTTTATGTCAATTAAAAACAAAATAGAACTTTAAAAAAGTTTGCAATTGATGGATTGTAATGGTGTCTCATGGTTTTAATTGACGTTTCACTTGTGACATTTGGATGAAGTGTCAGCTCAAGCATTTGACCAGCTTTTTTATGTGCTTGCTGATTAATTTGTTAAAGTCCTTTATATAGTATAGATCTGAGTTCTTAGTCAGTCTCAGCCTGACTTAACCTGCCTTTTCATTTGCTTAGCAATGTCTTTTGCTAAGCCACAATTTTGAGTATTGATGAAGTCTGATGAATTTTTTCACATGTTTAGTGCTTTTTGAATCTAGTTTAAGAACTACTTATAAAATAATCTCCAATGTTTTCTTCTATAGACTCTGTGGTCTTATCTTTCACATATTAGTATAAAATCCATCTTGAATTAATTTCAGGATATGGTATGTGGGAGAGCTAAAATTCATTTTTTTTTCTAAATGCATATCCAGTGTCTCCCAGATTTTCTTTCCATATTGAATTGCATAGGGATCTTTGTTATAAATTAGTGATTCTGTACATGAAGATCTATTCTGGATGCTATTCTTTTTTTCTATCTTTATATGTGTCTTTGCATTTTTATATAATTTTTATTATCCTTATTGATTTCTACACAAACACCAGTTGGAACTTTGATTGGGATTATTTTAAGTGTGTAGTTCAATTTAGGATAATTGATATTTTAAAATCTTATGTTCTGCAATTCCTTAACATAGTTCTTGTTCTCCATGCCTGTAGATCTCACTTGGATTCTCTCAGAAAAATTCTGTAGTTTTCAGTGTAGTGGATCTTTAGCACACTTTAAAGAATTAATTTAATAACAAGAATTTATTATGATAATTACAGTAAATAATAATTTTAATTTACCAAGAAATTATTATTGCCTTTTTGGTTTCCTTTTATTTCTTTTTGTTTAATCCCGTTGTTGCTAAATTGCCTATCTTCCTTGTATTTCAATTCTTCAGAGGGTTAAGTGAACTGAATTATTAACCTGCTTCTTTCTTTCTTTTTTCTTTTCTTTCTTTCTTTTTTTTTTTTAAAGACAGTCTCGCTCTGACGCCCAGGCTGGAGTGCATTGGCATGATCTCAGCTCAAAGCAACCTCCTGGGTTCAAGCGATTCTCCTGCCTCAGCCTCCCGAGTTGCTGAGATTACAGGCGCTCATTACCACAACCGGCTAATTTTTGTATTTTCGGTAGAGGCGGAATTTCGCCATGTTGGCCTTGCTGGTCTCAGAGCTCCTGACCTCAGATGATCTGCCCACCTTGGCCTCCCAAAGTGCTGGGATTACAGGCATGAGCCACTGTGCCTGGCAACCTGCTTCTTCTTTCTAAATGCTGTTCTCATCATCCCAACTGCGAGGAAAAATTTGGTATCTTTCTATGGGTGAAGGTATATTAATTGAACTACTGTTCAGAAGACAACAACCCTGCCACAAAGCATAAATCGCAACTCCAGGAGATGGGCAATTGTGACTTTATCCACTGAGGCCTCTTTTTATGGTTTTCTAGCAAGGCCCGGTCTTTCTGTGTGGTGTCTATTGCCACAGACTTAAAAGTCACTGGTTCTCCATCCTTGGCTTTTAGGGTCCCATGAACACTTTCCTGGAGAAGGGTATTAATCACATGTCTCAGGAGGGAGCTCATCCCCAAGGGTGAGGGGTGTGTTTGTGAGTACTGGTGTCTGCAGCCCCACTGCCAGTTCATCTTGTAGACCAGAGAAGCTGACCAGAAGCATGGGGTCCTGTAATCTGCAGGTATGGGAAGCCAAGATTGTGTTTCTGTAATAATAGGTATTTAACAACACTTAGAGAAGCCATCGCATTACCTGTAAAGCTTAAACTTTCCAGTACTTTTCTCATTTGAAATATTTAGCAACGATGTTTGGTGTTTGCATTTATTTTGTTTCTCCAAAATATATACCTCCGTATTGACTGGGCAAAAAAAAGATGGCACTAAATTTCAGAATATCTTTTCCTTAATTCAAACACTACTCAATTGTGATGTATTCAAATTAACCCTGTTTCTTTTACTTTGCATTCTATACTTCAGTAAATGTTAACAAGTAATAAATCTAGTGAACATTTTAAAAAATACACATCTTTGGGGATATTTAAGGAATTATATAGGCATACACTATTCAGTGGACACCAATTTGCTTCAGTATGCATTGAACCTTTGCACTACACATCTAGAGAATATAAAGTTCAAAATTCTCTCAACGGTGTGAAAATTTAATTTATCTATATAAATATAAGTGAAGGTATTATTGGCATTATTGAATTCTGAGAAAATAGTTGAAGAAAACATGAAACTATGCAGATAAAATACATGCAAAATAAAATGACTTATTGAATAAACCATGGTCTGGGTGTCAGTCGTCCTTTACATGTGCTTTGATTTCACCCAGTATGGCTTGTTCCCTCAGATGCAGGGAGTGCTGTTGGCAAAAAAGGCTTTAGCTACAGCCCCTTCAGAATTGCTTCAGATGTGGATGGCTGCTTTGTCCAGTCATGATCTTAGGTAGTAGCTCACATCCAGTAACTGGTCCAAGTGGTGATATAAAATCTAACTCGAGATCAACAACTCTGAGATACCATTCCAGCTCTACAAATTCCTGTAATGTTGACTGAAGTTTTGAGGCCTGAATCTAACTTGACTTTTTTGCTCAATCCTCCCTCTCCTCCCTCCCCTCCGAGGACCCTCAGTAAGTACTCTGAACATTAAATTATTTCAGAATCTGCTCCCCACTGGGGAAAAAAAAAAAAAACTTGCAACAAATCCTATTACTTAATTCAAACATTGCTCCATATATTTGGAGGTTATATTATTTGACCTGTATAATTTTATGAATAACATGTACTATTCAGTGTTGTAAATTTTACCATTATTAAATAACCAGCTTTATTTACTCTCTTGGGTGATTTTATCTTTTATCTTTTTTTTTTTTTTTTCTGAGACAGAGTCTTGCTCTGTCACCCAGGCTGGAATGCAGTGGCCCGATCTCGGCTCACTGCAACCTCCACCTCCCAGGTTCAAGCAATTCTCGTGCTTCAGCCTCCCCAGTAGCTGGGACTACAGGCACACACCACCACACCTGGCTAATTTTTGTAGTTTTTTGCAGAGACAGGGTCTTTCCATGTTGACCAGACTGCTCTCAAACTCCTGGACTCAAGTGTTTTACCTGCTTCGGCCTCCCAAAGTGCTGGGATTACAGGTGTGAGCCACCGCACCTAATTTTATCTTAAATTGTACTTTGCCTGAGATATATTTTGCTACTTCTACTTTATTTTTCTTTCGCTGTTTATTCTTTTATTTTTATACATCTCTATTCTTTTCTCTTAGGTGTTTATTTTGTGCATAGTGTATATTTAGACCTTTACAACATTCAATTTAATAGTGCTCTTTTAATAGGGGAGCTGAAATCCTTTATGTTTACAGCTGTAATTTACATGTTTGGTATTACTGACTTCCTATTTGTATTTTTCTTATTTGTATTTCCCTTTTTTTCTATTTCTTCCTATGTGGTTTGTATTTCACTTTTATTCATATTATTCAGTGCTTTGAGAGACATATGCCACTCTTATATTTGGCAGTGGTTAACATAAAGTTTAAAGTAGGAACCTCTGCTTTTCAAAGCCTGGCAGACAGTATGTGGGGAAGCTAACTTCACAACTAAAAGAGCATAAGCAGTATATCTCTTGTGCATTTTAATTTACACTTGATCCTAAGAAACTCATTATAAGAAATGAGTTTTTCAACAGTTCTTCCTTAGTAACATAAGGCAATGAGCAATTTAGATACACAAGAACATTTTACATTTTTAGATCCAAATTTAGTAATTTTAGAATTGTTTTGTTTACATTTTTTATATGACTAACACTAAACTAACTCAAATATAGTTTGATGTTGAAAGGAATGGCGCTCAGTTTGTGAGTATTTATGTAGAATCCCTCTTGTAAACCAAAATAATTTCACTGAAATCAACCGTAGTTTACTTAACAACACATTTAGAAAATACTGTGTATGTTTTCCCAGCAAACCAACCGTTCAGAACCCGCAAAATTGATGTTTCTGCTAACCTTTTCATCAAAAGCTGCTTCAAAGAAGATGTGAGAAGATTAGCAAATGATTAGTTTAAACTTTCTATTTTAGTGTAATCAAATAGTTCACATTTCTAGATTGCATTTTTTTAATCGACCAGTATTATTTTCTTACTCAGCCCAGCTGTTTGTGACAGACGAAATAGTGCAATTTTGGAAGTGGCAAGAGAAGCTTATAAACTAACTACAGAGATGGAAAATTACCTCCACTGCTAAATACCAGGGGAATCTACAAGATAAGAGTAAAATGGAATGTCACAATTCACAGCAATGGCATAAAACAACTGGACTTGGGGGAGTACTTGACTATTTGCTTTGGCCACATTCTATAATACACTCCAACTAGTGTTTTTCTTTTCTTTTTTTTTTGTGTTTAGAAACTTAAAGTTTCCAGTGTATTAAAGGAATGAAATGTATTTCTGGCCTTATCAACATAGTTATTTCTCACTCAGAACATTTGATGTGTTCTAGTCTGTCATTAATTACAAAAAAGATTAGACATAAACATAAGTGGTACAAAACTATTGTCAGTTTTCATTTTAATAGTGTTTTTAAACATTAACTTAATCATTTTTTTTACTGAATTTTTACTATTTTGATGTGAAAATTGTGTATAAATTAATGCTTTCTCAAAAGACCAAATTAACCATCAGTCTTAATGTTACTACCATATATTCTATGTTCATGTAAGATAACATTGTAATTCTACAAAAGGATAAGAAATAATAGATGTGGGTTCGTAATATGATGATAGCATATAACAAAATGGAATTATTCTCAATTTCAGATAAAGTTGAAGGATAGAAAGTTTAAATCATTAAGATCGCAAATTGTTCATTGGCCTATGAAATTACCCAAATTCATCAGTGACATTTTGCAGCGTTCTTGATGGTCATGAAGTGGGAGGAGGAAGCCATGAACAGCTATAAGACTTAGATTTATTTAGCTAAACAGATAAAGCATTTATTGGCAGAAAGAGGGTGCACAGAAGAAGGGCTGAAAAACAGAAAATGGTTAGGGGTCTTTTCCTTTGCCCCCAGATTTCTTGTGAGAATGCTCAACTAATGGTGAGATTTTATGCAGTGTTAAGATTAATTCTTGTGATGCCATTGTCCTTTATACTTAGTCTACACTATCTTTCTGCAGGAATGTATACTAATACAAAGTGTGTTTCCATGGAAGATAAAACTTACAGACTTTATGTTCTTCTGGTTCTTGAACCAAGCTCAATGTTCCTCAATATAGTTGAAAAGCAGAGTCATTTTCCAGAGAAATGTTATTGCTCTGGTTTGCAAAGATCCCACAAAACACATCCTTCTATCTAACTCTTCAACTCAAACTTTAACTCTTCATTTGTCTCCATTGAATAAGATAAGACCATAGTTTTCAAAGGTGCATCATGATCACCTAGAAGGCCTGGTTAAAAAGCACATTGCTGACGCCTCTTTTCCTGTTTCTCAATCATGTTTCTTGGTGATGCTCATGCCACCAGTCCAGGGACCATATTTTGAGAACACTGGATTGAAGAAACATAACTCACTTTTTATGCCATGTATATTTAAACTTTGCCAATACAATTTCAGAAAAATCTGTTCAGACCTCAAAAAAGGAAACTAATATACAAATGCTTTAATTCTGTTTAATTGAAAATGTAATTCACATTGTTAGGGTACTTACACTAATCACTCGTATACACACACATATAATCTTTGCTATAATTTTTATACAATGCCCTTTTACATAATAGCCATACATAACAGTGATTTTTCTCTCTTAAACACTGCGCATTGCAAGAAGTTATCAAGTATTTTGTCTGTAACAGTTTTACACATTTATTCCTTTTTATTTATATGTAAGTGAATCCATCTTTCAGTCATGGCAGTCATGGTGACTACCACTATCAAAGAATATTATTCATAGCTTGTCTAATAGCCTATAAAATTAAGGTTAGAAAATAACCAAATATCTCAGGCAATCTAAGACATGGAGTGAGTAGAATTATACTTTTATTAAAGTCGTTTTCTGTATTCCAACAGTAAGTAGAAATCTAAAGAGTAACTATTAATAATGGTGATGTTAGATACATCATTGACTACTATATACCCCAAAGTCCTTATCTCCATAATTTTTCAGAAGATATATATATAAATTTCTATATTTATATATAAATCTATATATATAATTTTAAAAATTATTTTTATTGTGGAAAAATACACATAAAATTTACCATCTTAACCTTTTTAAGTGTACTGTTCAGTGACATTAAATACATTCGTATTGTTATGCAGCCATCACTACCATCCAACTGCAGAATGCTTTTTCATTTTGCATAACTGGAACTCTGTATCTATTAAATAATAATTGCCCATTCTTCTCTTTCTCCAGTCCCTGGCAAGCACCATTCTACCTTATGTCTCTATGGTTTGTCTACTGTACATCCCTCATATAAGTACAATTACACAGTATATTTTTGTGACTGGCTTACTTCACTTAGCATAATGTTCTCAAGGTTCATCCATGCTGTAGGATATGTAAAATTGCCTTTTTTAAGGTTGAATAATTTTTTTTTGTTTGTATATACCACATTTTGTTTACTCATTCATCTGTGGCCTCCACATTTTAGCTATTGTGGGTAATGCTGCTACAAACATAGTTATACAAATATCTCTTTGAGACTTCACTTTTAATTATTTGGGTATATATCCACAAGTAGAATCGCTGGATCACATTGTAATTGTATTTTTAAGTTTTTGAGGAAACTTCATACTATTTTCCACAGTGCTGGTCAGTTTTCAATTCTCACTAACAGTACTCAAGTGTTCTAATTTCTCCACATCCTTGCCAAAACGTTCCTGCTGTTTAAATAGCAGTATTTTAATGGGTGTGAGGTGGTATCTCATTGCAGTTTTGATTTGCATGTCCCTAGTGATTAATAATGTTTAGTATCTTTTTGCCTGTGCTTATTGTCCATTCATATATCTTCTTTGAGAACTGTCTATTCCAGTAATTTTCCCTCATTTGAATCAGATTGTTTTTTGTTGTTGAGTTTTGGGATTTGTCTACCTATTCGGATATTAATACCTTATCAGATATGTGATTTTGAGTATTTTTTCCCATTCTGTAGGTTGGATTTTACTCTGTTGTTAGTGTTCATTGAGGCACAAAAGTTTTAATTGTCATAAAGCCCAATTTGTCTATTTTACCCTCTGTTGCTTTTGCCTTTGGTGTCATGTCCAAGATATTGTCAAATCCAGCCTGTGAAGCTTTTCCCCTATATTTTCTTCTAAGAGCTTTAGAGGTTTAGAACCTATGTTTACATCTCTGACCCATTCTGAGTTAATTTTGTACATGGCATTAGGAACGGACCCAACTTAATTCCTTTGCATGTGTGTATCTAGTCTCATAGCACCATTTGTTGAAAATACTGTCCTTTCTTTATTCAATAGTTTGGGCATCCTTGTCAACATTATTTCATCAAATATGTGAGTTTATTTCTGGAATCTCTCCAATTCCATTGATCTATATGTCTGTCATTATGCTGGTACCACACTATTTTGATTATTGTGGCTTTGTGGTGAAGTTTGAAATCTGGAAGTGTGAGTCCTCCAACTTTGTATTTACTTTTAAAGATTGTTTTGGCCACTGGGGGTCCCTTGAGAGTTTATATGAACTTTAGGAAAAGTTTTTGTATTCCTACAAAAATGTCACTGAGTTTTTGATAGCAGGTATATTGAATCTATAGATGGGTTTTTGTAGTATTGACATCTTAATAATATTAAGCCTTCCAATACATAAATATGGAATGTCTTCCCATCCATTTATTTATATCTTTAATTTCTTTCAGCAACGTGTTATAGTTTTAATTGTACAAGTCTTTTATTTCCTTGATTAAGTTAATTCCTTATTATTTCATTCTTTTTGATGCTATTATAAGTGGAATTGTTTTCTTAATTTCATATTTTGATTGTTCATTTTTAGTATATAGAAATGCAACTAATTTTTGTATACTCACCCGTGTCCCGCTGCTTTATTTAATTCATTTATTAGTTCTAACAGGTTGTTTTGTAGAGTCTTTAGGGTTTTCTACATATAAGAACATGTCATCTGCAAACAGATATTTTACTTCTTTCCCCATTTACATGCATTTTATTTCATTAAATTCTGGCTAGAATTTCCAGTATGTTGTTGAATAGGAGTGGCCAAATGGGTACACTTGCCTTGTTCCTGACTTTAGAGAAAAAGGTTTCTATCTTTCATCACTGAATATCATGTTCACTGCAGGTTGTTTGTTTGTTTGTTTTGAAACAGAGTCTCGCTCTGTCACCCAGGCTGGAGTGCAGTGACGCTGTCTCAGCTCACTACAACCTCTGCCTCCCAAAGTCAAGCGATTCTCCTGCCTCAGCCTCCTGAGTAGCTGGAATAACAGGTGTGCGCCACCACACCCAGCTAATTTTTGTATTTTTAGTAGAGACGGGGTTTCACCCACGTTGGTTAGGCTGGTCTCCAACTCCTGACCTCAGGTGATCCACCCACCTCAAAATATAACTTTTTAAATGTTGATGTAGTTTTCTTCTATTCCTAGTTTGCTAAGTGTTTTTATTATGAAAAGATATTGAATTTTGACAAATGTATTTCCTCAATTGCAATTATTCTATTTTTTCCTTTATTCTATTAATGTGATATATTATATTAATCCATTTTTATATCTGAAACCATTCTTAAATTCCAGAAATAAATCCCACTTTGTGGTGTATAATTATTTTAATATGCTGCTAAATTTGGTTTACTAATATTTTTTGAAGAGTTTAGTATTAATGTTGAGAAATGATATTGATTTTTCTTTTCTTGTACTGTCTTTGTCCATCTTTGGTATTAGGGCAATGCTGGCCTCAAAGAATAATTTAGAAAATATTCCCTCCTTTAATTTTTTCAGAAAGTTCTAGAATGATTGGTGTTAGGTTTTTTTTTTTATGTTTGATATTGATAGAATGTATTGGTGAAATCATCAGATGGTGTTTTTTTTCTGTTTCAGGAGATTTTTTATTTATAGGTCTATTTAGAGTTTTGATTTTTTTAATATTTAATCTTGGTAGATTTTCTATTTCTTGGAGTTTATCCAGTCGATCTAGGTTAACAAACTTGTTGGCACATAATTTTTATAGTACCCTCTTGTAATCATAATACTGGAAGTATTGTCCTCACTTTCATTTGTGACTTTAGTAATTTGAATCTTTATTTTGTTTCTTAGTCTATCTAAAGGTTTGTAACTTTATACTTCTTTCCAAAGAACTAAGTTTTGGTTTAATTGATTTTCTCTATTTTTTTCCTGTTATTTCATTATATATGCTCTAATCTTTATTACTTCATTCCTTCTGTAATTTTGTATTTAGTTTGTTCTTTTTTTAGTTCTTGAAGTTGTAAAGATAGATTGTTCACTTGAGATCTTTCTGCTTTTTAAATGTTTTAATGTTTTTAACTGTTATTTTAGGTTCAGGAGTACATGTGCAGGTTTGTTCCATAGGTAAACTTGTGTCATGGGGATTTGTTGCACAGATTATTTCATTATCCAAGTATTAAACCTAGTACCCATTAGTTATTTTTTCTGATTCTCTCCTTCCTCTCACTCTCCACCCATAAATAGGCCCAAGCAAGTGTTGTTCCTCTCTATGTGTCCATGTGTTCTCATCATTTAGCTCCCACTTATACGTGAGAACATGTGGCATTGGGTTTTCTGTTCCTGCATTAGTTTGCTAAGGATAATGGCCTCCAGCTCCATCCACGCTCCTGCAAAGAACACGATCTTGTCCTTTTTTATGGTTTCGTGGTATTCCTTGATGTATATGTACATTTTCTTTATCCATTCATCCATTGATGGACAACTAGATTTATTCTATGTCTTTGTTCTTGTTAATAATGCTGTTCACATGCATGCGCCTTTATGATAGAATGATTTATATTTCTTTGGGTATATACCCAGTAATGGGATTTCTGGGATGAATGACAGTTCTGTTTTTAGGTCTTTGAGGAGTCATCACACTGTTTTCCACAATGGTTGAACTAATTTACACTTCCACCAACAGTTGCAGGGTTTTTTTCCATGTGCTTGTTGGTCGCATGTATGTCTTTTTAAAAAAAGTGTCTGTACATATATTTTGCCCACTTTTTAATGGGGTTGTTTGTTTATAGATGTAAATTTCCCTGCTAGAACTGGTTTTGACAAACACCGTAAGTTTTCGTATGTTGAGTTTTCATTTTTATTTGTCTAAAGGTATTTTCTAAATCCCCTTGTGATTTTTTATTTTATCTACTGGTTGTTTAAGAATGTGCTGCTTAATGGCCGGGCGCGGTGGCTTACGCCTGTAATCCCAGAAATTTGGGAGGCCGAGGCGGGCGGATCACGAGGTCAGGAGATCCAGAACATCCTGGCCAACACGGTGAAACCCCGTCTCTACTAAACTTACAAAAATTATCTTGGTGTAGTGGCACACGCCTGTAATCCCAGCTACTTGGAAGGCTGAGGCAGGAGAATCGTTTGAACCCAGGAGTCGGAGGTTGCAGTGAGCCAAGATCGCCACTGCACTACAGCCTGGCGACAGAATGAGACTCCGTCTAAAAAAAAAAAAAAAAAAAAAAAAAAAAAGAATGTGCTGCTTAACTTAAACAAATTTGTTTGTGCATTTTCCAGTTTTCCTTCTGTTACTGGTTTCTAACTTCGTTTAGTTATATAGTCAGAGCAGATACTTTGTACCGTATCTATTTTTGAAGGCTATTGGGACTTAATTTGTGGCGCATATCATAATATGGTCTATCCTGGAATATGTCCCATATTCACTTGAGAAGAATGTGTGTATTCTGTTATTGTTAGGCAAAGTGTTCTGTATATGTCTGTTGGATCTAGAGGGTTTATTGCATTATTAAAGGCTTTTTTTCTTTACTTATCTCCTGTCTGGTCTATCATTAGTGAAGGTAGAATTTTGAAGTCTCCAAGCATTGTTGTAGAACTTCCTATTTCTTCCTTCAATTCTGTCCATTTTTGTTTTATATGTTTTGGTCTGTGATTAGGTGTGTACATGTTTATAATTCTCATATCTTATTATTGTATTGAAACTCTTTTAATATACAGTATTCTCTAGCTCTTGTAAGCTGTTTCAATTTAAAGTTTATTTTGTCTGATAGTAATATAGCCACCTATATGCTCTTTTGATTACTATTGATATGCAATATTCTTTTCCACCCATTTACTTTCAACCTGCACATGTCTTTAGATCTAAAATATCTTGTAGATGGCAAATAGATGGATCATGGTTGTTTTTAAATTCATTCTGAAGTTTTTGTCTTTTGATTGGAGAGTTCAATCTATTTATGCTTAAAGTAGTAGATGATAAGAAGGGACTCTGTCACTCTGTTATTTGTTTTCATATGTTTTATAACATTTTTGTCTTTCATTTCCTGCATTAATATCTTCTTTTGTGTTGTTGGTTTGTAGTAAAAGATTTAAATTATTTTCTTATTTTCTTTTGTGTATATTCTTTAGCTATTTCTTGGTGGTTACCATGGGAGTACTTTTAACACAATAAAGTTAAAAGACTCTAATTTAAATTTATGCCAGTTTAACTTCAGTAAGATATAAAAACTTTGCTTCTTTATATCTTTATCCCCAGCCCTTTAAGTTGTTGTTTTGAAATATTACATCTTAACACATTGTGTGTCCATAAACCTAAACTAATATGTTTAGATGCTATTAGCTTCTTAAATTGTGTAGAAAACAAACATGAAGTTACAGAGCATTGTTATAATAATACTAGTTTTCATAATTGCCTATGTATTTACTTGTATTGAAATCTTTATTTAGTTATTTCAGCTTCAAGTTACTGTCTAGTGACCTTTCATTTCATCTGCAAGATTCCCTTTAGCATATTGCAGAACAGGTTTATTGGGAATGATCTCCCTCAGGTTTTGTTTATCTGGGAATGTCTTAATTTCTTCCTCATTTTTGATTGACAGTTTGCTAGATATAGGATGCTCAAAATTGCCTTAACTTTCTCTAATAAACTTTTCATTTCCATAATTGTGCTTTTCAGCTCCAGATTTTCTTTTTGGTTGATTTTTAGGTGTTTTATCTCTTTATTTATATTGTTATTTTGTTCAGGCTGATTTTTAGCTTTCTGTATGTCTTCCTTGAATTCTTTAAGCATCTTCAAAAGGGTTGCTCAAAAACTTTGGCTAGTAGATTCTCCATCAGGTATTTTGCAGGAGCAGTTCTTGTTGCTATATTGTATTTTCCCTTGGATGGACCATACATTTCTGTTTCTTTGTGTGATCTGTGATTTGTTTTGTTGTTATTGAAAACAGTATTTGATTTCAATAATATGATGACTCTGAAAATCAGAGACTTCCCTTTCTCTAGGGTTTGCTCCTTTTGTTTGTATCACTATAGGCTGCCTCCGTATTGAGGATCAGCTTGAATTATAACCTTAAACTCTTTACAGGTCTTTTCTGAGGTGGCTTCTTTCCTTGGGCATGTACAGTAACTTTCTGTTTTCCTCCATGTATGTGTTTGTTTTTGAAAGTGTTGTTCCTTAATGTTTGGTGACTAAGTGAGAAAAAATATGTGAAAGTTTTAAAAAGGCCCTGGCCTATGAAATCTCCTGAAAATCACTTCAGTGGGAGGGGTAGGGTCTCACAACAATGGCGAGAGGTGCAAAAACAACAGTCACTTGCTTTTGTGTTTGCATCTTAATGATCAGAAGCATCAATCAAAGATCAGAACACAGATCCCTTGTATTTGGAAGACAGAGTCCTTTTTCCAACCTGGACTCTCAAAAACTTTGTGTAAGCCACTCCTGCAATGTGCACTGCTGCTTGCCGTTGGGGTGGGAGAGGATTGACAGTTGATACTGTGATAAGAGTTGAAATTGACTGAAATTAATGGCTATTTACCTTTCAGGTCTTCCCTTAGATGTTGCAAGCCTTCAATGGACTCTAGAGTTCCAAAACAGTTATATCAGATGGTTCTTCCAGTGCAATTGTTATCTAGGTATGAAGAAAGATTCCTGGTACTTCCTACTCTGCCATTTTCTAAGAATCATTCTCTGTATATAATTTTTCTATAAAAAAAGAGTTTGCAATTAATATGATTTGTAATTATATATAAATGAATAAACTAAGAGAGATGTTTACACTTTTGTTAGGCATAGTATATTAGCCTGTTTTTATACTGCTATAAAGAACTGCCTGAGACTGGGTAACTTTTAAAAGAAAGAGGATCAACTGACACAATTTAGCATGGCTGGGGAGATATCAAGAACCTTACAGTCATGGCAGAAGGTGAAGAGGAAGCAAGTCACCTTCTTCACAAGGTGGCAGGAAGAAGTGCTGAGAGAAGGGGGAAAAGCCCCTTGTGAAACCATCAGATCTCATGAGAAATCATTCACTATGATGAGAACAGCATGGGGGAAACTGCCCCCATGATTCAGTTACCTCCACCTGGTCTCTCCTTTGACACATGCGGATTATGGGGATTAAAATTCAAGATGAGATTTGGGTGGGTACACAAAACTTAACCATATCACTCAGTATACTTATCAGCTGGACAGAAGAACTTTTATCAGCTATTAAATTCCAGGAAGACATAATCAATAAAGAAAGAGAGTATTGAATATATGATGTGAGAAAATGATTCATTTTGGGGGGAAGTAAAAATGAAAACAAAAGAAAAATATAATTTATGAGCCTTACAATTTTCAATAAGATTGACCCTGCTGAACTTCATTTGATTGGGGAGTAATACATTCTTTTTTCAGAGACAACTTTGTGAAATAATGTATGTAGAAAGTTCCAAATCACAAACCTTATCAACGTATTTATGTTGAGTTTGTTTTTATTTATTTTTCTGGGGAGGAGGGTTATTCATTTGATTGTTTTCAGCAAGGCTACCATTCTCTTAATGGGTTTGTTTACTTAGTGAATCACAATACTCATATCACATTGAACCACAATAAAATCAGAGGACATTGGCAGAATCAATAAGGAAATTTTAAATTATCTTTCTTCACTTTGTTTTCAGGACACATGCACTCACCTTACCTTTATTGACACATCTAAGGTACTTCCCTTTTGAATTGCCCTCATCCCAGGATCTAAATATTGGAATTTCCCATGGCTCAGTTGCTGACTGTTTTATTCAATTATTCTTATTTCATAGACAATCTCATCTAGACCTAAGTTACTGATTATTCACTATATTTTTATTACTGATGGCTTTAAAATTTGTGTCTTCAGTGTAACCACATACTTTAGCATATACATAGGCACAAAAAGAAGATTCTAGGAGAAGCACTACTGTCTTAGGTGATCCCATCAAGTCTCATGATTTAAAATAATATCTTAACCAGGAATAAGCAAACTTTATTGTCAAATGGTAAATAATGAGGCTATTGGGTCACACTGTCTCAATCACAACTGTGCAACTTTGTCAATGTAGTGTGAAAGCAGCCATAGGCAATAGGGAAACTAATAGGCATAACTGTGTTTCAATAAAACTTTATTCATAAAAAAAGGTGGTGGCATAGATTTGACCCATGTTTCATACTTTATCCTAATCTATACCATCTAAATTCTAATAATTCTCAATTATATATCTTTATCTATGATATTACCTCATAGCACTGGATACGTATATTTAAGTGTCTACTAAATATCTCTGCACAAATATCCAGTACTTAGCTCAAACTTAAACTCTTCCACAGTAGTATACCTGATATCTTCCTCACATCTCGGTCATTCAGTGTTCATATCTTAGTAATTAGCAGCCCCAGATACCTACTTGTTCAAGCCAAAAATCTTGGAGTACCTGTTTGATCTCTCTCTTTCTATCTCTACCCTCATCCCATCCATCAGTAAGGTTTGCCATCTGTAATCTCAAAATATGTAATGAATCTGACAACTTTTCACAATGTTAACCCTTCCACTCCCCTACCACCACCAAGTACACAAGACCGTCATTTTACTCACACTTTAATGCAACAGCCTCTAACTGGTCTCCTTACTTCTAATATTTCTCCCATTTTGTGAATTTTCTACAAAGCAGGTGAGACTTGTGCTTTAAAGAATAAATACAAATTATGTCTTTTTCTTGATCAAAACTCTCAAATGGCTTCACTTCACATTCATAACAACTTCCAAATACCTTATCATGGACCTATGTAAGTCTGTTGGTGTCGTCACTTTCTAGCTTTCTCCTTCCTACTCCTAATTTTGCTGTAGTCATAATTTTCATTTTACTTTCTTGAAGGTGCCAAATTAATTTTTACCCCAGGTTCTTTGTACTTACTCTTTCTCTTTTAATAGTGAACTTTATTGAGACTTTCATCTGGCTTGTACAAACTTCAGGAAGTTCCTGAGACTGCTTCAGGTTTTCATAATTCATTAGAAAGACTCGTAGAGCTGAGAATAGCCATTATACTCATGAATGCATACTGTTTCACTGAAAGGATATTGATTAAAACTAGCAACAGAAAAACAGGGCAGAATTTAGGATAACCAAAGGTAGAATTTTCATTTGTCCTCATAGTGGTATCATGTGGACAGTGTTCATTTCTCCCTAAAACAGCGCTTGATGATATGCATAAAATGTTGTCAACATAAGAATGCTATACTAAGCATTAATAGCCAAAGATTTTATTGGGGATGCATCAGATACACAAGGCTGAACACTCACACTACTGACCTTAGACTCCAGCCCCTTTAGAAGTTGAGCTGTTACTCTGTGGCCCAAGACCCCCTATAATAAATCACATCGTTAATATAGAATATTTAGCATGGTCCCAGGCCCTCAGGAAAACAAAGTCATTCATAAGATGGAACTTTTCAAGGACTTAGAGGTTACCTCCTAGGGGTGGGAGCAAAGAGCCACTTTTCTTTGGGCACCATTAATCTTTTACTGCACAGCTTGCTTCCTCATTTTATCCAAGTCTCTCTGATGAACACTTACTGGAACACCTTCCCTAACTTCATAATGTAAAATGTCCACTAGCTCCATCACTCCCCACCATTCTGCTTTATTCTTTTCCTCATTTCCCTTACTAAAAAATGACATGCTTATGTATTCATTTATTTGTGCTTGTCTACTGAAGTAAAACATGAACTTCATGAGGGCAGAATTTTTCTCTCGTTTACTATTACATCTCCATGGAGTAGGCCCAGAAAAGGTATTTTCAATGAGTGAATCTGAAACATACTCTACTTATGTATTTATGAATCTATATATCTATATCTATAGTAATCTCTTGAACAATGTCTAATATATAATTAATATTTTGGGGGAAGAGAGAAAGAAAACCAAAACTCATAAATCATTTTTAATACCCTAGTATTTTCTAAATCACATGGAGTCTAAAATATAATGTTTGTTTTATTATATATGAGGGATCATCAGCTTTTGATAAATGTCATAGTCTCAGAATTTTAAATAAGGATTTGTGATTTTATAATTTAAAATATTTTTAATATTTTAATAATTTAAAATAAATTATTGATTTAAACTATGTTTAAGTTTTTTGAAATGTAGTGTTTTATTTCACTAATAGAAGTAATAGATTAGTTTTTTAGATCTCTTTCATGAAGACTAGAAATCAATATTATTTCTTCATTACATATCAAATTGTATAATTTATTTTTTAAAAAGTAAAAAGTAAACTATTAGTGTTATATGCAAGATCATTTTAAGAAAATAATTTTTTCCCAGCATATGGGGAAAGATTGGGATAAATAGCGCTTATGTGTACATCACCAAAAAATTCACATACAGAAAAAATATATAACACAATTGCTCAATCCTAAATATAAATTTGAGCAGGCACTGAGTATGTCCTTTGGAGGGAAATATACTAACACTCATGTATTTTTATTATTCTGGTTTTTCCACTAATTGTAAAAGAATTACTAGGTATTTTATTACACTCTCCTCTGTAGAAAGCCTACTTAGTATCTTTCTATTCAAAGAAATCCACAAGAGTGGGGCAATAATGATACAAGATACCTTGAGCTGAAAATTTTACATTACCTCTTACTGAGTAATATAGTATTTAAATAAGTTTTTTTCTCTGTCTATGAGAAACTTAGCTTTTGCTTATGTTAGTGACAGAAGAGGAAATTGTCGCAGAGAACAAGCAATTTTGTGTGACGCTCACAAAAGAGGGAGGACATCTAACACGCAACATAAAGGTCATCTGAATATTTGATTTTTAGGGGAGATAAAAGTAATTGTGGTAATTAGCATTTGTAATATTTATTTGATTACATAAATCATCATAAAAGCCTTCATGTTGCCTTTATAGAACTAAATGACATCTAATACAAGTCAGATTCTACATTAGAGAAAAATAACTAGTCTAAATGGTGAAAGTGATTTGGAGGTTAGCAAAAAAAAAAAAAATACAATTTTACCTTTGGTATTTTGTAGACTTATAGAACTGATAGAAACATTAAATATTACCAAATTCAAAATTCTAACATTTCAGATGAGAATCAGAAAAGCTTATCTTAGTACTGGAAAAGGTGCTCACAGATGGAAGCCTCATCTTTATTAACTGTTAAATGCAAGCAAAATGTGGTAAATAGTTTTGTAGCTTGTGAAATATGTTCTAGGTTTTTAGGTTGCATACAATTTTGTACTTTAACCAAGTCATCATCCAGTCCTTGTTTTTAAGCCTCATTTTGTCTTCTGTATGCAAGTATTCCCCTTCAATACCCCTGCAATTCTTTTGTCCTTGGAAGACCAACCCCTATATGTCACCCCAACCACCTATCATAATTATCAATTGCTTCATTTCTCTGGGATGCCATTGCACTAAGCTTGAAACCCTATAACAGTACATGCTTTTAAATTTTTTAAAATTTGTTTACTGAGCATATCCTCCACAGCACCACCAGTGGAGTCTTCTTGGGAAAAAAAACACCACATTCGATTCCAAGTTTAAGAACCACTTTCTACAAGTGAATGAATAGAAGGTTATTAATTTTGCCTGACAGAATAGGTTACAATAAGAAGTGACACCTAAACAACCTGTTTAAAAATGTTCTCTGGTACCCAATAGCCTACATTAAAAAAAAAACTTCTAAATCTCTATATAGCATTTAAATTGTAATGTTTGGTTTTATCCAAGTCTTCTGATTTTCATTCGTGCAGAAACTTTGTTCTCTCACAACCCACATACGGCCATGACTTGGTATCTTTAACATGTCATTTGCTCATTCCTTTGCCCACACTCCTCTCTCCAGACCATGCAGTGGGCTCTTAATAATAATTCCAGTCTAAGCTGGAGTGTGACTTTCTTGCTGAGAATTGCCTCATTCACTCAGGCATAGTCACTGTTTTATTTCTCATAACATTTTGAGAATTATGAGTAGCTTATTACACTTTTAGTAAAAGTTGAAATTCTTTTTTTTAATTATTATTACACTTTATAGGGTACATGTACACAACGTACAGGTTTGTTACATATGTATACATGTGCCATATTGGTGTGCTGCACCCATTAACTCATCATTTACATTAGGTATATCTCCTAATGCTATCCCTCCCCGCTCTCCCCACCCCACGACAGGCCCCGATGTGTGATGTTTCCCACCCTGTGTCCAAGTGTTCTCATTGTTCGGTTCCCATCTGTGAGTGAGAACATGCGGTGTTTGGTTTTCTGTCCTTGAGATAGTTTGCTCAGAATGATGGTTTCCAGCTTCATCCATGTCCCTACAAAGGACATGAACTCATCCTTTTTTATGGCTGCATAGTATTCCTTGGTGTATATGTGCCACATTTTCTTAATCCAGTCTATCATTGATGGACATTTAGGTTGGTTCCAAGTCTTTGCTATTGTGAATAATGCCGCAATAAACATACGTGTGCATGTGTCTTTATAGCAGCATGATTTATAATCCTTTGGGTATATACCCAGTAATGGGATGGCTGGGTCAAATGGTATTTCTAGTTCTAGATCCTTGAGGAATCACCACACTGTCTTCAACAATGGTTGAACTAGTTTACAGTCCCACCAACTGTGTAAAAGTGTTCCTATTTCTCCACATCTGTTATTCTTTATAAACTCTCTCCTCCAGACATGTCCTAATGCTCTTGTCTTAAAGTTTTCCACTGGTTACTCCTGCCTTCAGTGACCTCCATGCATACATCCACATAGCTATTGTCTTCACAACCTTCTAATCTTTGCTCAGATTCTGCCTTCTTAACGAGACGTATCTTGACAACCATAGTTTAAATTGCAATTGTGTACCAATTTGTTTTATGACATCCATTTCTTCATAATATTTATTATTTTGTAGAAAACTACACAATTTATTTATTTCATTTATTTGTTAATGGTATAACCACCCATTAAAATGTAAGTTCCATCAGGGGAAAATGTTGTTTTGTCTGTTTTTTTTTTCCCCATTGATGTGTACCAAACCCATTGAATGATGCATTTTTAATAAATATGTATTGACTAAAAGAGGAAATCTGGAGCAAGATGCTTTGCCACCTTAGCCTCTATTTCCCTGTATTCAAAGCAGAGGTCACGAGAATTCCTAAGTGAGAAGGCTATTGTGACTAATAAATGAGATAATGCCTTTAGAGCAGTCAGCGCAGTGTCTGACTCATCATCTTCAATTAATAATGCTAGCTCCCATTGTTAATCATGTTATTATTTTCCAAATTTTTAGGATTCAGAAACCTAAGTTGTTAATTATTAATTGTACACAGATGAAAAAAGTAAAGGAGAAAAATCTAGGAAAAGTATCTGTAGGTAGAATTTATAATATAGTTATATATTTTTTACTTCACAAAAGTGAACAATGATATTTTATGGCATAAAATAATATCTGAAATATTAAAGTATTAACAAAAGTATTTTTAAAAAATTCCAATTATTCTTTTTGATAGCAATATAAAGAATGCAATTTATCATTTATTTGAACTTATTAGAAGTATTAGTTTAACACCACGTTTGTCAAAACTTATCTCACAATAAGTAAAATACCATTAAAACTTAGGACATATATATTTGTTTTTTTAATTTTTAAAAACAACCTCAGAGTGGTATACATAGTCTTAAAAAATAAATTATATGTTATTGATGGAGTTAAACTCAGCAGTTGTTTGCCCTAACCTTCTGCATGCTCAGCTCTGCTCACTGAGGCTGTATTAATGTCTGCTCAGAGCTGTTCTGTTGCTTGCCTTCACATAGCTAACACATATGTTTATACTGTTATTTTCTGATTCGTCGACTATAGATATTTTTCTATTGTCTTTGGCTTGTGATAGATGAGCTATTAACTTATTTCTCTACCCTCAACTCCCCTCCCACCTTCTTTATTCCAATTCTTGATAATTTTAATATCCTAAAAATTTTCAATTAATTTTTCTTGTTACTTTTTTAGAAAACCTACTGAAATGTCCAAATTTTAACAACTATAAACATCATATTTCCAATTTCTATTTTGTGAGAGAAGCATGTTAGTGCCTCTATCCTCACATTAATTTTCACTTTAAGACTGATAATATTTATAACCTATTATGTTACAAATAGTTAACTGTGTTTTGCTTTCTGCACAGTTTGATCCTAAAAGTTGAAAATTAAAAATTGGTTTATTATGATGATTGTGTAACTGTTGTTTGATTCAGAACCAAGTATTGTACATAGTTCCATTTCCTCTTCTAGTTTCTAATGTCACTGCAGCTGTGTGCCGTTCAATAGTGAATAGTCTTACTGTCAATGGCAAGTGTATTTTTACTTTTTATATTTCACTAACTCTTAAAATCATGCTGACTTTGTGTTTACATGTTTCTGAACTATGACTATATTTTACAACAGTATAATCGTCAATCAACAATCGCTGATTACAGTTGTTTTTGGTTCTTCATAGAACCCTAAGTCCTAACATCTTTTAGATAGCTGGAGAGTCATCTCCTAAAAACCAATTTACCATATAGTTTTAATTTACTAGCATTTAACTTTTCCTCATAGCAGCATTTAAAAAGGACTTAACTGACCTCTCCCCCATTCCCTACTGTTGCTTTAGGAGAATAAGGGGTGAAAAGAAGTTGAGAATTAGGCCTTAAAAAAGTATTCACTATTTTTGTTTTTTTCTCTCACTTTTCCAGAATCGATGTGCAAATAATTTCCTTGGGAAGAACTCTTTATGTAAGTAAATGTTGAATAATTTTGCATTAATGAACTTTGCTTATCAAGTAAAAATTGATTAATAATTTGTTGAGATATAGAATTCTAGATTTTATCACATTTTCCCTCTCTGCTTTGAGACCTTGCTCCGCTATCTGCTAACATTTCCTCTCACTGATGAAAAACATAATGCTGTTCTGATTCTGGTTTCCTCAAAGTTCACTTGCCTGTTGTTTTATTGTTTTCTGTCTGAAACCATTGGGAAAATTATTTTTGCCTTTAATGTGTAACATTACACAATAATTTATGTACATGTGATTTATTTAAGTCCTATTTGGTGTTCGATGCTCAGTTAATCTGTTGCTCTTTTATAGAATTGTTTCCCTTCTATACAGTTATTTCTGTGTTCAAAGTGGCAGTTAGTTTTTCAAAAACACTTTCTTATTTTTTCCCCTCTTTCCTAATTCCCTGTCCTTGTGTTACAAAGTTAAAGCTTCTTGAATTTCTAGAACATCTTGGAATCCTCTGAACATACTTACACACACACACACACGTGCACACGCATCTCCTTATAACATTCTTTGCCTTTGAAGGTAGACTTGTTTATTCTGATCTTTCTTTCTGAATCCTCAGACTTTTTTAACCCTATTTTTTTTTTAATAATGAAGGAATAAGTTTAACCGGATGCTTGAAGTTAACAGGCAGAATGCGGCAACCCATGGCATTACTTTAGTGTCAGTTGCTATGGGATAATAACAAGGACACTGTTTTAACATGGTGATATACACATTAACAGTTTTATTTGTATCCTGAGAGTTTATTCACTTTTTAAAAGAATATTTTGAATTAGGATAAGGGGCTTCATTTTCAGTCTTCTAGTCAAGTGTTTGTACATATGTTTGGGTGTATACCAATACACACCACACCACAAAGCATTTGTGAGAGAGAACTAAATTCATCCTAAATTTCAAGTTCACATGTTATTACTGCCTTCATTTATAGATTTATAATGAATATTCTAAATTAGAGAATGCTGCCCTCACCTCTTGATCTATAGATTTCTAGAAGAAAGAGAAATTTATTTGTTCCTATGCGTGTGAAAGATCTACAGAGAAGGGAGTATCTCTGTAATTAATGCTTTTCTAAAACAATACCATTAATCTTTTTTTCTGAAACTATTAATACGAATTGTGAATATTTTATAACAAATTAAACATAGTAGTTTTTCATTAGATGGGACAGAGAAGCTACAGTGGCATGTGAAAGATTTTTGGAAATTTATTTTCCAGACAGCTTACATAATTAAATTGAATGCAAAGAAGAAATTATCTGTCATTTTTTCCCTTACAATTGTGTTGAATTGCCAAAAGTGTCTAATTAAACAAAGATCATGGAAACATCAACACCTCAATTCATTATTTATGCAAACATTTGTAGAGCCGAAAATTGTAAATTAACATTATATCAAGTTCTACAAATATTGTCTAACTCATGTTTACAGATCGGTATTAGATTTTGTGAGACTACTGTTAGCACATATAATTAAAGATCAGAAGATTTAGTGTTTACCATAGAAAGTAAAGAGCGAACAGATAAGAGTAAGCTATGGTTTATTATCTTTTTATTTTTCATTAGAAGGAATATTTTAGGTAAGTGCAATTCAAGCTTTAAACCTGGTTAAGTAGTTTAAATGATTTCTGGTAAGAAATTATTTGAACTTGACTTCTGAGTTAGCCATACTTCTTTCTAAAATGTACCTATCAAATTATGGGCTTTTTTGTTTTCATATTCACTGGAAGTATATTCTACATCTTATTTTGTAATAGAGAATAGTTAACTTTTGTTGGGAGCTAAACTGTACCATTTTTCCATTTATTAACTCTTTTATTCTTCACAGTCCTATGAGAGAGGTGCCATTATTATCTCAATTTTAAAAACTAGGACATTGAGGCAGAGATGTTAAGCAATTTGTTAAGGAAGGCCACACACATAGGAATCAAACACCAGAGGCCATGTTTGTACTGCCTTTCACTATGTAGGTCTCATTTAATGACATTTACATATTTTATTTACTTTTCATACAGTACTACCAGTTAGACGTGTTCCCCAATTGTCAGATGAGGAAACTGCAGCCCAGAGAGGTTAATAAATTTCTCCCAAGACACTCAGCTATCAAGTGGTAGAGGTGGAATAGCATTTCCAGAGAAAATTCCATCACTCCACTAGAATGCAAGATCAATGAGGGCAGTGATTTTACATGGAAACTACTAAGAGTGTTAGTCCTGGAAATTGTAATTATAGCACAAATGTATATTTATGACAGCCAAAATATTATGTTATTTTTAATTGGAAGTGGTATCATGGATAAATATTCCATAGTATCTTATATTCGACTGGAGCATATAAAATCATACAATCATATCTTAAATACAATACATATCATTGTATAGAGATATCATTACATATCATTGTATAGAGAACTCTAAGAAAACCTGGAAAGATAACCAAGAGACTTTTTCGTAATTGCATTAATTTGGGAAGTGGAGTTGCCAAATATTCAAGGTGACTAATCTCCTTCCCATGCCTTAAATTAACTAAAATATTTGAAGAGATAAACAAAGTGAAGAGACAACCCACAGACTAAGAGAAATTATTTGCAAACTCACAGCTGACATGAGATTAATAATCAGAATGTATAAGAAGTTCAAACAACTCAATAGTAAAAAAGTTAAAAGTGAGCAAAAGATCTAAGTAGCCATTTCTCAAAAGAAGACATACAAATGGCCAACAGGTACATTAAAAAAAAAATTAACATCGCTAATCACCTGAGAAATGTAAATCAAATCACAGTGAGATATCAACTCACCACAGTTAAAATGACTTTTATTAAGAAGATAGGCAATAATGGATGGTGGTGAGGATGTGGAGAAAGGGGAACCCTTGTACACTGTTGATGAAAGGTAACTTAGTAGAGCCACTATTGAGAACATTAAGGAGGTTTTTCAAAAAACTAAAAATGGGGCAACATAGTGAGGCCCCATCTCTATAAAAAATAAAAATTAGTTGGATGTGGTGGTTCATGCCTGTAGTCCTACTTGGACTCCCTACTTGGGAGGCTGAGGTGGAAGGAATGCTTGAGCCCAGGAGGTTGAGGCCGCAGTAGGCCACGATAGCACCATTGCACTCCAGCCTGGGTGACAGAGTGAAACTCGGTCTCAAAAAAAGGAGAAGAAGAAAACTAAAAATACAACTACCATATGACTCAGCAAACACAAATATTAAATGCATTTCTATACACTGACAATAAACAATTGAAAAACAAAATAGAAAATGCAATGCAATTCCCAATAGCACCAAATAAAGTAAAATTATTACATGTAAATCTGACAAAACATCTGTAGCAGTCGAGGGCTTAAAGCTACAAAAGTGCTAATGAGAGAAATGAAAGAAGACTATTTTGGTGTGATGGTTAATATTGAGTGTCAATTTGATTGGATTGAAGGATGCAAAGTATTGATCCTGAGTGTGTCTGCAAGGGCGTTGCCAAAGGAGATTAACATTTGAGTCAGTGGGCTGGGAAAGGCAGACCCACCCTCGATTGTGGGCATAATCTAATCAGCTGCCCTCGAATATAAAGTAGGCAGAAAAGCATGAAAAGGCGAGACTGGCCTAGCTTCCCAGGCTACATCTTTCACTCGTGCTGGATGCTTCTTGCCCTCAAACATCAGACTCCAAGTTCTTCAGTTTTGAGGCTTTGACTGGCTCTCTTGGCTCCTCAAGCTTGCAGACGGCCTATTGTAGGACCTTGTGATTGCATAAGTTAATATACATCTCTCTCTTATTAGTTCTGTCCCTCTAGGGAATCCTGACTAATACATTTGGAAAGATCTACTTCATTCATCCTACAGTAATCAAGAACATGTAGTATTCCCAGAAGAAGATACCTATAGATCAGTGGAACCAAATAGAGAATCCAAAAATATATCTACACAAATATGTCTAAATAATCTTTGACAAAGAAATGAAAGTAATTCAGTGGAGGAGTGGTTTCCTGCCAAAAAAAGGCACTAGAGCCATTTAACATCCATCATCAAGAAAAAAAAAAAAGATTCTTAATGTAAATTCACACCTTATACAAAAATTAACTCATAATAGATCATGGGCTTAAAGTAAAATTATACAAAATAAAAATATGTGGTATACATTTATTATAAACTATAAATCATGTTTATAATGTATACCACATACTTATATGTACATATAAAAATATGATGTATACCACATATTTATATGTATATATAAAAATACATTTATAATATATGTATGAAAAACATCCATGGCCTAACCCCAGAGTTTTTAGATATGACTCCAAAAGGACAATCCACAAAAGAAAAAATTGGTAATTCACCTCATTAAAATTATAATTTTTTGCCTTGTGAAAATCTTTTTTAAGGCGAAAAGTCAAGATGCAGACATGGAGAGTATATTTATTAATCTTAGTCAACAAAGAATGTGCATTTCTACTATATAAAAAACTCTCAAAAATCAACATTGAAAAAAATACAATTAGAAAATGAGCAAAACACATGAATAGATGTTTCCCCAAAGAAGATGAAAGATGTACAAATTTATTAAATATTAGGAAAGTAAAATTTAAATCACAATAACATATCACTATACATATATCGGAATGGCTGAAATTAAAGATAGTGATAATACTAAATGTTGGTGAGAATGTGGAGAAACTGGATTACTCGTACACGGGAATGTGAAATGGTTTAGCTACATTAGAAAGTATTTTATCAGTTATTTTTAAAACTGGTCTTAGTATATGACCCAGCATTTTCATTCTGGGGAATTTATGCCAGAGAAATGAAAATTTATTTTCACATAGAAGTTTGCACATACATATTCATAGCAGGTTTATTTTTAATAATGTAAAACTTTAAACTTCCCAAATGTCTTTCAGTAGGTGAATGGTCAAGCAAACTGTTATACATCAACATCATGAAATACTGTTCAGCAATAGAAAGAAACAAACTATTATGATATATTGATATACAAATTTAATAAACCTCAAGAAAATTATGTGATGTGAAAAAAGCTGATGTCAAAGGCATACATGTTGTATGATTCCAGTTCTTATGAAATAACGTAACTACAGTGATGGAGAATTAGTGATTGCCAGAGGTCAGGGAAAGGTTAAGGGCTAGGTGTGGCTCTAGGGATAAGTATCTTCATTGGTGGAATGGTCATATAAAGCTACCCTGTGATAAAATTATATCAAGCTATACACACAGAAACACACCAACATGAATGCATGTGCCACTGGTGAAAAGTACATATGCTCTATGGATTGTACCAACATCAGTTTCCTTGATGTGCTACCTCATTCTATTTACACAGATGTTAGAAGAGGAAGAGGCTGGGTAAAGGGTACATGGGGACTCCCTGTACTTTTTTTTTTTTGCAACTTCCCATGAATCTATATTTATTTCAAATAAAAAAATTAAACTTTAAGTGAGGCATTTGGATTTTATTTTTGTAGGAGGTGTTAGATAGGGATCTGTTTTAGTTTCCTAGGGCAGTGCTATAAATAACCACAGACTGGCTGACTTAAAACAACAGAAGTTTGTTCTCTTACAGTTCTGAAGGCTAGAAGTCCAAAATCAGAAGGGAGTCTCTCTTCTGGAATCTCTGAGGCAGAATTTGTTCTCCTAGCTTCTGGTGTCTGCTGCAATCCTTGTACTTTCTTGACAGCTGCTTCACTCCAGTTTCTGCCCAGTGTTGTCAAATAGCATTCTCCGTGTGTGTGTGTGTGTGTTTATAAATTTCATTTCACTTATTACATTAGTCATCAGAGTAGGGCCTACTTTGATCCAGTATAGCCTCATCTTCATTTGATTATCTGCAAAGAGTATTTCCAAATAAGGTTACATTCACTGGTACTGGGGGTAAGCTATGTTCTAAGAATTTATAATCCAGCAGAAATGACGTCAAACTAGTTTACCAACTTTTAAAATCTTTTACCATTTGGCTCATACAGTCAATTTCCCACATCTATCAAATAACTATTTTGGACTCTAATTAAGTATATATTTTAACACTCTATACCATACTAATTTCAGCTTCCTTCTTAATTTATGTTCCTGTTCAGAGTAATATCCCACCTGACTTCAACATTTTCTAATTTGATAGATTCTTTAAGATCCAGATCATGAAACATCCTTTAATATTTAGAACCAAACTTTGCTACGTTTTTTCTGAAACTCTTTTGTAATTATAATTAGTACTGTGGTTTAGCATTCTGTTATTTCCAAAAGTGCCTCACCAAGTTTTGGCTTCATGTTCAGAATGTAGGCTCAATGAAGTCTGTGCATATGCTGATTAGGTCTAGAGTTGTATCTTGTGTATGCCCCTTCAAGGGTAATGGTGAATATACAAAAGACACTATTAAATGACTGATTGAATATGAAAATGTATCTTTAAAATAGAGAGGTGAGATAACTTACACACAGATTCTGAATAAATGTTTATCTTCTTATAAAGTAAGAGAGAATAAAGGCACCTGAATTAAAATTGCACACAATTGCAGGTTTAAAGAGAATAAAACGTATAAACAATGTAAAAAACTATTATGTAATGGAAATGTTTTATTTCTTCTACTGTGATTTCAAAGTTGCAGTTGTTTGCAGCAATACAGGCATAAAAATAGATTTCATATAGCAAAATGGAGCTAGTCAACAAAAATAAAAGAGATTTTGGTGCTTACATGTCCATTCCCTCTCTCTCTTTCTTCTGGAGTCTTTGTAATCTTATCCCTAGGCTAATAAAATGCAGCCTTTCCCCCTTAGTTTCCTATTTATTTTTCTTGGGATCTTGAATTACCTCAGCTTCCAGAAACTTTACCCAGTGGAATCTGCAGAAATGATCTGTAAGATCTTATGTTTAGAATGTTGATTATATAAAATTTAATAAATTGTAGTTTTAGTTTACCGTTTTTGATTCTTATGACTTAGATACTCCCCTTAATGTCATTTTAATTTCATTATGTTTGTTATATTTTGACTGTCATTATGGCTTGTTTTATATCCTATGTTAATTACTTTGTTTCTCTTTAAAACTAATTTTCTCCTTCACTACTCAAGGGGATTCTTTCTCTCACACAGTAAAAGAAAAACCAACAACTTCTCTAAAATATAAACAAACACTAGCTTCAAGGAGGAATAATTCAATTCACTACCAAAATATCTGTTTTGTAATCACTATGTATTTACAAAGCAACATGCAAGGCACTGCATATGGCTACAAAAAGCAGATATGGGGCAGTTATTGGCCTTCCAGAGCTTACAGTCTTGCCAAATGCATGAAAATAAGCATTCATTTAAATGTATTACAGATGAAGTAAAATGATAGGACTAGGAAAAGTACGTAGTTATACACACATTCAGAGGACTGAGAGGAGATAGAGTAGGGATGAGAAATAAAGGATCAAAACAAAAAAAAGGTTAAGGTATTTTTCAAGATTTATTGGATAATCCATTGTTTAAATAGGGAATAAAAGAGATGATTCTAACAGATACAGTAATTGAGTTTTGAGGAATCCTGCATCTGCTCTCTAACCATTTTAGGCCTTAAGAAAATTATTCTACCTTCTTAAACTTCAGCCTTTTACTGTAGGTGAAAAGTAAGTATAAAAAGACCACCTACCTTATGAAGCTTTTATAAATGTTAAGTGGGAGTCATATAAAAACTTCAAAAATTTTATATAGTGTTCTAAATTTTTTCTTTTTTTAAATTTTTTTGGCAGAAAATCTGGGATTGTTTTTATAGGAAAAATGTCAGTATGGATAAAGGTAAACATCCTATAAATATTTGCAAAATAAACTCAGAAATATATTAAATATAGTATATCATGCCCAAGTAAGGTTAATCCCAGGAATGCAAGGATGGATTAGACTGATTAGAGAATCTACTTATATAATTTTCCTTATTTAAATTAAAGGGGAAAATGTAGGTACATAACCATGGAAAAACCTTTGACCTAAAGTCAATAGCCATGTATCATAAAATATTTAAGCAGGCTGGGCAGTGTTTTATGCCGGTAATCCCAGCACTTTGGGCAGCATAGCGAGACTCCCATCTGTATAAAAATAATAATAATAATAAAAAATAGCCAGGCATAGTGGTGTGGGCCAGTAGTCTTAGCTACTCGGGAGATCAAGGTGGAAGGATCTCTTAAACTCAGGAGTTCGAGGCTGCAGATGGCCATGATTGCATCATTGCACTCCAGCCTGGGTAGCAGAACGAGACCCTATCTCAAAAACAAACAAACAAAACAAAAACAAAAAGAAACTCCTAGCAAACTAAAGATAACAGGACACCACCTAAAGAGAATAAAGAACAAACCTAAGCCAACATAGTTTTAATGGTGAAATGTTGGAAACATTTTTTTTAAAGTAACGAATGAAAAAAAATGGCTCTTCCTACCACCATTTGTAGTCAATATTATGTCTGAGGCCTCAATGAATTCATGAAGATGGAAAAAAATAGCAAGCATAAGGACTGGAGAGAGGTAACAATAATAATAAACTGACAAATTAACAGAGTAGATACGATTTTAAGTAGTTTTTTTGGTATAAAATTAATTACATTCTTATACACTAGGTTAAAAATAAGAAAAGATTATTTTAAAAGTACAAGATGTACAAATATGATGTACATAAGAATGCATTTGACAAGGAATGTCCAAATCCTTTATGGAGAAATTATTTAACTTTATTAAAATCATAAAAGATGACTAAACTGAATATAGATGGTATTCATGAATAAAAAAGATTCAGTATCACAAAGATGCCAACTGCCTAAATTAATGAGTAATGTCAATGTGATTCTAATAAAAACCTCATTTTTTCCTTGATGGAACTTGACAAACTGATCTGAAAATATATATAATTGTAGGGACATAATGATAGACAAGATAATTTTAAGGAGGAACATGGAGGGGATTGATGCATGGACACCTGTTAAGGCATACCTACCATAAAACAATGGAAATTGAGACAGTGAATTTGGCTGTGGTGCAGACAAATGACCAGTGCCACATAAGAAAGTCCCCAGATGGAACTATGTGTTTCTGGACAGTTTGTGTAGGAAGAAGGTGTAATTATAGATCAGTGTAGAAAGAACAACAACTTAACAAATGAGGATGAAAGTGGTTTTCCATTTTAAAAAGTTGGCAGGGCTCACGCCTGTAATCCCAGGACTTTGGGAGGCCGAGGCAGGCAGATCACCTGAGGTCAGGAATTCGAGACCAATCTGGCCAACATATAGTGAAACCCCGTCTCTACTAAAACATACAAAAATTAACTGGGCATGGTGGTGCATGCCTGTAGCCCCAGCTACTTGGAAAGCTGAGGCAGGAGAATTGCTTGGACCCGGGAGGCAGAGGTTGCAGTGAGCCAAGATCATGCCACGGCACGCCAGCCTGGGCAACAGAGCAAGACTCTGTCTCTCAGAACAAACAAACAAACAAAAAGTTACCTATACTTCACGTCATATACGAAATTCCTGGGTAACAAATAATTCGGTGTAAAAATTTTAAAACTTTTAGTACAAAATATGATTTTTTTTTTTTTTTTTTGAGATGGAGTCTTACTCTGTCACCCAGGCTGCAGTGCAGTGGCACGATCTCGGCTCACTGCAAGCTCCGCCTCCTGGGTTCAAGCCATTCTCCTGACTCAGCCTCCTGAGTAGCTGGGACTCAGGTGCCCGCAACCACGCTTGGCTAATTTTGTTTTTGTATTTTTAGTAGAGACGGGGTTTCACTGTTTTAGCCAGGATGGTCTCCATCTCCTGAGCTCGTGATCCGCCCGCCTCGGCCTCCCAAAGTGCTGGGATTACAGGCCTGAGCCACCACACCCAGCCCAAAATATGAATTTTCTTTATGAATTCAGGATACGGAGTATTTAATAAGATCCGAAAATATTAAACATTTTAATTTTGATTATTAAAAATTTAGTGCTTTGCCTGAAATTACACCATTAAAATGTTAAGAATTAAGTTTGGGCTGAAATAATGTATTTAAAATACATTAAACTTAATGCCCTCCTATGAATCAAAAATGAAATGTAGAAATACTAAAGTATTAAAAGAGCAAATATATTAACTCACTTTCCTGGTTGAAGGACTGTATAGCCCGTGAATATATGAAAATATTTTCAATTTCAATAGAAACCATGAAAATACAAAATTATAATCACAATTAAATATCTGTCATGCTCCTAAACTAGACAATAATTTCAGTGTCTGCCAATAACAGTGTTGGCAAGGCTGTAGACAAATGGGCAATCTCATATGTAGCTGCTGGTGGAAGTTTAAATTTTTGCATCCACTTTGGGAAGCAATTTGGCAATCTCTAGTAGAGCTAAATATGTGCATACCCTATGTCATAGAGAAACTCTCCCACAAGTGCACAAGAAAAAATATAGAATGTTTGTATCAGCATTTTTATAGGAAAACAATACCATAAAAAACTCTGAAACAGCATAAACAAACCAATACATTTGGTATAGTCATCCAGTGGAAATCCACCTAATAAAACTAATGAAATAGATTTGGATTTATCAACATGGATAAACCTAAAACAAAGTTGAACTAAAATAATTTTCAGGCAAGCACATAAAATAGGATATCATTTATGTACATAATATGCACACCATTATTTAGAGACAGGTACATAAGTAGAAGATGTGTAATAAACATGGAAATAATACAACTTGAAGTCATGATTGTAGTTAGCTCTGGGAAGAGAGGGGAGTAGGGAGATGAAGGTGAACTAGGTCTTCAACTGTGCTTTTAGAAGTTTATTTCTCAGGCTGGGTGGTGGCTATATTGTTATATGACATATAGATGATAATAAGCCCATAAAATATAACAAATGCATGACATTATGCGTGTTAATATGGTTTGGCTGTATCCCTACCCAAATCTCATCTTGAATTATGGTTCCCATAATCCCAACTTCTCTTGAGAGTGACCAGGTGGAGGTAATTGAATCATGGGGGCAGTCACTGCCATGCTGTTCTCGTGATAGTGAGTGAGTGAGTTCTCACAAGATCTGATGGTTTTATAAGGGGCTTTTTCCCTTTTGCTCTGTGCTTCTCCTTGCTGCCACCATGCGAAGGATGTATTGTTTCCCCTTCTGCTATGATCGTAAATTTCCTGAGGCCGCCCCAGCCATGCTGAACTGCGAGTCAATTAAATCTCTTTCCTTTATAAATTTCCCAGCCTTCAGTATGTCTTTATTAGCAGCATGAGAACAGATTAATACACAGTTAATACGTATAGAATTTATGCTTATATACATTAATATATATGATTATATGTATAACAAAAAGTATATATATTATATATGATATTATATATTATATACCATATATAACATAATTATATGGGTAATTATTTACATAATACCCTTTGGCATGTCTGAAATATTTCAAAATAAATAATATGTAATATGTAATATGTAATGCAGGGAGGAGGCAATATAGGAGAGTATTTTCAAAGAGTAATAAAAATGTAACCTGATGGCTCAGTCTGCTGTTTAAGATGAGAAAGGTGAATGCTTGGTCAAATATTCTGCTAATACATTACAAGGGTAACCATATTTCCAGTGAAATGTCTGATTGATATTAGAGAGTCCTTATTATTCACCTGCCAGCCCTTCCCTTCAATCAACTCCACATTTTATGCATCATTATTATTTTAGATACCAAATTCTGTATCACTCAGGAAGCAAAACACAAATAATAGTGATGGCAGCGGCTGCTACCATCACACCAGCTGCTGCAAAGAGGTGCAGCTAGGACTGCACACTCCATGGAGCCAGTGGGAGTCCCGCCCCTTCTGAGTTGGGGTGAGAGCTCCCTGGGTATCAGTGCAGCCACCCAAACCTCAGCTGCAGACCCAGGGCTCCTGCTCCATGGAGCAGGCAGGAATCCTGCCCTCCTGGGTGGGGCTACAGCCACCCAAACTGCAGCTGTGGATCCAGGTCTTCCTGTGCTCTTGGTGGGGGACAGAAGCAGGCAGGATCTGCCCTCCCTGGTGCAGCTGAAGCTGCCCAACCTGCAGTTGTAGACCTGGGACTCCCACTCCATAGAGTGGGCAGGAGTCAGGGACAAGTGGGAGCCCTGCCCCTTCTTATTTGGTGGGGTAGGAGCTCCCAAGGTGCAGCTGCGGCACCCCTCCCAAGTGCAGCCTGCACCCTCAGGGGCTTCTGGAAGAATCCCCTCATCCCTGCAGGCTCAGAGATTTCTGCTCTGGCTGCCTGGCCCTTCTCCCCTCCCAGGGCCTGCTCTGATCTCTGAGCAGGGTTGGGGCTGAGCTCCAGGACCGTGAAGGGAAGCAGAGGGCAGACAGATTCCTGGGCGGAAGGGGGCAGTCAGGTAAGGCCACTCCTTCAGGCCAGGAAGGTCCTAAAGGCTGGAGGCTGGGCTGCCAGTCCCCTGGACCAGGGTGGGGACTTGTGGTGCCTCGTCTGGGCCCACCCATGGTCACCCATGGACCAATCTGAACGCACTTCCTCCCTTCTGAGGTCCATAAAAGCCCCAGGTTCAGGCAGAGCAGGGCAGAGGACAGAGAGACGACAGGCTGACCAGCTGAAGAGAGGAGCTACCCTCTTTGCTGGTAGCTGGAGCTAGTAGCTGGTAGCTGGAGATGACAGGCCAACCTGCTGGCAAAGAGGAGCCACCCTCTCCAGGGCCTCCTCTCTGCTGACAGCTGACACTCCACGAGATGACTGCCTACAGAGAGGAGCTACCCCCACTGCAGGTTTCCTCTGAGTTGTTGTAACACTCAAAGCTCCTATTCATCTCATTCACCTTCCACTTGTCTGCATACCTCATTCTTCCTGGATGCAGGACGGAAACTTGGGCAAAGGTGCCACCAGCCACTGAGCTTTCCAGCCAGAAAAGCGACAGCCTAAAGATCCTATAACAATGGTGGCTTAAATAAATTATTTTTCTCCATATAACACTATGCTGAGCATAGGTAATTCTGAGCTATTTCTGGAGAAAGGCAGATCACAGCTGGAATGGAACCTCCATAGTCCTTTGGGAACCCAGGCATTGATCTTTTTCATCTACTATGTCTATAATGAGGTTGCAACTTTATAGTCACAAAAATTATCTAGAATTGCATCTATGATGCCCATGTTCCAGGCAGCAGAAAAGAGGGCAATGAAAATGATAAATGTCCCCCATTTAAGGACCTTCCCAAGAGTCTCAGGTATCAACATTATGGACATTAAATTACTAATTTTGGCTGCAAGGGAAGCAGGGAACTGGAGTACTTTAGCTGGGCTGGTCTGAATACAATTGTTTTTCTGCTATTCTGAATATTTATTAAAGTCTTAACTCCTTACTAGGTCTATTTCTCTTTTACCAATTGGGTCCGCAATTGATTCTTCAGGATGTTTATTGTGTTTGAGGAATAGCTAAAGAGTCATCATGGTGGTTGAAGAGAAGCAGTCAGTCCATATGCTCATGCTTTTACTAAACTTGAGGTCTTCCCTGACCTCTGTGCAGATGTCCCTTATGTAACTGTTCACAAGGTATCCCACAAGCATTTGTTCTAGAAGTGTTCTGCACTCCAGGTACCGTCAAAATTTGGGGGTTTGCCTTCGAGTGACTAAGCACCATGTTTGTTTGTTTCTGAATCTTGGCTGCTTCTGCATTGTGTTTCCAGTAAATCTGCTCAAACGGCCACCATCTGCAGGACCACATGGTAGGTCCTCTGGCTCCCAATAGAAACATGCAAGAATGTTTGCATCATTTCAAAATGACATGAATGCTGAATAATAGAAACTCCAGCCTCTCCTTATCTATCTAAAAATGTGTCACTGCACTTTTTAATGTGTTGCAGCTAAGCCATTGTTTTTTGGATGAGGAACAATTTTTTGTCAAAGGTCAAAATGAGTAGCACTGTAAAAATACAATTTCATATTATTTTTTCCTGCATTTTATAGGAGTTTTTTTTCACTATATACTAACTTTCTTTTGGTTCTGCCTTAAAAATAAGAGGAAAACAAATTGTTTAACTTCTTTCTCCTTCCTCTTTCTTGTCCTTTTCCTACCTTCCTTCTGACATCAGAATAATCGTCTATTTTTCCTTTCTACCAAAGGAAAACTTGTTGACATTTTAAAATTATTTTTGTATTTGGAATTTCTTGCCCATCTTCTGTGCAAAAGTCATGTGGCTTAAACTTAGTGATAGGAAGAAAGTAAGGGAATTTATTTTGTGGAGGAAAAAAATGAATCAGTCTAATGTTCTGTATATATTTTTTACATTAGCGTCTGTATGACTTTGAAAGTTGTCCCATATAGACACTCATTCTTTCCCAAACTCATTGTTCTCATATCTCACAAGAAGTAATATTGAGTCCAGTCTGCTCAGATCCTGACTCTGTCTTATCAGTTTTGTTGACTCAGGAGAGCTTAGAATGCCAATGCATTCTCTCCAGCCAGATTCTGCTGCCTTTGCAGAAGGTAGGAGTGTCTTTGGTCTCAGTGCTTACTCTGCCTCAAGGGACTACAGATGGGTGAACTTTTGGACAATGGACTGAAAGAAGCAATAGCCAAGTGATTCTGAGTTAGGACTGGCTCTCTCATGCATTATCTGAAAAGGAACATCTCTTGTCATTACAAAGAATGTGAACATTTCAATCTATTTCCTATCTGCTAATGACAATTTCTTTTCCTTTTAAGAGAAAACTTTTTCATCATCTTCTGGCTTTTGCTAGCCACTCCATATATTGACTAACAGTGAATACCGAATTGCCCAGATTGCTTTGCCTGTTAATTCTAGTTTGGATTTCTGTCATCAAAGGATTCTATCAGGGTGCAGTGAAAATCACACTGCCCCACACCACTCTTTTATTAGCTTTTTTTTTTTTTTGGTTTAAAACTCTATTCTTAAACAATAGTTAACACTTACAAAGCATTTGCAATGAGAAGGCACTGTTCTTTGTACTTTATAAGTATTTATCTCACTAATCCTTGTAAAAGCCCTACTAATATCTTTATCTTACAGATGGAAAGAGTGAGGAGCAGAAACATTATAAAACTTGTTTAAGATCATATGGCTAGAAGGTCATGGGACCACAGTTCAATCCAAGCAGTCTATCCCAGAATCTGTGCTTTAAACAGAATACTATACTGCTATTCTTAGGGGCCTGAAGCCAATAATTATATTGGCTAATCCAATAAATGTTTGCACCTGAAAATTAGTGTATAAGACTCTGGAATGTGATAAATTTGCTAGATAAGTTAGTTCAATTCTGTGGTGAGCAGAACCATTTTTAAAGTCAGCCATTTTCCACCAGGAAACAAATCTCGGTATTTCTGTGCACTATTACACTTTCCTTCAAAAAATCTATAACAGGTATTGGAAGACAAATATATACAAAGACAAGTATTTATTCGTTTTTAAAATGTTACTGTGGTTGCTGATCTGAGATAAGATTCTTGGAAAAGATTGATCAAATTCTATTTAAATTGTAGATGGTAGGAGAGCATGAAAAAACAATTTGATGAGAAGGGAAATAACAGAAAGAAGTGGATGTATCACTAATTAGAGAGACAGGAATATTGAAAAGCAACTTTAAGGAGAATTAGTGAAGACTTATTATTGAATGAGGGAAATTAGTGCTACAAAGGAACAAGACACCAGATATAGGACAGAAGGAGGATAAGTAATGGAGGCAAGTCTACAAAGATGAGAGCCTGTTGGTATTTTGAGATAAGCAAAGTATCAATGTCTACCAATTAGTAATCCTTGCAAGATAATTAAAAATAGAAAGATAAGAGAGTTTCCTTAATGATGTGATGAGAGATGATTCAAAGGAAAAACGATATTGGAACATGTAGCAGAAGAGCAAAATCAGTCAAGGCACTGAAGGCAGACAGCATTGGGGTATTTAGTTTTGTGAATGGTATGACAGGAGATAATTCAAATGAGAATTCATCTGGAGTATAGAGTAGAAGAACTGGAAGTCACAAAGATTCTAAAATCAAAGAAAATGTAGTGTTCTGTTAGGGAAACGAAAAAGGCAGATTTGGAAAGTGGCAGAGTTACAAAGATGAATTTCACTTAATATGAATTTTTTATTATTTTCAGTCAATTTAGGAAAAGTTATTGCAATTTTAGTGTTCAAGAGACAATTGGAGGCAAATAGATGTCACATTAAAAGTAATGTGACTAATGTGAAAGGATGTGATTTTTCAGTGCTCTACGAAACTACTTAGTAACTAGTATATTGCAGTTCTATTCTATCCACATACAATGGAAGAATTACCATGAGAATTTATCTTCTTGGTCATTCAGTATCATAAATTTAGCTTTCATGCCTGCACTTTTGTGTAACGATACTTTTTCACCATCATATATATTAATCTGTCACCCACAATTAGACTCTTTTGTTGAATTCCTAAATAAGTAAACGGCTTTGATAAAGTTGGGAAATGCTTTGAAACAGTGTTTTAAAGAGGAAATAGGTTCTCAAGATTAATTGACTTGAGCTCTCTGTAACTTAAGAAAAGATTCTTTACTAAAAAGAAATAGTAAGAAGACCTGTCTTCGTTCATTTTATGCTGCTACAACAGAATACCTGAGACTAGTAATTTTTAAAGAAATGAGACTTATAGCTTACAGTTCTGGAAGCTTGGGAGTCTAAGATTGAAGGGCCTGTATCTTGCAAGAACATTCTTGCTGCATTATGCTATGACAGAAGACATAAAGGAAAGAGCATGAGAGAGAGTGAGAAAGACGGGGGTGTGGGGAGAGAGAGAGAGTGGAAGGAAGGCAGGCTCAACTTATGCTTTTAATCAGAAACTCATTCCTGCTATAACTAACCTATTCCCTAGATAATGGTGCTAACCCATTCATGATGGCAGAGCTCACATGATCTAATCACGTGTTAATCGTCCAACCTCTTAATACCATCACAATGGCCGTTAAACTTAAACATGATTTTTGAGGAGAAAGTTCAAACCATAGCAGGACCTGAATAGACTTTTTTTTTCAAAGAAGACATTAATATTGCCAACAGGCATATAAAAAGGTGTTCAAGATCAGTAATTATCAAGGAAATGCAAATCTAAATCACAATGAAATATCACCTCCATGCCTGTTAAGATGGTTATTATCAAAAAGACAAGAGCTAACAAGTATTGGCCAGGGTATGGAGATAATGAAAACTTTTTACACTGTTGGCAGGAGTGTAAATTGGTAGAGCTATAATGAAATACAGTATGGAGGTTTCTCAAAAATTAAGATAGAATGATATGACCCAGGATTTTCTTTTCTGGATATATACCCAATGAAATTATAATCAGCACCTCATAGAGACACTATTCATTGCAGCATTATTCACAATACCTAAAATATGAAAGAAACCTATATAGTCTATCAGCAGACAGATAAAAAAATTGAATACACACACACACACACACACACACGCTAGAATATTATTCGGCCATAAAAAAAGAAAGAGATCCTATCATTTTTGTCAACATGAATATACTGGGAGGATATTATGCTAAGCAAAATAAGCTAGAAACAAAAAGAAAAATATTGCATGATCTCACTTATGAGTGGAATGTAAGAAAAGTCAAACACGTAGAAACAGAGAGTAGAACAGTTGTTCCTAGGAGTGTGGATGCGGGAAGGATGAGAAGATGTAGGTCAAATGGTACACAGTTGCAGTTATGTAGGATGAATATGTCTAGAGGTCTAATGTACAGCATAAGGACTATAGTTAGTATTACATTGTATACTGGAAATTTGCTAAGACAGTAGGTTGTAGGTACTCTTACTACAAAAAAGAGGTAACTATTTGATGGTGAAAAAGTATATAAGGTGATATGTTAATTTTTTACTGTAGTAATCATATCACCATGTATTAATATATGTATACTAAAAACATCATGTTCTACACCTTAAATATATTCAATCAAAAAATAAGAAATAAATAAAAATGGGGCAATTTTAAAAAAAATAAATAAATGAGATAGTAAAAAATAATAAAGAGGGTGGTTCAAGACAACTGACTAGATGCAGCTAGTAGGCACCTCTTCCATGGAGAGGAATCAAAATAGTAAGCAAATATTTACACTTTGAATACATCATCTAAAAGAGAACACTGGAATTCAATAGAGAGGCAAAAGGAATCATGAAAATAATATGAGAGTGAAGCCAGACAGGGCTGAGATTGCGTTGAAGCTGGGAGAAGCTTTCTGATGTGGTAAATGGTAAGAGACCCCTGGGACTCCACCCTTCCACCAGGGACTATTATAATCCTGGCTATGAGAAAGTCCCTCAACCCTCCTGGGCCTCCAGACTAACGCAGGAAGGTGCCTAGAGATTGTGTAGAGGCATTGCTCAAACTCACATGGAATCCCAGGTGTTTTCAAGCCCTGAGCAGCTGCAGCCTAGTGCCATTCTAAGAGCCCAGGCCCCAGAGTCTTGTGTTCTGCCCTGAAGCTGCCACTGAAACCTCAGGGCAAGGGAAGGAGTGGAAAGGCCAGGCATTTTTGCACACTCAAAGACAGATACCATCACCACTGCTGTGAGATGAAGGAATCAGCAAACTATGTGCCCCCACAGCTGCCAGCCTCCACTGCTCCTTCTAAGAGGGGCTTGGCCTCCCCGGTGGCAGGCCAGCAATGTAGCCACCCTGCCCCCTACTGAGCATTTTAGCTACAGCCTCATCCCATTCTGACAGCCCATTCCCCAGAGGCTTGTGTCCTGCCCTGGGGCTGACACCAATGTTGCTACCACTACCACCACTGCCACAGAGCTTGGGAGGGAGCAGGGAGGCCATGAACTTTTGTGTACTTTAGTAGAGATAGCTCTGCCACTGCTGTGGGACAGAGGCATGAGTAAACTATGTGCCCCATGGCGGCCTACCTCTGCTGCTCCCACTGAGAGGGGCGTGCCCTTCCTGGTGGCAGGCCTGCAGCATAACCACCCTGCCCCCACCTGACTATTCTGCCATCAGCCTAAGAGCAGCCCACTTCAACCTATCATAGCCAGCACATAAACTCCTGGGAACTGAGGACAACTACACTGGTCTGGTCCCAGTCTAGTTCCCCGCCAGGACTTGTGCATACGGTTCAGGGGGCTCTCTAGGGGCATGTGAATTGAGGATTGCCTTGCCCAGTCCAATACCGCTAGTACCTGATCACTCCATGGGGTCTGAGGTCAGGCCAACCCAACCAGCGGAAACCATCCCAGCTGGTATTCATCCACATAGGCCAAAAGGCAGACAACCTTCCCCTGTCTACACAAAGCAGCAGCACTTCTGCATCAGAGAACAGGCAAGTCACAAAGCTGTTTGTTTTGAGCCCAGGGAAGATCTTCCACCCTGAAGCCAATTCAGTGGAGAGCTGAAGAGGCATTTTTTAGATTTCAGCTAAATTATGGACTGAAGATAGACAACAGTATTGGGCTGAACTGAGTCAGGAGTTCTCCAGTACAGGAGTACTCCAGTACAGGAGTGTGATAGGGAAACAAATCATTTTTCTCTCTACCTAAGACATACAGCTGGTGCAGCTCCTTCTGGACATGTGGAGAACTTAGTGATTGTCACCACGAGCAAGCTGCACCACCCCCATCAGGGATGGTGCCTGTGATTATCACTGGGGTATATATGAGTGAGCTTTCCAGCGCAACTCTGCCTAGCATTGTCACCTCATCCCCACAACCTTGGTGTTGAGCAAGGAACTCAGGACACCAGGCATTCTACAGACAGGTCCATTGCCTGAGGCAACAAAGAGCACATCCCAGTAAACAAATATCAAGCACATACCCATCTGCTTCTATTCAGCTGGTTCTTGCTCATAAGCATCATCTACTGGCCTGGAGGTTGAACTGCGCAACTCAATACAAAACCAGCTGACAGAAGTGCACAGCCTCGGAGAATGAGATAACATTACTGAAAGCTCTGCGAATTGCAGTCCTGAAAAAGGAAATTAATCTGCTCATACACCCAGTACATCACTACTACAACCAGCATTTGAGAAAGCTACCACACAAAAGCTATCTATAATGAAGAAACTCATATAGAGCCTTAGCTCCCTGAAAGCACCTAAAATCAAAACCAAATAACCATACACAACACAAATTACAGTCACACCTGCAAGAGGGGAAAAAAATGTCCCACCTGCATGAAAGTAAATCCAAAAATAAAAAGTGACAGCTTCTTTTGACGAGAAGGAACCAGAATAAGAACTCTGACAATATTAAATAACAGAATATTATGACACCTCCAAAGGGTCACATAAGCACTCTAACAATGGATCCAATTAAGAATGAAAATTATGAAATGACAGCTACAAAAATTCAAAATATGATTTGTAAGGAAGCTCAATGAGATCCAAGAGAAAGTTTACAATCAACCCAAAGAAATCAGAAAAACGGTTCAGGATATGAAAGAAAGACTTACTAAAGAGATAGATACTTAAAAACAAATTCTGGAAATGAAACTTTTATTGAAGTAATTACAAAACACAGTTGAAAATTTTAACAATAAGCTAGACCATGCCAAAGAAAGTATTTTAGAGCTGCAAGATAAGTCTTTTAAATTTACAGAGTCAGACAACAAAAAAACTTTTTTGAAAATGAACAAAGCCTTTGAGAAATATGGGAAAATGTAAAGCATCCAAACTTATAAATCATAGGTATTCTAAAGGGAAATGAAGAAAAAGTTAACAAGTATGCAAAATTTATTTAGGGAAATAATTGAAGAAAATGTCCCTGGTTTTGCTAGAGATTTAGACATCCAGATAGAATAAGTTCAGAAAACTCCCTGGGGAATACACTGCAAGAGGGACTTTGATCAGAGCAGAATTAAATGACATTGAGACCAAGGGGGGGAAAAAAACAGCAACAACAACAAAAACCCACACACACAATACAAAATGTCAATGAAATGATGTTTGTTCTTAGAAAATATTAAAAAATGGACAGACTACTAGCTAGATCAACTAAGAAAAAGAATGAAGATTGAAATAAGAACAATAAGAAATTAGGTGACATTACAACTGATATTACAGAAATAAAAAAGATCATTAGAGACTACTATAAGTATCTTTACACTTAAACTAGAAAACCTAGATAAATTGGATAAATTCCTGAAAAAGTACAACCTCCAAAGATTGAGCCAAGAGGAAATAGAAATTCTGAACAGACCAGTAATGAGTAGTAAAATTAAATTTTAAAAAATCACCTCCCTCAAAAAAGTAGCCTAAGCCCAGGCAGAGTCACCGTTGAATTTTACCACACATACAAAAAAGAACTAGTAGCAATCCTACTGAAACTTTTCCAAAAAGTTGAAGAGGAAAGAATCCTCCCAGACTGACTCTATGAAGCCAGTATTAACCTGATACCAAAATCAATTAAGGACACAACAAAAAAGAAAACTTCTGGCCAATATTCTTGAAGAAAATAAATGTCATAATCTTCAATGAAACTAGCATACTGAGTCTAAAAGCACATCAAAAATATAATACACCATAATCAAGTGTGTTTTATTCCAAGGGTGCAAGGATGACTCACCATATGCAAATTAGTAAATGTGATTCACCACATGGAATTAAAAACAAAAACCCTATGACTAGCTCAATAAATGCAAAAAAAGCTTTCAATAAAATCTAGCATCACTTCATGATAAATACCCCAAACAAACTAGGCAAGGAAGGAACATACCTCAGAATAATAAGACTCATATATGATAAACACATGGTCAACATTAAAATGAGAGGAGAGAAGTTGAAAGCATTCCCTCTAAGAACTGGAACAAGACAAAACTGCCCACTTTACTCGCTGATATACAACATAGTACTGGAAATCCTAGCTGGAGCCTTCAGGCAAGAAAGGAAGAAATAAAAAAGCATCCAAATGGGAAAAGTGGAAGTCAAATTATCTCTGTTCACTGATTACATCATCTTATACTTAGAAAACCCTATATACACCTGCAAAAGACTTCTAGATTTGACACATGACTTCAGTAAATTTTCAGGATACAAAATCAATGTACAAAAATAAGTAGCATTTCTATGCTTCAGTAAAGACCAAATTGAGAACCAAATCAGGAACTCAGTCCCATTTATAATAGCAACAAAATATAAAATGAAATAGCTAGTAATATGTTTAACCAAGGAGATGATAGATCTCTACAAAGAGTAGTATGAAAGTCCTATGAAAGAAATTGTAGATGACATGAATGGAAAACCATCTCATGCTCATAGATTGGTAGAATCAATATTGTTAAAATGACCTTACTACTCAAAGCTATTACAAGTGTTATTTTTCACATAATTAACCAAAACAATCCTAAAATTTGTATGCAACCAAAAAAATAGCCAAAATAGCCAAAGTAATCCTAAGCAAAAATAATAAAGCTGGAGATATCACATTATCTCACTTTAAATTATACTATAAAGCTTTAGTAACCAAAAAAGCATAATATTGGAATAAAATTAGACACACAGATCAATGGAACAGAACAGAGAATCCAGGAATAAAGTCACATACGCTAACTGATCCTTGACAAATTTGACAGAAAATATACACTAAGGAATTAGTGTATATTGAACAGTGTAAACACTATTCAATAAATGGGGCTATTAAAATTAGATGGCCATAAGTAGAAAAATGAAACTGGGCTCCTATATCTCACCATATACAAAAATTAACTCACGATGGGTTAAAGACTTAAACGTAACACCTAAAACTATAAAAATCCTATAAGGAATCCCGGGAAAAACTCTTCTGCACTTTGCCCTAGGCAGTGAATTTAAAAGTAGGTCCTCAAAAGGAAACCCAACAAAAACAAAAGTAGACAAAGAGGGCTTAGTTAAACTAAGAAGCTTCGGCACAACATAAGAAATAATCAGTGGAGTAAACAGACAAACTACAGAAGGGAGAAAACATTTATAAGCTAAGCATCTGACAAAGAGCTGATATCCAGAATCTACAAGGAACTCAAAGAACTCAATGAGAACACACACACACACACACACACACGATCTCATTAAAATGTGGGCAAAGGATGTGAACAGACACTTCTCAAAAAAAGACAGACATGTGGGCGACAGAGGTGAAAAAAATCGTCAACGTCACTAATCATCAGAGAGATGCAAACCAAAAGCAGTGAGATACTATCTCAGTCAGAATGGCTATTATCAAGAAGTCAAAAAATAACAGATGTAGGATGCAGAGAAGAGGGGACCCTTATACACTGTTGGTGGGAATGTAAATTAGTACAACTTCTATGGAAAACAGTATGAAGATTTCTCAAAGAACTAAAAGTAGAGCTACCATTTGATCCAACAATCCCACTGCTGTTTATCTGCCCAAAGGAAAGGAAATCATTGTATAAAAAAAGATACCTGCACTCATATGTGTATCATAGCACTATTTACAATAGCAAGTCATGGAATCAATTTAAGTGTCCATCAATGGATGAGTGGATTAAAATGCTGTGTATATATGCCATGGAATATTAAGCAACCATGAAAAAGGATGAAATAATACCGTTTGCAGCAACATGGGTGGAAGTGGAGGCCATTGCATTAAGTGAAATAAACCAGAAACAAAAATTCAAAAACCACATGTTCTCACTTATGAGAGCTAAACAATGAGTGGACATATAGTGTGTAATAATAGACATTGGAGACTCCAGGGGAGAATGCAAGGGGGTGATTGTTGAAAATTTCCTATTGGGTACAATATTTACTATTTGGGTGATGGGTACACAAAGAGCCCAGACTTCTCCACTTCACAATATATCCATGTAACAGCTGCACTTCTACACCATAAATCTATAAAAGTTAAAAAAAATTAAAAAGAAATAGCAAGGAACAAAGTATTCTAAACCTTAAATTCTCCAATGCCATGGAAAAATTCCTGTGGGATTAGATCAACGATCTTGTGCCTGACATGCTATTGACTTTGTACAGACTAGCGAGACTGCCACTGTTTTCTCTTTTGTTTCCATGGGCCCCAAATTTCTCACTTAAGTGCTCTCCCTAGCAGTTGGGTAACCCACTAGTGTGAATGGCTATCTAAATTTCAGAATGAAATATCCTTTGATCCCTATTCCAATTGTTTGTCTTTACAGCTATTGTTGCTCAGCAATATCTCTGTTCTGTTTTGTGAATATTCTTTACAGTTCCTCTTTTTGAGTTGTGCCTCCAAAGGAAGTCATACTGAGATAAAAAGCAGAGGACATTTTTGTGCTTAGTAATCATTGACAAATTTTTATTCAGTAGAGACCCAGAGACCCAGTGATATAATAAACATTAACTATATAAAAGTTGTCTTAGACAGTGAGTGCTGCTGTAACAAAGTACCATGAACTGGATGGCTTTAAGCAACAAAAATTTCTTTCTCACAGTCTGGAAGCTACAAGTCCCACAGTCAGGGTGCCAGCATAGCTAGGTTATATTGGATGATCTCTTCAACATTGCAGACTGCTATCTTCTAACTGTGTCCTCACATGATGGTAAAAGATTTCAGAGAGCTCCCTGGAGTCCCTTTATAAGTGCACTAATCTCCTCCTAGAGACCTAATCTCCTTGAAACCATCACAATGGGGCCAGGACTTCAACATATGGATTTGAAGGGGACACAAACATTCCACTCCTTGGAGAAGACAAATATTTAAATGAAATTATAGATTTCGTTTAAATCTGTAATTTAAGAGAGTATAGTGCTAAAAGCTTACCCCATAAGCTAACAGAGGTTAAACATGCGCTTATGATGCTATGAAGCACCAGGGAAATAACAAAATCTAATAGTAAGTGAACCAGATTACTGGTTTTGTTAGCTTTCAAATCGTCAATTGTTACAGCTACTAAAAAGGAAGGACACTGGACTGCCTATAGAGAATGTTATCATTTTATTTAGCACTTTCCATTGTCTTCCAGATGTTATTATAGTCAAAGTTTTCTTCTTTACATCTTACTATAAGTCTAAAAAATCAACATTATTGTTACTAATCTTATCCTATTTGATGAAGACCTAGAGATCATATAAACTACGTGAAGTGAGACATGTCCTCTGATTCTAGCCCCGGTGCTGACACTTTTCAAAGGAACTGCTGCAGCGAACCCATCATGAGTTATCTCTCACTGTGCAAAGTAAAGACATCTCCTACACCAACTTTATTCCTTAAATTCTCTACAGTTTCTTATCTTTTAGTGAAGTCTACCGCCCACACTTTTCATCTGTGCTATCCTGAACTGACCATATTTAACCTAAAAAACTATTGCATCCATAACCATGTCTCTGAGCATTTTCATCAACTCTTAACATAAACAAATTTTCATCTGATGACATCATCAACTCTCCTACAGCCTGTAAAAGTGGTGGTCGTGTTGTGAAGATGTGGAACAACCAGAAATCTCATGCACTGCTGGAGGAATGTAAATTGGTACAAGCTACCTGTCAAACCAGCAGCAGGTAAATTCTACACTTGAGCAAGTTATCATCTTAGGTATCAAAACAACAAACATTTGTTCATATAGTCACCAAAATATAGGTACTAAAATTTATAGCAACAATGTTCATAACAGCTCCAAAAAACATGTAGTGTAGAATATTCTTATTTCTAGAATATCCAAATGTCTACAATGTAGTAGAATCAATAAATACAATGTGATATATAATGCAAATCCGTATAGCAAAGACAATGAACATTATATAGTTATGATATTGTGTCTTACAATAAAATGTTGAGTGAAATAAACTGAATACAAAATATATGCATATTCTATTATTCCACTTAAATGAAGGAAATAAGAGTAACGTGGTATTAGAAGTCACAATGGTATTATTCTTAATGGCGAGGGGCTTTAATAATGTCTGAAATGAATATGAGTAGTTATTTGTGGGGTACTGGTAACACTCTGTTTATTGATCTTGGTTCTGATTACATTCATGAATATTTGTATTGAAATAACATTTAACACTTTAGAAGGTTTCTCTTCTCTCTTGTTATGGTACTTTGAAAAACAGAAATTTCTATTTTATTCTATCAAATAAACTAATTTTTCATTTATGGTATCGTTCTCTCCTGCTTAAAAAAATGTTTAAAGTCAGGAAGATATTCTTAAATATTTCCCTTTAAAGTATTCCTCTTAAAATTTTCACACTGTGATCTGCAATCCTTTTGAGCTGTGTGTGTGTATGAGTGTGTATATGTGAGTATGTATAGTATATGTAGAGTTCAAAATGCATTTTTTCATAAGTGTAACCATTGTCATAAATGAGAGTTGGATCTGTTTCAGTACTCACAGTTTGTTTAAATGCTTGCCACTCCCAAATTGTCTTAATAACTCAGGTTAAATAGGTAGTATAAGTCCTTATAGCTTATGTTAAATCCTTATAGCTCATAGCTATGCTCTTCTCCAAGTTTGAATTGACTAAATTTTGATTTATATGGAATTTATTCTATATATTAAAATGTAGAAAGCCAACGTCTGTAAAATATTGAGGCTCCCAATCTATGTATTTAGTGCTTAATTTCTCTCAGTGATGCATTATAGTCGTCAATGTGGAGATCTCATACAACTTTAGATTTATTCCTTGGTATTTATTATATGTAACGATATTGTAAATAATATTTTAAACCTTATTGTACCATTTGTCCCTGGTGTATAAAGACACTACTAATTTGTAAACTATGTATCCAATATTTATGTCTTTAGTTTATATTTTACATTTCAATACACTGATAAAGACTATAGTATGATATACATGATAAAATACTATGCAGCCATAAAAAAAGAACAAGGTCTCATGTCCTTTGCAAGGACATGGATGCAGCTGGAGGCTATTATCCTTAGCAAACTAACACAGGAACAGAAAACCAAATACTACATGTTCTCACTTAAAAGTGGGAGCTAAATGATGACAGCACATGGACCCATGGAAGGGAACAACACACACTGAGGTCTTTCGGAGGGTGCAGGGTGGGAGGAGGGAGAGGATCAGGAAAAATAACTAATGAGTGCTAGACTTAATACCTGGATGATGAAATAATCTGCACAATAAAACCCACAGCACAAATTTACCTATGTGATAAAGTTGCACATATAAACTTGAATTTAAAAAAAAAGTTAAAAAACTTTAAAAATATTCTCAACTATTTGTTTAAGAAAATAAAGTTCTTAAAAGAGACTCTTTTAAGACAATATGAGAAAATATGGCCATTTTTGTCTCATTGACAACATATAAAATATTTAATATTGTTATCATTGCATATGATATTTGGAACTTATTGATATAAAGTATTTAACAGGTTTCAAAGTTTTTCTCGTATTTGTAGTTAACAAAATAAATATTTTAGAATCATGCGTAGTTGTTGAATTTTATCAAAAGTTTATTCTACAGGTATAAAAAATCATATAATTTTTCTGCTTTTCTCAATTAATGTGGTAAAGCATAGGCTGAGAAATACCTTTGTATTTCTGAAACAATCTGAGTAAATCAACTACATTTTTAGTGCAGTTTGAAATTCACAGCAAAATTGAGCAGAATACCCATATACCCACTGCCCAAACACCTGTACAACTCTTCCTACTATCAGTATCCCCCCATCAGAGTGGTACTTTTTTTTTTTTTTTTTTTTTTACGATCAATACACCTACAGAGACACACCATCATCCAAAGGCCATATTTTACATTAAGGTTCACTCTTGGGGTGTACATATTATGAGTTTGGACAAAAGTATAAAGGCATGTATTCAACACTGTAGTGTCATACAGAGTAGTTTCACTGCTGTAAAAATCTTCTGTTCTGTGTCTGTTTATGTCACATTTCCCACTAACCTCTGTCAACCAACCCCTGATCCTTTTATTGTATCTATAGTTTTGCCTTTTTCAGAAGGTCGTATAGTTGAAATCATACAGTATGTAAGTTTTACAAATTTCCTTCTTTCACTTAGTAATGTGCATTTGAAGTTCCTTCATGTCTTTTCTTGGCTTGACACCTCATTTCTTTTTAGCACACAATAATATTCCATTGTCTGGATGTACCACTAATTATCCATTAACCCATTACAGAACATCATGGATGCTTTCAAGTTTTGGCAAGTATAAGACTTGTAAAAGTTTTATAAACATCCATGTGCACGTTCTGTGTAGAAGTAAATTGTGAGTAAATACTAATTAATGTGATTGCTGGATCAATCCTACAGTAAGAGTTAGTTTGGTAAGAAATATCTAAAAGTGTGTTTTCTTTATGAGAATGACTTGTAATAAGAGATTCAATTTCATTAGAAAATAGTCAGATTTTCTACATCTTATTCTGCCAGCTTTGTTTACTTGTAGATGTTTAAGGAATTGGTCCATTTTAAAATTTTTGTTAAACTTGCTCATTTTAAGTTCATAATACCTCATTTTTCTCAGTTTCTGTAAGATTTCTATTGATGTTCTCATCTTTTTTCCTGAGAATCTCTGTCTTTCTCTTCCTCTCTCTGACTAGTTTATAGATTTCATCATTGTATATTTATTCTTTTTTGTTGGTATCTGTTCTAATTTTTATTATTTTATTCTGTGTACTTAATGTGTTTACTTAGCTCATTTTAGAGAGTGTCTCACATGTCTTATATCTTTATTTTTCATTATTTTTCATGTCTGTGCTTTAATTTAGACATTTTTATTGACGTTTTGTCCATTTCACTTTTACTTGGTACCACTACACCTACTATGTCAATAATCCATTTATTAATTTTTTAATTTCAAATATTGTTATTTTTAGTTTTAGAATGTTTGATTCTTTTTCATACATCTTTATTTCCATATATCTTTAATAAAATTTGCAATGTGTGGGAAAAAAATTTATACCTAGTTTTTTATCCTTTCCTGTATTGTCTTAAACATAGTTATTTAAAATTCTCACTTGAATAACTCTAAATCCTGGATTATCTCAGGGTTTATTTCTGTAACATACTTCTCTTCTTGAACAATATCTTGAATGTTGGTCTCATTTTATTGCTGCTTCATATGTCTACATTTTTTATTATGTATTATATATTTGTATAAATGACATTACCATTCCTCAGAAAGCATCCGTTATTGCCTGTATTTGAAACATGGATAGGTGACTGACCATATTTGTTTTGCCTGGTGTGGACCTGGGCCTGTGTTGGATTACCAGTTTAGCAAGATAGAGGCTGCCTCCAATTTATCCCTTTTACTAGAAGGGGGCCCTCTAGAGATTTCAATTGAAACCCTATTAAGTCTTCCTTTATATAACCCTGAAAACAGGAAAATTCATTTAAACTCTTCAGAGTATTATCAGCAAAGCTCTTTAACTTATTTTTCCCTTGTAGATTCAAAATTTAGTACTAAATTTGAGGAGGGACTAGCTGTGTTTTTGAGATGGCTTCCTTATCTATCTGTCACTTCAACCCTGAATGAGCTATAAAGTCTGTACTGGTTTCTTTGTAACTCAAAATAAGCATCTGCCAGAGGGCAAGCCTGTTTTCCCAGATTCTAGCCAGCTCTGTAATCAGTAAACTGGCTGTATATCATCAGTATTATTTCCCTATTCTCTTTTTAGAGCTTTCATCTTTTGCATATTTTACCTTCGGGCCCGTTATGCTCAGTGCTATTGTTGTTTCCTAAGTGCTGAGGGTCTGATGGAAATACATCTTTTCATTTGCAAGTTTTTACCTTAGCTCTTGTTAGCCTCCCTTAAAGACTTACATTTCCAGAAATATCTTCTGGGGCAAATAAGCAATCTGTTCAAGGCTTTTCAGACTTTTAGTTTTATCACTTTAGCCCTGTATGAACATTCTGCTGGTTCTTTCTTCCATTTTCCCCCAACAGTATCCCTCAGAGTGATTCTCAGATTCTCAGCCCCAGTCTGAACTAGCAAATGCCCTCTTAGTGGGAGGGATCTTACAATATTCAGCTCATCTCTAAATCTTAATTTTCTCTTTGTTAATTTAGTCCACCTAATCCTCATTGTTTCCACAACTCTCTGATGTTTTGAAAAGCATTATTTAAAAATACATAGACTTTTCAATATGTTGTCAGAGGAAGCATATTTTCTGTCATCAAAGATAATGGGTCTCATCATGACTACTAAACATGACTCCAATGGTTCTGGCTAATGTGCTATGATTCACGACAGAAATAATGATGTTTTATGGCAAAAAAAGACAAGATCATAATTCTTTACAAGTGATAATGGTTTTCTTAATAATCCAAAAAATAGGTGAAAACTTAATATGGTCATTTAGAAAACTTGTTAAAGTGAATCATCAAAAATCCTTAAATGTCCTGAATAACAGACTGTCAAATAGCAACAGTGGTTAGGCTTGGTAATGTTCATTTGTAAAACAGAGCTGATAAGAGAAAACCTGTCCTGTGAAAAAGAAATAATTTCCACTGAGTTCTACCCAATGGAAAAACATGTTTGCTGTGGCAATCTTTCATTTTTCTTAATATAAAGATGTAAATTCAGATTTTCAAGTCAAGTATTCTGTTATTTTATAATTACCCTTTTCAAAGAGGTTCTATAGATAAAATATGTCATTATTTTCAAACTAAATTTTTCTGTGGATGGCAGGTATGCTTCCTTATATCTTTTATGTCCTGTTAGAATATACTTTGTGAAATAATCCATTTACAGTAGTATTGCAAGATAAATTAACCTGATAAATACTGCGTGTAATCTAAGAAAATAAGGAAAACCACAACATTTAATTGGGAGATAATACATACCTAGAGGTAATATGCAATTCCTTATTTGGGAAAACTGAGCATTATAAAGGTGTTCATTACTTTAAAATATGAATTTAAAATTTAGTCTACATATAATTTACAGATTATTGGAATGGTGTCTTCAATTCCTAGTTCTTAATATGAATATTCATCTCCTGGTATCCACAGGGGATTTGTTCCAGGAACTTGTGTAGATTCCATAATACCTGGATTCTCAAGTGTCTTATATAAAATGGTGCAGTATTTGCACATAACCTATGCACATTTTCCCATGTACTTTAAATCATCTCTAGATTACTTAGAATACATAATACAATGTAAATGCCATATAAACAATTGTCATACTGTGTTGCTTAGAGAATAATAAGAAAAACATGTATATTTTCAGTAAAATGCAACCTTTTTTTAATTTGAATATTTTTGATATTCAGTTGGTTGAATCCACAGACTTGGAACCCACAGATATGGAGGGTTGGCCCTACTAATTTTAACATGAATTGACTCTGAACCTGATTATACTTTTACTGAACACTGTGGGATCTGCAAAAGTGAAGAGTAGGCGATAGTATGAAGTGATTGAGTAAAGTTATGTCATAATGACTCTTGAAGGACTGGTACATTCCCAATATGTGGGGCATAGAATTGGCATTCTATCAGTTTATGTTGAATGAATACTCAACTACTACATTTTGTTATTGAGTCAAAAAGTGAGAATAGAATTTGGTAAGCAAGCAGAAAGGTTACTCAAGGTAAGAATAAAGAAAGTGTGTAAAATATTAGAAGAAAAGGAAACGAAGAACAGATTGAGTTAGGTTAATATATGTGCAGCAGACAGGTAATGAATGTTTTCTGTGTTTTGGGGAAATAGCAAGCAGTCATCAGCTAAGAGTTAGAGGTGGATTTGGTAGAAGAGAGAAAAGAAAATATGAATTAATCATCTAGAATAATGCAAAAATGAATCGTTTACAAATGTATACTATGAATGCTGGATAAAATTAAGATCTTTATAAGACTAATTGCTTTATAATTTAAAATAAAACTTGCCAGCAATGTGGTACACTTTTGTTCAGCCATGTTCAACTGTATGAGTGCAGGCAAAAAGTAGGTGAAGGCCAAATATTAGGTTTTATTTTACTAATAGAAGTAAGTACAGTTGATAGTAGATACACGTTGAGCTTATATCTATCTATGTAGTAATAATTATCCTAAAATTTAAGCTTGTTAAGGAATAAAATTAAACTATCAATGAACAGTAAGTCCAAATGGGATCAAAAGCTTGGGTGATCAGTCAGAGAGTTAGATGGTTGAAATTAAGACTATGGAGAATATTCTGCTTGTTATTAATCAAATGACTCTATCATTTATTATACAACTTGCCACATCTTTATTCACTGGACACATTATATGTATATTAATTTAAGGCATTTATCTAAGGTAGGTGACCTTTGGCCTGTGGAAGGTAAATGGCTGGATGGGGCAGTTGGGAAGAACATTGGAAAACAGAAAGAAAAAAGTCTTAATGATGATAGGTTTTGGAGAGATTAGGCATCTAATTAAGACAGAATTATGTTGGAAATAGAGACAACGAGCTTAAAGCAACCTCCAAAGAAAGACGGAGAGAGGCCCTGGATTACCATATAAATGCCACAAAGACAGAGAGTTAATTGTATAAAATTAAGAGCTGCAAATGTTAGGGTTTCTTGTTTTTGTTTTTTTATCAACTATGCATTCAGTGCTTATCTTCATTGCTATACTTTAATTCAATGAAGAGAAACACAAATTAAAATTCATTGTTGTAACTGCAACACCAAATATTATAAGCACTCAGGGAATATTAGCTGAATAAATGAGTTAATTAGATTAAATGTTGTATATGAATGTGCATTGTCCATATAATGCCACAAATATATTTGAATTCGAACTTTCAAAGTGAATGAATGATTTCGTGAGAGTATTTCCAAGGAGTGAATATTATTATTAGATGACACTGCTATTATAAAGTATACAAATACTTATTTATTTTTATCTTCTAACTGCTACAAAAATCATACATTGAATTGACCAAATTGAAGCAAATCAACTTCAAGCATTACAATGTTTTAAATAGAATTACATTTATATCAATATAGCTTAAAGAAAGCATGGACAATATGTAGCCTGGCAAAGAGGTCTTTGCTGCAGAATTTTGCGTAATACAAGTGCTTAACAATTTCCAGGTTTGACACTGGGCAATATCACTTTAATATCAACACTTGGAATCAGTCATGCCACGTTAAGAATAGAAAATGACTTCCTTTTTTTAGAGGTAGATAAACACTCATAAGACTAACAAAATTTTTTTAATGCTGCCCTACTTTGCTGCTTCACTGGTTACATTTATTGAAAGGATTAGAATTTTTTATTTGTTTCTCATATTTTATCTTCTTAATGGTTATGGAATTAGAGCATGTGGGTATCTGATATTCTACTTAGGTATATAGGTCCATAGCTTCTCTCCCCCTTGAGGACTCAAACGTCAAAAGGAAAAAATATATATATTTTTTACTTTATTTAGACAAGGACCACTACAATCAAAAAGCAACATAGAAAAAGTTCTCACATCAAATTTCATTATGTTTAACTATTTCAAATTATATTCCTTAGAGACAAGAGTTTCGCCTGAGGTGAACCTGGCTTGTCGCAGGAGGTAAGGTGAGTGAAAAGCTCAGTATGTGTCCCCTTGACCCATAGAATTTCAATCTTTACTTAAAAGACAAGAGGATCTCTACTTAGGTATGTTATATATTGATGTTTCATATATTGATGTTAAAATATTATGTTGTTTAATATTCTTTAGTGACATTTGTTTTCATTTCCTTTGCTCCTAGTGTAGTGATAAGTACAACTGCCAAACTCTTGGAGTTATCATAAATAAAGGACCTGTCTTGGCTATTTGCTTATTCTAATGTTGCTATTTTGCTGCACATAAATGCTAAAACCTTGCTATATTTGCTCTTCAATTAATGTAATTCATACAATAATTGGTATTTCTTCATAAGGTTAAATGGTTGCATTGTTGTACTTGGAGGAGATTTACTCTATTTCAAGAGATTAGATTTGTAATTAGCAAGTTGAATTTTCAGAAGTCTGAATTTAGCTTTACAGAGTAATATTGTGCGTGTGTTTTAAATACATACCATACAATAAAGAAATGGGGTGCTTTATGAGCTAGTGAGATCCCTATCACTAGATCTATTCTGCAGGGTTGTAGGGGTACTTTATTGAATTGGTGTTTAGATAATTCCATAGATTTCTTCTGTGTCTAAAACCGTATGAGTTGTCTTCATATAAAAGTGGACTATTTAATTACCTGTATGATTTGATTGATATATTTACTTTGATTTTACAGATTACAAATAGATGGATAAGGCCCATTTGCCTTTCTTATATAACGAAAACTTAAAACCTTACATTGGTTACTAAGATTGTTAATCTTATTACACATGCCTTCACCTGTTTGTATACACTTTATTGCTGGGATAGGAGTACATTTTTAAAAATTAACATTTCACAATATATTTTAATGTTTGCTCACTTTGTAGAAATAAAATCCTATTTGCATGCAAATAAAACATTATTTTAAAAATTACATATTGTTTCAAATGTTCAATTTTAAAGAAATAATATCTTTACAAAATGGTTTAATAACCACAATAGTCAAAAGAAACAGTAAAATAAGTCCAGAGTGAAAAAAAAAATATTTGCTTCTGGTATGGTTCTTTCTTGCCATTTAATTGAATTTCTTATAAGGGAGTTTTACTTTTAGTATGCCCACTGGGATGCTATGATGCCTTAAACCAAAGAACTATTAGTGCTTCCAAGATGACAATGTGTAGACATAATCATCTTGTTTAAGTTGGCACGCCTCACAATAGTCAAGCATTCTGGGAATCAGTGTCTTACCAAATCCATATGCTGTAAATCACTTTGTTTAAGTAATAGACATGCTCTTTTCTAAGAGCTAAGGCTCAACAGAAACCTGAAATATAAGATCATTTACCTCCAAGAGGTTTCATAAGAAAACAATCAAGGTATTCTATGACATGGACACACTTTATTAACTGTCTATAAAAGGATGAGAAGGTGGAGATCTCAGCAGGTTTGTTTCTGTGCTATATTTTTGCATGTCATTGTGGTCGGGGTAACTTACAGAAGATAAATGCACTAAAATATATCAGCTGGGTTAAAATCACTCCTTTTAGTCACAGCTTAGATTATTTTCTTTTTTAAGCATTATATTTGAATTTTCAGCTTTCAATAAGCCAAAGGATTGTAGGGGTGCCAGAACATTCTAAAAGATAAATTCTGAGGTACTAGAAAGGTATATAATTTTTAGATTTATCAAACTCAGCAGACAGCAAGTCTGAGAAAAAAATGTGATCTCCAATTATTTCAATATTTCTCAGAGGCAAAAATACTAAATTGATCTGAGAAGTTACATTTTGGAATAATAGCAATACAATTTATTCTACCAGTGGATGTTAAAGAATATCTTCTCTAAATAAACTAATTCTGTTTCTACTTTTCATATAGAATTTTACTTTTAAAAATGTATTTTAATTTGTTTTAGGCTAGACATTACTATAGTGAAATGGTTAAAATATTGCTATTCTTCAAGCAATTATTATGTTGTTTTAATATATTTGAGTTCTTCTAACAGACATTTTCATAATTTACAGCCCATGATTTGTTACTTATATATAATTAATATGTGAATAATTAATGTAAATAATTATTTTAAATGTACATTTTAATTAATTGTTTATATGTATTTATTATTTACTTGATAAAAATATATTTTGATAATCCGCTATATATCAAGAACAACTTAGACTACAAGATAAAGGTTGCTGGAGTTTGGCCAAGGGGAAAATATCATCATATATATAAGGATAGTCATAAAATTATTTTAATATTTTTCAGTTACATCAAATAATTTATTTGAATTCTGTGATACCTATTATTGAGAGAAATATGTTTTAACTGAGTTACTTTATCCAGATTTCCAAGTTAGTGAGAGGTCAATAATGTATGGCAGTAATTAGACCTTTTTCAATCTTTTCCCAGACTTGATACCTTTACTATGGATATATCAGATATATGAAAAGAGCCAAAATAGATACTATAATTATGAAAGATAAAACTTCTGAAAAACAGTAATCGTATTTCTTAATGAAGTCATAATTCCAGAGACTTAAAAACCATTTTCCTACCAATTATATTTTCATTGTTGGTCTCGGTTTACAAAAAACCATTTTAATGATCTGTTTAAAGTCAATTGTGATAGAGAGAGTAAAGAGAGACAGAGATAGAAAAAGAGAAAGAGAGGGAGAAAGAGGGGGAGACAATCACTGGCTAAAATAGAAAGTACTACAAAGTCAAGTGGCAAACAGTATGGAATACAAAGAAGGAGAAAAAACAGTAGGGAACAGTAACCTTAACTACTAAACTACCTATAACATCTTGTCAGGATTGAACAATTCAGGATTTCAGAATTAAACAATATACAAGGGAAAGCAAACATGGGCTTATTGATTCTGAATTTCTTTTTATAGCACAAAAATATATTGGTCAAAATCCCTTTTAGAATTTTAATTCATCATGATTTTTCCCAACTAGCTTTACTGAACATTGGAAAAGTCCCAGGTATGTTTGACAATGAGATAAGTTTATCAATATTAATACATTCATAGTCAAGGTAGTGAGTCTAGCAGCTATTGAAGCATGACTTGCACTGTAATCCTTTATGCCAAAGAATTATACCACTTAACTTTGCTACAGAAAACTAGATTTTAATAAGTATCACCTTCATTAATAAAAATAAGTAATAATTTATTCTTTCAACGAGAATTTGAAATATACAAGACCCCTTGCAAGTATTGTAACAGTTAACAGTTAAGCCAAGATTCCTGTGGAGTATATTATTATTATTATTGTTACTCAATTTTCCGGATGAAAGAAAAAGGAGCACCATTGTGACAAATTACTTGGTTAATGTCAGAATTCCACTAAGGTACTGTTATAAAATTCTAGATAGCAAAATACACTTAAAGCTGTAATGGATCTTAAGTCTTATAGCAAAAATGATAAAAGCAATAGTAAAGTAATTTAATACTGTTTAGAAATAGAAATATCAATGAAATAAAAAATAATACAGAAAGGCAATATACACTTTGAAAAAGAGACAGAGAAAGAGAGAGAGAGATGAATAGAAAATAAGAAAGAACAGGAAAAAGGTGCCATTACAATCTTTAAGATGGACAAAACATTCCTGCCAATTATGTGGAACAACATATTAGACACAATGGAAAGTAAATGGATAAATAGAAAGACAGATACAGATAGATAAAACAAGAACCATACTTATCTCCTTAAACCAAAGTATGTTTTAGGATGATCAAAAATGTAAACATAAAAATAAGCTATACAATAGAAAAAAGAGATAATTTAAAAATATTTCATGGCAAGACATGAACCCATAAATCACAGAGAAAAAGATAATTAAATTTGATATTTAATTTGAATTTCAAATAGCTAAACATATATGCAATTAGGTAGTAGAGTAGTGAGGCTTGTCATTTAAATATTGATCAAAATCAATAAGAAAAAATCAACAGGCTAACAGATAATACAAAATATATGAATGTATAATTCATAATCAAAAATAGACTGAAACAAAAAAGATGCTGAACATCTCTTATAACATTAAAATATCAAGATATACCTATTTTATATATTAGAATTGAAATTATTATAATAATAATTTTTGAGGAAATAGGCACTCCTATACTGGTAACCAGGTAGTAGTTATTAAATTAAATAAACACACATTATTTCATCCTGCAATTCATCTAGTAGAAATGTGTTTTACATATTTACTCTCAATTGTACCCAAAGATACTCATAAACTGAGGTTTTTATATATTATTTTTGTAATAACACAAGCAAAATATAATTAACACAAATGTCTTTTAAAAGAGGACTAATTAAATTATTGATTACCAATATAGACTCTAAAGGACTCTACACTATTATTGTAGGATGAAGTACTTAAGATATATTGTTAATTAAATTACACAGGAGAGTACTGAAAATGTGGGTCACATACTCCCACTTGTATAAAAATGAAACATACAATTGGGAAAATTTTCTGTACTGATACAAATGACCTTATTGGTAGTGATAATTTTTCAAGAATAAAATTATAAGTCAAGTTTGGGAAGATGTTTTACCTTTTATAAAGCTTTTTACTGTTTTAGTTTATAATATGTGCAAGAGTTTTTATGATAAGACAAATAAGGAAACAGTAATAATGTTAAAAAAGCTATTTTACTGTTACTATGTACTAAACTTATGTTCACATGTAACTGAATTCTTAAAAAATTCTTGGCCGGGCGCGGTGGCTCACGCCTGTAATCCCAGCACTTTTGGAGGCCATGGCGGGCGGATCATGAGGTCAGGAGATCGAGACCATCCTGGCTAACACGGTGAAACCCCGTCTCTACTAAAAACACAAAAAATTAGCCGGGCGTGGTGGCGGGCGCCTGTAGTCCCAGCTACTCCGGATGCTGAGGCAGGAGAATGGCGTGAACCCAGGAGGCGGAGCTTGCAGTGAGCCGGGATAGCGCCACTGCACTCCAGCCTGGCCTAAAGAGCGAGACTCCGTCTCAAAAAAAAAAAAAAAAAAAATTCTTAACAAAGTATCATTATTATTTCATCTCGCTTTGTACAGACAAAATGAAATAGAAGAGCAGAGAAGTTAAATAACTACCACCACTTGTATGACCAAAAAGTGACTGTGTTGAGAAGTCTCATTTCCAAATTTCTGCTCTTCAGTGCCTTACTGAAAGGTCATGAATCAATATCTGATATAAAGGATAGTGGTCTTGTTATAAGCTCCTGACCTACTTTTCATTTGACCTCACTTGCATTTTATGTTAACATGGAAGAAACAAATAGTTTTATATAAATCAGAGACAAATTAGTATCAGTAGAAATTAAGTAATTCTTCGTCTGTCACGTAATCTCAGTATTGATATCTTTTCAAGGGAAACAGAAACCTGCAAACTTAAGGTTCTCTATTCTCTGAAATGACCTTCTAGGAAATGTCCTGATTTACATGCTTACGGCTTGTCTAATCTTAGTGCCAAGAGCTCAGTACATGCTGGTCTTAAAAGGGGTAATTATTTTTAAAATAAATTACTTTTATTTTCTCTATAAAAGACAAAGATTTTGACATATTTTTCATCTATTCTTAAGAGCTCATTTTAGTAGTGAAAGCATCTGTGAAAAAATCAAACAGCTGTGAATCTAAATATAGTATCAGATTCAGTCTTTACAACATACAGGTTGGAAATGTTGCTGCTCAACATGTGAAAGTATAAATGACAGTGCTATGTGTTACAGAAATTGCAACTTTGGAAATTGAGCTTAATGCTAATTTATCTCATAGAGGGATGCTTATTATGCATCATCACATATATTGTACTATATTTTTCTAGTGTGAATACGCCCACATGTGACTCATAACTCAAAAGAAAAGTTGATAGAAGACATAGTTTACTGTTATTTGTTTCTTTCTTATGAATAGTATGATATCTCAGGGCGCAAAAATACTGCCACTAGGTAAAGAAGAGCAATGTTTAAAGAAATTTCAGCTAAGACAATCCAGTTAATGTGAACACAAAATAAGTATTTTTTAAAAGAAAAAAGGGATGGTAAAATGATTTTACTAAAAAATATATATTTTTAGTTATTTTCTCACAATAAGTCATATCCACTCTCAAATTTCTTCATATTCAATATAATATCATTTGAATTAATTTAAAATTATGATTATGTGAAACAAAAATTTACTCACAACAATAAATTATATTTATCATGTTATATTTGCTAAGGTAGAAAATGTGCTGATATATTTTCAGCAACAGGAATTGAAATAACAAAATTTTAAAAATCAACTAAGAAAGTAATTAATCAAACATCCTGTTTTCTGATCACTTAGATTTCTTGGCAATTCACTACAGAAGTGATAAATAACATCTGGTTTTATATGGTTAACGAATGTAACATGATACTGCAATTCTTTTTGCCTAGGGTTGCTGTGTCTTTTTCTTCCTCTCATTATATAAATAAATGTATAAAATTGGTAGCTATTTTTGTTACATACATTAATGTGAAATAGCCACAGTGCAGTCTCTTAGTAGTTTTCTTTTTTTTAACTGGTGTGTTTTTCAGAGCCTGTAATAATAGTGATGGATTTAACCTATGTGACCACCAAAAAAAGAAATTAAAGTGAAATCCAGGGACATAAATAGGTAGAATACAAATATCTTTTCAGTGTAGGGGCTGTACTACAGAGGAGACAATGCTACAATAAAACTATTAAGTAATCTGGGGTTTTAATTCAAAGATATTTAAGCATGCCTTTTATGGAAGAAGATGACTACTACAAATTTATCTTATGAGCAAATAAGATACTGGGCAGCAAAGAAGTAAAGAAAATAATGCAGAAGAAATAAAATAAATATTCTTAACACTATGTGCTGTATATGCCTGAAAACACTTTATCTTTATAACGTGTATTTCATATTTAAAATTAAGGAAATATTGGTATCAAGAAGTTAAGTATCTTGCCCATAAATGTATATGTAATAAAAGCAGGAGAATTTGATACAATTCTATTAAATTTGAGTCTTTTTAAAAAATACTTCTGCATTTCTCTTGATAGCTCATATTAAAACAGCAGATTCCAGGAAGAGAGACAAACAGTAAGGGGAGAATGACTTATAGAGAGTGCTATTCATATGTAGTTATTTAAAATACAACGTAAGTGTTGTTTTACATTGGACAATAATTCTTCAAATGTTTTGGTAAAATTAGTCTTTTATTTCCTTGAAGTGTGTTTGTGAAACATATGCAGAAGGACTACAAGGGGTCTATTATAAAGGCAAATTCTGGTTCATAGAACAGATTATTTAATCAAATATATTTGGTAATAGAATGTGGTCATTTAGAGATATGAAAAGTAGTTCTTTATTTTGCTGCTTAAAAACAAACAGATAAATAACAGGTCATCAACTTTTTAAAAAAACTAATGAGTCTTTAAAATATTTTATTAATTCCATGTATTTGGGAAATACAAAATATCCATGAAACGTTGCTGGATGAAAACAAGACTATGGTATCGAATTAATAGGAAAAGCCTACTGTAGTAAAAATGTACACACGTTTGAGTATAAAAACGTAAAACTTGTATGTTGAACAAGCATAATGAATGACCCTAATAAATACATATTTTATTCTTGTCTTTTAGTTCTTTTCTACCACTAGTAATTTTTCTGTGGTCCTGGATAAAAATTGGACCAGTGCCCATAATACTTTGCTTACTTCTATTTAATAGATCATTCTATAGTTATTTAAAATCTCAAAATATAGTCTTAATCAGAAATCTAATACAAGATATAAAGCAACACTTCAAGCTATGGCAAAAGATAAGACCTTCTCTCCTATATGCAACTAAAGACAGAGTTTGGGGAGACTTGTAGCTAGGAAAGAAGGTCTGGCATTTGTTTGTTTGTTTGTTTGTGTTTGTTTGTTTGTTTTGTTTTCCTTCCTCTGCTACCTTGTGGAAATAGAGAAATTAAAAGTGAAGGGACAGGGGATTTTTTTATTTGCTGATCTCTGGATCTGGCAGTATTTAAAGTTAATTTCACTCAGGAGTGCTTTGTGGGCTTGTGGATGCTTTTCTGTTTGGACCTCCTCTGCCCTCATTTATCTGATTGTCCACTTTTCCAGTTCTCTGGTTAAGGTCTTCTGGCTTAAGACCTCTTGGACAATGATTTCTCTTTTTCCTGTTCTGCAACTGACTCCTAGTCCTTGGCAAATGGAATCATCCAATCTTTTCATCAATAGATGTAGGAAATGTAGGGCCTTTAGCTTTCTCAGGTATTAAAAAAAACCATCACTTTTATATGTTAAATCAAGGACGCTGAGTAATATCATCGAAGCTGCCTTTACTGTGCTTGGAATTCGAATGTAATATTGTAGAGGTGATAAGAAAAGAAATCATATCTGATAACAGTTCTCTTCGAAGAAAATCTTCCCAGAATTCCTACTTTGTTCTCTGTATCTTGACTTTTTAAAATTTTAAAGTTGGAAAGTTCTTTGCATCTTTGTTCTCTGTATCTTGATTTTTTTTTTTTATTTTTAAGTTGGAAAGTGGTCCAGTAACATGAAACCAATTGACTTTTCTTTTACTATTTTTTTACTATTATTATTTATAAATTCAGCATATAGGGAACTATCTTACAAACACTTTGGGTTTTGATATCTATAGTGTTGGTACATAAGTGAGAAATAAATAAGGTGGTTCTAATTTTGCAACCTGAAATATATGTGTACACTTACAAGTGCATATAAACAAGTATATTAAGAGAGAAAGGAAAAAGAAAAAGGAAAAAAGGCAAGACCGTTTAATGATCCTCTGATTATACTGTTAAATGTTATAATACAGTTCAGGTGTTAAAATCATCTTTTTCTATATTAAATTTTAATAGAAAAACACAAAATTATACCAAATTGGCCCTGTCAGAATAAAATAGAGGCATGTATAACTCCTATATTGTTTTACTCTCCTTCCTTAAAAGTGCATTTATTAAATACCTTTACCATATAAGTTAACTACACTCATCAACTGTTTATCTGCGATACGTATTTTATCAATTATTGAAGAAACTATCCTTCAGCAATTTAACATTATTTTCAAAATGATGGGTTATTTCCCTCCTGCTTTCTACATAAATGTAATTGTTTAGATGAAAGTAATCCAATTTCTAAAAATTTGTTTTATTGTCATATAGCCCATGTTCATTGGGCTAGAATGCATGATTGATTATTCATTAAGATAATGTTTATATAAATAATGCAAAGATATTAATCATGCTATGAACAAGAATGACTTGTTACTGTAGTGAGCAAAAAGAGAAGACATAGTGCTAAGTATGGGATGTTTATGTAATTTTAATACACAATTTGAGAACTGCAACATAAATCATTTTTGCTAATAAGTCCAGTTAAAACCACTATTTGGCTGATACTATTTGTGGTTATATTTAGCATATTTTATTATACTTGAGAGCTTCATAAGATTCCATTTAATCCCCACTTCACATAAAAATCAAGCATCACCTTTATTTTCTTTACCTTTGTATATCAAAATTCTCATAAGTTCACAGAAATTTGAAAAAAGAAATAGCACGGAAAAGTCTTGTGTGTCCATCCAGTTTCCCCAATGGTGATAGTTTGCGTATAGTACAAAATCAAATACAGTAAATTGGCAATAATACCATCCACAGACCTTATTCAAATTTTACCATTTTACATACACTAATATGTGTATTTGTATAATTATATTTACATATAAAGTTCCATTACAACAATTAAACTCCAGATATACAACTCTCCCATTACCCCAAAAATCCTTTAAGTTACCCTTGATAACCACACACAACACTGGCTTCCTCCCTATCTTATACTGACCACTAAAATAACAAAACCACTAGACTAGAATAAGTTATGCACATGTAATGTAGTATCTAAAACAAGTACTAAAAGACTTATAGAAAGATATACTCAAAACCACTATGGATAAATAAAAATAAAATTTTAGAAAATGTTTACGTAACACGCAGATATGCAGGAAAAAAAAAACAAATAAATTTTTAAAAAACCAAGAAAGAAATCAAACAGAAAACAGAAAAGAAAAAGGAAGATTTAGGCCCTATTATATAAATAATTACACTAAATACAAATGGTTTAAGTTTATAACTTGACAAGTTTGGCATAGTGGATAAAAAGTCAACAAACAAAAAATAATCAACTATTTGTTGTCTATAAGAAGCTCACTTTAAATGTAACAATATAACAATACAAGTCAGTTTAAAGTAAATGAGTGCAAAGTTATATAACATGAAAGCATTAAACAAAAAATATTAATAACAGATAAAGGAGAATGCTAAGAAAATTGCTAGGGACAGAAAGGGACTTTACACACAATTAATATGTAAGTCTAACAAAAAGCATAGCAATCTTAAGTATGTACACAGTAAAAACAAAGCTTCAGAATACTTGAAGCAAAAACTGATAAAACTTAAAATAAAATGAACAAATTCACAGTTATAGTTAAGAAAAAAAACATCACTGAGAAATTGATAGTACCACTAGACAGAAATTATCAAGGGTATGAAAAAAACAGAACACCATCAACCAACAGACTGTAATTGTCATTCATATAACACTCCACCAAACAGCAGCAAAATACACATTCTTTACAAGTGCCTATGAAATATTCAACAAGATAGATCACATCATTTGCCATTAAAAAATCTAAACAAAGTTAAAATAACTGCAAATATACAGAGTGTATTTTCTGGCCAAAATGGAAACAAATGAGAAACCCATAAGAGAAAAGTAAGAGAAAAATCTGCAAATACCCGGAAATAAATAACAAATTTCTAAATAATCAAAAGGAATTCTAAAGACTATTAAAAATTACATTGAATGGAATGAAAATGAAAATATAACATATCAAAATTTATGAAATATGGCTGATGCAGTACTGAGAGATAAATTTATAGCACCTAAAATTTACATTAAAAAAAAGAATATTATCAAGTAAAAAATCTAGGATCCCACCTCAAGAAAGTATAAAAAGAAGGGCAAAATAAAATCAAAGCAAGTTGAAGAATAAAAAAGAAAAAGATAAGAGCATGGCAATGAAATTTAAAATTAAAGTTCCAAGAGCTGTGTTCCACATCTGTAATTCCAGCACACTGAGAGGCAGAGACAGGTAGATCCCTTGAGCTCAGAAGTTTGAGACCAGCCTGAGCAACATGGTGAAATACAATCTTTACAAAAAAAAAATTGTTTTTAATAACCAGGTGTGGTGGCATGCGCCTGGAGTAACAGCTACTTGGTAGGCTGAGGTGGGAAGATGGCTTGAGCCTGGGAGGCGGAGGGTTGCGGTGAGCCGAGGTCATGCCACTGCACTCCAGCCTGGGCAACAAAGCCAAAAAATAAAAAATAAAAATAGCTTAAAAATTAATGAAGTAAAAGCTGGTTTGTTAAAAATATCAATAAAATGATGAACATCTAGCAAAAATGACAGAGAAAAAATATGACCGATATTAAGGAATGAAAGTGTGGATATACTACAGACCCCACATATATCAAAAAGATCATAAAGAGGCACTATGAACAAATCTGTGCAAATTTGATATGTTAAATGGACAAAGTCAATGAGAAGTTTGAACCACCAAATTATACCCAAGTTGAATTAAATAATCAGAATAGTCCTATAACTATGTTTTAAATTCAATTTTTAGTTTAATACATTCCATAAAAGAAATATCTGGCCTACTTATTTTTACTGGAAAATTTTACCAGATATTTAAGAAAGCATTAATATCACTCCTATACAATATCCTCCGGAAAATAGCAAGTAAAGGACACTTTTCAATTCATTTTATGAGAACAATATTTTATTAATCCCAAAACTACATAAAAACAAAAACACCAATTTCAGATCAATATCCTGCATTAAGACAGACATAAAAATTCTCAAGTATTAGCAAATAAAAAACAGCACTATATACAAAAAATAACCCATGACTTATGTTATTCCAGGAAAGCAAAACTGATTCAGTATTCAAGAATAAATCAATGTAACTCACCTTATTAACTTGTTGAAGTAGAAAAAACTCATTATCTTATCAAATGATGCAGGAAAAAAGATGTATTTGACAAAATTTAACACCCAACAAATCTTTGGAAATAGGAAGTATACCTAAACCAATACTTCTTGGTAATATGTGTTGTGTTGAGGAGTGGGAGAGGAGGATTATTGAGAAGCATGAGGAAGCTTTCTGGGATAGTGGGTACATTTGCCATGATGACAGTGATAATAGTGTCTCAGATGTATACATATGGCAACACTTTTAAATTGTGCTCTTTATATATGTGCAGTTTATTGTATTTCAGTTATACCTCAATAAAGTTGTTAACTTGTGGAATATCACCACACCTTTCTGACCTTGGCCTGTTTCTTAATGTATCTATCAAGATTTTGATAAAGACGTATTATTACCTTTCCTTAGGAAAACATAATATAAAAATAGAGGTAAAGCTTACATACAAGATTTATCAGAATTGAAAAAATGACATGAAGTGGTATTGTCAATCCTAATTAGAATGTTATTCTAATCTCAGTGAAGAACATGGACACCTTTTATGTGTATACACTAAATCTTCTACATTTTTCTTCTACCTTCAATCTTGACAGATGATTTTCTCTTTTCCTTCCTTGAAAAACTAGAAAATCATCAAAATGAACTTCTCTTCTGCCTACCTGTAATTGGCCAATCAGACAATCAATCAAATTCCCTAAGCTTGTAACCATCTACTTCTTTTATTTTTCTTTTATCTTATTTTATCTTATTTTGTTTCAATGGAGAAATCATATTATGTTCAATGACTTTATGTATGCTATAGATTCTACTGTTCTACCATCTTGATAATTTTATTACTCCAATAATCTCACTTCTATTCTTCAGCAATATTGCATTTTCTAATGCAGGACCACATTTAGCATGAAAATGTCCACTACCCACTCCTGTTAAAAAGATACAAAAACAAATCCTCAACCTCATATCTAAATACTGTGACATTTCTCCTTTTCCCTTCAAAACCAAGAGATATTTACACTTGTGTGAAATGACTCAATACCCAATTAATCTTCCTGTAACTAGTGTCTGACTTTTACAACCTTCTCTACAACTTATTTATTAGTATCAAAATACCATCTTTAATGTTGACAAATGCAATAAGCACATTTCTATTTTTATTTCAGATATTTCACCTTCTTTCAATTCTCTTTTGGAAATACAAGTCTTGCCTTTTATATCATCAATCTTAGTTTTGCTCCCACTTCACTGTTCACAAATTTTCAGTTTACTTTGCTACATTCTCCTCCTCTGTCTATACTCTTAATTTCAAAATACCTTGGAGTTTGTTTCTTGGCCCTTTCTCTTTTTTCTGTATACTCATTTCCTAGGCCATGTAAATTATTTGTGGACATTTGTCTTCCAGTTGATTTTTCATTGCTTCCTAATACAAATTTCTTGCCTAGATCTTACTGAATATAAATCCTTTGTCTAGATTAATCAAAGAACACCACTCTTTTATTGCCATGTCACTGTAAGACATTCTACTTGAATGCAAGTATCACAGTAAAGTCCAAAAATAGATCTCTTGAGTTCACTCTTTTTTGAACATGTTTTCTAATTCTAATTTTACCGGCTAATAAGTGGCATCATTCTGCTCAGTGTAATCACTGATTCCTTTTCTGTCATCTCTCACATCCAATTTATGTGTGAATGCAAGTCTTGTTTATTAAACTCAACAATATATCTCAAATACAAACATTTCCCTTCATTTCCATTGCTATCATCATACTCATACTTTTTACTGGACTACTATGATAGTCTCCTTACTGTTTGCATATAGTCACTCTTAATTTCCTCTATCTCAAACTGTATCTACAGTTAGAAAGCTCTTCTGTATGCACAGTTATTCCCCATAGCACTTGGAATACATTCCATTCAACTTACCCTGACCTTAATGACCGAAATGAGCTAACTCTTTCCTATCTCATCTGCCTTCTCTAGCAGCCCTTTCCCCTAGGTAAGCTATAGCACGGGTGGTCGTGTGCTTCTCAAAATGCCAAGCTCTTTCCTAGTATTAAACTTTGGTACATAACATTTCCTCTTGAGTGAAAGCTCCATCCTCCACTTTTGCTCTGGGTATCTGTTACTGAATTACAAATGCTCTAACTTTTAGGAACTTAAAACAATAACCATTTAAAAACACCTCATGATTATGTGGATTGGAAATTGAGGCAGTCCTTGGCTGGCCTATCATTTTCTGCCACATGCATGAATTGGAGTTGCTCAATGACATAGAGTTCTGGCTGACCTAGTCTAGAGGCTGGTGTCTCAGTCGGGGAAGGACTGCCTTAGCCAGCCCATTTTTTCTTTTGGCATAATTTTTGGATTTCCTCTCTAGCAAGGTACTTGAATATAGCCATTTAAGACTACGAGAGTGTTCAAGAAGATCTGTAGTGCAAGGTAGTCTATTAAAGCTAATGTCTGGAAACTTGCATTCACTTTTGCCACATTTTATTGATCAAAACAGACCGTCTCCCTCAGACTCAAGACAAGGAAATATAAACTTCTCTTCTTTATATGAAAATTTTCAATAAATTGACAAATGTTTTTAATTCTGACACAGTCACAAAAGTAGATCTCATTTGGTAAATATTTTAAAGTAAATATTATAACATTGCAGCTAAATGTATGAAGTAAAGAGCTTGAGAATTTGAGAACCCGGTGGACTATCAGTAGGGCTATAGCTTAGATAGGCAAAAGGGCTGTTAGATAAGGCGGAGGAGACAGACAAGAGTTAGATCATTTAGGACATTAAAGTCAGGATAAGTAAATTAGTAATTAAATATTGCAAAAATGTGATTCCCTAAGTATCACATTTAAATTGGGTGTCTCCAGCAAAAGAAATAATCATCAGGGTAAACAGACAATTCACAGAATGTGAGAAAGTATTTGCAAACTATACATTTGCAAAGGATCCAGAATCTACAAGGAGCTCAAAAAAAATCAGCAGAAAAAATACATAATCCCATTAAAAAGTGGACAAATGACATGAATAGACAATTCTTAAGAGAATATTTACAAATGGCCAACAAACATATGAAACAATGCTAAACATTGCTAATCTTCTGAGAAATGCCAATAAAAACCACAATAAAATACCCCCTTACCCCTGCAATAATAGCCATTATTAAATATCAGAAGACAACAGATGTTGTGTGGATGTGGTGAAAAGGGAATCCTTATACATTCCTGGCAGGAATGTAAATTAGTACAACTTCTATGGAAAACAGTATGGAGATATCTCAAAGAACTAAAATTAGATCTACTATTCTATTTAGCAATACTACTACTGGGTATCTATCCAAAGGAAAAGAAGTCATTATATGAGAAAGACACCTGTGTATGTTTATCACAGCACAATTCACATTAGCAAAGAAATGGAACAAAACTAAGTGCCCATCAACTGATGAGGGGATAAAAAATGTGGACTTTTACTCAGCCATAAAAAAAATGAAATAATGTCTTCTGCAGCAACTTGGATGGAGTTGGAGATCATTATTCTAAGTGAAGCAACTCAAAAATGGAAAACCAAATATTGTATGTTCTCACTTAGAAGTAGAAGCTAAGCTATGGGTATGCACGGACATACAGAGTGGTGTAATGGACATTGGAAACTCAGAATGGGGGAGGGTGGAAAGGGGTGATGGATTAAAAAAACTACATGTTGAGTCACAGTGTATACTACTTGTGTGATGGGTGCACTAAAATCTCATATTTCACCACTATAAAATTAATCCAGGTAATCAAAAACCACTTGTACCCCAAAAGCTATTGGAATAAAAACTATATATAAAGAAAATAAACAAATTGTGTGTCTCACCAATTACATTTCTTTCAGAGCATCGTTTGCTTGTTTATCAACATGTGCAATATACTAGTAAAATGTACTTTTGTGGTTTTTATAAATTTTTGTCTTTTTCTGTGCTTTATCTATTTGAAAGCAATTAATAAAGTGGGAGAGGGTGTCGATGTGTTTACCTCTGCCTCTCCAGTGCCTGACATAGTACTGGTAATATAGCGTGTATTCAGTAGATGTTTATTGAATAAATTCTTGTTTGGAATAAATAAAAATTGCCGCTTTATTAAAATATTGTACATAAATGCAGAGCAGAGCATCTAAGAACAACTACTGTGAAAAATTTTAAAGAATTCAGTTGGTCACAAATGCAGTGAAGTCACTATGGCTATTAAGGGATTAGGTGACAAAAAAACTGAATAGGATGCATTAAAAATTACAATGTTAAATAGAGAAGTGATGTTCCAAACGTGCCAGTCAGATCACATTGGCAACATGAGTCCAGCTCTAGTCATATTTTTAGAGGGCTAGAGAATGACATGAGAATATGTAAGTGTGACATATGAAACACTTGAAGGAACTTGGAATGTTCAGCTTGTAAAAGCCTTAGGGACAAATATAATTGATATCTTCAAATGTTGAGCAGCTGTCATATGTAAGATTTTTCCCTCTACTTTTCTCAAGAACTTTGATTAATAATATGTCAAAAATATATTTTACAGTTAAAATAATACTTAAGCAATCAGAATGATTACTCTATAAGAAAAAAAGAATTTTAAATGCTTCTGCCGGTTTTTCTTTAGGTTTTTATAGTTGCTTCTTCCTCTTACACCTGGGATTAGATTTGAAGCTTTCTTGGCATCTTTGGAGTGCTAATTACATTTGCTTTCAGTCATAAAATGCAGGTCAACTAAATACTCTATTGTCATATTAATTAATACTAAATAAATTAATATTTATTAATATTAATAAAGCAACTATACTGTTTAAAATCAGTAGTGAGGAAAATCATAGTGGACTGTATAGCAGTCACTTCTTATCAGAGAATACACTCAAGTGAATGAAAAGAAAGCTCTGCAAATTAATTAAAAACAAAAATAATAAATCACAACATCTAAATAGCATAGTTCCCATACTTGTATTTATATACCTACTAAAAACTCATCTCTACATACTCTTTTTTCAAATTTGTTATGATACATATTGTTGTTGAAGAGTTTTGACAGATTTTGAAGATTGTTGCAAAGTTTTGCCTGGGCAATTTATTAATTACTATTTTAAGCATCAGATACTTAGAATAGTGTTTATGCATTTTTAATAGTTCCTAAGCTGATTTCTTTTAGTTATATTTCCGGTTTGTCATTCTTTAGGTATTTTTCAATTTATGCCAACAAATTATCCGGAAGAAAATTAATATCAATAACCAAATTGAATGTTTCAGGTAGTTAATCCTATTGAATTTAAACTCATTTCTTGGTTTATTCATTTTATATATTTTTGTAAAAGCAATGTTTAGCAGAAAATAATAAAACTCTCCCAATTTCTTCTACAGAATAATTGAACTTTCTCCAGAACCTATACCTAGACTTAGTTAGGAGAATCTCTTTTTAACTTTGAAATTACCTCTTGTGAGGATCTTAGTGTCTGTAAGTGTCAGGGGATAGGGCAAAGAAAGTGAAGAGTTTGTTCTTATAGTCAATGCTTTATTTCTAAGGTATGACAATCCTTAGGAATTAATTGAACTTTCAAGAATGAAGCCTGCTTCAATGTTAACCTCTAATAGTGTTAGATTTAGTTCAAAATAAACCCAACCCTTTAAAACTTTTAAGAAGCTTTTTAAGTATGCTCTTTTGAAAGAATCTTAGTACTTTGCAGTTAAATTATAGCAAATCTGGCTAGCACTATACTGTGAAATGTCTTGTCACTGTACTACATGTAACAAGACTTAAGACATCCAGCTTCTCGTGTCTCTGCTTCTCTCACCACAAAGCAGAGAGGACATTTACACAGATGCAGTTTTTTTCTAAACTACTTTGTTGTTCTTTTTAGAAATTATTATTAAAATAATGATGAAATTTGTTCACAGTGGTATAATTCATAGTTTGTAGTGAAAATAGTAAGTGTAGTTACACGAAATGTGCAATGGTTTAACTGTTCCTTCCAGAACTCATGTTGAAACTTAACCTCCAATGTGGCAATATGGAGAAGGGGACCTGTAAAAGGTGATTAGGTCATGAGGGCTCTTCCCTCATGAACAGATTAATCCATTCATTGATTCATGGATTATAGGGTTAATGGATTATCACGGGAGGGAAACTTGTGGCTTTGTGAGAAGATAAAAAGAGACCTGAGCTAGATGTTAGCACCCTGAGCCTCCTCACTCTGTGATCTTCTGCATCATATTGGGATGCCACAGAAAGCCCTCACCAGCAACAAGGCCTTCACCAGAGGCACTCCCTTCACCTTGGACTTCCCGGTCTATATAACTCTAAAAAATTAATTTATTTTCTTTGTAAATTACCAAGTTTTAGGTATTCTGTAATGAGTGACAGAAAATGAACTAAGACAGCATGTGTAATACAATGTGAAGAAGTGTATGAAATATAAAGAATAGACTGAAAGGCAAAATGATTTAATTGTTCATGTTTTATTAACTAAAGGGAACCTATACTATAATTAAGACAACATTCTCTCTTCTGTTCCTATTTTATTTTATTTGAGTTCATAAATTTCCCATATCATCTCGCTCCATGCTGTATGAGATCTATTTATTTTTTACTTCTTGATCTTATTACTAGTTTTAATATTTGCTTGTGTCCTTACTCAAAATCTGCCTTAATATTAAGAGTCAAACACCAATTGATTTCTTGAATAACTTTTGCTCCTCCGCCATGATCATATGGTGTTTATATATCAGAAAAATAATTTAAAAATACACAGTGAATGGCTTTAATGCTAAATAATTCCAGCCTTTCCAATTTGAGCCCTTTATCCATGAGTTTTCTGAAGTGCCTGAATCTTTCTGTCTCCTTCCTTCACATTCGGTGGAGTATGGTGATGGACATGCCTAGTATTACATCCAAGTTTCCTTCTCCAACCAGCTCCATTATTGGAAAGCAAAAGTAGATGGCATAAAATTTTAACCTTAAATCAGTATACGTCTCAAAAAATGCCTTTTTTTAAAAAAAGGAAAATTTATTGATAGTACCTAATATATCTTCATGTTGGCAAGTCTCCACTGTCTCATAAAGGTTTTTAAATACTTTGTTCTTTTATAGCAGTATTAAGAAAACACATTTTATATGTTTTGCATATCTCTTTGCCTCTTTTAATCTATAAAATCTCCTCATTTTAAAGACTTTCTTTTAGGCTGAGCGCGGTGGCTCATGCCTGTAATCCCACCACTTTGGGAGGCTGAGGCGTGTGGATCACCTGAGGTCAAGAGTTTGAGACCAGCCTGCCCAACATGGCAAAACCTCGTCTCTACTAAAAATACAAAAAATTAGCCAGGCATGGTGGCAGGCACCTGTAATCCCAGCTACTTGAGAGGCTGAGGCAGGAGAATCGCTTGAACCTGGGAGGCAGAGGTTGCAGTGAGCTGAGATTGTGCCAGTCTGGGCGACAAGAGTGAAATTCCGTCTCAAAAAAAAAGAAAAAAAAAGAAAAAGTATTTCTTTTCAACAAGAAATAATTATTATGTCATTTATCTTATATAATTTTTGAGCTAAATTGCATCCCTATGATATCATTTAACATATTCCTCTATTTCCTTTATTTTATATTAATGCATTAGATTGAAGGGCTTGATCAAATTCAACTTTGACTTTTTAGAAATACCTTATGATGCACAATGATGTCTGGTCATCTCTCCTTTTTGCAATCCTCAGATATAAAGTTCTATATCAGCTTTTCACTTAATGTTTCAGCGGTCATTGTAGGTCATTAGCAATAGCCCAGTATCTTATTAAGGGACAAAAAATGGTGATGGTCCAACATTATTAGTTTTGCTGTGGATATCAGCTGTTATTCCATACAAAAGCTTTCTTCGTTAACTATTTGATTACCATTAAATACATTCGCAGCCAGGCGCTGTGGATCATGCTTGTAATCCCAGCATTTTGGGAGGCCGAGGCAGGCAGATCATGAGGTCAGGAGATCGAGACCATTCTGGCTAACACAGTGAAACCCCGTCTCTACTGGCATGGTGTCAGGCGTGGTGTCAGGCGCCTGTAGTCTCAGCTACTCAGGAGGCTGAGGCAGGAGAATCACTTGAACCAGGGAGGCAGAGGTTGCAGTGAGCCAAGATCGCGCTACTGCACTCCAGCCTGGGCGACAGAGTGAGACTCTGTCTCAAATAAATAAATAAATGAATAAATATTCACACACTAAAGGAATGATGAATTCTTCAGTGTCTACTCTTAAGCATCAGTTTCCAGAATTATGCATTTTTTCCCAAGCAAGCTTCAGTGGTGATCAATGAGATTTTTCAGATTATTATGAACTCATGGGTTTTTAACATTTTTGCAATGTTCATTGCAGTTATATTATTTGATATTTAAATCATGCTGTTTTAAACTAGTAAAGCCCCTTTACTTTCTTACTGTGACCTTCCAATAGGATTTTTATAGCCTTTGATAGTTTCTTTGTTTTGCAATTTGGTATAAAAATATTTCCAGGCTTACATTGTACAGTTCTTATCACAGGGAAAACCTGTCATTTCTCCAAGAAGATTTGGTTTATTTGACTATGAAGTGGTATTTAGAGACCACAATCTGAATTCTCTTTATCTGGATTTACCATTACTTTCAGACCTTTCCTGTGTACTAGTTAGAAAATATGTATTTTATTGCATAAGAGAAAATAATCACACATAGTTTGTACACTAACTGAAATTAAAAATTAACAGTAAAGGATTTCTTTGTCTTTTGTTTTTTTCACTCTTAGTTATTACTCTGAAAAATCTTCTTTCCTAAGAACACTAATATAATTGCTTATTTTCTACCTATTTGTCTATCTACATGTAAATCTTCAAAATAATAGTACTAATATTATTAGTATTAACATGATCAACAAATGCTGTTTAATATTTTATTTCAGCTCCTTTTTAACCTTGATATATCCCAGGAAAGATGTACAGTCAAGTCATACATAACAACATCTGAGAAAAATCCCCAACATGTCTGCCAGACCAGTCCATGTTACACAGCCTGAGTGGCTGGCTGCACTTTTTTATCCTTTCTTTCATTTAACTTTTAGTTTCGATTTCGGGGGTACATGTGAAGGTTTGCTATATAGGTAAACTTTTGTCATGAGCATTTGTTGTACAGATTATTTCATCACCCGGATATTAGGCCTATTGTCAAATACTGATTTTTTCTGCCCCTTAACCCTCGTCCCACCCTCCACTCGCAAGTAGAGACCAGTGTTTGTTGTTCTCTTCTTTTCTTTTCTTTTTTTCTTTTCTTTTTTTTTTTTGAGACAGAGTCTCCCTTTGTCACCCAGGCTGGAGGGCAGTGGTGCGATCTCAGCTCACTGCAAGTTCCGCCTCCTGGGTTCACGCCATTCTCCTGCCTCAGCCTCCCAAGTAGCTGGAACTACAGGTGCCCGCCACCACGCCCGGCTAATTCTTTGTATTTCTTTTTGGAAGAGACGGGGGTTTCACCTTGTTAGCCAGGATGGTCTCGATCTCCTGACCTCGTGATCTGCCGGCCTCGGCCTCCCAAAGTGCTGGGATTACAGGTGTGAGCCATCGCACCCAGCCTGTTCTCTTCTTTGTGCTCATGAGTTCTTATCATTTATCTCCCACTTATAAGTGAGAACATGAAATATTTGGCTTTATGTTCCTGCGTTAGTTTGCTAAGGATAATAACCTCCAGCTCCATATGCTTTTCTGCAAAAGACATGATCTCATTCTTTTTTATGGCTGCATAGGATTCCATGGTGTATATGTACCACATTTTCCTTATCCAATTTGTCATCGATGGGCATTTAGGTTGACTCTGTATCTTTGCTATTGAGAATAGTGCTGCAGTGGACATTTGTGACTGCAGATTCTTTCAAGATTCTCTTGTGCCTTAGGGAAATCATCAATGTATCATTAGCTTCAATTTCACTGTTGCTGCTACTTCCAAATGGTTTATTTTTTCCCTAGGTTATTGTCAATGCCTTGTAATTCTTGTGTAGGTCATAAATGTGCAGTGTTTTTAAAGTTATAATTTACATAAAGAAATATTTTTAAAAGCTTTTAAAAAGAAAAAACGTACAGTCAAATTACCGTGTTTTAAGGTAATTCAAAACTATTCTTGCATAGTTAAGCCATCAGATTGATATATAATTTAGTTTAGTTTTATTTATTTTTTACTATTTTTTAGGATTTTTTTATTAATTTAAGCTGAATTTTATTTTATAATTATGCAAAATAATTAGAAGGCTCTAAATTGTAATCCATAAGAGAAATTACCTACAGAGAAATGTATTGTTTGGTAATTTCCCTTTTTCTGATGTTTCTATGGTGTACATAACACTTTTCACTAGTTTTTTTGTTTTTACTTCTATTTATAAAATAAGAATATTTCTTATATATGTGTACACATGTGTATATATTTACATCATTTTATATATACATGTTACCCCCTTTCAGAAACAAAAGGTAGCATATTAATAACATTAGTCGGCAACTTTAAAATATTTTTTAAAAATTAACTTATAAGCATCTAGAAAAATATTTCTCATTCTTTTTAGAGATATATAGTACTTCACTCCACGGATATACCATAGTTTATTAAACCAGTCCCCTGTAGATGAACATTTTTATTATTTACTCTTTTATGGACAAATTGGACAAAAACATATAGCCTTTTGCATATGCCACTTTAACATTTTGCCTGGATAGCCTTAAAAGAAGGGTTGCTGTTTTTTTCAGGTATTCCAAATTTACTTTTCATAGAAGTTGTATATAGAAATATTTTCCTCAGCAGTATATAAATATGTATTTCCCGACAATCTCTCCAATGGATTATATTGCTAATCTGTTAACATGTTGTTTAAAGGGAATTTTTTTGCATCTAGAGTTGAAAATGAATCCTTCTATTAGACAAAATATATTCAATTCATTGTCTATTCAAGAACTTTAAATAATATTTTTGCCTTTAGAGGCTCAGTGGGTATATGACTTTTAACAGTCATACTGACTTTTGAAAAAGGCTAATCTAATCATTTGGGCATCTTCCAGTAAAATCTCTCTGGGAGGAGTGATAGCTCAAGAAGATATATAGCATAGTAGTTTACTTGACTTCAGAAGGCCTAAAAATTTAAGAAAACTTTTAGGAATAGAGCCTATGCTGTAACCTTGATCCAGCATGAAATCCACATCGGTACTACTCTCTAATTTCCTAGAGTGGAAACCTTTGGATGAACTTCTAGTTACCTCTATTTAAAGGGATAATTAGGGAATAGCCTTCTTCCATAAGTGAGCATGAATGAGAGCCTACACAGTTGGATTATTAGTACTTTTTTAGATATTATCTTTGGGCCTTTCTGGTGCCCTCATCACTATAAGGTATGCATGTTATGCTTTACTCATCTGTGTCATGGCCTATTCCCTTGGGAATCATCTCAGAACAACAGAGTCACTGGAGGGTTAAAGAGTGTGGATGACAGCAGTTAACCACCACAATGCACCTGTCAGATGTCCAGCTGGCTCACATATCACTGAACATAAGGCTGATTGGCTCTCTGCCCAGATATTCTAGTGTATCCTGAATGGTGCCATATTGACAATTATGGATATGCAAAATTGTTCACACATTTAAGGTTAAGAGCAACTTATTTTGGGCTCATATCTTTATGCAATTTATTTGATGGCATATGGGGTCATTTTGGAGTCTAGTCCCTAGTGGCAAGAATTGCTGTGGCAACTAACTTGTTCTAAATTGCTGTTGCTGTTTAAATAGTTTAAAAATTAATTATCCTTCTAGATTTCAGTGATGATTTTGAATAATTATTCAGGGAAAATTGGGAAATAATGTAAATTAGCATCTAAGTTATAAAGAATAAATTTATTGGTTAGAGCTGGGGGGACAATGATGGATGATTTCTGCTGAAAACAATAGTTTCTATTTGACAATTATGTGTTGTAAAACAACATAACAGCATGAAACTAAATAATTAATTTATCCTCCTGTAAACCTTCTAAGGGGATTCCCAAAGAAATAATGATCTATTTTCTGATTTCACATTGAAGATAAACTACTATAATGTGCTATGGTGATCTTTATTTTTTTACAGTCATTCTAGACAGAGTATTTATTTTGTGTATTCATGATAAGGACTCATGTCTTTGAATAGTGTTTTGTAGTTCTCATTGTGGAGATTTTTCACCTCCTTTGTTATCTGTATTCCAAGGTATTTGATTCCTTTTATAGCTATTGTGAATGGGACTGCATTTTTTATTTGACTCTCAGCTTGGATGTTGTTGGTGTATAGGAATGCTACTGATTTTTGTACATTGATTTTGTATCCTGAAATTTTGCTGAGGTAGTGCATCAAATCAAGAAGCTACTGGACAGAGACTATGGAGTTTTTTAGTTATAGAATCATGTTGTCTGCAAACAGGGATAGTTTGACTTATTCTCTTATTTTGATGTTTTTTATTTCTTTCTCTTGCCTGAGTGCTCTAGCTAGCAGTGGTGAGAGAAGCCATCCTTGTCTTGTTCCAGTTTTCAAGGGGAATGCTTCCAGATTTTGCTTCAGTCAGTATGATGTTGGCTGTAGGTTGGTCATAGATTATTATTGTTATTATTACTCTTATTATTTCGAAGTATGTTCTTTCATTTTCTTGTTTGCTAAGAGTTTTAGCTAAGAGTTTGCTAAGAGCATGCAAGCCTGCTGAATTTTATTGAAAGCCTTTTCTGCGTCTATTGAGATAATTGTGTGGATTTTGTTTTTAGTTCTGTTTATGTGATGAACCACATTTATGGATTTTCATATGTTGAACCAACCTTGCATTTCAGGGATAGAAGCTGACTTGATAGTGGTGGATTTGCTTCTTGATGTGCTGCTGGTTTCAATTTGCTAGATTTTTGTTGAAGATTACTGCATTGATGTTCATGATAGATATTGGTCTAAAGTTTTTTTGTTGTTTTTGTGACTCTGCCAGGTCTTGGTGTCAGGATAATGCTGGTCTTATAGAATGAGTTGGGGAGGAGTTAATCTTCCATTTTTTGGAAGAGTTTCAGTAGGAATGATACTGGCCCTCCTTTATATATATCTGGTAGAATTCAGCTGTGAATCTTTCTGGTCCTAGGCTGTTTTTGGTTGGCAGGCTTTTTATTACTGATTTAATTTTGGAGCTCATTATTGGTCTGCTCAGGAATTCAATTTTTTTCTGGCTGTATGTTCCAGGAATTTATCCATTTCTTCTAGGTTTTCTAGCTTGTGTGTATAGAAGTGTTTATAGTAGTCTCTGAGCTTTTTTTTTTTCTCTTGTATTTCTGTGGAGTGGGTGGTAATGTCCCTTTTGTCATTTTTGATTGTATTTATTTGGATCTTCTCTCTTATTTTATTCCTTAGAAATGACACAAACAAATGGAAAAACGTTCCATGCACATGGATAGGAAGAATCAATATCATTAAATGGCCATACAGTTCAATGAAATTTACAGATGCAATGCTATTCCTAAAAACTACCAATGACATTCTTTACAGAATTAGAAAAACTATTTTAAAATTCATATGGGCTAGGAGCAGTGGCTCATGCCTGTAATCCCAACACTTTGGAAGGCTGAGGTGGGAGGATCACTTGAGCTCAGGAGTTCGAGACCAGCCTGGGTAACATAGTGAGAGCCTGTCTCTATGAAAAATCAAAAAATTTGTTCAGGCATGATGGTGTGCACCTCTAGTCCCAGCTACTCAGGAAGATGACGCAGAAGGATCACTTTGAGCCTGGGAGGTTGAGGCTGCAGTGGGCCATGACTGTGCCACTGCTCTCCAGCCTGGGTGACAGAGTGAGACTCTACACACCCAACCACCACCATCAAAAAAAAAATTCACATGGAACAAAAAAAGAGCCAGAATAGCCAAGGCAAATACAAGCAAAAAGAAAAAATCTGGAGGCATCATATTACCTGACTTTAAACTCTACTACAAGTCTACAGTAACCAAAACAGCATGGTACTAGTACAAAAACATACACATAGATCAACGGAACAGAATAGATAGCTCAGAAATAATGCTGCACACTTACAACCATCTGATAACCATCTGATCTTCAACAAAGTCAACAAAAAACAAGCAATGAGGAAAGGACTTCCTGTTCAATAAATGGTGCTGGGAAAACTGCCTAGCCATATGAAGAAGATTGAATCTGGAACCCTGCCTTACATCATATACAGAAACTAGTTCAAGATTGATTAAAGATGTAATTGTAAAACCTAAAACTATAAAAACCCTGAAAGATAACCTAGGAAATGATGTATTATAGCATTCTGGACATAGGCCCTGACAAATATTTCTGGACAAAGATGCAAAAAGGATTAATGGGACCTAATTAAATGGAAGAGCTTCTGTACAGCAAAAGAAAATATCAACAGAGTAAACAGACGGCCACCAGCATAGGAGGAAATATTTGCAAACTGTGCATCCCATAAAGATCTAATATCCAGAATCTATAAGGAACTTAAATGAACAAATATAAAACAAACAGCCCCATTAAAAAAGTAGGCAAGGAACATGAGCAGACACATTTCGAAAGAAGAGATACATGTGATAAACAAGCATATGAAAAATGCTCAACATTACTAATCATTAGAGAAATGCAAATCAAAACCACAATGAAATACCATGTCACAAAAGTTAGAATGGCTATTACTAAAAAGTAAAAACATAACAGATGCTGGCAAGGTTGCAGAGAAAAGGGGAAGCTTATACACTGCTGATGGGAATGTAAATTAGTTCAACCTTTGTGGAAAGCAGTGGGGCAACTTCTTAAAGAACTTAAAACAGAATTACCATTTGACTCAGCAATCCCATTACTGGGAATATTAATCATTTTACCATAAAGACATATTCATGTGTATGTTCACCACATCGTTATTCACAATAGCAAAGACATGGAATCAACCTAAATGCCCATCAGCGGTAGACTGGATACAAAATGTGGTACATATACATCATGAAATACTGTGCAGCCATAAAAAAACAATGAGATCAGGTCCTTTGCAGCAACATGGATGGAGCTGGAGGTCATCATCCTAAGCAAACTAACACAGAAACAGAAAATCAAATATTGCATGTTCTCACTTATACTTGAGAACTAAACATTGAGAACACATGGACATAAACAAGGAACCAGCAAACACTGGAGTATACGTGAGGCTGGAGTGTGGGACGAGGGAGAGAATGAAAAAACTACCTAAGCAGTAATATGCTTATTACCTGGGTGACAAAATAATCTGTACACCAAACCCCAGTGACATGCAATTTATCTATATAACAAACTTGCATATGTACTGCTGAACCTGAAATAAAAATTTAAAAGTGATAATAACAAAATAAATGCTACTTACTGCCAAAAAACTCTTCTTATCCACTTAAAAAGTATGCAATTAATTTAATTTATTTTTTTCTAACAACAATTTTCTGCTACATCGTCCCTTGTGTCAGAAAATTCTTGTAGTTTGGGACATACTGAGAGTAGATTTATTGAGTGAATGAATCCCTCTTTGAAAGAAAGTCCAGATATTTCTTAGGTTTTACTTAAATGAGTAAAGGGGATATTTACTTTTTAACCATTCTTCAACCATTATCCAGATAAAATTCTTGTTAAATTAATTGTTGAAATTATTCTTAACTTTTCCAGGTCAGTTGTTAACTTGGGTAATATTATGTTGATAAAAATTTGATGACTGAAATAAATTTTCAGGAAATTTTCACATACCTTTGTATTATCTTCTTCAATATCTTGTCATTATTCAAAGAGCTTTTGTCATTTTACTGTGAGCAATGAACTCATAATATGTAAAATGACTCATTTTATTTTGTTTTATGTCACTTCTTATAATAATATCTTAGTCTAAAAGATTACCTCGGTTGATTCAGAGTTCTTACAAATTTTATTAATGTTCTATTATTATTTTTAGTTATACATGCATTTTCCCAAATTTGCTTTATCTCCACTTCAATATGGGGTATTTATACTCCTTGTTCATTTGCTACTAGTTGTGAAGATGCTACCTGCTGCTGACTTCAAATGAATCCTTGATTATTCACTAAATCTTGTGGAACATTTAGCTCTACTAAACACTTTTTAAAAAGCACACGGAAACTCCAAAATAAAGACACTTTCAAATAACTTACAAAATGAAGGCCATTATTATGGCTATAGGTTAATTTGTCTCTAATGCTTCTGTTTCTATTCTTCCCAGTCTTGTAGAACCACATTTAACTAAACTTTATCTTGGACCTGGGGCTTCAATTTAGGTATGCTTTTCCCCTCATTGCTGTTTGAAAGTTAATTTATTTCTCACTACCAAAAATTCAAATTGTTTTTCTTTTCTCTAATTCTTATTTTTTCAAATATCTTTAAAAACAAATTTCTTTAAAATCTTATTTTTCTAAAACCAAACTTTCTAGTTAATGGTCCTCCATTCTGATTTTATTTCATATTACTTCTTATTAACATGTAGATAATTTTAAGCCAGCCTTGCCAATTTTGTATTGCTTATAAAAGTTTTTAAATTTTTAAATGAACATATTGTGTATCTCAAACCAAATTGCATATTTCTGTATTTTTCCTTCCATATCTTTAACTATTATAAATGGATTCAGCATACTGATTAACTGTAATTATTCATAAAGTATTGTTGATAGAGTTGAAGTCCTTAATTTTGTATGTACCAAGGGTAAAATATTGAGAAAAGATATGTAAAACAATACATGTGAGAGTAATCATATATTATCTTTTCTCTCTTGGACTATAAAAATATATGAGACATTGATGAAAGAAACACTCAGTATGATAAAGTGAAGGCAGATCCCCAAATTCTTCACCCCAACTTGAATCCACATCCTTATCATTGCCTCAATTTTGAGATATTGTATTTCTCCACTTTTTGACTTTTGGACTTTGGCCTATGGCATTAGGCAGTAATGACAGTGTGATGGTGATGGACCAAAAGAGGTCTCATGTGATTCTACTCTCTCTGTGTCTTTCTCTTGCCATGAGAACAACACGCCCTGGCTAGTCTATTGGTCCACTGTGGATCTACTTTATGATAAATAAATGGATGAACTTGGTTTTGTCCTGGTTTACCATGTACCATGTCACCTAGAAGTTGCTAGACTAATAGAACATTGGCATGGACTTCTAAAGTACAACTAAGACATTGGCTTGGTGATTAAACCCTGAACAATTTCAAGACCCTTTGAGCCTATGGCTATCATATGGTACTGAGTTATGTTTGTTAGGTAGAATGCAGGTGTCTCAGAACCAGGTAATCAAAGAAGTACCCATTTGGATAATTTCTACAGTTATGTGCCTACTGGACTAGAGGTTCAGGTTTTCATGGAGGAGCAAGTCTATTAACGGACGGAATAAACATCCCACTAAAACAAAAGCTAAGGCTGCCACCTGATCATTTGAGTTCTTCATTTCAGCAGACCAGCAGGCCAAGAAAGGTCTTATTAGTCCTGATTAATCATGAAGAAATAGTTGTTACAATCTGTTGAAGGCAGTAAAGTATACCTGGAAGTTGAGAGAGTCACTTTGAAGCCATGTATTGTTTCTATATCCATAATTGTGATTCGACAATTGCGCCAATCAGACCTAGCAATAGCGTGGTAGCAGGAGATCCCGACCTCTTTAGGAATATAGATTTAAGTTGCTTCACATTGCAAGCAACACAAATCAGCAAATATTCTGGTCAGGCATGAAGAGCATCAAGATAATTGGCAGGAGAGGAATATGATGAATATTAGTTATTGTCTCAGGGTTATACACTGCAGTATGGATTTAGCTTGGCACACTAATACTTGTTTTAAGTCCTTTCTTCATATATTGTCACTGCACACCACCTTTAAGAAGCAATTACAGGTTGGAATGGATTTAGTATGGTGCATGAGTAGATTTGATCTGGGGCCACGTCAACAGAAAATATGTTGTGTTCACCTTCATCCGCTTTCTCGTCCTGTATCTGTGCAAGTAGCCCAGAACTCCAAATGCAGAACCTGCATCTCTGTCTAAGGTCTGCTGCTCTCAGACAAGCTCTGCCCATGGGTGCAGCAGGCCAAAAGTGTCAACCGTCTCAGGTTCCCTCAGGAGGGATCCTCAGCCAACAATGGAAAGTGCAAAAATATCTCAGATCTTTTGCCCCTCTGTGGCATTTCAGTGAGGCATTTATACTACTCTGGCTTTCAGAGTTCCCCAGCATGATCAATGTCAGGTTTCCCGCAGTGATAACGTACTTAAATATGTGCCTTTAATTAGCTGCCTTCCCTCTCCTTTTACTCTCCCTCTCCTTTTACTCTCCCATTCCCTATTGTCTCCAGGGATTACCTACCCAATAAATTGCTGTGCTCAAACCTCATCTCAAACCAAGATACAACTCTAAAACACATATTTACCATTGTCTCCCATAGAAACATATAACACAGTATTTTTACCTTATAATCTGGTATCAGTATTTTGTATATTATTTTAACATGCGTACATAATTTCATAATTATATCCTCTCAAGAACTATAAGATATACCCTAGTATTTACGGGACCAGTAAAGAAACCAGCTCCAAATTACAAACTTAACTACATAATGCAATGCAATAATGGAAGAAACAGATATAGAAATAAGTTTCGCTGATTCTTGATTTGGATTCTCTCAATTATGTTTTTTTGCCAATTCCTATGTTAATAAAAAAGCCTGATGCTTACTTGCACATTCAGTTTGAACTTTTAAGAGACAGCATGTGCTTTATGTATTATAAGTGGTTCTAAATGTAAAAGCTGTTCTGAAGAGAGAAGGAATTGTAATTTTATTTTTGAAAATGAAATTATCCCTGTATTTAAAGAGGCATAGATTGGGATTTACATATAACCTTAGTGCATGAAGGAATAAAATTAATAAGAATTTTAAAGTCTTCGAATAAGTATCTTGAGCAAAGTCTTCAATAGAAGGAGAATAACAAAGATAAATAATAATCATGCCTTATACTTACAAAGAACATTGTAAAGTAGGAGGTATTTTCACCCAGTATCTTGAGCCTCACAATGACTCTTGAAGTGAACAGTATAATGGCCATCTTCTGTAGTGAAGCATTCAGACTCCAAGTTGTCAAGTGGGTTATTCATTACTAAATGTATTTAGAAAGTGCTAAGGTGAAAACTACCAATTAAATTATAAAAAACTAGAACACTCTTTTATAAACCAACACTACATATAAATAAAGCATGAATTAGAGGAAATCCAATGCTTTGTATTTAACGTCTACCTCTGTAACCATTCTTATTCCTTAATTAGAAATTCTACTAATTTCTAATTAAGAAATTCTACTAAAAAATGAGATCAAATAGCTTTGCATAGGAAAAAGAACTTGTTTGGTGCATTGGATAGTATTTATATTGCAAACACTAAATGGGATTAAATATAGGAAAATGAGTATTAATCTGTATTCTCATTTTTAGTTCCCGAACAGAGAGTGAAATATGAGTTTCATGTCAGTTAGTATGAGTGAAACTTATCTGGAAAAGAGAAATTACTAACTTTCAACTCAGGACTCTCGATTCTACTATTTATAAGTAAGCAATTAATAATGTATCCTAACAATCTATATGATGCACCATAATTAATGTTCAAATTTATTTCTGATTGAATTGACTAACATCATCACTTCATGAAAAGCCAATTCAATCTATGCAAAAAGTGAAAATGTTTTAACAGTAGGTAATTTCATTTTTAAAATCATAAGTGATAATTAGATAACTTACTTTCAAAAATAAAGTATTAGGTTTAAAGCAGAAAAAAATTGGTATATATGGTATGAGATCATAGATTTTCATAAATATAATTATCTATTATGCATTTTTTATCTCTGAAATTAAGTAGTGTTCATGAAGTGCATCGTAAAAGTTATAAAGTAAATTACAATAAAAATATTTAAATATTTTAACTAGTGTTGTATGAAATGAATTACATTTGTTTCAATTATAAAAATAAAACAATCTTAAAAGCTGTAAATATAGGTATATTTAATTCACCATTTATTGACATTTGAAAAAATGGCTATTTCAGTCACTAATTTAATTTCAAGGTAAGAATATTAACTTCAGAAAATAGATTACTTACCTGTTTGTCAGGGTGCATTTAATTCCTAGCTCAATTTCAGCTTACAAATTCAGCAAGAAAATATTGTATCATCCCACTTTTCCAATTTACAGAACGACAATTGTATAAATAATTCCTTTAGTTTGAGAATGTGTTCAATTCTCAGTAATTTTTAATTCAAGAGGACTTTACGAACATGCATTTGAAATTAAAATGCCATTTTGCAACAATTTCATTATTTTTGTTGTAAAATACATTTTTAATAAATGCATAATTCTTTCACACTTGTATTACTAAATAGAGTATTTGCACAGCTCAATAAGTGACATTGTACCTATGCATTGTTCCTAAGTAAATTTCTATAACCCTACTATATTTTTATATTTATACCACATATAAATAATTTTTTAGGCTTGAAACTGAAATCATTAGTACTTATCCTGAATGCAGCTGTTTCTAATAATGAGTACAAAATTTAAAAAGAGAGTAGTAGTCAGATATAGTGTTTGAATTAAACATCAGATATTTGTTGAATAGTTTCCACAAGCTCCGTTTTGTTTTGATAAAGCATGGACATTGAATTAGGAAATAAGTTTGAATTTTATTCTTGCTGCTCGCTCAGTAACCAATTTGGGGGAAGCTTCTTAGAAGTCTTTTAGATTTATTTTTTTTTTCTTTTTGGAATGTAAAACATCAGAACATCTAATTCATAGGATTTTTTAAAATAAATAAATGAAATAAATTGTGTAAAATACCAGTAACGGTGTTGAGCTTAAGAAAATTTTTATTCTGAACTTTGGGAGGCCGAGGTGGGTGGATCACGAGGTCAGGAGATCCAGACCATCCTGGCTAACACGGTGAAACTCCGTCTGTCCAAAAAAATACAAAAAATTAGCCAGGCATGGTGGCGGGCACCTGTAGTCCCAGCTACTCGGGAGGCTGAGGCAGGAGAATGGCGTGAACCTGGGAGGCGGAGCTTGCAGTGTGAGCCGAGATCGCGCCACTGCACCCCAGCCTGGGCGACAGAGCGAGACTCTGTCTCTTAAAAAAAAAAAAAAAAAAGTTTTTTCTGCTTTAATTTAGCAAGTTTTAGAAGGATATTAATATTAATAATTTATTTGACTTTTACACAAATTGTAGGAAACTTTGTATTGTAATTAAAATCCACAAGAGAAATAACTCTTTGATTAGTACCAAGAAATTCATTCGGGACTTGTCTTTTCCTGAATGACTTAAATGTGTTCATTTGATTGGCACCATGACTAACCCAAAATCAAGAGTGACAGCAGGCCAATAGGGAGAAACAAGATGGCAAGTGCCTGCACAGAATGGAAGCTGCAGACTCGGATATAAACTAGTAAGAATAAACTAGACTAATGAGTTGCTGAAGTCTGACTGTGACCTGGTGTGAGATTGAGAAGCCCATAACGACTAGAGATACAGGGAGAGGTTCACATTCTCTTTTAGGCTTTTCCTTCTGGAAATCCAAAAGGAGTCCACAGGGAAGATCAAAATGGATTATGAGAAGTCTCATCTGTGGAGCTGGCAGTGGGAGAGGAACAGTGGTCACTGTAAAAATTCACCCAGACTCATTTTCTTTATCTCTCTGATGTTACAAAAGTCTTAAGCTACATGGGGAAGGGAATCGAAACTCTAGGCTGAAGCCACTGGTAAAGTTCAGTACAAGTGAGGAATAAAACAGGAAGGGGGATACAGGGAGGGGCAAGAGGAGTTCTTCCACTGAGGAAGATCCAGGAATATGTGCTAGGTCCAGCATTATATATACCTAGAGAAGGGAGAGGGACATGTGTGAAGACCATACAACTGAGACATCCATGTACAAAGCTGGCCTAAGACTGAAGCTTTGTTGTAATATTAGAGAACTCAACCCCATTCCTGCAAGCCTTGACTAAAAATTCAGAATAGAATACAGCTGGGGCTGGGAGAACTGCAAGAGATAGCCCATGTCTGGGGCATAGGACAAAGGAAACACCAAACCAGGATACTAAACCAAAAAATGTTAAGCTTCAGATTAACTGAAGGTTAAAATACTAACAACATCCATTGTAACTATGTCTACCCTGGGTGTAGAATTATACGTTGACATTGTTTTGTTTTAATACTTATACTTTAAATATGTTATTCCATTGTCTTCTTACTTTTTTGTTTCCAATGGGAAATCTATTTTCTTCTTTACTACACAACATGCCTTTTCTGATCACTTATAAGATTTTTTTAATCACTGGATTTAAACAATTTCATTATGACATAGTATTTTGTGTGCTTCCATGTTTTGTGTGCTTCCATGTTTTGTGTGCTTGAATTTTGTTTAGCATTTTTTATTTTAAACATATAGTAAAATATGAAAATTTGTGGCCAACATTTCTTTATTTTCCTTTATTTCCCTTTCCTGTCTTTCAGAGACTCCAGTTACTTCTATATTAAGCTATTTGAAGTTCTACTATACTTCACTGATGATCTGTTATGTATTTATTTATTTATCCTTTCTGGCTGTGTTTTATTTTAAATAGGTTTTATTGCTAGCTCTTCAAATTCTCTAACCATTTCTTCTGTAATGTCCAATCTGTTAATCTCATTCAGTGTATTTATTAACACACACATTATAACTTTCTCCCTAGAAGTTTATTTAGGTCTTTATTACATATTTCATCTTCCTTTAACTCTTTGAACATATATAATTTAGTTCTAATAACTCCCTTGGTGTCTTTGTCTGCAAATTCTAGCATATTCATCTGTTCTTGGAATCTATCAATTGCTATTTCTTCTTATTTGGGCATGTTTTTTCTACTTGTTTTTGAGAGCTTTGTAGTATTTCATTCAATGGTAGGAATTAAGAATTTTACCTTGTTGCGTGCTGGATATTTTGCATTTACAAAAATATCCTAGAGCTATTTTCTGGGGGCACATTGAAATTAAGTTTGATCCTTTTCTGTCTTCTAAGATTTGTTGAGCGGTCCAAAGTAGTGATCAGATTTGGACTAGTTATTTCCTCACTACTGAGGCAAGAAGGCCTATGCACGTTACTCTTTGAATCTTGAGGATTTTTCAATTTGGTTAGTGAGAACACAGGAACTATGACCAGTTCTGTATATGTATGCCAGGCACTGTAAACTTTTTCTGGTGTTATTTCTTTTGACTGAAGTTGGTTTGTTTGTGAGCATGGACAGCTGAATACTCTAAGGCAACTTCTACAGAACTTTGTAGTTCTCTCTCTTGAAAATATCTACTGTATAATTATTTGTCCTGAAATCTCTAGTTTCCTTGTTCTCTGTAGACTCTCAGCTCCACCTCATCTCAGGAAGTTTGGCAGGCTTTACCCTGGTGTATTAGTCAATTTTCACACTGCTATAAAGATACTATCCAAGATTGTGTAATTTATAAATAAAAGAAGTTTAATTCACTCACAGTTCCACATGGCTGGGGAGGTCTCAGGAAATTTACAGTCATGGCAGAAGGAGAAGCAAGCACCTTCTTCACAAGGCATCAGGAGAGATAGAGTGCATGGGAAACTGCCACTTTTAAAACTATCAGATCCTGTGAGAATTCCTTCACTATCATTTGAACAGTACGGGGGAAACTACACTTATTATCCAATCACCTCCCACCAGGTCCCTTCCTCGACACATGGGGATTACAATTCAAGAATGAGATTTGGGTGGGGACACAGAGCCAAACCGTATCACCTCATTTGCCTTCCCTGTGGGACAGATTCAAAATTCTCTCAAGAGAATAAACTGGGTTAATTTGTGGAGATTGCCTTATTTGTTTTTCATTTCTCAGGAATCATTGTTCCTTATTGTCTGATGTCCAGCATCTTGAAGAATATTGTTTCATATGTTCATTTTTCTGATGTTCAGGTAGAAAACATAAGTTCAGTGTCTGTTAAACCATCTTGATCAGAAGCAGACATCTCCCTTATTATTATTAAATAAAATAGCTGAGTGTGATGGCTAATTTTGTGTGTTAATTTAACTGTGTCTCAGGGTGCCCAGATACTTGGTTAAACATTCTTTCTGAGTGTTTCTGGATTTTATTAGCATCTAAATTGACAGGCTAAGTAAAGAAGTGGCTTTCTCCAATGTGAGTAGGCATCCTCCTATCTGTTGAGGGCCTGAATAGAACCAAAAGGTAAAGGAAAGGAGATTTTACTCTCTGCCTGACTGATAGAGCTGGGAAATAGGTCTTCTCTTGCCCTTGAACTGGAACTTAAAACTATTGGTCTTCTTGGTTCTTAGGCCTTCAGATTGACACCATTGGAATGAAAATACAATACAATGAGACCAATAGGAATACACTTTTGGCTATCCTGGGTTCCAGCTTGCTGACAGATTATGGCACTTCTCAGCTTCCATAATGTATGGGCCAATTTCTTACAGAGGAAATATTTATGATACATATTATCTCTTTATCTCTCTCTCTCTCTTTCTCTCTCTCTCTCTCTCCCCCCCCGACACACAAATGTATATTTATACTATAGAAGACATATCGTTTCTTCTGTTATATCTCCTATGGTTCTGTTTCTCTGGAGAACCCTAACTAGTGCATCCAGTATGCCTGTGAGAATACACAGGGCACAAATTACCATGTGGAATAAAAGCACAACATCAAAAAATTGTGCAAACCCTAGGTTATTGTGAGAAAAGTTCCTTCTGTGACTGTGACTATAGAGCCCCCTCTATAATCCAAGGACTTCTACCATAAAATAAACATTGACACAAACCATGCCATAAGCTATGATTATGGTCTGGTCCTCTCTTCGTATTCATGTATTTGACCACCTTATGATTGAACCAGGGTAGCTTATTTTTTCCCCATTGCTCTCACCTAAGTAAAGCAAATGTGACTAAATCCCTAATTTTGATTGATGAGCATCAAAACTCGACTCCCCAGGCTCCTGAAAGCTGGCATGTCAAAGATTTTCCAGGACCACATTGGGACAGTAAAATTAATCCTGTAAAAGACAGCCTAAATATACCAATTGGTGGTCCCAGTTAATAAATTATTTTGCATTTCTGGAATCTCTTTGTTTTTGTGTCATTTTTCTTTGCTCTTGCATATGCTACATTTAAATAGGCAGATTTAGTTTCAAGAGTAGGCGCTCTAAATTTGCCATATTTGAAGCTATTAATGCTCCTATTTCTTACCATATTTTAAATTGACATTTATTAAGGACAATCATTTTTAATAATGAATCAGTCATATATATACATGCATATGTGTGTATGTGTTTTTGTGTATTCAGTTACTCATATATTTAAATAAGATTCTAAAATGTATTATTTGAATGAGAAAACTTGAATGATATAATTACTGTCTCTGTATGTAGTCATGTAAATTTATACCAAAACTGAAGATATCTTCAGATTTATTAATGCTGTTTAGCAGACTTACTTAGCTAAACCATATTAGTTACATTTGTTAAAATAAAATACATTACTAGTGTTTTGCTGTTTTGTTTTGTTAATTCAACCGTATTACATTAGATTTGTTCATAATATAAATAAACAATCATCTAAATGTTCACTGGAGGAAGTTTAAATTTTAAATGTGAGTAGAAAGTTTCTGTATTACTTAAACTTGTGGCCTATTGCTAACTATCACTTCAGTTACTCCCACAGGTATGTAACTCATATAGCTTCAGTCTTATTTAGTATATCCAATTTTTTGCCAACATTATTCTGTGATCCCATACTGTAAAACAATATGCTCTGTTCGCTAGTCTACATTTTTCTACATGCACAAATATACACACACATACACATACACACAGAGTATAAAATTTAGATAAAATATTGGTATCCTTCAGCAAGTTTTTTACCAGTTAATTCAGATCCAACGAAGACTTTCTTGGCAACTGCATATAATCACCTTATACTTCCAATCATATTTTACTTTTTACTCAATAGTAAATAGCTTTTTTCTTTCTCCAATTCATATTCTATATCTCTCTAGATGCATCATCTCTTTGTATGTCAGTCTTTTCCAAAAGACTTTAAGAAACTTTGGAGAGAAGTAGAGAAAACAATGCACACTGAGTTCTTGATATGTTATTATTTTACATACATTATTAAGGAAAACCTCTTAACTTGCATATGACTTAGAAGTTATTTGCACAGTTTTACTATTGGTATAACTTAGACTCAAGAAAATTGGTTTTCAAAGGTGGGATATGATATGTAGCACAGACAGGATTTAGTTCCAGTTACATTCAATTCAAATATATATTTCTTACTCCTCATCATGTTAGTTTATTTATATAAACTTACCCCTCATCATGTTTATTTATTTATATATATTTGTTGACTGAATTAATATCACCTCCATGTTTTCTCCTATATTGATTCCTCTATTCGTTCATCTTTGTGTTTATTTCTCATCCCAAACATTGTTATTTATGCAAGACCATTTAGAATGTTTGGCACACATATTTTAGGGGTTAACAAATGCTTGTTCATGATAAATGCACTTTAGGAAATACATGCTTATTATTTTCTTAATGCATAAAATTTATTCAAGCTTTGGAATGTTTGGCACACATATTTTAGGGGTTAACAAATGCTTGTTCATGATAAATGCACTTTAGGAAATACATGCTTATTATTTTCTTAATGCATAAAATTTATTCAAGCTTTGGATTAACATGATAGCAGATAGGCCATAATATAGGAACCCAGAGGAAGGAGCTGCTTAAAATAGAGATGGGAAAATATGAAACCTATTTTTTTCTTTTCATCTATAGGGCATGTTGCAGTTACGGAAAACTCAACAAATAGCACTCCTCTAAATTTTTCAACTGAGTTTTGAGAAATAAAAAGTGGTAGATGGAAAACAAAAATATTCTATTATAATTTATAAATAATAGATTTGAAGGCATAGATTATATATTACATATGAGAACCAATAATGGGATTCTTAATAGCAAATATCAAAATTAATAGTTATTGAACCAGTAGACCTGCTCTCCTTAAGGAACAGCAGAGAATGACTTATCTCTTCAGATTTGCTTACTATAAAGAGAAGGAAAGGAATAGATGAGCAAAACATGCCTACTTAACTACTTCCACATTTACCAGTCATACAAAGTACTCCATCTCCTGTTAGCAGATTGAGTAAAAAGATAGAGAGAGGCTAGGACTTAAGATAAGTCAGAGCCCTTCTCACAGAATAAAACATCACACAAAAAGCATCTTTTTTTAACACTTCATAAGTTCAGTTAATATTTATGATCATTGGCTAAAAAACATATGGAAACAAGTTAATTCTAGACTTGTAATGATGATCATTAACCATATTTTACTACAGCAAAAATTATATTTCCAAAGATTCTAAAATTCATCAGGGATGTATACATAAAAGATAAAATTTCAGATAGAACTATTTTGATATACCTAAATTTGCTTCTGCATTAATGTCAAATCATCAGACTAGTTGAAAGATAGGGAAATTATTCTCAGTGCATCTGCCAAGCAATTCTAGACAATTTGACTGATTTTTTAGGTAGTAAGTTCTGAAAACAGAAACTGCTAAAAGCTCTCTGACCTGAATTTATTCCACAAAATTTTATTCCCATCTGAAAGTGTGCCTTTGATTTATTCTCTGTCACTGCTCTATCTACACTAATGCACCATTATGTATAGCTGATGTTTCAGATGTATAACCATCATTCTTCTTGAAGCCAGAACTTTATGATTACGTCAGACATTGTCTGGCATAATCTATTTAGCTAGTCGATTTTACCTCTACAGTTTCTAATGAATTTGGAAGAATTACTTAAATATTTACTCTTCTCTGTTTAAAACTTGCTAGAACAAAGAGATTATGCATGCAGAAAGTGTGCAGGGGGGTTGAAGATAACAAATGATACATCAAGCCCAGCCTAATGTGGCTTTACTGGAGTAGAAACAGTGGTAATAAATCAACTGCCATTGTTGATAATAAAATACTGCATTGGCCTCCGTCAGCCACAAGAGAAAGGTTAAATGTTATTTCTCACAATAACCATGTGGTCTTCATAGCTGACACCTTTAATATTAAACCCCATCATTATTTTATATCCAAAACATTTGATCTTTATTCCTAATGGAACATTTTTATAAAGAACTACTTTGTAAATATCTAATATCCCTGAAAGAGTTTCATTCATTTTATGGTTATTTTACCCCATAAAAGTATCTCTTCTCTTTAGTGTAAGACTACTGTTTTGTAATGGGTAGCAGTGGGAGGTTGAAATTCATTCTGGTCAACTGCAAAGTGATCTTTTAATGATTGACTTCATAGGAAGCCAGTGTTAGTGTAGGGTGGAAATTGAAATGTTATTAGTAAAAAAAACTCAGGGATTTATTTTCTAGTTTATTAGATCTAATCTCAATTTTGTTCATATTGTATTCTAAGTAACTCATTTCAAACACCAACCTCATTTCTTGACCTATCTATACAATTATTTTTAATATGCTTTCTGTTAAGAATTAATTATTACAGAGTAGGTTTGCAATGTGTGTTGATCTTAAAGGGGAAGGTATGCAATCTGTTTCAGAAAATGTAAATTTGAGGCTTTTATTTGTGAAGACATTGATGATATATGTACACATGAACTAAATGATTGCAGATCCTTCCAGCTGTGTTCATAAATGAAATCACACTAACCATTCATGCCCCACCTACACCTGAACCACCTCCACTACCTGCTGCAATATTGCCCACTCTTACTTCTGAAAGATTTCAGACTGGAAACCTGTATCTACACTAATGCACCATTATGTGTAGCTGATGTTTCAGATATATAACCATCGTTATACTGTAATGGCCATAAGCATCTTTCCTGTGCTTCCTCTGTTCAAGAAGCCACTTTAAGGGAGATCTGCTATGAGTGCTCATCAAGATAACACTAATGTTCCTCAGAATTGTTTTATGTTTGGTATTCACTAAAGAACCAATCTTAGAGCTCTTAGAGTGCTCCTGGGCAATGTGCAGTAGACAGAGTGTTTTCCTGTGCGATTCATTGCAGAAATGTGTTAACTGGGTACCTAAAGTGGCATTGCATGTGACCACTCACAGACTTACACACACTAATACTCATACCCCTCCACCAAAGCCAGCAATGATTTTCTGGACATCTCATCCCAAGGTCTTACTTTGAAAGTTTCTATAATAGACTATCTTTTATTTTACTTTTATTAGTCTTTTTATTTTACTTTTATTAGTCTATTATCTATAACAGACTATCTTTTATTGTTCTGTTTTTTACATGTTGTTAAATCTTCACACATGTTTTTTGACTACAGAATCTTTCAAGAAACCTAATTTGAGAATACAATCTGCTTTTTACTACAGGATTGTCAGCAACTTAAGTGTAAGTGCTGTTAACTTTCTTTCTCACAGCTGTATGCTCAACAATTCCTGGCATAAGTGAACGATCCTCAGGGTTGTTTCTGGCAAAGGTATTTGCCTTTGTTTGTTTCCTGGGCTGAAAGTGGCAAAGATTAAATCCATTTTAATCCCTGCTGTATCTTCAGCGTGGTCCTGACATTGAGTACTTTTAAAGAAATACATAAATAAATGAAGGCAATTTGGGTAATTTTTCCAAGATGTATCAGTCTAAATAAAAAGATAATTCAATATTCTATATCATATCAAATTATAAAGAATGCATATATTTGAGATTATGGCTTTTCAGTTTTCTGCCATCACCATTAAGTTTTGAAATATATGAGATCAATGATCAGTTTTAAACAGAGGCAAAAGTACCTGTTTATGTCATAGATAATGGAAAACAGAACATTTCTCCAGCATATAGCTTAGACACTAGAACTCATTTTTGTAAAGATGATGAAGAGCTTGTCATCCTTATTTTGTTTTATTTTTGCAGCAATCCCTGATAGAACAAATATATAGACAGGTGGGAAAGAGAATTCTCTAGATCTTACCATGCTACCATTTAGTTCTTACATATTTGAGCGTACAACCAATTGTTTACCAAGAACTTATGTCCTTCTTTTAATATTCTTGTTTTATATATTCTTCAATTGCACTCTTATTCTAGTGATAATATATTCGGGTGATTTGGGAAAGTGAGGTGCATGTCCTACTGAAATAGAATTCCAAATTTTGCACTTAAATTTGCACACATTTCAGAGGAAGAAAGCATTTATATTTGCTGAGCTTCTTAAGGGTTTTTAGGCCCAAATTATTAAGAACAATTTTTCTGTGTTTCCCATGTTCAGTTATACCATTTTATTCTCAGACTAATTTTAAAGCAATACATTTTAAATTTGACACTCTTATCCTAAAAGGATAATTTTCATAATTAGTTACCATACTACTTGTTTCTTCATAACCTGGAATTTTTCTAGCCAAACGTAACTAACAACAAATCTTTTGCTACCATATGTTGTTAGAGTTTGCAATGCCAATTTGTACATAATAATTTTATTTATAAATACTCAGAATATATTATATTACCTGGACACAATGCTTTGTGTTAAATCACACCTAGGCCTTTGCCTGTATTATCCTTTAAATTTATTCCTGGCTTCAAGTTCCATATTGTTTTGTTTCATAAGAAAGGAATGCCCATTCCTTCAGCTTCCTTAATCTTTCAAGATGAAAGTAAGTCTCTTCTCCCTAACAACAGACATTAAACAGATTTTGTCTTTCTCTAAAGTCCAGACACAAGGTGCTGTGTCTCTTTGGGGAAATATAACCATATTTAATTTATATTGAATAAGATTTTTATAGTGGGAGCAGAGTGAATACAGGAGCAAGAAAAACGTCAATGAAATAATAGAAGAAAAATTTCCAGAAATGTATAAATATTAGGGAATTTTTTTTAGCTTGGAAGAGCTCTACTAACTGTGGAATAGCAGGAAAAGTAAAAGACCTCAAATCAAACACATCTTTATAAAAATTATATTAAGTATTACCTGATATTGCTCATCAAAATGTTTTTAAAAAATCAAAGAAAAGAAAAAGACAAATACATTCTAAGGAAAGAAATGTAGATTATCTAGAAATTAATAAGAATTAAATATGTTCCATGTATCTTAATATTAAGTGTAAGTGAGAAAACACCTTAAAGCAAAGCTTTCAAAATCCTGAGGGAAAAATATTTCAAAATGAGAATCTTATATTCAATAAAATGATATTTATTAAAAGGTTAAAATACAGACATTTTCAATCTATAGAAAGACACAGAGTTTATCTCCCAAGTACCTTTATTGAACAACATCAATAGCAAAAGAAGGTGTTTATTACTTGGTGTTTAACAGAAAATACATTTAATACATGTTTAAAATTTTACATAGATGAAATATTTCTATAGCTTTCTCCTTTGTTTTTATAAACTTCTTATAAAACATTCTTTCAAAATAAACAGGATAACTTTTTGTATTTATTGTGCTTCAGAAAAATATATAAAATGTGGGAAATAAGTGGCATTTAATATATGTTATTACATGGATATATGAGTAAAACAAAATGGTACTCTATTTTATATAAAAATAGTGCATTTTGCTTTCTTAAAAAATAAAGGATGATAGTCTTGTAAATCGTTTTCCATAAGTAAATAGAGAAATTCACCATTTATTTTAGACGTCCATGATGATTAAATTCATAGATATACTGTAGTTGCCTTTCTGCAGTTTTAGTTACCCACGGTCAACCACAGTCTGAAAATATTAAATGGACAATTACAGGAATTAAGAATTTGTATGTTTTCAATTGTGTGCCATTCTGAGTAGTGAGATGAAATCTTACACCGTCGTGTTCCATCCCACCTGGGATGTAAATCACCCCTTTGTCTACCGTATCCGCACAGTATATGTTCCCTGTCCATCAGTCATTAACATCCTCTACTCCGGACATTCAACCATTGTCAACATCATGGATCAAAGATCCAGGGTCTCCCGAGGCAGATGATCCTCCTTCTGACATATTGTCAGAGGTGAATATTAGCCTAATGTTATCTCACAATGCCTACATAATTCACCTCACTTTATCTCATCATGTAGGCATTTTATCATCTCACATTATTATAAAATAAGAATGATTATAGCATAATAAGATATTTTGAGAAAGATCACATCCACATAACTTTTATTACAGTGTATTATTATAATTGTTCTACTTTACTAGTGTTGTTAATCTCTTATTGTGTCTAATTTATAAATTAAACTTTATCATACATATGTGTATTTAGAAAAAACACATAATATATTTAGGGTTTGGGACTATCTGCAGGTTCAGTCATCTACTGGGCATCATGGACTGTATCTTCTGCAGATTAGTAAGGACTACTATAATATTATATTTAGCCAATTTATTGCTCACTGACATTGAGATTGCTTTCTGATTTTTTACAATTATAAAAATGATTAAATAAAAACTTGAAAATATTGCATATTTGACACATACTTTTATTGGAAATAAAACTTTTTTGTATTTTATGGTATGCAAATTTTATTTTCAATGACTATTACTTAATTTCCCTTCAAATATGCTAATATTTGTCTTTTCAGAAATAGTATGTGTGTGTGTGTGTGTGTATATATATATATATATCCCTTCCTTAATCTTATCTTCAATAATATTCTATGTCATCCTAACGTCATCACAAAACTAATTCAATAATTATTTATGTATCAATCAATGGCAGAAATTTACAATGCATTAACATATGTAATTAAAAAAGAGTTTGAGGAAAATCTATTTACAAAAGTATGTTTGGTTTTCTTAAAAAGGAATAATGGTTTTACAGTCACCCCAACAAGGTTACCAACAGTAGATCAAACTTAATAACCTAGACCAGAAACACAGTAAGAACCTAGCTATAGAAGAAAACTATCTCTGATCTTGGGTGGAGCATTACATCCACTGCAAGCCTATAGGCTGGTGAAATGGGAGCTGAAGTGGGGAGAATAGCCTGACATTCTTCCTGCTTCACAATATTCTGGTAATGCATTTCATTGGCCAAATCAGAAGCCAGAGGGTAAGACCATCTAGTTTATACCTTAACAAATGTCTGCCTTCTGGGTAGAGACCAAGGTGGAGAAAGCTAAAACATGGCTCTACGGAGGCGAAGGAAGACTGATCATAATACTTAGAAAACAGAGAACTTTTTTGTCCTGAATCTATAGTATTTCAAGATCATAGTTGTAAAGTGAACAATTTCTCTTTATCAGGAAAATATAGCGATTGCAATTACATATGCAGGCAACATCAGAGTACCTAAATATATAAAGCAAATATTAAATGATCTGTAGAGAAATATAGGTGGCAATACAATAATAGTAGGGGACTTCAATACCCCACTTTCAGCACTGACTAGAGCATCTAGAAAAAAATCAACAAAGAAACACTGGACTTCAGCTACACTTTAGACCAACAGGATCTAACAGACATACACAGAACATCCCATCTAACAAATACAGAATACACATTCTTCTCAAGTACACATGGAATGTTGTTCAGGATAGGTAATTTAGCCAAAAAAGAAGTCTTTACAAATTTATGAGGATTAAAATGATACGAATTATCTTTTCTAATCACAAAATATGTAAGTAGCAATCAATAACAATAGAAATCTTGGAAAATTCACAAAACCATGGAAATTAATCAACATATTCCTGAAAACCAATGAGTCAGAAAATAAGTCAAAAGAGAAATTAAAAAAATATGTCTTAAATGAAAATGAAAACACACATCTCAAACATATGGGATGCAGCAAAACAGTTCCAGGAGGGAAATTTATAGCAATAAACGTCTGTATCAAAGAAGAAGAAAGATCTAAAATAAAAAACCTAATGTAACAACTCAAAAAAATAGAAAAAGAAACTAAATCCAAAGTTAACAGAAAGAAGGAAATAAATAACAGCAGAAATAAATGAAATATAGTTTAAAAAAATTTGAAACTCAATAAAACAGGGTTTTTAATTGAAAAGATAAAACAAAATTCACAAACCCTTAGCTAGACTAACTAAGAAAAAAGAGAGAAGCCTCAAATAAAATCAGAAATGAAAGAGATGGCATTACAGTGGATAGCACAAAAATCAAGAGCTTTATAAGAGAGTTATTAACAATATGCTATTATATTAGATAGCCTTAAAGAAAGAAAGAAATTCCTAGACACATACAACCTACCAAGACTGACTCATAAAGAGAAAATCTGAAGAGGCTAATAAATAAGGACATTGAATCAGTAACAAAAAAATCAATCGTTCTTGAATCAAGGAAGAGCCTGGAACCTGATAGCATCACAGCTGAATTTTACCAAACATTTAAAGAATTAATGCTAATTCTTCTCAAACATGACCAAAAAAGTTAAAGTGGAAGGAACACTTCCAAACTCATTTAACTAGGCCAACATTACTCTATTAACAAAGCCAGATAAGGTGACTACATAGAAATTGCAGGCCAATTTTCCTAGTGAACACAAATGTTTAAAATACTCACAAAATACTAGCAAAAGAAATCCAGCAGTACATTAATATGATCATTTACCATCACCAAGTGTGATGAGCAAGGATAGTTCAAGACATGCAAGTTAATAAATGTGATACACCACATTAACAGAACAAAGGACAAAAAAAGATCATTACAGTAGATGCAGAAAAAATCATTCTACAAAATGTAATATCCTTTTATGATAAAAATCTTTAAACAAATTATGTGTAGAAATAATGTACTTCAACACAATAAATGCCATATCTGAAAAGCCCACATTTAACATACTGAATGGAAAAAAAAATAAAAGTTCTGAAAGCTTTTTCTCTAAGATCGGGAGCAAGACAAGGATTTCTATTCTTGCCACCTCTTTTCAAACATTGTGCTGGAAGTCCCAGACAGAGCATTAAGGCAAGAGAAAGAAATAAAAATGAATTCTAATCAGAAAGGAAGAAGTAAAATTGTCTCTGCTGATGACATGATCTTATATATAAATAACTAAAGATTCCACAGAAAACAGCTAGAACCAATAAATGAATTCAGTAAAGTTCCAGGATAAAAAATTAACATAGAAGAATTGGTAGAATATCTGTGCACTGATAATGAACTAGTCAAAAACTAAATTTTAAAATATCCCATTTACAATAGACAAAAATGACAAAATACCCAGAAGTAAATTTAATCAAGGAGAAGAAAGATCTGAAAACTATACAACACTGATGAAAGGAGTTAAAGAGGGCTCAAATAAATGGAACAATGTCTCATGTTCATGGATTGAAAGAACTAATGTTTAAAAGTCCATACTTCTGAAAATTATCTAAAAATTCAATGTATTTACTGTCAAAATCTTAATGTCATTTTTTACAGCAACAGAAAAAACAATCTACAGTTTGCCTGGAGCCACAAACTCCCTCAAATGGTCTACATAATCTTGAGCAAAATGAAAAAAGCTGGAGGCATCACAATACCTGATATCAAAATATAGTACAAGATTATAGTAATCAGAACAGCATTCGTACTGGCATAAAAACAGATACATCAGTGAGATAGAGAACTCAGAAATAAAGTCATGCATGTACAGACAACTGATTTTTAATAAAGATACCAAAAACATACAATAGATAAAAGGCAGTCTCTTCAATAAATGATGTGGGTACATTTAGATATCCACATGCAGAAGAAATTGGACTTTTATCTCACACCATTTGCTAAAACCAATTTAAAATGGAATACAGAATTAAATGTAAGACCTAAGATATAAAACTACTAGAAGAAAACATAAGAAAAAAGCTCCACAACATTGGTCTCGGCAATGATTTTTTTGATATGATCCCAAAATCACATGTAACAAAAACAAAAATAGACAAATAGGATTGCATCAAACTAAGAAGCTTCTGTACAGAAAAGAAAACAATCGTTAGAGTGATTAAAACACACAGAGTGGTAAAATAAATATTTGCCAACCATGTATCTCATAAAGGGTTAACTTCCAAAACATATAAGGAACTCAAACAACTTGATAGCAAGAAAAAAAATGCACAAAGGATTTCAACAGACACTTCTCAAAAGAAAAATGACCAACAGGTTTATTTTAAAAATGCTCAATATCACTAATCGTCAGTAAAATGCAAATTAAAAACCCAATGAGATACCATCTCACACGTGTTTGAATGGCTGCTATAAAAAAGATGGAAGATAAGTTTTGGCAAGAATGTAAAGCAAAAGGGCTCCGGTACACTGCTAGTGAAAATGTAAATTAGTACAACCATTATGAAGAATAGCATGAGGGTTCCTCAACAGACTAATAATAGAATTGCCATATGATCCAGCAATTCCACTTGTGGGTATATGTCCAAAAGAATTGAAATCAGTATACTGAAAAGATAATCTGCACTCTTGTTTATTGCATCACTATTTGTAATAGCCAAGATCTGGAATCAACCTAAGTGTCCATCAAGGGATGAATGCATAAATAAAATGTTAGAGATACACAACACCCTCCCCAGAGGCTGGGAGGTGGAGGAGAGCATGGGGATAAATTGACCAAAGTATACTAAGTTCAAATTAGACAAGATTTAGTTTTCACGATTTAACAAAACAAGATTGTCATATTTAATATTAATGAATTTTATATTTCAAAATTGCAATAGGTGTAGATTTTAAATATTCTCATCGCAAAAAAAGATAATTATGTGATGTTTATTTGCTTGATATAATCATTTCATACCATATAAATACATCAAAACATTATATTATAATCCATATATAAAATTGTTTTCAACTAAAAATATAAACATAAGTAAAAAATAAAATGAATCAAGTTTTACATAACATCAAGAAACACATTATTAAGTATTAAGAGAAATAATCACAACTCGCTTTCTGCATCTTAATGTGTTAACAATGTGCACTTTTGATTTCCATTTAAATCCCTGACATTTGCAATGTGTTTGCATTAATAGAATATAATTCTAGACTTTTCTTGAAATGGTTTTGTTTTTTGAAAAATTGTTTATAGTAGCACTGGGCAGATTACTTATTGTTGCTTCTGAAAATAATTTAGGAATTTTTGAAAGAACATTCTCAAACATGAATTAAATAACAGCACTGAATAAATGTACCAATAATTTTCCTATCTACTTTTAAATACACATTTCTCTGCAAAACAAACTAATAATTTTTAAAAATCAGGTAAATATCAATATTTTAATATAAATTCATTTTTTATATTTCCAGCTATCAATTAATTATATTTAACATAAAAACATGGGTGTTCTTTGCTATATGGAAAAGAAACATACCTGGTATATAAGCTTGCATTTTAAAACTTGAATCACATTTTAAAGGCACCAGGCAGCTCGCAGTAGAAAGGATAGCATGGTCAATTATTTAATAGAATAAAAAATTACTTTGAGAATCATATGCACATTTTCTCTTTTAGGAATCTATAATAGTATATCTAGTACCTGCTTATATATATGCATATGTGCACATATGTATACATGCACATATATATATGCACACAGAGATTTATAAATTACATTATAGTAATTTATAGCACATTATAATTTTATGTGCTAATTTGACTGGACCATGGGTTACCCTGATATTTCATCAAATATTATTCTGGATGTTTTGTGAGGATGTTTTTGGATAGGATTAGCATTAAAATTAGTAGATTGAGTAGAGAAGATCGTCCTCCCTAATGTGGATGGCTTCATCCAATCTGTTGAAGGCCTAAACAGAACAAAAAGGCTGACCCTCTCCCAGATCAGAATTTTCCTGCCTGTTTTAAAACTGGACCTTTGCATTTTCTTACTTGAGCTGAAACATTAACTCATCTTGGATCTTGAGCCTGCGGATCTTTGGACTGATGCTCCATCATTGGCCCTCCAGCTTGCTGACTCACCCTGTAGATCTTGAAACATATCAGCTTCCATACTCTTATAAACCAATTCTTATAATAAATATCTTTAGATATAGATATATAACTATTTATCCTATTGGTTCTATTTCTCTGGAGAACTCTAATTAAAACACATTGCATTTAATAATATGGATAGCCTATAATTTAATGGTCTGTGGAAAATTACTTGGGGGCCCTAGGTATTGGAAAACTGTTTAGCTCAAGAAAAAAGATATGTAAATATTATTTAACTTTTAACATCAGGTGATCTGCATAAATTATTGAAGTTCAGGGTATTGGCAAAGGCTGATGGTGAAAGAACAGGACAAAAAATATGCTCTGGCTAGAATTTGAGAAGTTTTAACGTAAGAGTTAATCCCTCAATTTTGAAAATATGCTCACAAGGTCAATCACCCTGTTTAATTTTGGAAGTGTTCAATCATAAACCCATCAATGGGTTCACAGTCCAAAAAACTAAAGATCTTTTTAACATAAGTTTTGTCCAGTCTCTGGAAAGCATCAGAAGGAAATTACAAAGAGTATAAATTTGGGTCAATTGTTATATCAATTTCAGGAAGAGATCTCTATTGTGTCTGAAATAGTTGTGTCATATGGAATAAGTCAGTGTGTTTATTCCTAGAAATGTACATTAAACAACGTTTTGTAATGACAAGCCCAGGGAACCACCTAGCAGTGAATGATGGTTCCCAAAGGGGATTCCAACAGGACCGTGTGTGGAATATTTAGCTCTTAGGACTATAAAAGGCTGGTGCGGTGGCAAGGAGCAAGCCAGAGTTGGGACCTTCAAGTGTAATGTCAGGAACTCCAGGGAATAGTAACTGTCTAGTTCATATTCTAAAGGGACATAAGATTAAGAAATAAAAGTGAACTACAGAATGCAAGGAAGTGGGAAGAGCTGGGACTATGGCTTGGCAGAAATGACCTTTACTCAAACTTAATAAAGTTGGAGCAGTGGAGTAGGTCAATTTCTCTAGCTTAAGAAATTGTGATTACTTGTTTTTTCATACTTGGAGTTTTCAACAGAAAAGTATATAATACCAAGTCAGGTTTATATACATAAAAATACCAATAAGATTCTTTTTCATTTTATTCAGTAATAGCATGATGAAACTTCCAACTATTGGTTCTGAATGATTGAATTGAATCCCTAATGAATCCAACTGTATGTTTTGTTTTTTTTTTAATTGGTTATCTTTATATATAGGAAACTCAGGTGTATATTCAGATTATAATATTAGCTTCCCTGATTTCCACAATGAAGACATTTCAGAGTTTCCGAGGGAATAAGCCTATTTCCAGTGTGTATAAGACAACAGTTATAATCCTAATGAAACATTCCTTTCAAGCCCCAGTGGTTACCTGTGCAACTCTCTGGTTCAGTTTACTTCTCACTTGCTACTTATGGCCTTGTGACACGTCATCAATGGATTGACATCCTGATCTTAAATCAAAGATCATATTACTAGCAGAGGTAGAATTTTGGCTTTCTTAACTGCTGGTTTTAGTAAATGAATCTTTATTAATGGATTTTTCCAGAAGATTTTCTAACATGATTTTTTTAGGTTGGTAATGATATTTTTATCATACTAGTTTTATTTGGAATACTATGCATACAAGGAATATTTTTTAATCTTTGCTTTCCCCAGAAAGAGTCACTTTGCTTGAACTCCTAGGTAAAATAAAATATTTCTTGTAACGCAGAAATATGATTATTACAATTACTGTGCATTTAATCTTATTCCTCTCTTCTTACCCACCTTACTAATTCAGAATTTTTTCCTATTTAACAATTTCCTGTCTCTTTACACATTAAACCCCATAAAGGCCCTGCAAACTATGGCTTCATGGTATAGTTGGAGTGAGAGACCAATAGGGAGTGGAAGAGCTCTTTTATAGGACAGAATAGCTTAAAGCAGTTGATTCTTTAATGTGGCCTTTCTCATCCTCTGCTCAGAAAAAAAAAATACAGCATTTTAATATCAAAACATGTAAGAGACTATATCCTCAGATTTATATTACTTGTAGAAAAATTTTAAATTATCATTCTTCTGTATTTTCCCCTTATTTATCTGTGACTTGATGAAAATATTCTTATTGATCGGTGCTTTTATAAAATCCTATTGGTAACAATTGGCCTAAAAAATAACATTGACACTCAGAAGTGTGACATGTCACGAACATTGAAAAAGGAAGTACACTTGTGTTACTTCTAGCCCCACCCCAGGAGTCATCTGGTAAATTTAAATAAAAACAACTCAATGAAATTTTATAGGCCAACTTATTGATAAATCTCTTCTATCCTTTAGGGGTATATCATTTCATGTATATATGATGTAGTTTAAGATTGCCATATTTGCTTGTTCAATAGTATGGGAATATAGGTCTGCTGAGAAGGTATTTTCCAGCTCTTTTACTTTACAATGAAAATGTTCTTATACATTTGTTAATTATTTTAATATTTAAAAATTTAACTTATATTGTCCTTAGCTTTTTTCCACTATGATTCTGTAGTTATAATATGTCACATAGTTGAGGTCCACTAAATAATATCTGATACTATATCATCTCTGAACTTAATATTTTAAAATTATTTATTAACAAGACTTTGCTATCTCTAATCAAATATAAATTTAATTTAGCTTATTCATTGCATATGTTTCAATTTAGAATACATTGTTCAAATTAGTTTTTCTTACAAAATCTTTGTTTTCAATAATATGCTGAGAAAAAAGGCAGTCTATTTTTCTCATTGAGGTATATATTCTCAATGACTGAAGGTACTTCTTAAACTATTAGCAAATTAAGTTATTAATGTAGAAATATTCCTAAATTAAGCAATAAATTGATTTTAGAATGACTTGAATTAGAAGCTTCATTTCTACTCAAGAGAATTTTAATCATGCTTGCAAGTTGGACAGAGGTGCTAGTATTGACAGACAATGAAATCTATATATATGGTGGTAATAATATAATTACTTCTAAAAGTCAGATGACTCATATAAAATAATGAGCAATTAGTGCTTACAAATAGTCATTTGTTATATATTATTATTATAATGTCTACCATTAAAAGGGAATACGTGAAATATTGCCAATCTTAAAAAGTATTATTTCAGAGCAAATATGTTCTTTGATTACACAAATCACCTCTGATTTTTAAAAAACTGGTGTATGTATTTGCTGTCTAGAATAATATATTTACTAGGTTAATGCTCATTGTTGAAATAGATACTGTGATGTGCCTCCCAGATTTCTCTAGGAGAAAACTCCTTTTTCAGGAGTTTTGACTGCTGAAGTCTCAAAACTGAGCTAATCCCTCAAAATTGCCCTCACCCAATATTATGCCCATGCCCTGAGAACAGTCTACTTCTAAGAAGTGGTCAATTTGTACAAAAACCTGGTCCTCTTACTTTAAGTCAGGATATGTTTGAAGAACTATCTCAGTTTACATTTCCCTATAAGTTGAGGCCCCTCTTGCAACCACATCACAATTCAAATCCCCTTTCAGCCCAGTCCTATTTCTTCCATTTCCTTATAAGACGAACAAACAAGGTTATGTTTATTAAAATGATGATGAGCAAGATACAGCTAATATAAGGGAAGCCTTGATAAAACACATGCATTCCAGAGTGTGAGAAATTAATTGTGTTGTCACGGAATCTTTGGGATGTTGTTTTTTTAGCCAGAAACCTCTGTGGCCCTTGGCACCTTTGCCTGAGATTTTCCTCACGTCTGCTGAGCTCATTCCACCCATTTGGCCTGACAGTCTGTGCTCAGCTCATGCCACCAACCTGAATCTCACACCTGCCATGGGTAAGCCAGGCACAGAGGGCTGTGTGAGGGAGCATGCATGGGCTCCAGCCGCTGCACACGGCCAGGCATGTCAGCTGCAGCAGGGTGGGTATCTCCAGGCGCTGGCTCCTGCAAAGCTGCAGCAGGACCAGACACACTGCAAGCACCTTCCATGGCTGGCACCGGGGAACGCAATAGCACTCAGAAGCTTGGAGATGGTAGCTGGGCACGGTGGCTCACGCCTGTAATCCCGGCACTTTGGGAGGCTGAGGCGGGCAGATCACGAGGTCAGGAGATCAAGACCATGGTGAAACCCCATCTCTACTAAAAATATAAAAAAATTAGCCAGGCGTGGTGGCGGGCGCCTGTAGTCCCAGCTACTCGGGAGGCTGAGGCAGGAGAATGGCGTGAACCCAGGAGGCGGAGTTTGCAGTGAGCCGAGATCGCGCCACTGCACTCCAGTCTGGGTGACAGGGCAAGACTCTGTCTCAAAAAAAAAAAAAAAAAAAAAAAAAGAAGCTTGGAGATGGCATGAACTGCAGCACCTCAAAGAGGATGTCATAGCCCTGGCTCAGGGACCTCCTAGGTCTGGGCTCCCCAAAAGGCTTCAGCTCTTCTTTCCTTCTCTCTTTTCTCGTCACCCACAACATGGCAAGCAGGGGACATGTTTCAGCCCTGTTTGTGTTACAGCTCTTTTAGCCCCACCATTCGGCAGGTCCCAAGTTCCTGTCTTGCATCCAGGAAGAATGAGATAAGTGGACAAGCGGAGGGTGAGCAAGGTGAAGAGGAGCTTTACTGAGCGACAGAACAGCTCAGAGGAGACCCGCAGTGGGTAGCTCCTCTTCACAGGCAGGGTGTCCCAATGAATGGTCAGCTTTCAGCAGAGAAGAGACCCTGGAGTGGGTAGCTCTTCTCCACAGCTGGTAGTCCCAACCTCTGCTGGGTCCAGGGGGTTTTTACAGGGTTCAGAGGGGAGGAAGTGCATACTGATTGGTTCATGGGTGACTACGGGCAGGCCCAGAAAAAGCAGTGTAAGTTCTCATACTGGTCTGTCAGTCCAGCCCCCAGACTTCATCGCTGGCTTGAAGGTGGGGACTCACCAGGGACCTTCCCCTTTCTGCCAGGAGCCTATCTGCCTCCTGCCATCACCTAGGCTGTTTGTGCTGAGGGGCGCCTGCAGGCCAGTACCAAGCTGCCCTCAGCCACCACTTGGCCTCCCTCCTATGCTCATCAACACCTGAATTCCAGAGGGGACTGAGGCAACAGATGGCTGGCATATCAGTGCTGCCCCGAGCATGCACACACCCAGTTGCATTGCAACAGCACCTGGACTCGGCCTCAACTTTTCTCCAAGATCAGAGCAAGCACTGAAAATTGGGAGAGACTAGGCAGAGGGAACAGACACTTCTGAGCTTGTGGGGGTGAGGAGGGGGACTTCCGGGCCCTTGAGAGTGCCGAGATGCCCAGGTCTGCAGCCTCAGCTGGGCAGCTGCAGCTATACCTGGGAGGGCAGGGCTCCCTCCTGCTCCCAGCCCCCAAGAGAACAGGGATGCCAGGGTCCAGAGCAGCAGCTGGTCAGCAGCTGTCTAAGCCTTTTGAGCTCCTTTGGGGAGGGGCAGCAGCCAGCACTAGGACTTGCAACTGCCTAACATACTAAGCTTCCTAGGCTGGGGAAGGGCAGCACCCATTTCTATAGCTTCAGGTGTTGTTTTTCCTCTGCTTGAGCCAGGATGGCTGGAAGTCTTGGTCCCAAGACTTATCACCACAGCCCAACACACTGGCTGTGGTAGTCTGTGGCCACAGTGCCTCTTTGGGCCAGACCCTGATGCATCCTTCCTCATTGGGCAGGATTCCCTACAGGAACTCCAATAGCTCCAGCCAGAGGCTTAGGGATGGAATTTGGATTTCCCTTTGCTGGAGCCCCAATGGGGAGGGGTGGCTACTGTCTCTGCAGACCAGCAGACTTAGCCTCTCCTCCTGGTAGTTCTGAGGAATCTAGGCAGCCCAGATGAGTGGGATATCCCCTAGTGAAACACAGCCCCTCCAACAAGGGACACAGTGCTTCATTAAATGGGTCCTAGCTGGGTGAGACCTTCCAACAGGGATTGTCAGATACCCTATACAGGAGCGATCCTACTAGCATGAGGTTGGTGCCCCTTGAGGCCAGAGGTCCCAGAAGAAGGAGCAGGCACCCATCTTTGCTTCTCTCCAGCCTCTCTGAATGACATCTCCAGGCACAGGAGCAAATCAGATGAATAGGGCCTAAAGTGAACCCCCAGAAAACTGCAGCAGCCCTACAGAAGAGGGGCCTGACTACTGACAGAAAAACAAGCAAGCAGAAAACAATAACAGCATCAACAACAACAAGAAAAGGTGCCCACAAAATCCCCATCCAAGGATCAGCAGCCTCAAAGACTGAAACAAGCAAACTCACGAAAATGAAAAAGAGTCAATGAAAAAATGCTGAAAAAGGTCAGAGTTCCCCTTCTCCCCCAGATGATCCCAATATCTCACCATCAGGGGCACAGAACTGGACAGAGGATCAGATGGCTTCAGATTATGGGTAATTAAAAACTATGCTGAGCTAAAGGAGCATGTTCTAAACTAACGCAAAAAAAAAGGTAACAATCTTGATAAAAGGGTAGAGGAATTGCTAACTAGAATAACCAGTTTAGAGAGGAATATAAAGGACCCAATGGAGCTGAAAAACACAACACAAGAATTTCAGGAAGCATACACAAGTATCAACAGCCAAATCAACCAAGCAGAAGAAAGGATATCAGAGTTTGAAGACCACCTTGCTGAAATAACATGCACAAAGAATAGAGAAAAAAGAATAAAAAGGAATGAACAAAGCCCCCAAGAAATATGGGATTTCATAATAAGACCAAATTTATGAATGATTGGAGTACTAGAGGAGATGAGGAGAATGGAAATGAGCTGGAAAACACACTTTAGGATATTATCCAGGAGAACTTCCCCAACCTAGCAAGACCGGCCAACATGCAAACTCAGGAAATACAGAGAACACCATTAAGATACTCCACAAGAAGATCAACCCCAAGACACATAATCGTCACATTCTCCAAGGTCAAAATGAAGGAAAAACTGTTAAGGGCAGCCAGAGATTAAGGCCAGGTTGTCTACAAATGGAAGCCCATCAAACTAATAGTGGTCCTTTCAGCAGAAACTCTACAAGCCAGAAGAGACTGGGGGGCAATATTCAATGTTCTTAAAGAAAAGAACTGTTAACCTAGAATTTCATATCCAGGCAACCTAAGCTTCATAAGTGAAGGAGAAATAAAATCCTTTCCAGACAAGCAAATGCTGAGGGATTTCATTACTACTGGGCCTGCTCTGCAAGAGCTCCTGAAAGAAGCACTATATATGGCAGGAAAACTGTATCAGCCACTACAGAACACACCAAAGTATAAAGATCAATGACACTATGAAGAAACTGCATCAACTAGTGTGCAAAATAACCAAATAGCATCATGATGGCAGCATCAAATTATCACATAACAATACTAACCTTAAATGTAAATGGGCTAAATGCTCCAATTAAAAGACACAGACTGACAAATTGGATAAGGAGTCAAGGCCCATTGGTGTGCTGTATTCAGGAGACCCATCTTACATGCAAAGACACATATAAGCTCAAAATAAAGAGATGGAGGAAAATTTACCAAGCAAATAGAAAGCGAAAAAAGAGCAGTGGTTGCAATCCTAGTCTCTGACAAAACAGACTTAAAATCAACAAAGATAAAAAAAGACAAAGAAGGGCGTTACATAATAGTGAAGGGAGCAATTCAACAAGAAGAGCTAACTATTCTAAATACATATGCACCCCATATAGGAGCACCCAGATTCATAAAACAAGTTTTTAGAGACCTACAGACAGACTTAGACTCACACAATAATAGTGGGAGACTTTAACACCCTGATGTCAATGTTAGATAGATCAATGGGACTGAAAATTCACAAGGATATTCAGGACTTGAACTCAGCTCTGGATCAAGTGGACCTAGTAGACGTCTACAGAACTCTCTAGGCCAAATCAACAGAATATTCATTCTTCTCAGTGCCACATGGCACTTATTCTAAAATTGACCACATAATTGGAAGTAAAATACTCCTCAGCAAATGCAAAAGAACTGATATCATAACAAACAGTCTCTCAGACCACAGTGTAAACAAATTAGAACCTAGGATGAAGAAACTCACTCAAAACCACACAACTACATGGAAATTAAACAACATGCTCCTGAATTACTCCTCAGTAAATAACAAAATTAAGCCAGAAATCAAGAAGTTCTTTGAAACCAATGAGAACAAAGACACAAAGTACCAGAATCTCTGGGACACAGCTAAAGCAGTGTTAAAAGGGAAATTTATAGCATGAAATGCCCACATCAGAAAGCTAGGAAGATCTCAGATCGACACCCTAACATCACAATCAAAAAAGCTAGAGAGGCAAGAGCAAACAAATCCAAAAGCTAACAGAAGACAAGATATAACTAAGATCAGAGAAGAATTGAAGGAGATAGAGAGAAGAAAAACCCTCCAAAAAATCAGTGAATCCAGGAGGTGTTTTTTTTGAAAAAATTAACAAAGTAGATAGACAACTAGCTAGACAAAGAGAGAGAAGAATTAAATAGACACAATAAAAAATGATAAAGGGGATATCACCACTGACCACACAGAAATACTACAAAAACCTCTATACAAATAAACTAGAAAATCTAGGAGAAATGGATAAATTTCTGGACACATACACCCTCCCAAGACTAAACCAGGAAGAAGTCAAATCCCCTAATAGACCAATAACAAGTTCTGAAATTGAGGCAGTAATTAACAGCCTACCAACCAAAAAAAGCCCAGGACCAGACAAATTAACAGCTGAATTCTATCAGAAATAAAAAGAGGAGCTGGTACCATTCCTTATGGAACTATTCCAAACAATTGAAAAGAGAGACTTCTCTCTAACTCATTTTATGAAGACAGCATCATCCTGATACCAAAACTGGGAAGAGACACAACAACAACAAAGAAAATTTCAGGCCAATATCCCTGATGAACATTGATGCAAAAATTCCCAATAAAAAACTGGCAAACTGAATCCAGCAGCACATCAAAAAGCTCATCCACAAAGATCAAGTTGGCTGCATCCCTGGGATGAGAGGCTTGTTCAACATGTGCAACTCAATAAATGTAATCCATCACATAAACCAAAGACAAAAACCACATGATTATCTCAATAGATGCAGAAAAGGCCTTTGATAAAAGTCAACATTCCTTCATGTTAAAAACTCTCAATAAACTAAGTATTGATGGAACATATCTCAAAATAATAAGAGCTATTTATGACAAAAACGCTGCCAATATTATATTAAATGGGCAAAAGCTGGAAGAATTCCCTTTGAAAACTGGTACAAGACAAAAGGATGCCCTCTATCACCACTCCTATTCAACATAGTATTGTAAGTTCTGGCAAGGCAGTTAGGCAAGAGAAAGAAAGAAAACGTATTCAAATAGGAAGAGAGAAAGTCAAATTTTCTCTCTTTGCAGATTACATGATTTTATATTTAGAAAACCCCATCATCTCAGCCTAAAAACTTCTTGAACTGATAAACCACTTCAGCAAAGTCTCAGGATACAAAATCAATGTGCAAAAACCACAAGTATTCCTTTACAACAACAATAGGCAAGCAGAGAGCCAAATCACGAATGAACTCCCATTCACAATTGCTACAAAGAGAATAAAATACCTAGGAATACAGTTAGCAAGGGATGTGAAGGACCTCTTCAAGGAGAACTACAAACCACTTGTCAAGGAAATGAGAGGAAACAAGCAAATGGAAAAATATTCTATCTTTATGGATAGGAAGAATCAATATTGTGAAAATGGCCATACTACCCAAAGTAATTTATGTATTCAATGCTATTCCCATCAAAATTGACATTCTTCACAGAATTAGAAAAAACTATTTTAAATTTCATATGAAATCAAAGATGACCTCGTATAGCCAAGACAATCCTAAGCAAAAAGAACAAAGCTGGAGGTATCACATTACCTGACTTCAAACTGTACTACAAGGCTACAGTAACCAAAACAACATGATAATGGTACCAAAACAGACATATAGATCAATGGAGCAGAACAGAGACCTCAGAATTAACTCCACACATCTACAATCATCTGATCTTTGACAAACCTGACAAAAACAAGCAATGGGGAAATGATCTCCTATTCAGTAAATGGTGCAGGAAAAACTGGCTAGCCATACACAGAAAACTGATAACTGGACCCCTTCCTTACACCTTATACAAAAATTAACTCAAGATGGATTAAAGACATAAATGTAAAACTCCAAACCACAGCTACTCTAGAAGAAAACCTAGGCAATACCATTCAGGACATAGGCATGGGCAAAGACTTCATGACAAAAATGCCTAAAGCAATTGCAACAAAAGTCTAAATTGACAAATGGTATTTAATTAAACTAAAAAGCTTCTGCACAGCAAAAGAAACTATCATCAGAGTGAACAGGCCACCTACATAATGGGAGAAGATTTTCTTACTCTCCCCATCTGACAAAGGTCTAATATCCAGAATTTACAAGGAACTTAAACATATTTACAAGAAACAAAAACCATCAAATATGGGCAAAGAATATGAACAGACACTTCTCAAAAGAAGACATTTATGTGTCCAACAAACATATGAAAAAAAGCTCAACATCACTGATTATCAGAGAAATGCAAATCAAAGCCACAACGAGATACCATCTCATGCTAGTCAGAATGGTGATTATTAAAAAGTCAGGAAACAACAGATGCTGGCAAAGCTGTGAAGAAATAGGAATGCTTCTACACTGCTGATGGGAATGTAAATTAGTTCAACCATTGTGGGAGACAGTATGGCAATTTCTCAAGGATCTAGAACCAGAAATACCATTTGACACAGCAATTTCATTACTGGGTTTATACCCAAAGAAATATAAATCATTCTACTATAAAGACACATACACACATATGTTCATTGTAGCACTATTTACAATAGCAAATACATGAAACCAACTCAAATGCCCATCAGTGATAGACTGGATAAAGAAAATGTGGTATATATGCCCCATGGAATACTACACAGCCATTAAGAGTAATGAGATCATGTCCTTGTAGAGACCTGAATGAAGCTGGGAGCCATCATCCTCAGCAAACTAACACAGGAACAGAAAACCAAACACCGCATGTTCTCACTCATAAGTGGGAGTGAACAGTGAGAACACATGGACACAGAGAGGGGAAAAACACATGCCATGGCCTGTTGGGGGTGGGGGGTGAGAGAGGGAACTTAAAGGACAGGTCAATAGGTGCAGCAAACCACCATGGCCATGTATATCTGATGGAAAAAAACCTGCACGTTCTGCACAAGCATGTTTTTTTTTTAGAATAAAAAAAAAAGACAAAGAAACATAAAACAAAACAATAAATAAAAAATAAAACTGATAGACTTGGCTACAAAATAAAGACTTTAAAAAGAAAAAAAAAAGAAAACAAAATTGAAAGAAAAACATTCATACGTCACTCAAAAAAGATCTTAAAATGCTACTTAGCCATGAGAGAAATGCTGATCATGGGATATGAAGTGACCATGCAGCCCATCCTTTATGAACCGGCTTCTGTGAGACCCTCCACATCATGTGGTCATGTAGATCCAGCTATCTATTCCAAGGTTGAAGGAAAGTACTTGAAATTGGGCAGAATCAAAGTTAGGGCTACAAGTAATTTGCATAAAGTGGCTTAGAATTTCAATTTATCAGACACCACTGCACTGGGCCCTGTCCCTCAGCTCACCCCTATGGTTACATTGGCAGCCACTCAGAACAGCCTATGTTGAAGGCAAAGGCCAAGAAAAAGATTATGAGTACATTGGCTTGTGGTTGCAAATTAAAAATGCGCTAATTCTACTGTATAAGGTGGGTCTTGTTAAAGCTCATGCACTCAAGAGTGTGAGAAATATACTCTATAATGTTTCTGGGACTCAACGTATCGATAAGTGCATTGTTTGGGGGTCCAATGACCTGGGGTGTTCTGAAATGTTCCTCAAACATAAAGAAACCCAAATTACAGTATCTCACAACTCCCACCATAAAGAAATAAGCAACATGTTTAGTAGACTTCATTTCTAAAGAAGTGGTCATGAATGACATTGGTGAAGAGGAATTTTCATGTGGGCAGAGCTTCAGGTGATATACTTGGTCATTCACATTGTGTGGCAAGAATAGTTTCCATAGATGACAACATATATGAACTCATTGGCAGTGGGGAAAGACTTGCTTTGTTTATCAGAGGCCTAGAAGCAGACAGCTTAGAAGACTGAGACAGAGAGGTCTACAGAAAAGGCGTGTGCATAAATGAGGGGGGTAAGCAAAAAGAGTGAAGATCTTTATGTTACCTTATGATGCTTTATTAGTCAAAGTTCTCCAGAGAAACAACCAATGGGGTGTGTGTGTGTGTGTGTGTCTGTGTGTGTGTGTGTGTGTATGTAGAGAGAGACAGAAACATAAAGATTTATTATAAGTATAAATATATATTTTAAATTTATACATAGAGATAGACAATGGATATAGGTCGGTTTTAAGGAATTGGCTAACACAATTATGGAAACTTACAGGTCCAAAATCTGCATAGTGGACCAGCAGGCTAAGGACCAGGAATGAGCCAGTGTTGCAGTTGAAGTCTGAAGCCCCTCTGCTGCAGAATTATTTATTACCCAGTGGAGGGCGATCTTTTATTCTCTTTGGACTTTCAACTGGTTTGTTAATGTCCACCACACATTATGGAGTACAATCTGCTTTACACAAATTCCAACTTAAATGGTAATCTCATCCAAAATACTGTCACAGAAACATCAGAAAAATATTTGACCACATATCTGAGTACTGTGGCCCAGCCAAATTGACAAATAAAATTAGCCATCACAAATCTCCACCAGAGATGCTCACCATGAAAGAGGCATTAATAAATAGCATGCTCCAGCCAGTTAATGTTCAGACTCTATCAGCAGCCCTTCCCGAGCTAGCACAATGGGTGCATGAATAGCTTGGGTTTCTACTCACCAAGAATGACCTAGTTAATGCTGCTGCTAATTATTCATCTTGCTAGCAATAGAAATCAATACTAAATTTCTGATATAGGAATATACCTCTTAGACACTTAATGCCAAATTGACTACAGAGACTAACCTACATTCTGAAAAGGACAGTAATTCGTCATGACTGGAGTTCACACATTCTTTAGAGCCTCAATTTTTGCTAGCATTTCCTTTCCCACAGAGCCTCAGTTTTTGCTAGTATTTTAGTGCATACAGTGTTTGATCCACTAATATGGTATTCTGCATAACATTATATTATAACAAGGAACTGTACAGGAAAGGATATGAAGAAATGGAAAATTGAGGCATGTTACAGAAGCTAGGTTGGTAACAATGCCCTGCTCAGATGGGGCACCATATTTTAGGAACAATATACACACTAAATCAATATAATAATGTGGTGTCTTTCCTCATTATCTAAAATAAGTAAGCTTCAGAACCAAGAGATGGAAGTAGGAATGACTGTAATTACCATTACTCTCAGTGATTGACTTGGTGAATGTGGGCTTGCCATATCTACAACTGTAGTCTCTTCAGATCTGAAAGTCTAGGTTCCCCATGAGGATACACTTCTACCAGGGATGACGGCCAGAATTTCAGCAAATTTCAAGGTATGGCTGCCACATAATGTTAGTCTCCTAATACTAAAAACAAGCAGGGAAGAAAAAAGTCACTATCTTCGCAGAGATAGTGACTGTAATCATCAGAAGAAAGAGATAGGGTTATTATTAAATGATAGGTAAAATGAAAAATATATTTGGCATCCAGGTGATTCATTGGGTCATAACTTAGAACTCGTCTGCCATTTTTGAAATAATTTTATTGATATATGATTGACATAAAATACAATTTTCCTAGTTAAACCATTCAAGTCAATGATTTTAGAGTATTTCATTGTTTCTTAATTCTGATAAAATATGAAAAAACTGTATATATTATAAATTTAATAAAATGTATATGTAACATATATTTTATAATTAAATTTATATACATAATCTATATAATTTTATATATTTATATATTAACATAAAATTTACCATTTTGATTATTTTTAGGTATACAATTCAATAGCATTAGCTACATTTAGAATGTCATGCAACCTTCATCTCTACCTATTTTGAAAAGTTTTTTGTCATCCAGGAAAGAAATCCTATAACCATTAATCAACAATTTCCACTTCTCCCTCCTTTCATCTCCCCTCTCATCTAATCTATTTTTATCTCTATAAATTAATTTACCTAAATATTTTATATAATTGGGATTATATAATGGGTGCCTCGTGTATTTGGCTTATTTCATTTAGCATAATGTTTTTAAGATTCATTCATGTTGTAGCATGTGTCAACTTCATCCTTTTTATTGGTTAGTAATATTTTATTGTATATTTGGAGTACATTTTATTTATCCAATAATCAGTTTAAATGCACTCAGATTGTGTTTACCCTTTGGCTATTATGAATAATGCTGAAATAAATATTGGCATAAGCATATCCGTTTGAGTCTCTGTTTTCAAATCTTTTAGGTATATACTCAGGAGTGGGTCACATGGTAATTCTATGTTTAGCTTTTTGAGGAACCACAAAATATCTGCCCAATTTTGACAATAAATACGTGACCATAGCAGCCTTAACTGGAGAGGGGCATCATGCCCTAGAGAATCAGCTTTTCAGAAGAAAAGTTGTCTCTCTTGACTAGGGGAAGTTATAGTTGAAGTTGAGGGGAATCTAGAAAGGGTAGCAGAGGAGGAAGATTATACATATCATTTGTGGCCCTGAGACCAGCTGAAGCCAGGGAAGAAAGGCTTGCGTAAGTCTCAATAATAATTTTCCCTCAGGAAATAAGACCTGAAAAATCTATTTCCAGAAGAAGTAAATTTATTATTGGAAACAAAGGCTCTAAGAGACACAAAGGGTGAACTGCAATGGAAGTTGTAGTGTACTGTTTAAGTCCTCTTTCAGAGTAAAGATGCTTTTTACCCCGGGTGCTGAGAATAATAGCTGCTGATGTATCATAGATGTATCCCTTCCAAGGATTTTCTCTCAGCCAAAAAAGGCATCCTCATATACTCTTACATCTCCTCAATGGGAAGAAACCTATAACAAAAGTAATTAGTACAGGAACATAAAGCCTCAATACTTTTCCTCAATTTGGGATATTTCTGAAGGTCCAACCCAGTTTTAGAGCTCACAGTGAGATCAGGGGATCTGTTGCAACTATATCATAGTTAAATTTCTTCTTCTACCTAGTTTTGTTTTCCTTTTTCTCTCTTATAGGTAAAATTCCTTAAATTATTATTTAATATATTTTTCTTTCATTTGCCATTCTGGTAACCTGATTAAAAAACTAATTGTCTTAGAAAATTTGAGAAATTGCAATTACTATTAATAAGTACTGAAACTGATTTTTTGGTTTGGTTTTATCTATGGCCTATGATTTCCCATTTACAGAAAAAAATCCAGTTTGTTAACGTTGAAATTCCATATTCTTTCCAGAATGACACTTTTCTTTTTCTCTGATAGTGCAAAGAATCCATTATAATTTCTATTTAAAATTAACTTATGGAATATGATGGGTAGTGAAGACTGTAAATGAAGTCAAAGCAAAGCAATAACTGAATGTGTAGGGAAAAAGTAATAGTAATATATTGTATGCTTATGAGTACTTAAAAATTAAATACATGGCAGCAATAGTACAGAGAATAAGATGAGAATAGTTGAGACCATATGGTTATAAGATAAACTGCACATGAAGTGGAAAGATATCATTGGAAGTTAGACTACAATTGAGTAAAAATATATATTTCAAATCTGGGACAATTACTAAAAAAATTAAACAGGTGTACATAATGAGACAATAGTGAAGATAAGATGTAACCATGTAAAATGTTCATGTAACACAGAGAAGGCATAAATGGAGAAAAAAGCCAAATAAAAACGGAACAAGCAGAAAGCAGCTATAGCTATATTCACATTAAATATAAAAGGTTAGAAGATACCAGTTAATAAAAACATTGGTAGATTGAATGAGGAAAGAAAGAACCAATTATATGTTAGCTACAGGAAGCACACTTTAAATATCTGAGCTTAGAGCTGTTAAAAGGAAAAGGATGAAAATCTTTATACCATACATATGTCAAAATAAACCTCTTTAGTTATACTAATATCTGACAGAATAGATTCAGAACAAGAAATGTTACCAGGGATAAAGGGTGACATTACATAATGATAAAAGTGTCAATTTTCTAAGAAGATATAAAAATTTTTAATCTGCATGCACCTAATAACAGAGCTTTGAGTTATATAAAGCAAAAACTCATAGAAGTTGAAGAAGAAATAGAAAAAAATATCCAAAATTAGTTCTGGAAACTACAACACTCCTCTCTCTGTAATTGACAGAACTAGTAGCCAATCAGTAAGAACTTAGAAGAATTGAACAACTTCACCAAAGGAAATAATTGACATTTATGGAACACTTTCCTAATGTCAGCAGAATACATGTTCTTTTCAAATGTATATGAAACCTTTACCTAGACAGAGCATATCCTTGGTCATATAGCAAACTATACAAATATAAACACTAGAAATAATACAAATTATTTTTTTCTGACCATACAGAACTAATCTAAAAATTAATAATTATTTAAAATAGTCCAAACTATTTGGAAATTAATTAATATACTTTTTTTTGAGACAGGTTCTCACTCTGTCTCCTAGTCTGGAGTGCAATGGCACAATCTTGGCTAATTTCAACCTCCACCTTCCAGGCTCAATCTGTCCTCCCAATTCAACCTCCTGAGTAGCTAGGATCAAGGCACTTGGCTAATTTTTTTTGTGTATATATATATATGTATATATATTTTGAGACTGAGTTTCACCATGCTGGTCTCAAGCAATCTGCCCCCCTGGACCTCCCAAATCCCTGGGATAACAGGCCTGAGCCACTACACCTGGTGGAAATTAACATATTTCTTAATAACCCATGGGTTAACAAGGAAGTCTGAAGAGATATTGAAAAAGAAAACATAAATTGATTAAACATGAAAATAGAACATATCCAAATTTGTGGAATCCATCTAAAGCTGTCATGTGAGTATAATGTATAGCACTCAACTCTCATTTTAAGCAAAAATTACATTCTCAAATCAATAATCTCAGATTCCACCTAAATAAAGCAAATAAAATTCAAAACAAGTGGAAAAAATCATAAAGAATTGAGCAAAATTCAATGGAGAAACCAAAGAAAATAAACAATTTAAATGAAGCTAAAAGCTGTTCATTGAAATGAATTATAAAACCAATTGCATTTTATCAATGAGTAGATTAACACTCAGAGAGTTTAATTTATTTGCCCAAAGTTGCACAGAGGCAGAAATTGAATAGAATCTAGGCCTTTCTTGATCTGAAAACTCCTAAGTACTAGCCTGAAAGTTTACATATTTCACCTGGGTTAATTTAAATGAGAGAAGACTACCAGAGTCTTCATTTAAATAAGATATTTGGCAGAATGTTTTTGTTTTCTCCTTCAGGTATAGAGAAGATATATGTTCCAATCTCATCTCATAAATCAAAGAAGAATTGCAAAGATATATGTCATTAAGAAATCAGAGATGCCAAATTAAATGCTATAATGATGGCAACATTTCATTAATTAAGACAACCTATCCATGGTTAAAGTTAAGTTACACAAGTCATAGTAACATTTTCCAAAGTTTGAATGTCTTACAAGTCTTACTTATTAGAAAAATACATGTATAGACACTTCATTTTTATAAAACTCAGGGTATTAAACATTTTTCTTTCATCTCTGAGAGAATGAGAAAGATTTTATTCTTCTAATTTTGCTGAGATTTCTTTAATTCACAGTTAGAAGATCTTGCAGTTTCAGATCCTTAATCACAAAGAATAGAGAGTTCTCAACATCTCTGTTTGCAATTTCTCAAAGTTCATACTTTATGTACTGAGTCATTATTGTTTGTTTATATCTATAACTGCAGCCCAGCTTCACAAAATGCTTGAATTTGAGTTTTGCTAAGTTGCACTTATTTACAAAATGATTGTTACAAGTACATTGTATGCCTGTAAGAGTGTCTCTTAAAGTGCTGTCTGACATACACTGTGATAAAATTTGGGTGGTGGGTGTTAAAACCTACAGTCAGTTTTGGTAGAAAGTACAGATTTATGATAGAGTTGGACCTCAAAAAGAAGCCCTCTGTGAATATATTCATGAATTCATGAACTAGCTCAACATTCTCTGAATTGAGGCTCACATCTTTATTTTCTATTTTATTCCCAAGATAAATTACTCTATTATTTTAGGGTGGTGTCCATAGCAAGGGATAAAAAAATCTCAGCTAAAACTGGCTTAAGAAGGGATCTAATTTGTTCACATTACTGAAAAGCACAGACATAGCACAGAAAAGCACAGACATAGAATTAGCTTCAGGGAGCATTTGAATCCAGAGTCTTCACTAATAGCATCGGATCTCAGTATGTATGCCTGCATTATCACAGCCTCAAATTAGGTAGAAATAAAAAAGAGTAAGTCTTCATTTGGTGTCCATACAAGTCTGTTGTTAATTAATAGTAATTAAACCAGCTTGGGTCATAGGCTTATCTCAGAACAATGGATGTGGCCAGGGATTGAAAATTACATTGTTTAGTTCTGTCTTTGTTCCATTCTTAACTACTAGACCCAGTGTTATCTTCATCATATGGGATGAGGGTGAGGGAAGATTTTGTTTTTGTTTGTCTTGGTTTTTGGTTTTTGGGTTTTCTGTTTTGCCTAAAGGAAAATTGGGAGTCCCAGAAGAAAAGAGTGTATGCTGAGGAAGCAGAAATAATAACCACAGATTATAGTCTTTTATGTAAAAAAGACAGTAGAATAATTTTTGAGAACAGTTCTCCTTTTCCATTTCAAATACAGCAGCACAACTTCCGACATGAAGTGTCACTCTCAGTGGCATATTTCAGAATGACATGCCACTTAACGCTGCTGTACTGATTAGTTTGGGAGGAAGTTATGATCAGAATAGTTCTTGCAACTATTCTACTTGTGTGTTTGCTGACAGGAATTCAGAGAAGTCTTTTTTTGCTTGATGGGAAGATAAATGTCTTAAGAATTAAGAGGAACATTATATTCATGTTTTAGAGATGACTGTAGGTTGCTTGGTTAAAAAGGTTAAAAAGAGAGAGCTGCCGCTCAGTGGTAAGTGAGAAAGTGTTTGACTTTTAGAGCACTATGCTTGAGCTGCAGACAGAGTGAAGAACTCACCAAGAAAATGGGCTGCCCTTTGGACATCTCAACCTAAATGTAACATTTCTATTCAAAACCAATGTCTTCAATCAATAACTCTGCAAATACAGCAGAAATTATATCTACAATTTTCCCATAGTTATCTTCCAACACCCATATGGGCAATGCTGAATTTAATGTGACCTGTGACATGGATACTTTTTCTATTCTTACTTATCCTCCTTCAACAATTATAATTGCTCCCTCAGGGAATAATTCGGGATATTCTTCAACAATTCACCCCTATAAATGATAGGCTATTTTCAAGCTCAGGTCTAACACAATAAAATGCAATATAACACGTAGTCAAAAAGACTTGCTGAAGATTGAAATAGGTAGTTTAGTGGAAATCCGTAACTCGGATTTCAATCTGTCATTGTTTTGCTATCTTTAGGAATCCAAATACTCAGGAAACTCTTCTAAATGTATTTTCTTTCTATTTTACTCCCATTTTTAAAAGTTAACAAAACCTAATTAATTATAACTAACACTTCTAAGATAGACCACTGGCTTTGTGCTTTTGGCATTTTAATTTTATTTAATTATTTACTTAGTCATTGACAGTGCCCATAACACACAATGATCTCTTTCTAGTGTTGATGCAGCATTAAAAAATGGTATTATTAAAGCTTTAATATTTAGTTCTTCCAAGAGTTAATTTTTTAAATTGCAAATGTAATTATTTAGGAAATAGCGGAAAATTTGTGTCTGATCTATATGAATTTTCCATGTCAATTTGTTACATCTTATTCTTCTATCTAAAGTTACATCTTATTCCTTCTATCTTATTCCTTCTGTGTAGTCTCAAGAGAAAGAAAAGAAAAATCAAAAGTATCAAATAAGTTCGACATAAGTACGGAAATACTCCATCTGTAACTTGTACATTTCTACTTATGTTAGACAGTGTTTATGTTTATGTTTTGGTGCTTTTCAGCTGTTTGGGATTCTGGCACAATATTTCACGTCTTGGAAACTAATGTAAAATCCCTAATATTTGAAAATATTATGTCGTTGCAAGGTAAGAGTGGGGTGCAGGAGGGATTTTGATATGCGGAGATAATAAAATGCCTTTATTTATTCATGATACAAAGATTTGAAAACAGAATAATAATTTAGTGATTTGGAAACACAGAAAATAAAGTGGAAATATGTCACCTGACAAATGTTTGTAGGATAATTTAATATGAAAAACAGCAATAATAACTATGTAGCAGGCAGCTATCATAACCTAAAAATTCAAATTTAGAAAGACTTTCAATTATCTCACTTTCTTAAAGCAAATTCAATATAACTACAATTTTACTTTTCTCTAAGGTATTGGGAAACTCACTACATAATATTAATGGTGCCACTCCTTTCTCTCCTTTCTGGAAATCACACAAACTCCAAGAGAACCCATAAAATTGGAAAGACCTCTAACAGCCAGGTGTTACAGTCAATGCCAATGTCTTAAACAATCTTAAATAAATGAGGAAAAAGGAGTTCCAATCTCGCGCAAACATACATTACAGCATGAAGAATTAAAAGAGCAGTGTACTTGTTATATTCAGTAAGATTTTGAATATATTTGGCTACATATTAAAATCCCATGATAGCCAATTTAATATAAAACCTCAAAAATAGCAACTAATAGGAGCCTTGTTTAATTTTCATATAACATGCAAATCTAAGTGAATTAAATTATGTGTGTCCTTCCAAGTATGTAAAAATTATATATCAGCTGTTTGACTAACAGATATAAATCAATCTGAAGAACTCAAAAATGTTTATCAAATTAATACTGGAATATTAATTAATGTTTTATTACTTGTTATTACTTAGTTTATTTTATTACTTAGTTTATTACTTAGTTTTGAATGTCTGTAATGATTATGCAGCATGAGATCATCATAAAAATATATCTTTTATTTGGTCTGCTGCAAATTACAATAGAGGATTAAAATTAATGTGGAATTTCTACATTGTTTTGGCATTAATACTTGCATATTTAACGCTATAAAACATTTAGTTTCAGGTTAAAATCATCATATGATTCATGGATAGAATTGTTTATTCCTAATTCTTTAAAAAAGTCATATTATGTTGACATAATCTACCACTTTCCTTTAGCTTTCTCTTGAGGGAACCTTCTATATTAGACTATTTGTTATTTGTTTGATAAAAGAAATTGTGAGTGTGAAGAAAAGCTGTAATGTTCGAAATGTTCTTTATTAAAAGTAAATATTATTGCTTATTTGAAATAATAAAAAATAGGTTATTCCAAATCGAACTGAATGATGGTCAACTGTCTAGTCATCTCTTCTTTCCACAGAAAACGTATTTATTCAGTCTCTGAGTGTTTAGAACAAAAGAAAATCATGGCTGAACACATCTTGGCAGCAAACTATGCAATTTATTTAAACCTTAAAGTTTTTTCTGAGTATCAGTTCTCATCAGTGATTTCATGCTATTGCTAGAGATGTCTGCTGCAGGGCCATTGCCACCATGCCTAACAAAATAGGAAATAGGAAATATCATGCATTTTGTCTATTTATCTAATTCTTTTCTTATGCCTAATTTTGTTTCTCTTCATAGATTGCTTAGTAGTTATATGTTTGTAAATCCCTAGCCTTCTGTCCTCTCGTCACTTTTGCCTCTATATTTTTCTCTTAAAAATCTGAGAGAAATATTGAAGTATTTTCTCTTCAAATATTTGATTTTTAATTGGATTTGATTTTCAAATACTTGCTCAAGTTTCACATTTAAATTATCTTTACAATATCATTTAAAATGTGCTTTAAGTATTTTCTTCTCTTTTTCCCATTTTTGACAACTCAAACAATATTTTTGGACATTTGTAATTTAGGTCAGTTAAATTAAAAATTCATGAAGTTATATTCTGCAAAAATATTGCAAATGTACCCGATATTTCCTTACAAACAACTTAAAGTTTTTGATACATATAATACAATTTATCTTGCAAAAATTGGGTCAGTTTACAACATACTTTACATAAATTGAAACTGATATTATAATTTCTGTGTCTGCAAATTTTAGAGTAAAGCCAAAATGATATCTTGTTTAATTTGTATTCGTTCAATACTACTTTTTTGGATAGTTTCCCTTATTTGTTCTCTAGTTTTTATTTTTCTTTCATAGATTTTGTTTTGGGGATTTTTAAATTTTATGTCATTTTTTGTTGGTTGGTTGGTTTTATTATTTTATGTACAGTATAGCCAAGAACATCTGCAGTCTTCGGAAGGCAAAAGCAGGTCCAGAGAATTCCACTGAACAATTAAGAATAATGCCTAAACCAAGACTAATTCTGAGTTCATTTTTACTCCACATATTCCTTAACTTATTAAGAATTCTTTATTTAAATTAATATGTATCTGATCAAAGGTTGGAATTTTGCTTGGCAATTTTGGCAATTTCAGGGTATCCACCTGTAGTCACATATTCACATTTCTGCAGTTTCCTACACTTGAATTGTTAAAATCTAATATATTCTGTTCATTTTGTATACTTAAAGAGAACAAAATCTAAAGGATGTACACTGGGTTATATCAATCTTCACTTCTTTTGTTATTAATGTACCAGTTCATCATGGGCTCTGTTGCATAAAACATTAGAAAGCAGCAGATCCAGGGTCCTGTGCAGCCCAGCCAAATCCATGTAGAAATGACAGAATTTCTGCCTTCAATCACAGGCTCACCTGAAGCTCTGTGTTTTGAGAGATCAGACTTCCTCAAAGGTTACCAGAAAGGCCAGGTAACACAACTCAATAAACTCAGGGACTTAGTGCTCACTCTGTGGAACAAAATTGACCACTGAGAATAAGGAGAGAAGAGTTAAATTCCGCTCACTTACTGTAAAGACCGTTCAGAGTTGCAGGGATCACTCCCAAGCTGGCCACACAGTCTCAGAGAGCTGTGTACAACTCAGGAATGCACTGCTTTAAATATCCTAACCATTCTTTCCTAACTTAGTGTCTGCTTCTCTCCATACCTTGTCCTGCTTTGAGTCCACACTCCCCACAGTTGTGATGTTCAAAAGTCTATTTTTAAGTTATCTCAGGCAATGATGTTTGGTTCCTTCATAATTACTCCTTTACATATCCCTCAATTCTTCTTTCTTCTTTAACATCCCCACCCTCTCTTGACAAAACCACAACCCTGGTTTGATTCAACACTGCCTACTCCAAATTTGCACCTATGTCCTTACATGTAGGTGGAAAAATGCATAAAGCAAACTTAACTCTTAACTTAAATTTATATTTCATATTTAATTTTAAATATATGTCCATGAACCTCATTAAGGATTACAAATCCTATCTTTGCATCTATCACTGATCATTCTGATGCTTCCATCTAAATTCGGTTCCCCCACATACATGCTTGCTAAGTTCCATGTTTATTCATTTACTTAAAGACATTGCTTCAGCAAACCTCTCTTTATTTTCTGATTCATTACTTTTTTCTGTAATTTTGTTGAATGTTTCCCATCAGTATGCAAACATGTTTTTATTGCCTGTGTTAAAAACAATACACATGAAAGACACTTCTTTGACCCCTTTTACTCTGTAGTTATATTCTTCTTTCCTCTTTTCATTGTAAAATTCTCAAGAGAGTTATTTCTAATTCCTATTCTAGTCTCTCTTCAGTGCATTCCAATCAGGGTTTACTAGATTAGCAATGACCTTAAAGTTGCTAAATCCAGCAAGTAATTATATGTCATCATTTTTTTTTACTTAATTCACAGCAGTGACTTATTTTCTCATCCTTGATATGTATATGTATGTGTATGTGTATATGTACACATATATATTTAACTTGTATTCTAGGACATCAAACTCTGTTTTAATTCCTTCTCAGTAATTGCTCCAGTTTAGTCTCTTTTGATTATATCTTCTTTTCACTCTGACTACTGTTACAAAGCGTAAGTTAACGTAACAATGCAAAACTTAGTCCTTGACTCGCGTTGGACTGCACTAATTTTTTTGTTGTTGTTATTTTACCCAGATTCAATGATTGCATTACATTCTGTATGGTGATGAATCAGCAATAGATAACTCCAGCCAATTACTCTCCATCTCAAAGTCCTATTTGTTTATATGACTTTCTTATTGCCACGTCCTATTGGTCATGTGATAGACATTTGTAGCACAACACGATGAAAACTAAATTCTTGTTCATTCTGAAACCAGCTTCATCCACATTACTCTTTATAACCATGGATGACAGTTCAATCATTTCAGTGGACTAGTGCAAAAAGCTCGGAGAAATTATTTTCTTTCTCTTTCTTTCACACTCCATAAGAAGTGAGAACGCAATCAATGCTTGTTATTCAGGATAATGTGTTCTACGAAGTTAACAAAAACACTGAGTTAGGAAATACTAAACCATTGCTCCTACATGGAGAAGAGAGTTTCTGCAAGCCTTTGGTTATAGCTTTTCTGTTTACTGATCAATATATAACTTTGTTTTATGGGGGTTTCTGTTTAAAGGCACTTTATTTAATATGCACTGTTGATTTATTAACATTGAACTTCCAGCCAATATAACTGTGAGTCATGGCTGAGCAAAGTTTATGTAACAGAGGTGTTTTCTCCATAAGGCACATCACAGCCTTCTTGCACCTGTGAGCACTAGACAGCACTTCTGCACTATGCTTGGGGCCATTTTAAACAGCAAGATCACAAACCAAAAGCATGAAAGGCAAAACCATGGTACTAAATAAACCATGAAAAGATTTGTTTATAGTGGAACCACTGAAACAAGAAAGTAGCATCACTTTATTTGACCTCAACTTAGGAATATGGATGTTGGGCAACTCAAATTATTCCTGGCTCTGTGCATGTACATGAATGTGCATGAAAGCAGCACAAGTATTGCTATTGGGGTTACAAATAATTTAGTAAGTAGGCAAATTCATAAATATTAAATCTTTGAATAATTTGGATTGACTACATTTTGAAATGTTACTTACCAAATATCACTAGAATGTTAATGTTTATTACCCTCTGGTTCAAATTATAATCATCTGTCACTTGGATTCTCCAAATAGCCTGTTTTATGTTGCTCCTTGCTTCCAATACCTGCTTTTTTACTGTCCATCTTCAATGCACTCCAGATGTAATGTATCTCTTAGAAAATGGGAGGGGGAGGAGGAAGAAAACAATACTGCTAATTATTATGACAGGGTACCTTAGATTATAATAGTTACTCCAATTTTTACACCAGTTTTACTTGGGGGAAAATGTGTCTCTTAGAAGTGATGAAATATAATACTTCTTATTTATTTGATATGCTTAAGTTCAACAAAATCTAAAGGATATGCAATGGGTTGTAAGAATATCCAGTTTTTTTATTGAGGTATCAGTGTAATCGCCTTTGATTATTAAGACTAAAGAAACCATGGCTATTCTCCCATAGCATTTTTGTATGATGTCTCCATCTTGTTTCACAGATCTAAATATCAAGTCCCTACCTTTGCTTATGCTTGGACTGCAGTACTGAATTTAGGTATTTATCAATTGTTTCTAAGGAAATACTTATTTCCTCACCAATAGGCTTTGAAACAATGCTGTCTGTGGTTGTGTCTTGCTCCAGTTTTTTATCTCTCTGACTTGAGGATTCTGTGACTTTTTTGTCTTTGTTCTCCTTACAGAAAGAACTATAGGCATACAGAGCACATATTTTAATGGTTGAGAAAAATAAGTTTCTGCTGAAATAGGATATAATATTGCGTATCACAAAAATAAAAAATTTTCAATATTTCTGGCTGCAGTAGCTCCTGGGTAACATGGTGTTGAAACTTTTTAGGCAAATATTACACTCACTGTATCAATAGGCCTCACTACTAAGACTGAGTTACGACAAAACTTCTGCATATAATTCCCATGTAATCATTTAGTGAAACTATTTAGATTTCATTTTCAGTGATAGTTTAAGTCAAATATAATTCTAAATTCTGTCTTATAATCTCTATGAGATTTTACTATAATTAACTCCGAATTGCCATTTTAATGACGGCAAATTAATCTATAGAAGTTGACATGTCCAACCCCAATAAATAAATGGGTTTAAACTGAATGCAAAGAGGCAGAGGAAATATTGTGATAGCAATAAATTGATAAAAATACAACTCCCAGTCAATTAAAGTCAAAAAGTAACCTAATCACATCCACATAGAGGTTACAAGGATTCTTGTTTAAAGATTGCCACCTTCAGATGAAAAATGCTGATTTTATGTGACGGAAGTTGAATCTAACCCACCTGAACTTACTGTTCTCTTTTGTCTTGCTTGTTCCCTCTCCCCTCTCTCCTTCCTGCTTTCTTTCCTTCTCCTTTTAAAACTAAAAACAAACATTTATTTATAGTGATAAAACACACATGCTTTAAAGCCAGAGAGCTTTGGTTTCATGCTAGTAAAAATACTTATCATTTATTCTTGAACACGTTCATTTTCTCATACCTCAGTTCCCTAATATGCTATTTAATGGTAATGAATAATGCCTTTCTCAAGAGTTTGTCAGGATTTTCAGCATGAACTGAAAGAGGAGCAAAGCACAACGCTTGGCATATAGTAACTGCTTAGTTAAAGGTAACGAAGACATTTTACAACATGTAGAAAGTACATGGTTATCTGTATACATTTTATTATTTCCATGTTGATTGTTTCTTAAAATGATGTAACGGCTTTATACATCACATATCATTTTGCTTTAATTTACTTAAATCTAATGATTTTTAAATAATTTTGTATATTAATTTAAAGACCATTTACAACAAAGTGATGCCAAAATAGATGAAAAGCAAAAGAAATACAATATTTATAGTTTCACTGAACCATTACATATGATATTAATAAGTATTGATCACTTATAATATGACAGAAACGATGCTTAGTGTTTTACATGAATTTTCTTATCAAATTCTCTCAATAACACTATAAGGTCAATACTAAACACTACTTGAAAATATGTAAGTATTCAGCAAACTTTTTTTCTTTTAAATAATTCAAGATGGATTAAAGACTTAAATGTTAGTCCTACAACCATAAAAACCCTAGAAGAAAACCTAGGCAATACCATTCAGGACATAGGCATGGGCAAGGACTTCATGTCTAAAACACCAAAAGCAATGGCAACAAAAGCCAAAATGGACAAATGGGATCTAATTAAACTAAAGAGCTTCTGCACAGCAAAAGAAGCAGAATGGGAGAAAATTTTTGCAATCTACTCATCTGACAAAGGGCTAATATCCAGAATCTACAAAGAACTCAAACAAATTTACAAGAAAAAAACAAAAAACCTCATTACAAAGTGGGCGAAGGATATGAACAGACACTTCTCAAAAGAAGACATTTATGCAGCCAACAGACACATGAATAAATGCTCATCATCACTGGCCATCAGAGAAATGCAAATCAAAACCACAGTGAGATACCATCTCACACCAGTTAGAATGGCAATCATTAAAAAGTCAGGAAACAACAGGTGCTGGAGAGGATGTGGAGAAATAGGAACACTTTTACACTGTTGGTGGGACTGTAAACTAGTTCAACCATTGTGGAAGACAGTATGGCGATTCCTCAAGGATCTAGAACTAGAAATACCATGTGACCCAGCCATCCCATTACTGGGTATATACCCAAAGGATTATAAATCATGCTGCTATAAAGACACATGCACAGGTATGTTTATTGTGGCACTATTCACAATAGCGAAGACTTGGAACCAACCCAAATGTCCATCAATGATAGACTGGATTAAGAAAATGTGGCACATATACACCATGGAATACTATGCAGCCATAAAAAAAAGATAAGTTCATGTCCTTTGCAGGGACATGGATGAAGCTGGAAACCATCATTCTCAGCAAACTATCACAAGGACAAAAAAACAAACACCGCATTTCTCACTCATAGGTGGGAATTGAACAATGAGAACACTTGGACACAGGAAGGGGAACATCACACACCGGGGCCTGTCATGGGGTGGGGGAAGGAGGGAGGGATAGAATTAGGAGATATACCTAATGTAAATGATGAGTTAATGGGTGCAGCACACCAACATGGTGCATGTATACATATGTAACAAACCTTCACGTTGTGCACATGTACCCTAGAACTTTAGGTATAATAAAAAAAATAAAAAAATAAATAACGAATTTCATGTACTTTTTTATCTTTATATATGTACAAAGTATTAAAAATCACTCTCCACTTCAAATTTTTTCTCAGCATAGTTCATTGCATTGCATATGCATAAACCTGGAAACAAAATCCTCAGATTCACTTGGCTTACAGGTTTTCTTCCAAAATACAGTTTTGTACACTTTTCAGAAAAATGGCAAAATAGAAATTGTTAATGGTCACCAAATAGCTGGATAATATTTATTGTGCCCTTACTATGTGTCAGGTAGGTTACCAAAAGATTTGTCCACAATTTCCTCTTCATTCTCGCCAAGTTCTATGAAATAAATATTATTATTTTCGTTTTATATATTAAGTAATAAATGAAGACCAGAGAATTTGAATAACAGTCTCAAAAGCTACACATCTAGAAAATAGTTCCTTTATTTGATTTCAAAATCTGCGATCTTAAGCATAATATGTTACCACTAGTCTCAGCTTGAGTGGCCCAAAAAGCAGAGCCTAAAATAAAAATCATGCATTATGTGCATATTACAGAGCATAAGAAAGCATTCTAGGTTGTTCATGATTGAAAAGCAGGCAGTTCCTGTGGCTTTTTTTTTTTTTTTTTTTTAGAAACAGGGTCTAATTCTGTTGCCCAGGCTGGAGTGCAGTGGCATGATCACGGCTCACTGCAACCTCAACCTCCTAGGCTCAAATGATTCTTTCAGTTCAGCCTCCTGAGTTTCTGGGACTACAGGCACGTGCCACCACGCTGGCAAATTTTTTTTTTTTTTTTTTTTGGAGAGACAGGGACTGTCCATATTGCCCAGGCTGGTCTCCAGCTCCTGAGCTCAAGGGATCTGCCTGCCTCCACTCTCAAAATGCTGGCATTACAGGCATAAGCCACTGCGCCCAGCATTCTCTGGCATCTAATACATCAGAGGCAATAAAGAAGCCCTAAGGTGAAGTAATAAGTCGAGAGTTATAGACATGAAATACAGAGCTTTTGCTATTGACTGAATAATTGTGTCTCCCCCACTTGTATCAAAATTTATATGTTGAAATCCTAAGCCCCCAGGGGATGGTATCAGGAGGTGGGGACTTTGGGGGTAATTAGATCATGAGGGCTGAGCCCTCATGAATAGTATTAGTGTCTACAAAAGGAACACAAGAGAGATCTTTTACCCTTGCCCATATGAGAAAAAAGCAAGAAGACAGCCCATTGTCAGTAGTTGGGTCCTCACCAGACATCAAATCTGATGGCGACTTGATCTTGGACTTCCCAGCCTCCAGAACTATTAGAAATAAATTTCCTCTGTTTATAAGCCACTCAGTCTACATTATTAAGGCAGCTATTGTCAATGAAACCTGTCAGTCCACACAGGGCTGCTGCTGTGGTGGCTACAGTGAAGGGAGTATCCAATGGCTCAGATGATGTGTATGAGGTGTCTAATAGACCCACCTCATATGTCATTGATGGAGCTAATTGTCTAAGGGTTTCAAATTTTATTTTGGGGAAAACCTAATTATCGGACATATAGGTTAAATGGTGATCCATATAAATTGTGAGTGAAACCCACAGTTATTTATAGCAAGAGAACAAAATAATGTTGCAAACATTCATAATTGGTAATGAAGAAGTGCTTTCCATAATACAAATATTCTGCACAGAGCAAAAAAAAAATTATCCAAATCTTCTTTTGAAAATGATAGTGTTTGGAAAAAAGTATCAACACTAAATTACCAAATATTTACGTTTCACCCTTCCCCTGTGGTTTGGCTGTGTCCCCACCCAAATCTCATCTTGAATTGTAATCCCAATAATCCCCATGTGTCATGAAAGGGACCCAATGGGAGGTAATTGAATCTTAAGGGTGGTTTCCCCCATGCTGTTCTCCTGATAGTGAGTGAGTTCTCACAAGATCTGATGGTTTTATTAGTGTCTTGGCATTTCCCATGCTGGCACTCATTCTCTATTCTGCCACTCTGTGAAGAGGTGCCTTCCACCATGATTGTAAGTTTCCTGAGACTTTCCCAGCTATGTGGAACTGTGAGTTAATTAAACCTCTTGTTTTATAAATTACCCAGTCTCAGGTATTTCTTCATGGCAGCATGAGAACAAACTAATATAGTAAATTGTTACTGCAGAAAGTGGGGTGCTGATACAAAGATACCCAAAAATGTGAAAGTGACTTTGGAACTGGGTAACAGGCAGAGACTCAAACAGTTTGGAGGGTTCAGAAGAAGACAAGAAGATGTGGTAAAATTTGGAACTTCCCAGAAACTTGTTGAATGACTATGACCAAAATGATGATAGTGATATGGAATATAAAGTGCGAGCTGAGGTGGTCTCAGATGGAGATGAGGAATTTTTTGGGAACTGGAATAAAGATGATCCTTGTTATGCTTTAGCGAAAAGACTGGCAGCATTTTGCCCTTGCCCTAGAGATCTATGGAAGTTTGAATTTGAGAGAGATGATTTAGGGTATCTGGCAGAGAAAATTTCTATGCTGTGAAGCTTTCAAGAGGAAGCAGAGCATAAACGTTTGGAAAATTTGTGACCTGCTGATGCTATAGGAAAAAAAAAAAAAAAACTTTTTCTGGGGAGAAATTCAAGACTGCTGCAGAATTTGCATAACTAAGGATTAAGAAGTTACTCACCAAGACAATGGGGAAAATATCTCCAGGGCATGTTAGAGACCTTCATGGCAGCCCCGGCTATCACAGACCTGAAAGCCTAGGAGGGAAAAATGGTTTCGTGGGCAGACCCTGGGCCCCCCTGCTCTGTTTGGCCCCAGAACATGGTGCTCTGGGGCTTCAGCTCCATTTGTGGAACAACATGGTGTTCCAGTTGCTTCAGCTCCATTTGTGGCTAAAAGGGGCCAAGGTACAGCTTGGGTCATTGCTTCAAAGGGTGCAAGCCTCAAGCCTTGGTGGCTTACACATGGTATTTGTCCTGTTAGTGAACAGAAGTCAAGAATTGAGGTTTGGGAACCTCCAACTTGATTTCAGAGGATGTATAGAAATGCCTGGATGTCCAGGCAGAAATTTGCTGCAGGGGCAAAGCCTTCATGAAGAACCTCTGCTATGGCAGTAAAGAAGAGAAATCTGGGTTTGGAGCCCCCACACAGAGTCCCCACTGGAGCACTTCCTAGTGGAGCTGTAAGAAGAGGGCCACCATCCTCCAGACCCCAGAATGGTAGATCCACTGGCAGCTTGCACTGTGCCCTGGAAAAGCTGCAAGCATTCAATGCCAGCCAGTGAAAACAGCTGGGAGGGGGCTGTACCCTTCCTACAAAGCCACAGGGCAGAGCAGCCCAAGACTGTGGGAGTCACTTCTTGCATCAGCATGACCTGAATGTGAGAAATGGAGTCAAAGGAGATCATTTCAAGTTTTAAGGTTTAATGACTGCTGTATTGGATTTTGGACTTGCATGGGGCCTGTAGCCCCCATTTTTGGCCAATTTCTTCTATTTGGAATGGGTGTATTGACCCAATGCTTGCATCCCAGTTTATCTAGGAATTAACTAACTTGCTTTCGATTTTACAGGCTGATAGGCTGAAGGAATTTGCCTTGTCTCAGATGAGGCTTTGGACTTGGACTTTTGGGTTAATGCTGGAATGAGTTAAGACTTTGGAGGACTGTTGGGAAGGTATTATTGTGTTTTGAACATGTGAGGAGATGAGATTTGGGAGGGGCCATGGGGAGAATGATATGGTTTGGCTGTGTCCCCAAGCAAATCTCATCTTGAATTATCCCCATGTGTTATGGGAGGGATCCAGTGGGAGGTAATTGAACCATGGGGACAGTGCCCCCCATGCTGTTCTTGTAATAGTGAGTTAGTTCTCTCAAGATCTAATGGTTTTATAAGTGTCTGGCATTTCTCCTGCTGGCACTCATTCTCTCTCCTGCTGCCCTGTGAAGAGGTGCTTTCCACCACAATTTTCAGTTTCCTGAGGCCTCCCAAACCATGCAGGACTGTGGGTCAATTAAACCTTGCAGAACTGTGAGTCAATAAAACCTGTTTCCTTTATAAATTACCCAGTCTCAGGTATTTCTTCATAGCCACATGATAACAAACTAATACACTCTGTGATCTTTGAAAAATGGACAGCTCAATTGCTTCCTAAGCCAGTGTCAACAGAAGCTACCTTATTCAATTCACTTTTTTTGTATGTTGGTAATGAAGCAAAACCAAAAATCTAGAAAAGGTGAGCAGTATGGAATGAAGCTATTTGGCTCTTCTTTTTCTTCTTCTTCTTCTTCTTCTCCTTCTCCTTCTCCTTCTCCTTCTCCTTCTCCTTCTCCTTCTTCTTCTTCTTCTTCTTCTTCTTCTTCTTCTTCTTCTTCTTCTTTCTCTTCCTCTTCCTCTTCTTCTTTTCTTCTTCTTCCTCCTTCACCTTCCTCCTTCTTCCTCCTTCTTCCTCCTCCTTCTTCATCCTTCTTCTTCCTTTTCTTCCTCTTCTTCTTCTCCACATATTGGGTAGAATGGGGAGCACTGGAATCAAGCACAGTTTAAAAAGTAAGCTCAAGATGTATCTTATTGTTTATTTTTTCCAATTAATAATATAGTTAAAAAATATTAATTATAGGTGAACCTAGGAAACATAAATATATCATGAGTTATAACTTGATGTTTAGCCACTGGAGAATTTGCAACATTTGTTGTTACAATATAATACACATCTATTAGATTTATTACGTGAAGATATTACATATTTATTATTTCATATGATACTTTAGTCATCAGATATTTTATTAGGTAATTGCACACAAATGATTGGTCTTCTGTGAACAAGAGTTTGCTTTCCAAATTATCAACATCAGAATTTTAGTCTTATACTAAATGGTGCTAAAATTATTTTGTAATGTATTAGATATGTCATGTTTTATTTTATTATTGCGATTCACAAGCATTGCTTTGTATTTGTCCAAATTATACTTATGAAATTTGTGAGTAACATTAAAATGTAGTTGTGAAAACTACTGTCTAACTCCTACAATTCAAATTATTGAATAATACAGGTCAATTAACTAAATGGAAACATAAAGCAATTATATAAATTTAATAAGATGATCTAAAATGTTAGTAAAATAAGTGCCTTATAAATATTTTATCCACTAATAATTTTCACTGGTGATTATCCATTGCAAATGTGTTTTTCAGATTCGATTAAATTTTATTCAAAAATTTTGAAGAGTTCTTTATAATTTATTTAATTATATTATTTACCCTATATAATGGCTATTAATATTTTAAAGTAGAGGACTCAAAAGGCTTAAGGAAAAAGCTTTTTACAAAGTTATACTGTTAGTTAATAAATGGTGGGGCTAGGGTGTTTTGATTCCAAACACATCATCAATTTCACCACATCATAAGCTAAAATTATACTGTACTTGTGTGGTGGCTTCCTGTAGAACAAATTGCTGTATTCTCCTTGAGACTGTATGTTTTTAGCAAGTGAAACAAACAAATCCAGAGAAACGACAATCAAAACAAAAGCCCAGGCTATACTAAGTCCTTACGAGATAATGGCATAAAACACACACGCACGCACAAGATAAAGGGAGAGAGAGAGAGAGAGAGAGAGAGAGAGAGAGAGAGAAACAACTTCAGCCCAAGTACACCAGAAATGTTGATATCATGCAGCTTAATGAGAGTGCAGAATGTAAGAAGACCTCTCAAAAGTAAACCTACCGGAATTAGATGGATAACAGAAGGCAGGCTGGAGGGGACAGCATATAAGATTAGAAACAAGTAAAAAGTTTCTAGGCCAGAAGGAAAGAAGAGAGGAAGGTTAAAAAACAATGAAAAGAACTACTCCACACATTCTAGGGGAATGGAAGAGGAGAGAGGATATGCAGACTCATTTTCAGGTAAGAGAGTAGAGAAGTGGCCTATCAGATATGTACTTCACTTCAAATTGAGGAATGGAGAATGGACTGTTGATAGTACAGAGGAGAATAATGATGTAGCCCATGAATGTAGTAGGAGTAGTATAAAAGAGAGCTAGTGTGCTGGGCGCGGTGGCTCAAGCCTGTAATCCTAGCACTTTGGGAGGCCCAGGCAGGTGGATCGCCTGAGGTCAGGAGTTCAAGACCAGCCTGACCAACATGGAGAAACCCTGTCTCTACTAAAAATACAAAATTAGCTGGGCATGGTGGTGTATGCCTGTAATCCCAGCTACTCAGGAGACTGAGATAGTAGAATCGCTTGAACCCAGAAGGTGGAGGTTGCGGTGAGCCAAGATCACACCATTATGTTCCAGCCTGGACAACAAGAGCAAAACTCTGTCTCAATAAATACATAAATAAATAAGCTAGTAAGTATGCATCTAGGCCCAAGTTATACCTACCATTAGACTAATTATAATAAAAACCACACATATCACACTGTTTTACATGTATTAGTTTAAAATATTTAATACTTGTAACAATGCCAGGGATTAGGTACTTTAATGCCCTTTTTCCTTTGTTGGGAAAAATGAAGCACAAGGAGTTTAAATAACTTGTCCAGGTATGCACAATTAAAAAAGGATGAACAGAAATGCAAACTCAGAGGGCTGACTCCAGAGTCTATTTTCTTAAATCCTATCCTGCTCTGGCGGATGGCTGGACGCTTGAGGGTAGCTGTATCACACTTAGCAAATTACATGGCTTTTTTATACAGCAGTTGCTTCAAAAGTAAAGATGGGTGTGATAAAACATTTTGTATTTAACCTTTCCATCTTTTTAATGGGGGGTAATATATTGTAGTCAAGATTAGATCTTACTGATAAAGGCACAGTTTATGAAAGTACCTCTCTTATTTAGTCTTAAAAATATCTCACAGCACCAACTGCTGCAGATTTATCAGACTCAAGCCCTACTTCCTGTAGGAGGCTCTTCTTTCCTTTTCTGGTACCAACTATCACTCTCATCTAAGGATTTCTTAGTAATACTTGTCTGAAACTCAATAGTAGATCTTTTTGTTATTGAGGCCCAGAAGTTGATATTCAGTATTTGTGGAGAAATTTTAAGCAATTTATTTTATTAATAGTAAAATTTGATTTTATACTAGAGAAATAATTGGAGTGTCATCATCAACTGATTGGTCACTTGAGGAAATTCCTTCTGTTGATGATATGCTAGTAGCTGTTGATAAATATTGCTGGCAACTATTATCCTGGAAGTAGCTGTGATTATCATCCACATATCTATCAATGGCAGGGGCAGTGAGAAAATGAATAAAGAGGGTAGGCTCAGCCCACATTTCCTGCCAAATTTTATAACACACAGACACACACAGAATTTTAAATTGAAAATAAGTAATTTATAGTCCTAGGTAACAAGAAACAGTGCACTCAATTTTTTATAATTTCTCTAAGTAGAACTCCAACAAACTTGGCTTGACGAACACAAGTTTTTGTAGTGCATTTTTCTGAAGAAACTTGAAAGTCAGAGTCTATAGATGAAGAGTGTGGAGTTTGGTTTTGTGTTAGTTGCCAGAGGGTACTAATAAAAATGTCATTCAGAGTAACAGGACAGAAACTCTTTCCCATCTCTTATCTGCACAGAGCGAGGGCAGTAGCAGCTTCTTGTGCCCACAAAGAACGTCTTGGAACTGTAGATATAGAGAGTGCTCCCTGTAGCTGCTAGCTTCTTGCCAGCATTCAGAGACATCTGAAGCTAATTCCCTCCAAGCAAACTACATACATGTCTGCTATGTTTACTGCACAAATGATGAATTTTAGGAAAAGTATTTTTTAGATCAAATTGATAAAAATTAGATAAGCTATGTAATGTGAAGGATTTTTTATGTTAGTGCACTGTTAATGAACACATTGGTTTATTACACTTTTTCCCGTCATGAAGTTATATACCATAAATAACAGACTCATTGCAATGAAGAATTTTTCAAACATTCTATAGAGAATATTTTCCAGTAATCACACTCATTAGGTATCTGATTAAAAGTAGCAAAGTATAATCAGCCAGAATCTTGAATCAATTACACATGGCAGCTTTACTGTTCTCCCAGTGCATGCATAAAACTGCCATTTAACATTACTAACATTTGAAGTCTTTGGAAAAAAGTGGCTATTTGAAATGTTAAAAAAAAAAAAATGCCTTCAGGCTGGGCATGGCAGCTTATTCCTGTAATCCCAGCACTTTGGGAGGTTGAGGGGGCGATCACTTGAACTCAGGAGTTCAAGACCAGACTGGACAAAATAGTGAAAACCTGTCTCTACTAAAAATACAAAAAATTAGCTGGGCATGGTAGCAAGTGCCTGTATTCCCAGCTACTCTGGAGGCTGAGACAGGTACATTGCTTGAACTCAGGAAGCTGAGCCTGCAGCAAGTCATGATGGCACCACTGCACTCCAGCCTGGGTGACATATTGACACCCTGTCTCTGAAAAAAAAAAAAAATATAGGCTTCTGTATTCTTTCTAGTCATTTCTGTACAATTAAATTTATGTAATTTAATCATGTGCAAATTTTCTTACAATTTAATAAAATAAATATTAATATTAATAAGTATAATTCTATGAGGCCCATCTAATAAAATACATCAAAATACTTCGTTCTGTCCTTCACAATATATTTCTTGTTTACAATGAATCTGGCTGGGTACAGTGGCTCACACCTATAATCCCAGCACTTTGTGATGCTAAGACAGGTATATTTCTTGAGGCCAGAAGTTCAAGGTTACAGTGAGCTATGATTGTACCACTGCACTCCAGCCTTGGTGACTGAGCAAGACTGCCTCCAAAAAAAAAAAAAAAAAGGATAAAAATTTATCATAGCATGTGGCTAAATAAGATTTATAAATTTAAAATAACAGCTTGAGAAATTTCTTCTTCAACCACAAGACTCTCAATAAAATTTAAGATTATGGAAACATTACTGATAAAGTAATGTTTTAAAGTTTTATTATTACTTTAAGTACCAAGGACTTAGAAGTGATCATTTGAGAAATCAGAATCACTAATTTGTATTTTTTAATTCTACAAAGACAAATGCGTGAAATGTTAGCTTGCTGCATTTTTTGCCTGAAACTAAATGTACTAAATTATGACAGTTTTTTCCTTTTATTCCTAGATTCAAATAAAATTCAATTGAATACAACAAATATTTATTTAATATGTAATCATTTTTATTATCTACGGTATTTCAAGGAGGAGTGCGTAAAGCCCTTGAGAGATAAACACCCATATGAGTCAAACATTACCAGACTGTAGTCAAGAAAGTATTGTCAGTCCCTGATTGAAGTGTAGCTGCAGTTGCGTACAGACAGGTATGTACACACCACACACACACACACACACACAGAGGCAGCAACAGTGATTAATATTTTCAAGTATTCAATTCCAAAAATAATCTTATGTCATATATTCTATACTTTTTTTCAGCCAAGCTATTGCCAAGACTGTAAATTAGGTGTGTATTATTTATACATCTTTTAATATTTTTTCTCCTTAAATCTTCTGGAGCATATTATAGTGTAAATAAATTAATAAAAGCATGATGCTAAATAATATTATGATTTCTTATGAGATTTATTAACTCAGGATTCAGAGGTTTAAGAGTGTCAAATATTTCCATCCACCAATGCATGCCTTAACAGTAGCTCCAATGGAAGCCACCTCAGAAGAGAGTCCGCTTTTTTTAAAACTAATTCATAATATATTGCCAGTTTTACATTTTAAAAAATGCTATTTGTGAAGAATAAATGTTTACAATTTGAAATCAAAATGTATAAACTGTGAATATCTATCTAATTGTCCTAGTGATAAATGGAGTTTTTTCTCTTATTTTATAAATGTTATAGGGACAGAAATAATTTGTAATTACTAACACTGAATAAATGATAAATCTACTCATTTTTTTTTCCCAAAAAGAATGAGCAGAAGGTCTTTTGGCAAATACTTTATTTTTATTTATTTATTTATTGAAACAAAGTCTCACTCTGTCACCCACACTGGACTACAATGATGCTAAACTCCTCCCACTGCAGCCTCCTGAGTAGCTGGGACCACAGCTGCCACCATGATGACTGGCTGCTTTTAGTGTTTTTGTAGTGATTGCATTTTACCATGTTATTCAGGCTGGTCTCAAATTCCTGGGCTCAAGTGATTTGCCAACTGAATTAGATTTAGAGGCAAGCTTTTGCCTCTGATTGAATGTGCAAATTTCATTTCACAATGGAAATTTCTGAAGTTTGTCCCAACTTCAGAACTTTGGACACCCATTGTAAAAATTTATGAAAGGTTAGGGAGTCATATCATTTATTTTGGTGAGATGCTTTGTGTCAGGAACAGCTTAGCAGAGGGATTTTATTTTTTATGTTGAGAGAAAGTCATTAAATTAAAAAACCCAGAGGTTTGTGGAAACACAACAAATGACAAAAGTGATATTGTAGCTAATGGTTTCTGTCAACTGTGAAATTAGTCATAAACACCAATATAATTCCATGAAATCTAAGGCATATAGAGAATCCAAAGCCTGGCTTTTTACTGGTAGTAGAACACTTTAAATTTCTTATAAAAAACATATATATATATGATTTTTAGTAATTTCAAGCATGTATAAAAATCGGAACATGAAATTAACTCATATTTCAAATATGTAGTTACACAAACAGCTCAAGAAAGACCCGCCCCCATAATTCAATCACTTCTCACCAAGTTCCTCCCATGACATGTGAGAGTTAAATTCAAGATAAGATTTGGGTGGGGACACAGCCAAACACTATCAATATGCATGTTTCCAACCTATTCACTTCTGAGAAATCTAGATGCATTTTACAGTCAGTTGAATTTTACAGTCACCGCCAGCTGGTTGAAGTCATGACATAGACATGTGAAAAAATCTCCCTTAGAATCTTCTGGCAAAACCAGGAAACTGTCAGTATCAGTGGTGCTTAAATTTCATGTGAGAAAGCTTAGTGAGTGATTAAATCAAGGGTGTTTTTTTGCCCCTTTTAATCTTTTACTCAGGTTTTAAAAATTGTATGATTTTTGTAAAGACAAAATTTATTAACAAACACCGTAAAAGAGAGCATAGGAGGAAATGAAATGAAGGAGGGACATGTGTTCTTAATATAGACCTATAAAGTCCAGCTGAAAGATTAGAAATAATGTCACTTTAACTGTATGGAAAACAAAGGTTGGCACAGAAACAGAATAGTAAAGAAAATTAAAAAGTAGAGAAGGGAATTGTACTGAAATATTACTTTCTTTATTGCTTTTGAGAAAGTTGTTAGCTTAAGTAAAATTTAAAGTAACTAAGCCAGTTAACTTGATGTCAGGTTTAGGTCCTACATAACACATACAACCTTGGCCAAAACACTGCTCTCACTTACATTTAATTATTTCCATTTTTTTAATCGGGAAATATCCCAGCAAGTTTGAGAAAGATTGTTAATTATGTAAATATTGGGAAATGTTATAAAACACCTATTTGAATATGACTCTACTGAGTCATACAGATTTTGAAAAGTTTTAGTGCCAAGATATCTTCATCTTGAGAAATGCCAGTCTTACAGATTTTGAGGGATAGCACTGGTACCAAAATTACCCATTGTAAATGTACAATTAAGTGAATTTTACTAAATGTATACAATTGTGCAAATCTGCACAATTCAGTTTTAGAACATTCATGTCACTCCAAAAATTTCCAACTTGTTCCTTTGCAGTCAATCCCCCTTCTCACCCTAAGCATTGATCTGCTTTCTGTCTCAATAAATGTGCCTTCTCTGGACATTTCATATACATAGAATCATGCAATATGTGACTTCTTTCACTAGACAATGTTTTTAGATTTATACACGATGCAGCATGTATCAGTAGTTTGTTAAGTTTTATTGCATACTATTACAATTTGTCCCTATACTGCATATTTTTAATCATTCACCAGTTAATGGATATTTGTATTCTTTTTAGGTATTGGCTATTATGAACCATGCTGCTGTGAATGTTCACATATGTGTCTTTGAATGGACTTGTGTGTTCACTTATTTTGGTAGATTTCTATGAGTGGAATTGTTGTGCTGTCTGATAAGTTGATGTCAAAATTTTCAAGTGCCCAACTGTTTTCCAAAGTAACTTTACCATTTTGTATTCCCACTAGCAATGCATGAGGGCTCCCATTTGTGTACATTTTCCCCAACACTTGGTATTTTCTGTCTCCTTCTTCCATAACCATTCTAGTGGGTGTGTAATGGTATCTTATTATGCTTTTCATGTGCACTTCTCTAATGATTAATGACATTGAACATCTTTAAATGTGTGTCCTAATCTTTTGTATATCTTCTGTAGTAAAATGTCTATTAAAATTGTTGATCATAATTTTTAGGAAGAATCTAAGAAATCCTTATCTAACCCAAGATCATGAGGCCCTTCTCCTAATTCTTTTATGTAAATAGTTTTAGGTTTTTCATTTAGGTCTTGTGATTTGTTTTTATTTAATTTTTGTATATGGTGTGGAGAATTTTATTGCTATTATCATTATTATTGATTGCATGTGGGCACTTTGGTTGTAAAGCAATTGGCCATAAGCACATGGTTTATTTGAATTTGCCAAGATCACAATAGAAGACATAAGGTTTCCACAATTCTAATGTTTACTGAAAAGCTCACATTTGGCCGGGTGTGGTGGCTCACACCTGTAATCCCAGCACTTTGGGAGGCCAAGGTGGGAGGATCAGGAGGTCAAGAGATTAAGACCATCCTTGCCAACATGGTGAAACCCCGTCTCTACTAAAAATACAAAAATTAGCCTGGCATGGTGGCGCTCAACTGTAGTCCCAGCTACTCAGGAGGCTGAGGAAGGAGAATAGTTTGAACCCAGGAGGCAGAGATTGCAGTAAGCCGAGATCACACCACTGCACTCCAGCCTGGTGACAGAGCGAGACTCCATCTAAAAAAAAAAAAAGCTCACATTTTATTACTGGTAATGAATATTGCCATTTGTTTTTCTTGAAGTGTCAATCTAATTAATTAATTTCTCAAAAATATCTGTCAAATACCAAAGTCTAAATAATTATATTATTTTTAAAACTCTTTTCCTATATAGCTTCCTTCCTTCTCTCTGGAGCAACTTCTATACCTAAAGTGCATCATTTTGTCTGTAATTCAGAGTAACTAACGTTCTCTTGAGAATCTCCTTTCTTGATGAGTGTTCTGGAATATGTTTCCTGGAAGAAAACTGAGGCGATGGTAGAGATGAATTTGCTTGTTTCCTTTCTCTCCGGGACCAGAGTGTTAATCTGGCATTTGGGTAACATCAGAAAATAGTTTTGTCTAGTCCTTTGGTTGTTTCTTTTGTTTGTTTACAGATATAGGCTTTATGTGTCTTTTTTAGTCCATAGTCCATTGTAATTGGAAGCCAGCTACAGTTCTTCATCATATCATTTTAGTTGAGTCATTCTAGTAATTGAATAATTTTAATTATAGAGTAATATTTCTTACTTCAAAAAATAGTGATGATATATTACATAATTAATTAGAGATAAGAGCTCTTAGAACCAAGAAATTTATCTTAATATTTTAGCTGTTCCAACCCCCCAAAAAATGGACAAATGGTATTACATCAAGTTACAAACTTTCTACAAAGCAAACGAAACAATCAACAAAGTGAAGAGACAAACCACAGAACAGGAGAAAATCTTTGCAACCTACTCACTGACAACGGATTAATAACCAGATTGTATAAGGAGCTCAAAAAACTCTATAGATAAAAATCTAATAATTCAATTTTTAAAATAGGCAAAAGTTTTTGAATAGACTTTTCTCAAAAAAAAAATAAAACCGTACAAATGGCAAAGAAATATCTGAAAAAGTATTCAACATCACTGATTATCAGAAAAATCCAACTAAAGCTACAATGAGGCATCACCTCACCCCAGTTAAAATGACTTTTATCCAAAAGACAGGCAAGAACAAATGCTGGCAAGAATGTAAAGCAAAGGAAACCCTTGTACACTGTTGGTAGGAATGTAACTTATTATAACCACTATGGAAAACTATGTAGAAGTTCCTCAAATACTAAAAATAAAGCTACCGTATGCTCCAACAATTCCTCTGCTAGGTATATGTCCGAAAGAAAGAAAAGCACTGTATCAAATAATATCTGCACTCCCAAGTTGTTTCAGCACTGTACACAATAGATAAGATTTGGAAGCAATCTAAGTGTCCATCAGCAGATGAATGGATTAAAAAATGTGATGCTTATACAAAATGGGGTATTATTGAGTCAACATAGTTAAAACTGCAGTTACATCAGCATGAATCAAAGTGGAGACACCAACTGTACGTGTAGTCAATGCATTCTTCACTGCCTTACACTTAGAATAAAATTAAAAATTCTACTTCAGTTCTAGTTCAAATAAATGCCTTAAATGATAAATTTAAAATTGTTATTTTTAAAGTTATCTACCACTGATTTATGCATGTTTAATATTCTGTGTGAAGAAATAGGGAGCATGCCTAAAGTAACTTAATGCTGAATACGTATTATGATGATTGTCCCAGAGAAAATAATTTGTGGACTATTTTGAGTGGCTGGGTGAACCAGCCATTGTTTTTATGGAATGTAACTTTTACTTGATAAGTGAAAGAAAAATAACATGATTATTTAGACTTTGATATTTGTCAGATAGTTTTGGGAACATGAACAAGTGGGAGACTGACTCCTCAAGAAAAGCAAATGGCAGTCTTCATTACCATTAATACAACGTGAGCTCTTGAGCAACAATTAAAATTTTGGAAATCTTGTATTCTCTACTGTGTGCTTGGCAATTTCAAATACTTGAAACTTTTTTAATGAGATAGGTAATGAGATTAATAAATGTGAACTTTTCATATCTTGTACTGTGTTAAAATTTGAAAGATTTACATAACTTAGTGAACTAATATTTTTAAAATAATGCATGATATTTTGAAAATATGCATTGGTAAATAATTCATTTGAAGTTCCAAACAAGCCAAGAAATTATAATGCAATGTAATGTGAAAGAGTACCAAAGAGTACCAAAGTTCACTGAGAGGGTTTCTGATCCCATATTGCAACTAATCTTTAAGAAATTATCAATTGTTAAATTTTGGTGAAAACCAAAGAATAATATTCACAATTACCTAAAAAGGTCATTCTAACTTTTTTAACTACATTAATAATTGAACAGATTTTATCCAAATACTCCAACTAAAACAAAATATTGAATGAAGAAACAAATAGGAGAATCTGCATGACTTCACAGATATTTGCAAATGTATAAAACGGTCCCTCCCTTCTCACTGAATATTTTATTTTGAAAAATGCAGATGTTTTTAATAAAAGTATACTGACTTTACTATGATCATTATTCATAGTACCTAGTACATTTATTATTATTCCCTAATTAATTTATTACTAGATATTTTAAAAATTTCTTTTCGATATCAATATGGTAGATATTGATAGACACAGCACACACAAACAAAAGGATTTTGTGAGTCCTCAGTAAGTTTTGGAGCATAAAAAATTGGATTAGATGGGAAGAAGAAAGTCAAATTTCTGTCCTGTAATACATCCCTTACCTCATTAAATTTACACATATCATGTTTAAATTAAATCCCACAAGCCATTCTGGATGTTTGCTGCTTTTAGATGGCATCAATTTTCTGTCCCTTTCATGTTCAGTTACTTAACAACAAGGTATTTTTGAGTTCAAATTTCGTCAGTAATTTTATATTATTACTAAATTTGCTATTTTATACAGAAATAGTAATTGGTTTATAGTATCAACGAAAAAAAATTTTAAAAATAATCATTATTTTAGACCTCTTGAAATTAGACAGAGCTACAGTATTATATCACGGGTTCTTCTAACCATGGTAAACAGAACGGTGAGGGAAGTTATATTCTATCCCTTAGGTGTTTGCTTACAAGGAGGAGGTAATGATAGAGGACAACAGAGAGCATAAAATATTTATGTAGTGCCACTTGTTTTGCCCATTTGGGAAATCAATATTTTAACAATCGTATTTTACAATACCCAGGATCATGAGTCTAGCGTGCTAAGAATAAGACAGTTTATAGAAGTGGAGACTGAAAACATAAAGTATATAAAACTTCTTAAAAGTGTACATCCTGGAGCTATAAAGAGAGAACCTAGCACTAGCAGAAGCTAAACCAGCAATGTTCTTCTTGCTTTTTACCTCATACGCATTAAAACTCTCTTCCAAGTTTCTATGTTTTCTTTATGGTATTTGATATTCTTCCAACAATATTCTATAAAACAATATGCTGTGTTAATTAGGCTGCTTTTAAAAGATCTCAATTGAAAAATAAATACTCATACAAACAGCACTATTTTTTCAGAATCATATGGAGACCACTTTTTTGTTAAAATACTGTGTGTTTAATGTAATTATTTTTAGTGTTGTTTTATGATGTCTTAGACAGATAAAACTACCTAAAACACATATAAATGTACTTGATTACTGTAATAACTTATAGAATATATATAGTGAAAATATTCTCTGTCATATATGTGATTTAAGTAATTCATAATTATGGGGGGTTTTATTTTCTTTTGTTATTCTTGAAAAGCAAAAGCCACCATTTGTTCTATTTACCAAGGTTATTAGATTTTAAATGATGTTTAAAGGTATGAAACATAGATTATTAAAATATTTTAATAAAAATAAAAGTGTAGAGGCTACAAGAATGAATATGTGAATTTAGAATAATTAATAATTTTAAAGATAATTATGTTGGCATATTATAAAGTTAGAAAATTGAAATAAATATAAAAAGCATGAGTAAACTAATCCTCTCTATATATAGTAAGCCAAGAGTAAGCCAATCTACTCTGTATATACATATATATATGTATGTATATGCAAATGATATATGCACATATATACATAGAGAGAGAGAAAGAGTGGAAGGAAGGAAGGAAGGAAAGAAAGAAGGAAGGAAGGAAAGAACAACTAATTCAGTGGTCTCAAAGGAAGGAAGGAAGGAAGGAAAGAAAGGGAGGCTGTGACAAATAAATTTGAACTTTATACAAAATCTAATATATAATTGCATATCTCTTTATTCCACTTTTTGTATTAAAGAAGAGTTATGCAATACAATTTTCCTTTTTGACTATGCATTTCTCTGAGTTTCAATAAATGTATAATCATGTTAACTGCCACTATAATCAAGATGTAAAACAACTCCATCAATCTCATCCACTCCCATCCCTATTTTCCTTTAATGCTTTGTATAACCCTTCCTCACACTGCCAGCTCCTGTCAACCAGCAATCCGTTTCTAGTTCCTGTAGTTTTGTCTTGTCCAGAATGTCATATAAATGATATGATATACTGAAATCTAATCATATCCTTAGACCCGGTAATCTGAGTCTGTTATATTTCAGGCAGTAACTCATTTGAGATTTGTGCAGATTGTTGTGTATATTGAGTAGTTTTTTTTAACCACTGAGTAATATTCAATTTTGTGGATATCCCAAATTTATTCCTCTGTTTACCAGTTGAAAGAACTTTGGGTTAATTTCAATTTGAGAACAGCTACAAATAATGACACTATAAACCTTTCTGTATAGGATTTTCTATAAACTAGTGTTTACTTGGCTAAAATCTGGTGAGTAAAGTGTTTCTGTTTGTTTGGTGATTTTATGTTTAATTTTATGGGACTACCAAACTATTTTTCAATGTAACTGTATCATTTTACATGCCTCCAAGCATTGTTTGATTGTTTCAGGTACTTTGCATCTTTTCTAACTTGAGATGGTTTTATTTTTTAATATCATTTTAACCACTTATGTATTTGTGTCGCGTATCTTTTCATGTTTTCATTTGTATTTATCTGCTGATGAAAAAGATTGAGCATCTTATTTGCTTTTTGCTACGTTTATGTCTTATGGTCAAGTATCTGTTCAATTATTTTGCCAATTTTCAATTATTATTAGTAAACCAGACAAAAAGGATACGTACTAGGTGGCTTCATTTATATAAATTTCTGGAAAGTGCAAACTAATTTATAGTGATAGAAGACAGTGCAGTAGTTGTCTGGTGATGGGAAAGCAGGGAATAAGGAGGGTTATTACGGGGAGATTATGAAGGGAAATGTGTAAACCTTCACGGATGATAGACATGTTTATGTATCAATTATGGTTATGATTTTACAGACATATATATGTTAAAACTTATCAAATTATACACTTTTAATATATGAAGTTTATCATTTGACAATTATGCCACTATAAATATATTTTAAAATGAAGCATAAACAATAAATGGGTACATATTATGTTTTCACCCACCTGCCTTTAGACAATTCTTATTACAATGGGCTAGCGGGCTATTAAAAATAAGTCTGATAATATGCTCATTTGCTCCATACTTCAATTAATTTCCCATCTTTGTCAATGTTTTTCAGGGGTGTAAAATTTCTTTCACCATTGCTTCCCAATGTACTGATCCCTAGGAGAAGTTTTAGAAACGGGATACTGTTGTGGCAGTGATGACTGGAGATCTACTCGTGCTTACTGGGATGCTAAATGTTCTACAATGTTCAGAAAAGTTCCACAAAATGATTTTTCTGATATTCTGCAAAAACATTTGAATTTCCTGCTAGGCATTTATCCAAAAGAGTTTTGAGCCTAAAACACTACTCCATTTTCTTGAGGATATTAAATATTTTTGCACAGTTTTAATAGAAAGTAAACAATTTAGGAATATAAATCACATGAAAGTGTAGGAAGGCTGTATTTGTTGTATCTCTACTTGTTAGTTTTTTTTTTCTTTTTTTACCATTTCAAAAAAATAACAGAAAGTAAAAGTAGACAGCCACATCAAGTCTGTATTTATAGCTGTAACATTCACATTTACTCTACACAGAGGTGCAAACATCTGACTTCAGCATCACATGTTCTGGAGTAGTTGTGCCTGAGCTTTCACCTACTGAAACACTCAGATTTTATAAAGACTTTACATTAATGTTTTTAAATAGCGATGTCAGGTGTTACAGGTTGGGTTCTCAAGAAACATACTCTCCGAGGTGGAGTTTAAGATTCAAGCCCTTTATTAGGTAATATCCTTCCAACTCAAATCTGTTGAAAGTAACAGTAGGAGCAGGACTGAGCAGAGGGTGAGGTGGGTCTGCAATGCAGACCAAATAACAACTAATTCAGTGGTCTCAAAATTTTGGAGTCAGAATATCCCTTCTGAGTTAGATCTCATTAGGCCTGGATGTCCAGGCATTTGTCAGTCATTTGACGTGGACTGCCTCAGTAGTTTTATATCAAGAGTACTGCCTTAAATTCAGTTTATTGTGAAAATATTCAATGCCCTGGCTCTCAGCATTTTCCCATTACCATCACGGATAGTTCCAAGACTCGGGTTTGTCAACTTTGAATAAACTGCCTAATATACAGTTAAAAAAATCTTGGGGTATTAATTATTAATGCATGACTACTTGACTAGTGGAAGACCTTGTGAGTGATGCCCTTTTCCAGGCAGTGACATGCACGTAGGGAGTGTTATCTCTGTGGCTATGTAGTGGCAAGTACGCAGCCAAATATCAGAACATTGGATTATACTTAGAGGCAAGCTTTTGCCTCTGATTGAATGTGCAAATTTCATTCCACAATGGAAATTTCTGAAGTTGGTCCCACTTAAGAACTTTGGACACCCATTGTAAAAGGTTTATGAAAAATTAGGAGTTCATATCTTTTCTTTAAATGAGATGCTTTGTCTCAGGAAGAGCTTACCAGAGGGATTTTATTTTTTTGTTGTTTTTGAGAGAAAGTCCTTAAATTAAAAAGCTTAGAGGTTTGTGGAAACAAAACAAGAAGACAAAAATGATATTGTAGATAAAGGTTTCTGTCAACTGTGAAATTAGTCATAGATACCAATATAATTCCATGAAATCTAAGGCATAGAGGGGATCTAAAGCCTGTCTTTTTTATTGGAAGTAGGACACTTTCTAGCAGTTTTATTTGTTTTGTTTTTTATTTTATTTTATTTTAAGTTCCAGGGTACATGTGCAGGATGTACAGGTTTCTTACATAGGTAAACGTGTGCCATGGCAGTTTGCTGCACGTATCAATCCCTCACCTAAGTATTAAGCCCTGCATACATTAGCTGTTTTTTCTGATGCTCTCCCACCTCCCTTCCCTACCCTGACAGGCCCCAATGTGTGGTTGTTTCCCTCCCTGTGTCCTTGTGTTCTCATTGTCCAGATCCCACGTACAAGTGAGGACATGAGGTGTTTGGTTTTCTGGTCTTGTGTTAGTTTGCTAAAGATAATGCCTTCCAGCTTCTTTCATGTCGCTGCAAAGAATATGATCTCATTCCTTTTTGTGGCTGCATAGTATTCCATGGTGTATATGTACCACATTTTCTTTATTCAGTCTATCATTGATGGGCATTTGGGTTGATTGCATTTCTTTGCTATTGTGAATAGTGCTGCAATGAACATGTGTGTGCATATATCTTTATAATAGAATAATTTTCATTCCTTTGGGTATGTACCCAGTAATGGGATTGCTGGGTCAAATGGTATTTCTGGTTCTAAATCTTTGAGGAATCACCACACTGTCTTCCACAATGGTTGAACTAATTTACATTACCACCAACAGTATAAAAGCATTCCTATTTCTCTGCTACCTCACCAGCATCTGGTGTTTCTTGACTTTTTAATTTATATTCAGGGACTCTTCATTCAATCTTAGATGCTGTTTGGTTACTTGGTATATGAATTTAGTAAATTATCCAGGTATAAAATGTGCACCTGATACATTCAAAGAAACCAACTTCTTTAGAGTCAATATCTGCCAAGTCAATTGGTTTATTTCTCAGTAGGGATTAAAGTTTTATGCCCAAATTGTATAACCTTGGGTTGTGTCTCACGTTTGAATAGGTAAGACTCGGTAAGCATAAATACGATGTTGGTTCCTTTTCTGCTGAAGGTAGACAATGTAAAAATTTTACAAATGCAACATTTGGATACCAACAGTTCACAATGTGTAAATATTTTTCAAACCCATTGATGACATACTTTAAGATCATTAAAATATACCTGTGAAAGCATGTCAAATGTGTATTGCACCCCTTTCCTGAGAAGATATGCTGATATTTGTCTTTTAGATGAGCATAGAAAAGAAGGCATTAGCAAAATCAAAGGCTGTATTTAAATGCTAACAGAGGCAGCAAAATATTCATTTACTGTAGATTCAACAATGGTCATGTTCTTGTTAAAGCTTTGATAGTTTACAGTGCTGTGCCAAGTAGCAATAGCTTCCAGAAAATGATGTATAGTGTTCAACTTGTATAAATCTTTTAAGAGAATACTATTTATTTTTCTCCTGAATTAGTTCATTATATGACTTTGGCAGCTGTAAGAAGTATGAAAGTTCTTGGCCATGTATATTAGTTCGTTTTCATGCTGCTGATAAAGACATACATAAGACTGGGCAATTTACAAAAGAAAAAGGTTTAATTGGACTTACAGGTCCATATGGCTGGGAAAGCCTCATAATTGTGGTGGAAGAAAAGAAGGAGCAAGTCACGTCTTACATGGATGGCAGCCAGCAAAGAGAGAGATTGGGCAGGGAAACTCCCCCTTTTGATATCGTCAGACCTCATGAGACTTATTCACTATCATGAGAACAGCACGGGAAAGACGTGCCCCCGTGATTCAGTTACCTCCCATAGGGTCCCTCCCACAATACATGAGAATTCAAGATTAGATTTGGGTGGGGACACTGCCAAACTGTATCACTATGCATTTGAGTTACCATTCTAGAAAACACTAGCAAGTGTCATAGTGGATGTGCTCAAATACTATATTCACATGCTTGCTTCTACAAAATATCCATACAAAATATATGGGGTCTCCAAAGAAAAGCAAGCATAACCTGTACAGATGATAATGATAATAATGATAATAATGACCAGTATTATAACCATAATTACAATCTTGTAAGGTGCAGTACTTGGCTTAGGATTCAGTACTTAGCCTCCTCTTGGAGGAAAGAATGGAAAACTGAGTTTCAAAATTAGTCAATGTCTCTGTTTTCTTTTGCCTCTGACTGTGAAAGAAAAATTATTTCTGCATTTTCACATTACTCGATTTCATTATACATGTTTCTGCCAAATGGAAGTAACCCAATCCATTCCTGACTTAATCTCGAGTTCAGTACTTTTGATTTTCACCATCGTTGTAAACATTGTAGCTTCTAGCTTAGCTCAGACAAGTAATATGCATAAGCCACTGTTAGGATCCAAAATATATTGCTCAGAGGTACATAGTCATGAACCAGTATTGCCATGCAGTATTAATGTAAAGTAGCACTTACTGGAGAAACTCAGAGGCAAAAAGAGCACCTGAACACATATGATCTTGAAGCTCTAAGTATTCTACAAAAAGATCAGTTGGGACTAGACATAACTGAAAAATTGTGGAAGAATTTCAGGAAGGAGATTTCACACTGTGATAATTTACATGTTTGTAGAAGACTTGAAGGAGGGACAAGAAACATGGGTTACATGGTTTAAACCATATCACAATTAGAGCTTTTTGATCAAGGAGAAAGCTTTGTCAAGACCCTTCTCCTGGTATTATTCAAAAGCCTTATGTTGTTCTGCTCAGCTAATTTTGATTAAGCTCCCAAATATAACCCTAGCACCATCCATATATGCTTTCCATTAAAATCATATTAATGAATCTATGAAATAGTGATCATAGTTACGCTTGCAAAATATCAATAGGAAGGAAATAAACTAAAGGTAATTTGTAGAATTTCATTTAAAAAAATAAAGCATATCTTAACAATGGACTGCATATCCCAGGCCATCTATATACTTACATAAATACTATATTTATATGAACTTATGTGAAAAGAAACAAGGATCACTGAAGTGGGCCACCTCTCCTTCCATGTAGATAACTAGAAATAATAGACAAGAAAATGATTAGAGAGATGCATATTTGTCTACAAAATATCAAGGTACACCTGAAATGATGCTGCATTTTAAAAAAGGAAAAGGATGCGGATATGGGAGAAATATTTACTTTTCATTGAATATATTTTCTGTAATATGGGCTTTTTAAATAGCTTAATCTACTGAGTCTTTTTTTTTCATTAAAATAAAAAGAACCTATTACTTCCCAGAACTTGATTTCCAATATTATTCTCCAGTAAAAATAACCAAGGTTCCATGAATAAGTAGCTGATTCTAGTGCTGAGGTATGAGAAATCAAAGAACATGGAGCATCTTGCCATGCCAGGAAGTAAGGATGGACACAATGGTGGAGACATTTTAAAGAGATATAGGATCCACCTTAAAGAACTTTCAGTGTCCAAAGCTGGAAGAATATGAGCAATAAAATAACTCATATAGTTGTATTATAATGTAAAATATAGAATAAATGCATATGATGTGGTTTGGCTCTGTGTCCCCACCCGAATCTCATCTTGTAACTCCCATGATTCCCACGTGTTGTGGGAGGGACCCAGTAGGAGATAATTGAATCATGGGGGCAAGTCTTTCCTATGCTGTCCTCGTGATAGTGAATAAGTCTCATGAAATCTGATGGTTTTAAAAATGGGAGTTTCCCTGCACAAGCTCTCTTTACCTTCTGCCATCCATGTAAGATGTGACTTGCTCCTTCTTGTCTTCCACCATGATTGTGAGGACTCCCCAGCCATGTAGAACTGTAAATCCATTAAACTTCTCTTTATAAATTTCCCAGTCTCAGGTATGTCTTTATTATTAGCATGAAAACAGACTAATAAAGCATATGAGTCCATGTTAATACAAATAAATGACTAAATAAATAAATAGATTAAGAGGACATAGGCAAATCCGTGTAAAATAATTCCAAAAAATTATATAGATACTCTCTATTCACAGATGTGAAACTTAACTTTCTTTTCTTCAAGTGTGGGCTGCATAAAGTGATTTCCTTCCAAAAAATTAAGTATGTAAATGGAGAAAATGATAGTAACTTTACAGTGGAGAAACATGACAGGCACAGTGCCATCCAGATGAAGGTTAATCTCAGTTGTAATAAGTGATATAGACAGTATGTTTCTTTGATGTGATGTGATGAGAATGGCACTTTACCTCTCTGATTTTCCTTCCCCTAAAATGATAATTATTATCTAACATTGAGGGGAAAAATCTAAGCAAACCCAAATTTAAAGGCATTCTGTAAAATACCTTCCCAGTATTTCTTAAAACTATCAAAGTCATCAAAAAAACTGAGAAATGTCACAGTAGAAGACCCTACACAGAGATGACAATGAAATGTATTGTTATGTCCTGGATGGGATTATGGGAACAAAAAAAGACATTAGCTAAAACCTAAGGAAATCTACATGAAATATAGGCTTTAGTTAATAATAATGTATCAATGTTGATTCATGGTAAATTTATCATACTAATAACTGAAGATGTTAATAATAGGAAAAACTCAGTGTGAGGTGTATTGGAATTCTCTGCTGTATACTTTGCAAATTGTATGTACTTTCCTGTGTATACCTTGTAAATTTCCCTTTTTTTTAAAAAAAAGGGTTATAAATATAATATGACAGTACCTGTATGTAAAGATTTCTTTTCAAACCTATAAGATACTAGAGCTTTTATTAATGGCCCTATATTTATTAAGAGAGGGTTAACTGTTTTATTGATTGTTATTGTTATAATTGTGGAATGATTTATTTTGAAAATATTTTTTAAAGATATCTTTTCAAAAATCTAGGAAAATAACACATAAATCTGCAACAATGAGCACTGCTGTAAAATTTTAGGAATCGATAAACCCTGCTGAGTTGTTGGGTTCATTCTACCATCTGTTCCAACTATTTTTCAAAAAATCTGTTTTAATAGATTACTAAATATGTCTCCAAAGCTCATATCCCACAGGCAATAAAGATCCTGGAGATTTCTAAGCATAAAAATAATTGTGTTACAACTTTATTAATTTCAATCCAGGTTGTGGCAATTAGCTCAGATCTGGTAAAAATTGGTCTTATTATTATTCTCTTTATGTAGATGGCCAATAGTGTTCAGTTATTAATCTATTTCCTTTCACTGTTTAAAGTATCACTTTCTAACTTTTATATCATGCCTTCTATGGATCTTCTATTTTCTGTACTAAGCAATAATATCCAAGTCACAATTCTGCTATCCAAATTTCATCTGAGAGAATATTTTAAGGAGAGCCCTGCTATGAACTAAGTGCTGATGTCCCTTGAAATTCATATGTTGAAACCTTTATCCCCTGTGATGGTATTTGAAGATGGGGCCTTTGGGAGGTAATGAGGTCATAAGGACAAAGCACTCATTAATAGGATAACACCATTTTAAAGAGATAGGAGAAAGATAATCTTTCTTTTTACTGTATGAGGATACAGCAAGAAGTTGGCCATCTACTAACTATAAAGAGAGCCCTCAACAGTAACTGAATCTGCTGGTATCTTGATCTTGAACTTCTCAGCCTCTAGAACTGTGAGAAATATTTTCTGTTATTTAAGACACTCAGTCTATAGTGGTAGTTATAGCAGCCTGAACTGACTAAAACAAAGCTCTGACACTAGTACTAAAATATGGGACATAGAGTTAAATCATGATCTGTTTCCCATTTGCATCTGTGTCTAACAAAGATTCTAGGTGATTATATCTTGAATAACTAAGGTAAGATCTCTCTTAACAATCTTGAGTACATTAGGAATACTTACAAGAGTGTAAGACACATATATTCAAAATATTGAGTTACAGACCAAACTCAGAACCGTGTGTAGAGATGGTTGAAATCAATTTGGAAAGAGTTGACACCTTAAGAATATTATGTCTCCAATTCATGAAGATGGCTGGCTAACACCACTTCATGTATACTTCATCTACTTACAAGAACCAAAATAGTGTGTACATAACTGCACTTTGGATCTATTGTCAAAGAGAGAGCATGGTAGTTCAACAGAAAAGTGATAGAAAACATTAAAACTATAAAGGATAAAGAAACAAGCAGCATACTTGGCCAGGACTAGCTGGGAACCAGGAATGACTCCCCAATATGGGAAAGAGGTGCATGAGAATCTTTCTGTGGTCTAGTTTCCTACTGGGGAATCAAACAATCAAGGCCACAGGGAGCTCCATTACCCGCCCAAGCTTTGAAACTAACTTAGGGAGCAGCTGGGAGACTATGAGAAAGATCTGCTCCAGGGAAAGAACTCACATTGGTTCCCAGACCCTTTCTGAAACCTAAGCAGCTACAGCAAGATGCCATTTTTTATTCTAGCTTTAAACAGACTGTGTTCTGTCTTGAGAACCAGCATCATCAGTCCTAGGCATTATCAAAACTCATGCTATTGATTGCACACCTGGGATATAAGTTGGGGGTGGGCTCTTACAGCAAGAACTTGGAAATGACTGTGGATTGGGCTTTTACTGCTGGTGGTGGGAAAGGGGTTTATCCTCTGGAGATTGAGGGGGAATCAAGCTGCCATGAATTATTGATCTTGAACTGGGTGGGCACTCTTAAGGCCTGGGCCTGAGTTGTGAGCATGGTGCAGACTTCTAGGTATGACAGATACCCTGGGTCCACTGCAATAACCTGGACTGGGGAATGAGCTCCATTGAGACGGGCATGACAAGGACATGTGTCCCCCACTCACGAGCCAAGACTGTGGCCACTGGAGCTGGCTGCACCCTACCCATGGCGGGACCTTAGTGTAGCACCTACTGCCCTTAACCCTAGCAATCAACCAGAGGCCTAAGGATCACTTTGCAGCATGTGCTCCGCATTGTGAGGCCTGAGCTTAAGCCTGCCCAGTCCAGCTCTACCTGGCTTCATTTCCACTCTTAAGACAATACAGGGTTGTCTGTTGTCTGAGGGACTGGACATTCCAATCCACCAACCAAGCACTCCTTCTGGGGCACTGAGGTTGGACCTGTACATCCCACCACTTCCACCTCAGCTGTCTCCTACCTGCAACTGCCATACATGTGCTGGTCTAGGGGCCAGCCTGCACAGCCCACTGCAACCACTACCAACACAAGCACACATTGCTTGGGATCTAGAAGAGAATGTTACCACTGCTACTGCCATTGCTCATACCGCACTAGCAACCCAGGGGCTCAAGAGAATACTCACACACCTGATATACTACTACCATAACTGGCATCTGGGAAAGCCACCCAGAAGCCCAATAATCAGCTGGCCTGGAAATGCCAACATAGGTGCCCATGTACACTGCCCCAGATTACAAGAATAGAAATGCCTAGCTCTCCAATGCCAGTGCTGAATCCTGAAGATAGGCTCATCTGGCATTGCAGTCCCCAGCACAACTCTTCCACAGCCTCCACTATTAATTCCACTCTAACATGCCAAGGAAACCACAGATGCCACTGATGCTGTTTATAGCAAGGAAATAATATGGAGACTTTACTGCTACATGCATTCAGAAGGAAAGCCAAAGGGTCCTACCCAGCCAATACCATTGACACATCTTCAGAAATAGTCCCCCTTGAACAAAAGTAAACTCAAAAATAGGAAAAAGCGACTGTTACACTACATGTGCAGAAATCGATGTAAAGACACAGCAAACATGAAAAAGCAGGACATGTGACACCCTAAAGAAACACAATAATTCTCTAGCAATAGATTTTGATCAAAATGAAGTTCTCAAAATCTCAGATAAAAAATTTAAAATATTTATTTTAAAGAAGCTCAATAAGATGAAAAAGAAATCTGAATACCAATAGAAAGAACAAAAAAAAATCAATTCAAATTGTAAATAAGAAATTTACCAAGGGGCTAGTTCTTAAATAAAAACTGAAATTCTGTAACTACAAAGAAATTACTGATGGGAGCCCAAAATACACTTGAAAGCCTCAATAATAAACTAGGCCTTGCAGAAGGAAGAATTTCACAATTGGAAGACAGTTTATTTGAAATAATTTAGTCAAACAAAAATAAAGAAAAAGAATTTTAAAAAGTGAACAAAGAAAACTTCAAGAAGTTTGAGACAAGATAAAGCAACTACATTTATGAATTATGATTATCTACATGGGTAATAAGAGAACTAAAGGTTTAAAAAGTCTATTTGATGACATAACAAATGAAAAATTCCCTAGAATATCGAGAGAGTTAGAGATCCATATACAGGAGGCTCATTAGTCACCAAGAAAATACAAGGCCAAAAGGATTTGCTATGACATATTATAATCAGACTGTCTAAAGTCAAAGAGCAAGTTATAAAATCAGCAAGAGAAATGTGTCCAGTCACCTGTAAGAGAAATACCATCAGACTAACAGCAGACTTCTCAGCAGAAACCTTATAGGTCAAAAAAAGAATGGGATATATTCTAAGTGAATATATATACATATATTTGAAGTGCCAAAAAATCCTTTTTAGCTAAGAATTATATACCCAGGTAAGAATATATTTAGCTAAGAATTAAATATCCAGCAAGATTAAACTTCATAAATGAAGAAGAAATAAAGCCTTTCCCAAACAAGCAAATGCTGAAGGAATTCATCACCACCAGACCTGTCCTGCAAGAAATGCTTCAAGGTGTCCTAAACGTGAAAGCAAAGGAAAAATTATTTAAAAAATGGAATTATAAATCTCACTGGTAAAACAATTTCACCAAGGAGGAAAAGAAAGGAATCAAATGGCACCACTGTAGAATTCCATCAAACCACAATGAGAAACGTTAAGTGAAAAAGAAACCAAGAATTTATAAAACAACTAAAAAATTTAACAATATGAAAGAAGCAAAACTTCCCATATCAATAATAATCTTGAATGTAAATAGTTTAAATGCTCCACTTATAAGTTCTAGATTGGCTAAATGCATAGAAAAAGAAAAAAACATGATCCAACTGTATATTGCCTAAAAGAAACTCACTTTAGCAGTAAAGACACATATAGACTGAAAGCAACGAGGTGAAAAAAGATATTCCATAAAAATGGAAACAAAACTGAGCCAGGCGTGGGAATGATGAGGGGTGTGTGGACAAGTGAATTCAGGGTTCAGACACTGCACACAGCCTGGCACGCTGGCTGCTGGAGCAGGGCAGGCAGCTCAATGTGCCAGCACAGGTGCCAGCACTGTGGGGGGCTGCGGGTCACAGCCCTGATTACAGGAGCCTCTAGGTCTGGGCTCCCCAAAGGACCACAGATCTTTTCTCCTTCTCATTGCCCGCAATGTGGTGAGTGGGGGAGGCATGTTTCAGCCATGTTTGTGTTATAGCTCTTTTAGTCCTGCCATTCAGCAGGTCACAAGTTCTTGTCTCACATCCAAGAAGAATAAAGTGCACAGACAACAGGGGGTGAGCAAGGTGGAGAGGAGTTGAATTGAGCAACAGAACAGGTCTCAGAAGATCTGAAGTGGGTAGCTCCTTTCCGTAGGCAGGTCGTCCAGATGAGTGTCTAGCTCTTAGTGGAGAAGAGCCCAACAGCGAGTAGCTTCTTTCCATAGGCAGGTCATCCAGATGTCTGTGTGAGTCTGGCTGAGACTAATGTTTTTATGGACTTCAGAAGGGAGGAAGTGTGTGCTGATTGGTCCATGGGAAACCATGGGCAGCCCTGGAAAAATCACCGTAAGTTCTCACTCCAGGCAGTGGACTTCACCTGGAATTGACAGCCCCACACCCATGTTTCAGGCTATTCCTGGCTTGAAGGTAGGGCTTCACCAGAAACTTGCCTCTTTCCACCCAGGAGCCTGTCTGCCTCCTGCTGCCATCAACATGTCATCCACGGCACCCAGGCTGTTTGTGCTAAGGGATGTCTGCAGTCCTGCACCAAGCTGCCCTCAGCCCCCACTGGCCTCCCTTCCTGAGCTCGTTGGTGCCCAATGTTTCAGACAGGGCTGAGGTGACAGGGGAGCTGGTGTGTCAATGCTGCCCTGAGCATGCATACACCCAGACGGCGCACAACAGCACCTGGGCTCGGCTTCAACTTTGCTCTGAAATTCAAGCAAGCACCAGGAGTGCGGAGAAACCAGGCAGTGCGAGTAGGCACTTCTGAGCCTGCAGGGGCAGTGGGTACTTCCTAGGCTCCCGAGAGTACAGGGATGCATGGGTCTGCAGCCATGGCTGGGTGGTTGCAGCTGCGCCCAGGAGAGTAGGGCTCCCACCTGTTCCTGGCTCCCACCAGCTCTGTGAAGTGTGCAGCCAGTGTCTTCACAGCAGCCACTTCAGACATGCCACCACTTCCATCAATAGTATTGGAAGAAAAATATATGCATAGTTCGATGGGAAAAAATAGAGAACCCAGAAACAGACACATATTTACAGCCAAATTATCTTTGCCAAAGCTGACAAAAATACACTGGGGAAAGGACACCCTCTCCAATAAGTGGTGTTGGGAAAACTGGATTCTTATATGCAGAAGAATAAAATTTGACCTCTACCTCTCACCATATACAAAAATCAACTCAAGATCAATTAAATACTTAATTTTAAGACCAGAAAGTACAACAATACTAGAAGAAAATATAGAGAAAACTCTTCTGGATAATGGTCTAAGCAAAAACTTTATAATAAGACTGCAAAAGCTTAGGCAACAAAAGCAGAAATAGATAAATGGGACTTAATTACACTAAAATGCTTCTGCATAGCAAAATAATCAACAGAGTGAAGAGACAATCTGTTGTATGAGGGGAAATATTTTCAAACTATTCATCTGATAAGGGACTAAGCAACCAGAATATACAAATCAAACAGCTCAACAACAAAAATAAGTCTATTAAAAAGTGGGCAAGGTATAGAATAGACTTTTTTAAAATGACATACAGATGTCCAGCAGGTATATAAAAAATTTATCAACATTACTGTCATCAGGAAAATGCAAATAAATACCACAGTGGTATATCACGTTACACCAGTCAGAATGGTTATTGTTTAAAAAGACAAAAATATCTGAAGATGGCGAGAACATGGAGAAAAGGTAACACTTATACACTGTTGGTGGGAATATAATTTAGTACAGTCTTTATAAAACAACGTATGGATATTTCTCAAAGAACTAAAAATAGAACTATAGTATGATTCTGCAATCTCACTACTGGGTATGTACCCAAAGGGAAAGAAATCATTAGCTAGAAAACATATCTGCACTAGTATGTTTACCACAGCATTATTCACAACTGCAATGATATGGAATCAACCTAAGTGTCCATTAACAGATGTTGGATAAAGAAAATGTGGTATATATGTACTATGGAATACTACTGAGCCAAAAAAATTAAATTATGTCTTTTGCAGCAACATGAATAGAACTGGAGGTAATTTTCTTAAGCCAAACAACCCAGGCACAGAAAGACAGATATCACATATTCTCTCTTATAATTATGTGGTTAAAATGGGTTCATGTGAATGTACAGAGTGAAATGATAGCTAATGGAAACTCAGAAGAATGGGGAGTGGGAGAGGGGAGGATGAATATAAGTCAGTGTGTTATTTGGGTTATGGACACCCTAAAAGCACTGACTTGACCACTATCCAACCTATGCATGCAACAAAATTGCACATGTATTCCATACAGTTATACAAATTTAAAAAAACTCAATTAAATTTTTGAATTAATTAATTAGGCTTTGAATTCTTTTCCTGTGACTGCTAAAATAATTTACCACATGATTGCTGGCTTAAAAAAAATCCCAGAAATGTATTATCTCACAGTTCTGGAGATTATAAGTCTGAAATCAAGATTGTAGCAGGGCTCTGCTCCCTACAAACATTCTAGGAAAAAATTCTTCCTTTCCTCTTCGAGGTTCTGGTTGCCCCAGGTGTCCCTTGGCACGTGATGGCATAAATCAGATCTCAGCCTCTATTGAATAACTCTAATATGTCCCACCTGATAACTGTGTATAATTCTTTGTATACATTGTTGTATTATATTGGTAATATTTAACTAAAGATTTCACATTTATGTCCATGAGATATATTGGTCCATAGTTGTTCTTCTTGTAATATTTTTGTTTGGTTTTGGTATTAGGATAATACAGGCCTCATGGAATGCATTAGGGCATTTCACCCCAATTTTGTCTTCTGAAACTGATCATAGAGAATTAATGTAGTTTCTTCTTTAAATATTTAGTAGGATTTGCAAGTAAAATCGTATGGACCTGATATTTTGTTCTGTTTTATTTTTGTAAGGTAATTATTAATCAATTTCCTTAATAAATACAGCCCTACTCACATTATAGATTTCTTATATTATAAATTTTGAGAGTTTGTGTTTTCTAAGAAATTTGTTTATTTAAGCCAAGTTATTTAATTTCTGGGCACAAAGTTGTTCACAGTATTATAATATTATCTTTTTAGTAGCCACTAAATCCTTAGTAAAAGCCCTTGTTTATTTATGATATTAGCACTTTGTTTATCTCTCTATATATACATCTTTTATTTGTTACCCTGGTAAAGATTTATCAGTTTTGTTGACCTTTCTCAAAAGAAAAAAACATTTTTTGTTTTTATTCACTTTCTCTATTGATTTCCTGTTTTCAATTACATTGACTTCTAGTCTAACCTTTATTATCTCTTTTCTCCTTCTTTAGTTTCATATTTTTCTTAATGTGCTACCTTAGACTGTTGATTTTTATAACTTTCTTCTTTTCTAATATACACTCAATGATATAAATTTTCCTTCAAGCAATACTGTCATTGCAGCTAATAAGTTTTGGAAAGTCTTGTTTTCATTTTCATTTAGTTCCAATGTTAAAATTTCCCTGGAGGCTTTTTTTAATACTGTATTATGTGGAAGTGTGTGTTTAATCTTCAAATATTTGAAGATTTGCCAGCTATCTTATTCTTCTTGATTTCTAGTTTAATTGCATTGTGTTTTGAGAACATGCTTTGTACCTTTGTATATTTTCTATTCTTTTACATTTGTGAAGGTATATTTTTATGACCGAGAATGTGGTCTGTTTTCATGAATGATCCATGTCAGCTTGAAAAAAAATTATATTTTTTTGTTATTGGATGAAGTATTCTGTAAGTATCCTTTAGACACCCTTTATTATTGGGGGTGCTGTTCACTTCCTCTCTAACCTTACTGATTTTCTGCTCACTGGATCTATCAATTACTAACAGAGAGATGTTAACGTCTTCAACTTTAATTGTGAATTTGCCTATTCCTTTTTACAGATTTCATCACTTTTGGACTCAGGTATTCTGACACTGTTGTTAGGTGCATGCATGCTAAAGATTGTTATGCATTCTTACAAAATTAACCTCTTTATTAATGCTCCTATTTATCTGTGATAATTTCCTTGTCCTGAATTCTACTTTTTCTGCAATTATGCAGCTACTCCAGTGTTTTTTACACAAGTGTTAGTATAATATTTTTTTCTTCATCCTTTTATGTTAATCTGTCTGTGTATATATTTAAGATAGGTTTCTTGTAGATGGCATATAATTGTGTATTGGCTTTTGTTTGTTTGTTTCCATTCTGACAGTCTCTGACTCTGGTGTATTTGAGTCATTTTTTACTGTCCCTCCTTTTACTGCCTTCTTTATTCTTAATAGAGCATTTTAATGTGTTTTCATTTTCTCTCCTTTCATAGAACATAATTTATATTTAAAGATATTTACACAGTCCAATCGTGTCCTGAAAAGAAAATACAAAATAAAAGAAAGAAATAAACATGTTTAATTATTGCCCTAGAGTTTGCAATATACGTTTACAACTACTCTAAGTTAACTCTTTTCTTTTTCCCCCTCCCCACCGAGACAGAGTCTCGCTCTGCCGCCCAGGCTGGAGTGCAGTGGCCTGATCTCAGATCTCAGCTCACTGCAAGCTCCGCCTCCTGGGTTCACGCCATTCTCCTGCCTCAGCCTCCTGAGTAGCTGGGATTACAGGCGCCTGCCACCACGCCCGGCTAATTTTTTGTATTTTTTAGTAGAGAAGGGATTTCACCATGTTAGCCAGGATGGTCTCGATCTCCTGACCTTGTGATCCGCCCGCCTCGGCCTCCCAAAGTGCTGGGATTACAAGTGTGAGCCACCGTGCCTGGCCTACTCTAAGTTAACTCTTACATTATAACCTACTGATTCACAGGTAGCACTGGTGTAACATTATTGCCATTCATTTTATTTATCTATATGCTATAATTACCTGAAATATTGATGGTCTTATTACTTTGAACAAACATTACTCTATTAGATGCACTAGGAGTAATAAAAATAAAATATTTCACTTTACGTTCATTTGTCCCTTCTCCATATTTTCTCTCTACATAGATTCAAGTTTCTGACCTATATCACTTTTCTTGTCTCTGAAGTACTTCTTTTTAACGTTTCTTGCATGACCTGTCTACTGGCAACAAATTCCTTCAGATGTTTCCTTCACTCTTGAAGAATATTTTTTTGTAGAAGTCTGATGCAACTTCTCATCCTTGTTCCTCTATTTGTAAAGTGTTTGTTTTTAATATTTTCACTTTGTTTTTGTTTCAGTTTGCGTATGATGTGCCTTGCTGTAAATTTTTGGTATTTATACTGCTTGGTGTTTTCTAAACTAACTTGGTATTGGTTGTAATATCTCCAGTTTCATTTCTAATTGAGCTCATTTTGATCTTTTCCCTTATTTTCCTGGTTAATCTCACTAAATGTCTATCAATTTTGTTTATCTTTTCAGAGAGCCAGCTTTTTGTTTCATTTATCTTTTGTACTTTTTTTTTCAATTTCATTTAGTTCTCTGATCTTTGTTATTTCGTTTCTTCTGTGTTTTTTTTGGGGGGGGGCGGTGGGTATTGATTTGTTCTTGCTTTTCCAGTTCCTTGAGATGTATTGTTAAATTGTTAATTTAAAATCTTTCTACTTTTTTTGACATAGGCATTTAATGCTATAACCTTCCCTCCCTCTTAGCACTGTTTCTGCTGCATTCCACAGGGTTAGTATGTTGTGTTTTCATTTTGATTTGTTTCAAAAAGGTGTTCATAGTAGGCTTGAATGATCTTTTGTATTTCTGTGGTATTAAGCCTGTACTAGTGGTGATATGTATTAGTGGTAATATGCCTGTATTAGTCCGGATTCTCTAGAGGGACAGGACTAATAGAATATACATGTTCGTAAAAGGGAGTTTATTAAGGAGAATTGACTCACACAATCACAAGGTAAAGTCCCAGAATAGGCCCTCTGCAAGTTGAGGAGCAAGAAAGCCAATGGTGGATCAGTATGACTCCCAAAACCTCAAAAGTAGGAAAGCCAACAGTGCAGCCTTCAGTCTGTGGCCAGAGGCCTGAGCTCCCCTTGCAAACCACTGGTGTAAGTCTAAGAGTCCAAAAGCTGAAGAACTTGGCGTGTGATGTTCAAGGGCAAGAAGCATCCAGCATAGGAGAAAGATGAAGGCTGGAAGACTCAGCAAGTTTGCTTTATTCTAGCTTTATTGGCAGTTGATTAGATGGTATCCACCCACATTGTGGGTAGTTGTGCAACTAGCAGTTCACTGACTAAAATGTTAATCTCCTTTGGCAACATCCTCACAGACATACCCAGGAACAATACTTTTCATCCTTCAATCCAATCAAGTTGACACTCAATATTAACCATCACACAGCCCTGGGGTTTTCGTATATAGTAGAATGCTTTGCAGAAGTGGTACATATCACTTCCAGTCACATTTCATGGCCACACCTTGTCACATGGCTTCTCCCAAACACAAGAAAGCCAGAATTATAATCTGTCTTATGCCCAGAAATCAGAGAGTTAGAAATATTTGTTTATGTCACTTACCACCAAAAAGTAAAATAATGGTAGAGAATCTAATGACACACAAGCATTTTCATTTCCACCATAACAACTCTGCATTTGATGGTCTAAAATCATGTCAGTATAAAGAAAAATCCTTCTAATATTAGTGGACAAATATTGGAAGCTGATACTGTCAGCTGGAATTTCGGGTCCTTTTGCCAAAATGACAATAAGGAAGAAAAAGGAGTTACTGACCTGCCTCAAATCAAGTTGATATCTGCTTTTTGGTATGGAAAATGTATAAGTAGAAACCAGTTATATTCCCATATAAAAATAGGACCTCCAAAATTAGGACAGAAGTTGGCAGACGTTTCCTGTAAAGGGCCAAATGGTGAATACTTAGGCATTGTGAGGTATAAGTCTCGGCAGCAACTACTTAACTTTGCCATTGGTAGTGATAAAGTAGCCTTTGACAATAATGGGCATGACTGTATTCCAATAAAACTTTAGATGGAAATTCTGATTTCCCCATCTACTGTGGTTTGCTAACTCCTGTCATAGATCTTTAAGGAATGAAGATTTACAAATGTTTTTTGTGGGAATATTTTGCAATTTTATAACTTAAATAGGGGTGAGCCATAGTAGTTATTAATTTTTCTGCTTTGTACTTTTTTCACTGTTTTTCTTTTCCTTTCTCTACTTCCTCAACTTCTTATAATTGACTTTATTTTTGCTTCCACACTGAAGACACATTCACTCCATTTGCTAAGAGATTTGTAGCTGACACTGACAGTGCTTAAGCTCCTCTAGTAACTCCATTCAATGTGGGTTAGTAATTAGTCACCCTTCTAGACTTGTTTACTTCCATCTGTCAGACTTAATTTCTTGTAAAATATAAAATACATGGTGCTATTTTAATATCAACTCAAACATCATTGAGGCAGCAACTTCAATTGCTCAAATACTTATAATGGCCTAGTCTAACACTATCTTTTATGAGTTGAACAAAAGAGAAGCATGAACTTGTAGTGGGGCCCTATATTTATATACAAATATTGGGCTTATATAGGGAATTGTGGTTTATTTGATTGTATACTTGACTAAATCAAGAAACAAGTTCTCTCTCTTATATCTGAGTCCTCTTAGTCCAGAGTACTACGGGCATTGTAGGGACAGCTGACTCACTGCTGTGATTTTAAAATATCATAATATCTTCCATTTTAAACACTCTATTTAGTAATTTGTAAATACATAGCTTTAAAGGATTTCTGCTTCTCTCTTTCTTCCCAAATTGGCATCTGTATTAAAGGAAAGCTTACTTGCCTCCACTTCCAAGAGATGGTGCCCTTGGAGCCAAATGTTCACCCTTTTTTCTTCCTCTGGGGCTTTGGTAGTATCTGTGGCAATATGTCATATTAAATACCAGGTTCCCTGCCAGCTTCTGCTGATCAGCTCTGGCCGACCCTGCAGGTTTTTTGTGATTCAGTCATATTTTCTATTTTATGTATGACTTATGCCATCCTACCCCACAGCCTCCACTCTGGGGTCACCTTACCCCTTACCTCAGTGGGGGATCATCACAATAACAGGTCCATTGCCACTTTCTGTGTCTCTCTCAAGGAGCACATAGAAAAAAAGGGAAAACCTCTCCTTTCTAAATTACAGGAGCTTGGGGAAATTTGAGGCATAAATCCTGGTAGCAAATGTCTCTGTTGAGCCTGCTCCAGATTGACAGAGACACATTCTAAAAGGTCTTCTCACAGAATCCCAAATGGGGAAGACGGGGCAAATATCTATTGTATTTGTTTGCTGGGGCTGCCATAACAAAGTTCCACAGACTGGATGGCTGAAACAACAGAAATGATTTTCTCACGGTTCTGGGGGCTGGAAGTCCACGATCAAGGTGTTAGCCATGTTAGTTTCTCAGGTGACCTCTCTCCTTGGCTTGCAGACAGCTGCTCTCTTAGTGTCTCTGACATGGTCATCCCTCTGTGCATGCATGCACCTGGTGTCTCTTTGTATGTCCAAATTTCCTGTTGTTACAAGGCCATCAATAAGACTAAATTAGAGCCTACACTAAGGACTTTATTTAAACATAATTACCTATTTAACGGCTCATGTCTATATACAGTCACATTCTGAGGTACTGGGAGTTAGGGCTTCAACATGTGAGTTTGGAAGAAACACAATTTAGCCCATAACATCTGTCTGTCTCTATGTATCTATGTATGTATGTATGTATGTATGTATGTATGTATGTATGTATGTATGTATCTATCTATCTATCAATCAATCATATATCTCTAGTCATTTCTGTTCTCTTAACCCCAATAGCAGGCATTTTGATCTAAAAAGGGCCTTATATTTTTTATTTTCCTTTCTCCATTTTTTCACCTCTCTCATTCTAGGAACCACTAAACTTTAAAAAATTCCCCTCTTCCCTCTTGATTCCCAGTGCCATACCCTTCTCTTTCCACTTACCTAGAAATACGGAGATAGGGGAATGTAAAATATGCACTGACAATATTATTATAATTACACATCTCTACTTCTTGAGATAAAAGATTAGATATGAAGATATAAAGCAAGTTTCATATTTATAAAATATTTCTGATGAATTAAAACTTTTGAAATAGTGTACAAATTAGAAAAATAATATATTAGCAATCTATAAAACATAGTAAATGCAGATATAAATTGGAAATAAGCAATACATATTTTCTAAACATTTTTGCTTTAAATACCTTTAAAGTTCCAAGAATTATATGTTTTATAATATTGAAAAGGATTATAGACCATATAAAATAATTCTGCAAATCTCCAGAGGAATTACACATTTTCCCCTTGAGTAAATAATGTTCATTTTAATCTCCCGTGTATGGTTTCCTATAACATTCTACATGGCTTCCTCACATCTCACAGGTATTTTTAAACATAGTTTAAAGTTTATTGTACACCGAGGTGTTCAGTAATTAAACTTGCCTCAAACACTGAATTGAATTTTGTGAGAAATATACAAGAAAGATTAAAACTAACAATGAAGATTTTAAAAATATAAAGCTATCAGATCTAACTCTACCTCAGAAATTTTCATCTTTATTGTTAAGTATTGTGCAAATGCCTTAAACTGAATTTAACTTAATAAGAAAATTAGTCTCATCCTATCAAGAATAAAATTAATTAAACTCCGATGATAGTAGATTCACTTAACTAAGAATAATTTTGACTACAAGCTTAAAGTTTCCAGTAAGGGTAAATGTTTGAGTTCAGGCTAATACTAAAACTAACCAAGAGGCTTTACCTAACAAGACAAATAACGATAGTCATATTTCAGTGACAATCTCTGTATAAAATTATCCTGATATTATTTTACCGAAAATTCCTGGATTTTGCATATCACCTTAAATGCACCTAAATGTTTTAAAAGGATACAAAATCACAAAGAGAAGCATAAAGATTTTCTACCTGTTTCTAAAGTAGAGAATTGTTAATAATAGGAAATGAAACCCACCATTATTCAATAGAAGATTGCAGAGCTTTCAAAATCTTATAAACAACCAAGGAAATATAATTTGTATTAAAGTTTATCATATGCAACTCTTGCTAAGATAAAGGTAGACATAGATGACAAAAAGATAATGAGATAGATGGCTAGATGATAGAGCATAGGTAGTTTAGTAGGCAGTTAAATAGCTAGGTAGAGAGACAGATGGTTGAATACATAAGTATGTAAGAGAAGAAGAAGCTGAAGTAAAACGCTCTGAGAATGTTTTCAAAACATGTATACTCCTAAATACATAAATAAATCTGTTATGAACAAGAGGAAACAACCCGATGGTGGTGAAGGGTCAATATTGAAAAGTGGAAGTATTAGAATGAGTGTATAAGGGCTGGACTTGGTCACAATATCATTTACAGAGACCTTGAGATTTCAGTTTTTCTAAAGATACCTCTTCTTCAGTAAGTATTCTACACTAATGTGTGGGATATTTGTTTAAAAATGATCATTTTCCCCTGGATGTGTCATTTCTTTTTCACTGGGCTATCAATAGTTTCCTCAATCAAACAGCACTTCTTTGTCAGTGAAATGATAGGTGTGATATTTTCTGATGGAATATCGATGTCTATAAAATGGCTAGAAAGTAATGCCCACCTTTCCTTTGGGGCTATTACATGGATCGTCAGTAGCTTGCATATACTCTCCAGGCTTCCTGAAATATTGATTGGAGTAATGGGTTTTTATTGATGTGTCATTTTTCCACAAGACAAATTAGAGGTCTCAAGAACCAAACTGAATGTGCTTTGGAGGCTACTAATGGGAGGGGCCTTATGGCAGACAGATAAACCTAGAGGGGTCTAGAGGTCTTCCAAATAATATTACTAAGTCATCAACTTTGGCAATCAGTTGGCATCTTCAAAACCATATCCTGGGAAGTTTTCTCGTTGCTGCCTTTTCCGCTTTCACGCTAAGTCCAACAATTCACATTTCTGCCTTTCTCCTCCTCATCCTGCCTTTACTCATAATTCTATATGTCCAGCCTGAGGTTACTGTTCTCCTGTTCCCCTCTTAAACAAATGTACTTTATCGTCTCAAATATGTTATTTCAACTTATAATTGCTTGATCAGAATTCAGTGGCTGTTTAACAAGAACATACCCCTCCCTTGATAGAGATATTTTGGCCCTGCACCAATACTTCCTAAGCCTGGAATCTATAAAGACATTTCAGGCATTTGGACCTCCTATTTTCTGTCCCACAGAGGAACAGAAAGCACTAAAATACGTTTCTATTTAGAGATACTTCTCTGCACCGGCTTGTGAAACAACGATGTTTTTACTCTTTTCTCCATATTTATTATCTGCCTAGAAACTGAGAGTATCGATATCTTTTATTCCCCAAAGCTGTCTGCTAAATATCAACTGAACATTGTGTGTGTATGTGTGTGGAGGGGGTGTGGGGGTGTGGGTGTGGGTGTGTGCTATATATATATTTGCACATATGTATGTATGTGCATGCACACATATGTGTGTGCATGGAGAAAGTGAGGGAGCAGCAGGGTAAGTTATTCTTGTAACTATAAATCCTAACACTTGATCCCCAGCTCAGCCTCTAGCCACTACTAAATTTCAGATCAAATTAATAACATTGCTTTCACTGCTTCCTTCTTAATCTCTCTCAATAGCCCAGAAATAGACTTGTTAAATATTAAAAGGTTGAACTTCTCTACTGGGGGCAAGACAGAAGAGAGAGGAGAGAAATTCTGTGCATAATAGTAAAGTCAAAGTTAATGAATCTGTGATTTCACAAAGGTTAAAACCTACATTCTCCATGTAACAATGCCTCAGAAAATTCTCCAGTCCTTGCCATTCCTGACTCACTACCCACTTCCCCCACCCCCAAATGTACTAAAAACTGGTTTATATCAGGGACTAATTAATGGAGAAATATTTTTATATTAAAGAATTGGGAAGTTATTTAGTCTATCAACTTATAAAAATGTCGGTGGTGAGTAGATATAATGTCGCAATATATTAAATATAATAGTTATTTAATTTCAGTGTTGATCTTGCTTTCTTTTGTAGAAGGTTCATTTTTAACACAATTTGGTTCACACATTTTGTCTCTTTCCTAGAATAAATATTAGTGTTTCTGCCTTTTTGGTTTGCTAAAAGTGCTAGCTCTGCAATCACCAGTGTCCTAATACCAATATTTTACTGGACTTCGGGAATCATTTTATGTAGTTATCACCATGTGCTGCTCTTTAAAAAAAGAAAAAGCCATGCCAACATTTGTATAGCATGTAGAGACCTAAAGAACCCTATGTGGTGCTTTTTATTCTGACTGATTTTGGGTATATAACAGCTTTCTGATGGATAAAAATCAAGCAAGTAATTTTGCTTTACCAAATAGCTCTCAATGAAAATGATCATTCTATTTCCTTACAGGAAAAGAAAGGAGGTCCCAGGGGATTTTTTTTTTCCGTTATGTCTGTCTATTCACTTAATCTCTTACCAAATAAGCTTATAGAAATCTGAGAACTGATTCTGCCCACTCCCAGTACACACATTTTATTCAAACACATCAATAAGCCACTCACCTAGGAAAAAACAATGTGAACTTAACATATAAAAATATATATATATGTGTATATGATCTTCGCCCATATTCATATGGTCTTATTTTAAAAAATAGAAACAAGTGCAAATTCAACTTTGCACATTTAAACTTTTGCTCAACGAAATGTGAACATTTTTGTATTTCTCATTGGAATCTCTTAAAATGTAGCTTCTACGATGGGGTTACATTTAAATGTATTAAACTAATTGCTATTTTTGAACATGTATGCTATTTCTAATTCTCATAATCAAAACAAAACTTAGTGAATATTGTTTCATATAAAGGCATTAGTAGTTCCTAAGAAAAAAAGTATAGAAGGGAAAATTTTGCATGTGGGCCATTTTATATTTTTTGGCACAATCACTAATCCTGGTATTATCATGTTTGATAAAAAATTGTCTTTTCAAAGGAGAAATGTAAAATGATTGATTTTTCTGACTTATTCTAAGTATGAAGTGAAATATATTTTAGCATAATTAATTGCTATATATTTTTAGCCTTTCAAATTGTGTGTACTCATTAACTTTTCCAAGTTTCAGCTGGAACATTCATTGTCTGTATATAACTTTAAGACTGGTTTATGGTCTGTTAGATATGTGACAAATAGTGTCTCTCATATTCTTTTGCTTTCTATGTTTATGCTAGATTTTGTATCATGTTGAAAATGTCACATTTTGATTTCTACCAACTATTTTCTGATATTATATTTTTATTTATATCCAATTTTGAAAACCTCCTTGTGTCCATGAACAGATATATGCATATTCTAATTTATATTTTCTGTAGTTTAATTTAGCTTTTGTTTCTTTTATTTTTGATGTTTGCTCATTTAATGTCTGAAATGTACATTGGTGTAGGATGTAAGGTAGCCATCAAAATGTGAATAATCTATATACTTTGGGAAGTTGTTCTGGTTTTTTAAGTTTTTTCTAGTTATCTGATAGTTTAAAGACCTCTTCATTAATTCCTATTAATCAATATATGTTTACTTGACTTTTTTCAACCAAATCAATGTGTTTACTTCCTTTACAAGACTATTTTTAATTAAATATTTACATTATTTTTACATTAATTTGGTACATATTATCTTTATATTCATGGAAGTTTTTTGGGCATTGCCAAAACTTTTATATACCTCATAAAATTTATATGAGTTTTAGAATTTTCAGTTTTTGTTTTTCAACGTTACCCATACTTTTGATTCCAGAATGGAATCTGAAACTTATGTTCTTTTTTCCTGTTTTACTATATATATTTAAAATGCACAACATGCTGTTTTAATATGCGTGTATTTAGCGAAATAATTACTATAGTGAAGCAAATTAACATGTTCACCTCACATAGTTACTTTTGTGTGTCTGTAGTAAGAGCATGTAAACTCTAATCTCTTAGCAAATCTCTAGTACAAAATTATTAACTATAGTCCTCATGCCATATACTGAATCTCTAGATGTATTCATCCTACATAAATGTACTTTTGTACCCTTTAACCTACATCTCCACATCTCCCCTCCCTTCCTGCTCCTGGTAGTCACAGTTGTACTCTCTGTTTCTATATACCCAGCTTTTTAAAGATTACACATATAAATGGAGTATGCAGTATTTTTCTTTACCTGGCATATTTCTCTTAGTATAATACCCTCCAGGTTTATCTATATTGTTGCAAATGGCAGGATAGCTATCCTTTTAGAGGCTAAATAATATTCCTGTGTGTGTTATATATAAATTTATACCACACATTATATATATATAAATATATATACATACATTATATATATACACACATGTATACAAGTGCCACCATTTCTTTATTCATTTACCCATTGACTGACACCTAAGATTTTTTCATATCTTGGCTATTGTGAATGATGCTGGAATGAACATAGGAGTGCAGATATCTTCATGTGGTGCATATATTTTTTGAGGGTATATTCTTTATTTGAAATTATTGTCATTATGTGAAACCATTTAAAAATGTTATCTATCCACATTTCCCTGTAATAAACCTGACTTGATCACATTTTTAAAATATAATTTTAATTTTGACTTTTTTTTTTTTTTGAGATGGAGTCTCCACCTGCAGCTGGTTGCATGTGACCTCTTGCTCTCCAGTGCAGCCCAAAGAATAAACTGGGAAAGGGACATAACACAGCTATTAGGTGATGGGAGGGTCTGGGGTATTTGCTCATATAACTTACTGATGCCTTCCTTCTTGTTCTACTAAGGCTTAATCCAGATACACCTTTCCTGCTTATTATGGTAAAAAGCTGGGCCTGATAAAATTTATGATTTATTAGGTCTTACAGAACTGGACTCATAATGGGTACTTTTGTATACACTGTCACTTAGAGCACTATGAGCAAACCATCTGTCTCTGCTAGGGCTGTTTCTTAAAAGGAATATAATTTTTTGGTGCAGATAGATGGCCTTGTTCCCAAATCTAAAAAAAATGTTGTGATGCTCTAATTGGATTTTGATATAAGCTCCATATTGTATATTTTTCCGCTATAGATGACTCACCAAAGTATCTGCTGAATTGTATGACCCAACCCAAGCTTCACTACAGCTTGGATCTTTCAAAAAGCCCTTTCCCAACCTGGGGAGCACTCAGAACTGGCTGCCTTCCCTATTACTTGCTGTATCATCCAGAGCATGATTACTATGACAAGGAATCCAGAGCACAGTAATATGTCTTTCAGTTTGAAGAGGAAGTCACAGCACACTCTTGGCCCCTGGTCTCCTAAAACAGAGATTTCCAAATAGTCACAGGATTTATCTCACATTCTCTGGAGCACATTTGTCTTACCAAGACAATCTTTTGCTTATCCTATCCAATTAGCATGATTCCACGGGTGTAATTAATCATTATAATGTTAGTGGGATGTTCAGGTTGTTCAGGTCTCTTCTGACTATGTTATAACAGATGGTGAGCAACTTAACAGAGCCCTGACACAAAACTGTAAGTAAATATTGTTGCCTGTCCCAAGTGAATATGAACTTTTCCTGATGCTTTTTCTAATTTAAATAGAAATTGGTCAAGAAATCAATGGCCAAATACCATGTACCTGAGGTCTTATCAATGTACACGAGCAATGTTATTATGCCTGGCATAGCCTCTCCTATCAGGTTGCTCCTTTGTTGCACTTATGTAACAATCACTCTCTACTGTCATTGCCAGGATTCACACAGTGGCTGCAGAGGTCAGACAAAAGAATTAAATAGAGATCATTAATAGAGACCACATGCCACCCCTGAAGCTTTTTACACTTTAGTTGTGGTATGGGCTGAACTGTGTCCCCTCAAATTTGTATGTTGAAGTCCTTTTAGTAGCCCAGAATGTGATTTCAATTGGATAAAATGCCTTCAAAGAGGTATGTGAAGTAAAATAAGATTCTACGGTAGGTCCTAATACAATATCAATGTTGTCCTTATGGGAAGAAGAGATTTAAACAGGTGTGTGAATGCACAGAGAAAAGACTATTTGAGGACAGTGAGAGAGAGAAGATGGCCATCTGCAGGACAAGGAGAGAGGCCTCAGAAGAAATCAAACCAGCTAATACATTGATGTTGGAGCTTTAGCTTCACGACTGTGAGAAAATAAACTTCTGTTGTTTAAGCAAACCAGCCTGTGGTATTTTGTTATGGTAGCCCTAACAAACTAACACAAGTCGTGATACTTGTCTCTATCATTATTCATATCCACTAAATATTATATGTGGGTTATCATTTTGACTGGGGAAAGGAAGCCATTTCTATTTGGTATTCCCTAGGGAGATAACTGCTATCCCAGAGGCCAATAAACTAAAGTGGGGTTTAAGCAAATTGTCAACTAAATCAATTCCAATTAAACATTTGGAGACTGAAGAAATAACCACTGAGTGGTTTCTCAGACCCATTGGGTTGAATATGAGCCAGGTTCACATTGTAAGGATTTCATTTATTACCTCGCCCTTATCAGCTCTGACTCTACCAATAGGCCCAGGATGATGCTTTGGGGCTCTAGGTATTAATGTTAACTTAGACTCTATGTATAATAATATGAACTATCTGGATATTGCCACTTTACTAGAGGTGTCTTCCACTCAGGAACACAGCCATTTCTTCAGTCTATGGTTTCTGGGTCTGGAAATAGACTTCAGCCTGAGAACAGAATGAGGGAGTATGGCTTCTTGTTTGGGTGCCTGCCATTAATCTCTTGTTCCTAGGTTCTTACCTCTTTCTGGTTGTATGTCTTTGGTAGACTGTTGTTGACTACATGCCTATTTTGTTCTTAGAAACTTCATCCACGCTCTTTGAACCATTTTCTCAATTCCCAGTGGATCAAGCTTACCTATCTTTATGGTGTGACCTTCTGGTTTCTGGTGTTCAGGCTTTCATCACCAGGCTTCTTGGTGGCTTTGTCATTTTCTGCCCTGAATTGGTGGGTTCTCGGTCTCACTGACTTCAAGAATGAGGCCGTGGACCCTCGCGGTGAGTGTTACAGTTCTTAAAGGCTGCGTGTCCGGAGTTTGTTCCTTCTGATGTTCGGATGTGTTCGGAGTTTCTTCCTTCTGGTGGGTTCGTGGTCTTGCTGGCTCAAGAGTGAAGCTGCAGACCTTCGCAGTGAGTGTCACAGCTCATAAAGGCAGTGCAGACCCAAAGAGTGAACAGTAGCAAGATTTACTGCAAAGAGCGAAAGAATAAAGCTTCCACAGTGTGGAAGGGGACCTGAGCAGGTTGTCACTGCTGGCTCCGGCAGCCTGCTTTTATTGCCTTATCTGGCCCCACCCACATCCTGCTGATTGGTCCATTTTACAGAGAGCTGATTGATCTGTTTTACAGAGAGCTGATTGGTCCATTTCAGCAGGGTGCTGATTGGTGTGTTTACAATCCCTGAGCTAGACACAAAAGTTCTCCAAGTTCCTACTAGGTTAGCTAGACACAGAGCACTGATTGGTGCATTTACAAACCTTGAGCTAGACACAGGGTGCTGATTGGTGTGTTTACAAACCTTGAGCTACACACAGAGTGCTGATTGGTGTGTTTACAAACCTTGAGCTACACACAGAGTGCTGATTGGTGTATTTATAATCCGTTAGCTAGGCATAAAGATTCTCCAAGTCCCTACCAGATTAGCTAGCTACAGAGTGCTGATTGGTGCATTTGCAAACCTTGAGCTAGACACAGGGTGCTGATTGGTGTATTTATAATCCGTTAGCTAGGCATAAAGATTCTCCAAGTCCCTACCAGATTAACTAGCTACAGAGTGCTGATTGGTGCATTTGCAAACCTTGAGCTAGACACAGGGTGCTGATTGATGTATTTACAATCCCTTAGATAGACATAAAGGTTCTCTAGGGCCCCACAAGACTCGGGAGCCCAGCTGGCTTCACCCAGTGGATCCCGCACCGGGGCCGCAGGTGGAGCTCCCTGCCAGTCCTGCTCCATGCACCTGCACCCCTCAGCCCTTGGGCGGTGGATGGGACCAGGCACCATGGAGCAGGGAGCCACACTAGTAGGGGAGGCTCCCGATGTGCAGGAGCCCACTGCGTGGTGGGGGAGGCTCAGGCATGGCAGGCTGCAGGTCCCGAGTCCTGCCCCACAGGGAGGCAGCTGAGGCCCGGCAAGAATTCGAGCCTAGCGCCAGCACTGCTGAGGGACTCCACAGCTGCTGGCCCTGGTGCTAAGTCCCTCACTGCACAGGGCGGAGGTGCCGGCCGGCCGGCAGCTTCGAGGGTGGGGCCTGTGGAGTCCACGCCCACCCAGAACTCCCACTAGCCCACAAGCACCACGCCCCTGGTTCCGCCCGCACCTCTCCCTCCACACCTCCCCACCTCCCCTCAAGCTGAGGGAGCCAGCTCTGGCCTCACCCAGCCTAGGGAGGGGCTCCCACAGTGCAGGGGCGGGCTGAAGGGCTCCTCAAGTGCAGCCAGAGTGGGCGCCCAGGCTGAGCAGGCACCAAGAGCCAGTGAGGGCTGCAAGGGCTGCCAGCACGCTGTTACCTCCCAATTTGTTGAGTTTAAACAATTCCCACTTATGTAAATACCTCTCCTTCTGTTGTTCCTGGTTTTCAGAGAATTGCTATTATTGAACTTCTTAGTGGTGCTAGTGCCGCATCACTGGTGCATTCCTGAAGGCCATAGTGAACTGTGCGTTCAGTGAGCCCTTCTGTGGAACATAATCCTTGGGTGGTTTTTCTGGGTTTATATAATATTCCTATTTTAGCATTCCTAATTCCCTTAGCTTCTTTATTCTTTTGACGTCACTCACCTTAGATATCTTTTTTTTTCTAGCCTTCTCAGAGCCTCTCTAGTGGTAAACTTGCTCCATCCGCTGGATTACTTGCCAGGTATCTCAAAAAATGCCCCCATGCCAGTGAATTAATGTTTAATCTACATTTTGCCCTTCTTAATATGGCATCCTCAAAATCCAATCAGTTCATACACTCTGGTTGCCTACTGAAACATACTATTTCACTCTTGTGACTCTGTTAGTGAATAATGTCTTTCTGCCATCGTCAAGTCCAGCATATATTCAGTAATATTATGTTGGGATTTGATCCTAGCTATTGGCCTTGATGTCAGGAGAGGAAGTGGGGAAATCTTATTTGGGGGACACCTGTTGACTTAACAGAGAGAAGTTTCTGCATTATCTACCAACACTGGGTATGTTTTTGTTCCTACTAAAGAAGAATATGTCAGCTCTACAAGCTCTGAAGGCATTTCCCCATCTCATGTTTCAAGAGCACAGGAATTTTCAACCACAGCCCTGATTTTAACATGATAGACCTGCTTTGACTGAGCATTTATATTTTACATGTAAATATCTCTGATACTCTGTGACTCGAACTATCGATTCTTCAGCTTGTTGGGCCATTGTCTGTTCTTTTACAGAGGATAAAGGGTCTCATATTTAGCTTATAACAATTAATGGGCTGGGCACGGCAGCTCACACCTGTAATCCAAGCACTTTGGGAGGTGGAGCGGAGTGGATCACCTGAGGTCAGGAGTTTGAGACCTGCTTGACAAATATGATGAAACTCCATCTCTACTAAAAATACAAAAAATAAGCTGGGTGTGGTGGCATGCGCCTGTAGTCCCAGCTACTTGAGAGGCTGACACAGGAGAATTGCTTGAACCCAGGAGGCGGAGGTAGCAGTGAGTCGAGATCACGCCACTACACTCCAGCCTGGGCAACAGAGCAAGACTCCATCACAAAAAAACAAACCAACCAACCAACCCTGGTTTTTGAACCTGGTTCTGGTTTTGAAAACCAGAACCATGTTCCACAAAAACAGTGTTCCACAACAGACATCAATTTGACATAATAATGAATCAACTCCACTGCTTTTGTAGTAATCACTGTTGACCCCATATTTTTCAAATGCCTGAAATATTGCACCCCAGGTGGCAGTTTCCCAAGCCAGAAGTTTTCTCAGGTCACCCATAGACATGTGAATTCTTTAGCAATTTGGTCACCACCTTTTTCCAGAAACTATCAGTCACCACATACTACTCAGAATGGCATTTTCTTGGCTACCAGGTGTGAGTGAATGAGTCAGTGCTAGATTCCTATCCTGTTGTCTATTTTCTTGGATCTTCCGAAAAGGAGGAAACAAAGATAGGAGTACATGTATAAGAGATAGATAGATAGATAGATAGATAGATAGATAGATAGATAGATAGATACAGATATATAGATATATAGATATATGGAAATGACCGTGAAGAATAACCAGCAAATAAAGAAGGCAGGGAGAGCCATCTAACACTAGTAGGTCTTCCATCAGTGAAGGAGAGGGGAAAGGAAGGAGGGTTGGACAGGAAGAAACACAGAGTGCAAAACAATTCCAAAGCAGGTTCAGCCAGGCTGAAAGGGAGCCATTGGGCCCAAATCTCCAATTGGTAGCATCTCATGTCTCACAGGAATGAAACTTTATTAGGACCAGGGTTGCTTCTAGCCATTGCCTGGGAGAAGCCTTTGGAAAGTGGAACCACAGTGTGAAAGTGGTGATGGATTCAGAAAGGCAGAAGCTGGGACCATGAATCAGTAGCTGCAGGAGATCTGAGAGGCATATTTTCACGGCTTTCCAAGGTTCTGTCTAATGTTCAATAGAAAATTGTGTAAATTGGAGTGTCCTCCATTCTCCCAGAGTCTTTTATTCTGTCTTTTTTGATTAAAGACATTTTAGAGAAGCCCTGCTAAGTATTTTTTCTACCTCCGTCCTACTTTCTCTTGAAGAAAAGTTGGGGGTTCCTCTTGATGATGTTCTTTAATGTAAACTTAATAGGAAAAAATTCCTAGAAGCTTAGGGTAGGAAGTGGCAGCCTTTTCTGACTTTCACGCTTATACGGATATGGGTTTTTATTTTATTTTGTTTGATCATTTAATTCTGGTTTTGCAAACGGAGTTAGAAGACCTGCTCACATCGTCATCTTCCTCAGATTTTCCCCTGCTCCACCGTGAATCCACCGGTTCATTCAATCAATGTGTCTAAATGGAGCGCAGTTCCTGTCCTCACTCAAATCCTTCCAAATTCAAAAGAATGAGGTCTCTGAACTATGAAGATGATTTATTTTAGGTGAGGTATCTACTTGGCAATAAACAAAAGGATTGAGTAGATACATGCAGTAGAAATGAACAGTTTTTCAGAAAGATAACATAAAAGCATGAATTTGACTCAACCCGGTCGAGTTAACTTTCCATGTTTTTCACAATTAAGTATTTATGGAAGATTACTTGTGCATGTGTTGTTTAATTCATTTATTTTGAGCATTATCATTTTAGAAAGTTAATAAAATCAAATTTAATCCTTGGGGTATTTATCTTTCAAAGAGCATATTGTAGATCTGTGTATTAAAAAGGTCCAAAGAACAGAGAGAAGCCGCCATTGGAATTGAAATAGTTGCATAGATGTTGATTACTTTTTTGAAATGTTCATGCATATTTTGTAATAATAATTAGCATAAAATATATTAACATGCAGTCATTGGCAAATATTTTTAAATAGGACAATTTTTATTGAAATAGATCTATAGATTGGTACACTCCCCATTTTATAATCCAATGTGTTAATGGTAAATTTTTAGGTTTTTTTTTTAAATAAGTGAAGTGAGAAATTAAAAAGACAAAATAAGTATTACAAACCAAAAATTTAAGAAATTGATGTACTATTTTATTTTAATATAGATTTTAAAAATCTTTTTGTTTTCTCCAATATTTTCTAGTTTTTTTAAACCACAGCTTAGTTTATCAACTTTTAAAAATTATTTATTATTTACTAAGCATTAAACAGCATTTTCATGTAAATACACACACACACTGATTTTGGAACAAGATATCAGAAAATTGTATAGTAATTAAATCATCTAGTACCTTTCATATTTTTATTTGGTGTAAGTGAATTGAGAATAACCTTGATGGACTCTTAGTATCTCAACTCATGGTAACTGTAAGTGCCAAGTTCTTTTAATAAATAACCTAATAGCCATCAATATTCCAAAGGCCTGCTCATTAGTAAATATTTTACCCTGGGAATGGAGAAAAAAGGTTGAAATCCAGCAAGTTGCTTAATTAACAGATGATTAAGGAAGCGTTCTACTGTACATGCAATTTCCACATTTTCCTATTTATTTATTTATTTATTTATTTTGGAGATGTCTCTCACTTCGTTGCCCAGGCTGGAGTGCAGTGGGGCGATCTCGGCTCACTGCAACCTCCACTTCCTGGGTTCAAGCAATTCTCATGCCTCAGCCACCTGAGTAGCTGGGATTACAGGTACACACCACCAAGCCTGGCTAACTTTTGTACTTCTAGTAGAGACGGGGTTTTACCATGTTGGTCAGGCTGGTCTTGAGCTCTTGACCTCAAGTGATCCGCCCGTCTCAGCCTCCCCAAGTCGTGAGTTACCAAGTCCTGCTTCCACATTTTCAAGGTTTTATTTTTGTAGTGTATTTGCAAACAATATGACAATGTGCTGTATAAAAATATTAGGTAAGAAAAATATATAGCAATGCCCAGAAACACTTAAAGAGACAAACCGTTCACTTTCACAAGTTTGATATTAAAACTGCTAGACACTTTAAGCTACATAATTATATTTATGTATTTAACAATTATATAATCGTTTCTAATGTCAGATGAGATAAAGAAACAAATTATGTAAACAGTACTTTCAGAGGTAATATTTCATAATAATTTACATGCACTGGGTACTGATTTGAAATTTAGGATACCTTATTAATTGATGAAAATAGTCATCTGCCTAGAAAACAATTATAATCAACACAAAACATTAAAAGAGTACTTGAATTTTACATATATTATTCTAAAATTAGTTTTGTATTAATTGAGAATACTGTGCTGTTTGTCATTTCTATTTGCCTATGTTTTGTCTCACCTACCTCTGTGCCAAACAACACCATCATTATAACTCCAGTTGAGATATCTCAATTATGATAGATTTTTTTAAATCTGGATAACTAGCAAATATAATACCTTACCAGAAGATAACCCTTTTAGGCTCTCTTTAGATATTTTGACCTACTTAATCTAATTCTTGATTTCAAAAATTTATTACTGAGTTGTTTTCATACCCTATGGACTTCCTCAAATAACATAGATAAATGAGAAGTTCAAGTTGTCTAACACAGAAAACCAATTTTTCAGTATATTTCTTATATCCAAGAAAAGCTCATAAATTCCTAAAGAACTGTTTCATTGGAATTTGACCTTTGTTTGTCAAGGTTATTTATATTCATTAAATTTCTCCCTATTACTAATTCAGTTTCCAAAGTACTTATGATCATAATTTTGCCTAGTATTCCCTTGTAGGAAAACATATTAATAATTAAAAGTCTAAGTTCAAGTCTTTTATGGGTTAATGTATACACGAAAATAATTTTTTTAAATACATCAATGCTTTAGTGTTCATGAGCAATATAATTCTAAAGTGAACAGGAAAATACTGGCAAATAAACTTCATTATCTATTTTTATCACAACTTTTTTGCCTTTATTGCTGCTATTTCAGCTCTAAAATGAGGATGTTCAATGCACTGAGATTGAGAAAAACTATTAAAATTATTCTGTGTGATACCAACATGCCCTTTTCTGGACCTGTGTTACTGACTCCACTTGAAAACTGCCAAGACTTTTAGGACAGCTGATTTGATTTTATTACTATGCTATTGAAGATGCTTAACCTGTGCATTTTGCTTTCCCCTTGCACTATCTTCTTTGTGGACTAACAAGCCATTAAACATGGGGACAGAGAGCTGTTTGTCTTGTAAAATTATTTCCAAAAGCAGCCCTAAAAGCATCGTTTCTTCTTTAAGGGATATTAGTGTCTCTCTCTCTCTCTCTCTCTCTCAAGAACATCTTAGTGAAAAACATTTTTTTCATGAAGTGTTCAAACACCTAACATCTGAAATTCACATATAAGAGGCAGTAAAAGTTTAACATTCAAAAACCATATAAGCTCAAAATATGTCATTTTATGATTTTGAAGTGCTGCATGTTATTGAATTAAGAGTGCTTCCACATAGAAAGGCAAAAGCCTCATAAAGAAAATATTTGTAGTTATGTCCTCTGTCAAAGACATCTTTAAGCTGTTTTCTTAAAGGCACATTTTCTGGGCAAAATAATTTTTCTTTACAATGCAGCAGATTACTTGTTCACTCAGATATTAAGAGTGGATTATATAAGCTTTTCTAAACTTGAATACAGCGTGCTTGTAAGAGAGTAAGTAGCTGCCAAGTATGTTACATAGGAGATAAACCTCTGTAGACTTATAACTGAGGACATAAGTGTAAGTGATCAACTAATGCCCAAAATATTTGTTTGTACATTGTCCTCCCTTAATATAACCCTTAGAGTTAACCATCAAGCACCTGCTCCCTACACAATGCTTTAGAGTACTTCTGTTTTGCCCTCCATTTGTCATCCCACTTTCCAGTGTGACTGGATGGCAGGAGCTAAGGATTCCTGCCCACCTGAAGCCTGTTGTACCTTCTGCATGGAATTTATATCTCAGAGCTCTCCTCCTCTTATTCCTCCATAGTTCATTTCCCCGAGGCTACAGAAAGGTGACTTTACTACTAGTGTGCTCACCATTAAGCCCTGATGTTAAGCATGAGGCTTCTGTGGTTGACTCAGTGGCTATCGATGGAGCTTGGATGCGAGGGCTGAGATGTTCCTTTTAGTGAAGAGTTATAGAGGAATAGAAGGGGAAATGCTGGGTGACTACATTTGTACTCTTGACTTGGACTTGCAAACACAGATGTTATGTGTGGGCCTAGTCTTCCTTACTAAGTCTGTGTACTTCTTGAAGGACAAAAAAAATGCTTAATTATCTTTATTTTCCAAAGCCTGGCATTTAAAACAATTATTTAGTAGGATTTGTCCAACATGAACTAACAAATTTATTGTCCCTGGGCAAGATTCCACCTGTAGACATTTTGTGTTGGTCTGCAGTATTTCATAATATTTAAATTTTATTTGGAATAAATTTTGTGAAATTGGGGGAAATTTGCATAGTAATCTTGCTTGTCTGAAAAAAAAATATTAAAAACACTCATCCACATTCCCAAAAGTCATCATCAAAGAGCAGCTGCTCTGTAGTTACAAAAATCTTGTGTGGTTAGTCCTGTTTGTCATGGTCCAGAGATTCTGTTGTTAAATCTTACAACCATTTCAATGGTGCAATTTCCCGTCTGTGTCCTATAGGAATTTGAATGTTATATCTGCAATAAACCTGTATGAAATTAATGAGAAATTAAAACATAGAATATGTAAGTATGGTGTTTACATTCTGACCACCTCTGAATAGTGGTTAAAACAAAATTCTCTTGTGAAGGATTGAGTTTCACAAATGAACTGGTACTGACTCTGTATCTATGAAGTATAATCTAGTGCTTACATTTTATGGCAAATTATCCATAGACTCATTATTATTAAACAACTCCTGAATGTTAAATATCCCTTTTTGAGATTCCTAATCAGAAAATTTATGAAAGAGAAACTTTTGATTATGATCTGCTTTGTATCTGAAATCAAGTCCCTCTAATTTAAATTATCCTAGTTCTCAAAAGCCTTGTTAAAGCTTCATGCCTCAAAATGCTATGGTGACCCAAATATATTTTTCTTTTCAAAATGTCCATTTATCCCATTGGACTAAAACATTTTACTGTTAATGCCTTTCTTTTCAGCATCAAATCCTAGGTAATTTATGAAATAAAAAATGGTAGGTAATATATTATGTATGGATTTATATTTTGATGTGATTTGGCTGTGTCCCCATTCCAATCTCAACTGAATTGTATCTCCCAGAATTCCCACGTGTTGTGGGAGGGAGCTAGGGGGATGCGATTGAATCATGGGGGCGGGTCTTTCCGGTGCTGTTCTCGTGATAGTAAATAAGTCTCATGAGACCTGATGAGTTTATCAGGGGTTTCCGCTTTTGCCTCTTCCTCATTTTCTCTTGCCACTACCATGTAAGAAGTGACTTTACCTCCCGCCATGATTCTGAGGACTTCCCCTGGCATGTGGAACTGTAAGACAAAGTAAGCCTCTTTTTCTTCCCAGTCTCAGGTATGACTTTAACAGCAGAATGAAAACAGACTAATACATATTTCTTATTTCTTTTTTCATGGTTGCTTTGAAAGATATGTGATATCTCTTATTACAAGTGAAATAGGCTATTTTTGTATTACATGTTTTATTTCAATAAGTAGTTTTTAAATAATTCTATAAAATAGGTAATAATTTCCTATTGATGGCATTTGTATTATAGCTGTGACTACCAGAAAGAAAAGGAAATAATGCATAGGGGAGATATTTTAAAATAAATAATACACTGTTCTGTGTGTGATAAAAAGATCGAATCAAAGAGGGTGTCTCATTTTAAAACTGGAGTTAAAACCACTTGTCCATGATGAACTCCTTCTCCAAATTCCCTTCTCAATGCTACCAAATAAATCTTTTAAATATACTACTGGATTTAAGAAAGAAAACATTATATTCTAGTTGTATTACAAACAGAGATCACAAGTGAAATACAATATAAGGTCTATATCAAAACAAATTTCATGTAGATATTTTGTAAAATCTCCCCTCTCTATTCTAAATGGTTGTGTTCCAAACTAGTAGATTAATAGGCTACTTGTTGGTTGTTGCTGATTATATTCATAAAACTTTTTGGTATCCTAGGTAGAAGATTAACTTAATGAGAAGAACCCTAACAATCTCAACCTCACTGCCCTTCCCCCGATTATATATTTTCCTTGTCTCTCCAACACTAACATTACTCTCCTGCATGGACAGCTGTAGAATAGAACTGTGCTAACAACAGATTTTCTTAGTTAGGAGGTTCATGCTGCATTGGAGCCACAGTCTGTCAGTGGTTCTCCCAAAAGAAATGAGCATGTTATTGATCTGGTTTTTCTTCATCTTATCTTTCAAGCCTTGATTTGACTTGACTTCCAGTGAATCAGTTAAAAGCTTACTGCTGAGGCATGAGAATTCAGTGACAGCTTTCAGGGCTGTATCCCTTATGAAGATATTTGACTGTGTATAAGATACAGTGTAGTTGTCAGTCCTTAGCATACAGCTGACACCTTAAAATGATCCATAATCTGTTACAGGATTATTCATGTGAGAGATTCTACATGGACTTTACAGCTTGTTGGGATGTCAGTGTCAGTATTGTACTGTGTACATAGGTATCTAACTATAAGTTGTCTTGTGATTTACAGTACAAGGTCTAGAAAATGACAATTTCAGAGGGCAAATCTATTATAAAAATTAGGTTAAAACAAGTGGCATAATCGTGTGCAGATGTGCTGTTTCCAAAGAGATAGTTTATAAACATGTGGCTGAGAAGACTTGGTGAAATACTCTCTCTAATGAGTTACCATCAATCAAATTTGAAATTTGGAGGAAAGTGTAATCTAGTTACAATCTGTGAGTATGAATAAAGATGTATGAATATACTGTTACATCCACAAATAATATGGTGAAATAAATAAAATTTATTTTCATGTTCTTTCCTAGGAATAACTCTTGGAGTTAAAGTATTTTTAGAGGCTAGCTATTTAAACCCAACATAATACTCTGAATTAGTTTGTGTAGTAGAAGTGTAGAAATTCATGTTATATAGCTTTAGAGGTGTTGGGTATATACCACAGGCAATGTAGTCTTTGGTATTATTTTATGAAGGGAGTGACTAGGGCTGCTACTAAGTCTACTAGGTGGCTGAGGTTCCAGCAAAATTACTTTTGGAAGTCCCTGTCTATATAAACAATTTGATTCATAAAACCATTTTTACAAAATTATTTAGACCACGTGAGATAGTGAGTTATCAATGAAGATTAAGAATAGTGGGTAGAAAAGAGGCTCTTATGTATTTATCACCCAATGAGTACACATAAAGAGTCTTCATAGTGCCCTTGCTTCATCTTTTCTCTATTATTAATTGTGCATTACTGGCTAATTTCATATCTCTGGCCAAGAAATAAAAGTAGCAATGTTGTTACCCCTGGCAAGTTTCCTTAGAACTTGCCAGTATTCAATGATACAGATCTTTTTGACTCTGAAGATCCTTAATACAGTGTACTTAATGCTGTATACATCATTATTCATTGTCGTGGGTAGAGTTGTGTTCTCTTCCCCCAAAAAGATATATTCCAGTACTAACTCCTCATACCCGTAATGTTGCAGGATTCTTGGGGTGTCCCTTTTCTTGCCAGAAACCTATGTGGCCAGTGGCATCTTTGCCCAAGTTTGGCTTGGGCTCCCTGGGTTAATTCTGCCCACTTAGCCTGACAGTCTGTGCTCAGCTCATGCTACCAACCTGGATCTTACATCTGCCAAGGGCAGGTCAGGTATGGAGTGGTGAGGGGTATGTGAGTGAGCGAGCGTGTGGTCTGGCTATTCCACACAGTGAGTCATCCCAGCTGCTGCAGCAGAGTGGGCAACACCAGGTGCTGACATGTGTGCTGGTTCTCTGCGAGCCTGTGGCTGGACCAGATGGACCACAAGCAGCTTCCCTGTCTGCCACCAGGGAATGAAGTGCTGCCTGGAAGCTTGGAGACTCCAGGAAGTTCAGGGTCCCAAAGAGGGAGTCACAGTCCTGGCTTGGTGAGCTCTCAGGTCTGGGCTTCCCAAAGGGCTTCAGTTCTTCTCTCCTTCTCTTTACCCACAAGGTGTTGAGCAAGGGACATGTTTCAGCCCTGTTTGTGGTATAGCTCTTTCATCCCTGCCATTGGGCAGGTCTCAAGTTCTTGTCTTCCATCTAAGAAAAATGTGGTATGTGGACAAGTGGAGGGTGAGCAAGGTGAAGAGGAGCTTTATTGAGTGACAGAATAGCTCAGAGGAGGCACTGGAGTAGACAATTCCTCTCTGCAGCTGGTTGTACCAACGTCTGCAGCTCTCAGCAGAGAGGAGGCCCTGGAGTGGGTAGCTTCTCTATGCAGCCATTTGGCCTAATGTCTACATCTCTCAGCAGAGAGGAGGCCCTAGGGTGGGTAGCTGGTCATCCCAACGTGCGCTCTGCTCTGGCTGATTCCAGGGATTTTGTGGGCCTTAGCAGGGAGGAAGTGCATATTGATTGGTCCACGGACAACCATGGGCAGGCCTTGAAAAGGCACCACAAGTTCCCACTCCAGTCAGTGGGTCTGACAGCCCGGCCCTCAGCCTTTAAGCCCACCCTGGCCTGAAGGTGGGGCTTCACAGGGGACCACTCCCTTCCACCCAAGAGCCTGTCTGCCTCCTGCTGCCATTCCTGGCGCCCAGGCTCTAGGTTCCAAGGGGCACCTGCAGGCCAGTACCAAGCTGCCCTCAGCCCCCCATCAGCTTCCCTCCTATGCTCATTGGGAACCAAAGTCCAGAGGGGGCTGAGTTGGCAGAGGAATTATGTATCAGCACTCCCCCAAGGGCATGCACACCCAGCTGGGCTGTGACAGTGCCCAGGCTCAGCCTTGACTTTGCTCTGAGATCAGAGTAAGCACCAATAGCAGGGAAAAGCCAGGCACTTGGAGCAGGCACTTCTGAACCTGCAAGGGCAAGGGGGGCCTTCCCAGGTTCCCTAGAGTGCAGGGATGCCTGTGTCCACAGTCACGGTTTGGGCAGCTGCAGCTGCTGTTTGGGGGAGGGTGGGGCTGGGTGCTTTCGACTGCTTTGTGAAGCAGTAGGCCCAAGTGTGCAGCCTCAATTTGGGTGGCTGCAGCTGTGCCCACGAGGGCGGGTCTCTTGCCTGCTCCTGCCCCCTGCCAAGAGCACAGGAAAGCCCAAGTCTTCAGCCACGAATTGGGTGGCTGCAGCTGCATCTGAGAGGGTGGGACACCTGCCTGCTTCATGGAGCAGGAGGCAGGATCCACAGCCACGACTTGGGTAGCTGCAGCTGCACCCAGGAGCTCCTGCCCCACCAACTTGGAAGGGTCAGGGCTCCCACTTGTCCCTGGCTCCCGCTGGCTCCACAGAGTGTGCAGCCCCAACCACACCACCATGCTGCAGTGGTGTGATGGCAGCAGCCACTCCAGATGGGCTTTATTGGGCCTTATTTGAGACCTTATTTGTAACTAGTATTTGCAAATACAATCAAGTTAAGATGTGATCACATTGGATTAGAGTGAGCCCTAATGCAATGCCCCATGTCCTTGTAAGAGGAGGGAAAGTTGGACACAGACACAGAAGAGAAGAATGACATGTGAAGAAAGAGGCAGAGATTGTAGCAATGCGTCTACAATCCAAGTGACACCAAGGATTGCCAGTGACCACCAGAAGCTAGAGAGAGGAATTGAACTCACTCTCCCTTCAGGTCTACAGAAGGAACCAACCTAACACTTTAATTTCAAACTTCTGGCCTCCAGAAGTGTAAGATAATAAATTTCTGTTGAAATAAGCCACCCAGTTTGTGATAACGTGTTACAGTATCACTATAAAACTAATACACATGAGGCTGCATCATCTAAAGTGTCACCGATGAATGCTGGCTTTTAATGATTTTCTCAAGACTAGCACTATGATTTATTGATGATGACCACAGATATAAATCCTGCCCATAGTATCCAGGAAACTTTGAATGATAATTCTTTTTTTTTTTGGTCTTACTAAATTTACCATTTAGAATTGTATAGTATAAATGTAGAACAGCCCATTGGCCAGCCACATCTTCTCTTGAACACTTTAGACTATAATCATTGAATTGCTACAACACCAATAGCACCCCTGCTTGCCTTTAGTGAGGAGGATAGGCAGACAGCCTGTAGGTGAAGCATGAGGAGGAGTCCAATTTGCACAGGGAATGCCAATCCTTCTTTGGGTCTGGCTTCAGACTGACCCATGAGAGCACAGTATCATCATTGGAGATAATTGAGGATATCAATTGGAAGGACCTTTTGATGTTGCAGAGCAACAATCTTAAAAGCCCTTTCAGGAGATATATGTGTTCACCACTGGGTGGGTTGTAAACCACATGGCACAGAATCTGCAGAAGACATAGAGTGAACACTATAAGCTCCAGCAATGGAAGCTGCACAAGATAAGGGACCTGTTTATCCACAGGTGCTATAGATTAAAAGTGGTCCATACCTTTGGCAAAGAGAAGGCAAGAGCCAAGATATGTGGCTCAAGCCCAAGGGTGAAAGAAACCTATTTATTTTCGGGCTTGTATCATTCCAGATACAAGAGGATTCACTCCAAATTGTACGCCACACTCAGGCATGGGACTAAGGTAGGAAACCTGCTTGCCACTTCCCCTAAACAGACCTAAGAGAGATCCTGAAGTAATGTTGTATGAAATATTTTATTGTGAATATTAGCTAGTCTGTATTTATGTTTTTTCCTCATGCTAACACATAAGATGCAGCTCAAAGGTCTAAAAAGAAACTGTACTCTCAACCTCAAGGGTAAAACTTTTTGGTCTCAGTATAAATAATCCCAAGAAACTGGATCTGTCATTTATAACAGCAAATTGTATAAAGGCACTGTTCCCTCTTTTCCTTGCCAAATGTAAACCAGGTCCAGGTCGTTACTGGCACTAGAACCTTGAAGAAAAGTTATGTTGATTAAGATGTTGACAATTTGGGAAGCAGAACAGAAAGATGGAAAGAACTTATATTTTAAATGATGAAGTTGGACTTCTGAGTCAATCTATAGGAAGTCTGAACCAGCTCTGGATTTCCAACTTCTCATTTATTCCAACTGAGTAGGGTTTGGGCAGTACAAATATATCCTAATTGATAACAGCATGAAGAGGATTTGGAGAAGAATATCCTTTGGGACAAGGAGACCAGTTAAAAGTCTATTGTTTGAATTAACGGTTTGGATTATAGTAATGGAACTATGCTATTGGAGAAATTAAACCTAATATGTCATAGAACAACAAAAATATAGTAACTGCTATTTATAGAGCATTTGTTCTGTGTAGGTCACTGTGTCTGACACTTTCCATATTTTTCCTTAATTATTACTCACTGAAATACTGCCTCACAGACATTTTATCCCATTTTATAGATTAGGAATCTAAGGCCTACTGAGTTTAAGTAAATTGCAAAAACCATGTACCTAATAACTGGGAGATCTCAAATTTAATCTTAAATCTATTTGGTTCTAAAGACCCTGATGTATCCCTTGTGGAATTTTTTGAAGAATGACATAGTGAAAACTCACAGATTAGTTTTGAAAACATGGCTAATTAAATCAAATATTTCAAATATAATATTTTGTATTTTTATTCTCGTATTTTTATTGCCAGTCTCATAATCTATAGCAAACACATCTACTTAGCACCACTTGAGAGCAAGATCATAAACTTATTTGTCCATTTGTTCCTTCATATTTCTACTCCAATCCTGTTGGGTTAGAAAACAGACAATGAAAATACCTTTCATCTTCCAAATAAAACTGAACGTTCCAATACTACTTACTAAAAGTACAGATGTCCTGAATTATGAAGAAATTACGGGCTGAAGCAACTGAACTTCAGATCACCTAACATGTTTTTTTCCTTATCAGTCTCGTTTGGGCTTTTGTGAAATGCTTCTCCTGCTGTTACTGTGTGTGTGTGTGTGTGTGTGTCTGTGTGTGTGTGTGTGTGTGTGTGTTTAAGAGAGAGACAGAGAGAAAGACACAGATTGATTTACCTAAAGAGTTATCTGTTGCAGCAGAGAGCATCTATTATTGCACTAAACAGGCGAGACACACTGGCTTCTTGACATTCTTGCATTGGTTGCTAAATCACAATATATTCTGAGCCCTGCAGTCTACTCACACTACTCTTTCCACATAAATTGATGGCATTGTCTTCCATGTCCTGGGACATGAGACTCAAGGATTAAAGATGTGACTCTGACTCCAAGACTTTAATTCACACTCTGTACACCTAATTTCCTCCAAATTCAGAAAGAACTCTTTGCCCTGTTCTCTGTGAAATATGGCATATATATTTCTGTAGAAATATAACCCATCCAGCAAGCACCCTGTTTTCTGTTTTTATCTAGAGCAAGAGTTGGCAAATATTTTGTAAAGATCCAGATGTTAAATATTTTAGGCTTTATGGGCCAGATGTTCTCTGTCATGACTATTCAACTCTGCCATTGTGGTGTGAAGGCAGCCATAGATAATATAAACTGATGTGGGTATGTTCTAATAAAACTTTATTTACAAAAACAGGTGGCTGATGAAATTGCCCCATGGGTTATAATCTGCTAACTCCTGATTTGGTGCATCACTATTCATCTTCTTTTGCCACAAATATATTCAGTTTTAAATTATCCTGAAATAAATTATAATATAAAAATACAGGAAATACAATTATCCTGAACATATATACATGTAATTTTTCTATTGCCTAACTTTTCAAACTGACTTTCAACCCCTTACAATCTATTTTTAGCATAATCTCTCTATCCCTTCCCTATATACACACAGACACACACAAAAACACACCTCAAGCTCACACTAATTGCTTTCTCAACCCAGTCTAGTTGCACCACCACCCAACAATAACATAAGGTTCATTTTATGTCTCTATGTCCTTCTTCCTATAGTTTCTATTGTCTGAAATGCCTGTCTGGAGTTTCCCTACCCAAATGCTGCTTATGTTTCAAAAACTAAATGTATAGACCTAGGGCAAACATGAAAATTGATAGTTTTCTTGAGTACCCTAATCCTTAATAGATTTTTCTCAACTAAATCTTATGGCATTTATGTTTTGTGGCAAGTTATTTATTCTGTGTGTCTGTGTGTGTGTGCATGTGTGTGTGTGTGGGGGGGGGTGGGTAGGAATTCAGAAGTGAATAAAAAGTACAAAGCCCTCACCTATGTGGTGTTTACATTTTGGTGGGGAGACAATCCTTTGAGCATTTCTTTCCATATGATCTTTTGCTTTTATTAAATAATGTTGTGCTGCACAGCATTCCTTCTTACTAATATTATAATGTACCAGAGAGTTTCCTGATAGGTGAAAATGTGGAAGTTCCTGAAGGGAGGCATGCCTGGAGAGGATCTGGAAGTCCCATGCTCTTTCCCACACAACCTTGTCCTGTGCATCTCTTTTTCTGTATCAAACACTGCTCCCCACTAAAACGAACCAGGGCTCCATGGAGAAATGGCGGATACTAGGACTGGGGAAGTGCAAGTACAAGAGAACTTGGAACATCATGAGTGCCAGAGAATTAGGAAGTGTGCAAAGAATGTAGGGATTTTTTTAAAGGCAGAAAAGCCAACATTAATGAGTTTCCAGCAGCCAAATATGGGAGAAGTTGAGCATCAAAACAACTAATGATAGTAACAAATTATAATTCATTCAGTAACATGAGAATCTGGAAGTCCATGCATCTAAGTGAATGAATTAATGAATTATATGATAATAGCAAATTCTTCCACACAGTGGAATGCCAGCTAACAGCTATAAGGATTTGGTACATTCGAACATCACTGTTTGGCAGTCACTGTACAATTAATTCCAGCAACATTAAGGTGTGCTAAAATGAGTGGGTGAAAGGGTTGAATAGGAGGGTTTTAAATGGTTTCAAAGTATCTCCCACCAAAACATTTATTAAATACAAAGGAACAAAAAAGAAAATTTACAGAAAAGGAAAAAAACCTTGATGTATCATCTTTATAAAGTGGACATAGTCATTACCGTCAGTCGTGGAACGGAGAAATATCAGGTGCCACCCAGAGATTGCAAGGGAAAGCACATAGCAAATTTGATATGCATTCCCTGGGTCTAATCATAAAGAAATATTGAACAAATCCAAATTGAGGGATGTTTTACAAAATGACTGGATTATGTAGGGGTGCCTAAAGATCTCAGCCAACCATTATAGTTCTTCAGTGGGATCTCTGGCTGGGTCTAGGAACCAAACTGACACAAACCAGATTAACAAGGAAAAAAGCATACAAGTTTTCTTAATTTTACATGGAGATCCTCATGAGAGAGGGAAGACCTGAAGTAATAGCCAAAGCAGGAAGCTTTAGTTCTTTTTAAACAAAGAATGATAAATCTTGTGAAAAAAATGATAAAAACATTGGAGTCTGGACTAGTTGTTGTGAATTCTAGGGAAGTAACTAGGAGCTACACAGAGGGGTATAAAGCCAAGTAGAAGATAAGGGTTTATTTACTACTTTTATTTATATATTAAAATCCATTGCAGCATCACTTCTCAATCACTGGTAATACAGGTTGTGTTCTTGTGTTGGTGAGGGAAGGCGGCATTCTCACAGGAATTCTAATGGCTTGCTATAGGTGAGAAAGGGAAGTTCAGATAAGTCTCTCTGATACTGATGCTTCTCAAGTGCTTTCAGCTCAAAATAATCCATATGCTAGGTTGGGGCAATTGGGGGTATTTCATCCTTAACTTCTTCAGCAATAATCTTCAAAAATACTAAAGTACTTAAAAATCAAAGAAAGATCAAGGGACTGACTTAGATGGAAAGTGATTGGAGAGACAAGATACCCAGGTACAATGTATGATCCTGAACTGGAATCTTTCCTCCAAAGGCTGTTCCTGGGACAGTTGGTGAAAAGTGAGTAGAGACTCTAGCTAAATGATATACAGGAGTTCTATGAACTATTCTTGCAACCTAAAAGTTAAAGCTATTTTACATTAAAATCTTAAAATAGTGGGAGGACTGAGCTACCTGTTTCAGTGAAGAACAGAGTCTTCTCCTTCCTGCATTGAGAGGTTAGGAGGGTCCTCCCATACACTCCTGCCATTGGGCAATATGTAAAAAGTAATTATTTTCAGACACTGTGAAATAGCATAGTATAAAAGGGAAAAAAAGATCCACCAACATTACTATTGTTATATACTCAAAGAAAATGAAGCTGTGTCAAAGAGATCTGCACCCCATGTTCACCGCAGCACTATTCACAATAGCCAAGATATGAAATCAACCTATGTGCCCACCCATAGATGAATCCATGAAGAAAATGTGGTATGCATACACAGGGGAATACTATTCAGCCATAAAAAGAATGAAATATCACTATTTGCAACAACATGGATGAACCTGGAGGACATTATGTTAAAGGAAATAAGCCAGGCACAGGAAGACAAATACCCACATGATCTCACTCATATACGGAATCTCATGAAAATAGAGAGTAGAATAGTGGTTAGCAGAGGGTGGGGAGGGGAGAGGGGAGGGAGGTGGGGGAAAGATTTGTCAATGGGTACAAATTTACAACTAGAGAGAAGAAATAAGTTTTGGTGTTCTAGTACACATTAGGGAAACTATGGTTAACACTGTTGTGTATTTCAAAATAGCCAGAGGAGAGGATTTTATATGTTCTTACCACAAATAAATGCTTAATATATGAAGTGCGGAATATGCATGATGCCCAGATTTGATCATTATACAATATATACATGTATTGAAACATCACACTGAACCCCATAAATGTGTACAATTACTTTGTCAACTAAAAAAAAAATGAATATTTTTTAAAACTAGTATAATATACATAAAGATAGAGATCTATATTATGTTTTGCACACATGTTACAAAATAAGCAATAGTCAAGTGTGTGTTTGTTTTTTGCCATCTTTCAAAACTAAAATTCTGAATTAAAAGGTGAAGTTTTGTTTTAAATTACCTTCATTTTTTAAATGTTATATATTGTAATTTATTACATTTTCCCAGTTTTTATTTTGTTTTATTAATAAGAGTAGTGAATCTTGTAACTGCAAATTACTTTTTACATTTCTCAACAAGTAGAGTTTCACAAAAGAGTAAAGAAAATTTTAACAGATTGAGTGAATGGAAGGAAGAGAGAAAAGATAGTTGGGCTCATCTCTGCTTTAACTTTTGGTTTTCTGATTTTTTTAAAAAGTCTTTTCTTGATGAAACTATTGTTAATTCAAAAAGAGACAGAATGATGTAGAATGATAAGAGAAAAGCACTTTTTTCTTCCTTTCCTGTTTACATGCATATGACCAAACTATTTAAGGAAAAAATATGCAACCTTAGGTCTAATGTGGGTCACTTACAAAACGATCCACTATTTTTTCTTTAACCCATAGTTGTCTAATTGTCAAATTAGTTTTTTTTTTTTAATTTCTAAGTCAAGTGGCAAAATGTGTCAGAATTATATACAGATCAAATAGGGCACAACTCTGGGCTCTGGGTCACCTGAATTAAACATTGTTACCAAGGTACATCTCTCACTCTGTCTTATAATTATTTTCACATGCATCTACTTCCTAATTTGCCTTCACTGTAACGATGATGGCATGAGTCCAATATTTAATTAAGACCTATCTCCTATTAACTAATGGTTAAATTTGATACCTTATTGCTGTATCCTAACAGGGTTGAGATTATGTGAAGGTTTTGGCTGAGATCCAGTCATCACAGCTGTTCTTATATAATCACTGCTTTGAGAAAACTGTTTTCTCCACCTCTAAATACGCTATTTTCAAATGTAAATTTGTGATGAGAACTTCTCTTATGCTCTTTTAAACAAAAATCCTTTCCCTTTGGGGAAATCTTTAACATAGGCTACTGACTGTTTTTCACAACTATTACTCATCTGTGATATCATTATAAAGTAAATCACCAGAAACTATCTAATCTCAAGTGTCACAGGAAGAGTTGTACTTTATTGTTAGGAAGTTAAGGTGGAGAAGTTTCTAGAACAAAGAAACAATATGAATGTAAAATATATTGAAATAAACATGCTAATTTCATGTCTCTTTCTATTGTTTTATTTTCACTCTCAAAGAAGAAACAAACATTGGAGTAGAAAGCAAACCTGTGTTATTCTGAAGGTTTTTTCTTTTAAAAATGAATAGTTTGCACTTCTTTATATGTTAAAAAGAAAGTGCCTCTTTTTATTCATAATGTGCTTCAACTGACTGCATTTTCTAATTCTGGATATTATGAACATTCAGAAACACTATACACAGAATTGTATTCTACAGTCCTGGAGTGGAGGTGTGAAAAAGAAGAGTTTCTTTTGGAGTGGCACTTAAAAACACTGAAATAAACACTGGGTGAAAGTCTGACATTATACACCTGGTTTAAATATAGCTTTTCATTGGGCGTAAGTTAGGTTTTATAATAGATTAAAAATACTTATGTAATTATGATTGGCATTTATGGTATTGTGATTATGTAAACTCTAAACTCCAGAAAAAAAAAAAGGTGTATGTGACACAATTTTGTATTCTAGCCCTGCTAAGTTCACCTCTGTATGATGAACCAAACTGCTTATAAAAGGATACTGTAATGGAAGAATTGCAATTATGACACTAGCACCAAAATTTCTCATTTCATCCATTATATCTCATTTTGTCTTGGACCACACTAATGAGTCTTGATTAACTCTGTCTCTTATTCTGCCTAGGAAGTCCTACTTGGCATATCAATTATCTTCTCTGCAATTTTTCAATTTTCAAGTTTGTTCCCTCAAATTTGAATGATGTCTAATTATACCACTCCTGGCTGTCCACTGGCTGCTAAACGGAGATTTAAAACCCTTTTATAGAAGATCACAGCAGCCGTCACAGCACTCCATATTACAACTCAACGTGTGTAGTGTTGAGGTGTAATATTATTGATCATATAGAGATCTAGTATTAACATATAACTAACAGTGAACTTGGAGGGTGCAAAAATTTATTTAATTTTTTAAAATAAGTGTACTGTAAATGACAATATCACTCTGCCCTGGCTTCCATGTAAAATTTTCTTCTCTACTGATTCAATTTACATACATCACTTCAACCAGTATCCCAATTCTGGTCCCTTTTATAGTTGGCTATCTATAAACAATGGTATTAGGAATGTTCAAGAATATCTTTGTTTCCTTATTTGTTATGTAAAAGTCTAAACACAAAGGGTTTTGAACAAGGGTGGCTTCACACGTGTGAGGTCTGTACAGTTGTCAATGGCCCCACACTCAGAAGTACTTGTGCTTGGTTTAATGCTCTGCTGTCTTTGTCTTGAAATTCTTAATAATTTTTAGACAATTCATTTTTTCACTGGTCTTAAATTATGTAGCCAGTCTTCTTTTGACATTTGGCAAAAGTGATTAAAAAAATCTGATCATAGGTGACTTGGGATATTAATTTGGGAGACAGGAACTCTCAGGATAAAGGGGAAATTTTAATTCAATAAGTATTTATTAAAGGTCCACTCTTTGCAGGCACTGCTCTAGATACTGTAGATATGGTAGTCGGGAAAGGCAAAATTCTTTTATCATGGAGGTTATGGTTTAGAGAGAAGATAGAGAAGTAAATTTAGAGACTACTATAAAGTATGCCAGAGGACAAAAACTGTAGAGAAAAATACAGAATTATGACACACACACACACACACACACACACACAAAGGAGAGTGGGGAAGAGAGAGAGAGAGAAAGGAGAGGAGAGACTGCCCACCAGGACAGAGATGGGATAGGACTGTAGCATCAGTCTTCCTCTGCTGAAATTATCTTTGCCTTCGGACAAACTCACTCCCCTCCCCGACCTTTTAATATGAAAAGAGATGCTTACTTCATCCTCTGGGTGGAAAAAATGGAATTGGTGTCAGTTTTTATTAAGAAGATGTTAAAATTTGTAGTTAGTGAAAATATTTCTCTTGCCCAGAGCAAATTCTTTACTGTGGCAAATGGTGAGCGTGGGGGCCAAGGAGGGGGCGAGGGCATAGCTAATGTACTCCTCTTATTTATTTTTTCCTTTTATTTTTGATTGACACATAACAATTGTGCATATTTATGGAATACAGATTGATATTTCCACATGTGTATACAATTATAATGATCAAATGAGGGTAATTAGCATATCCATTACCTCAAACATGTATTGTTTTGTGGACGTTCAAAATTCTGTCTTCCAGACTTTTGAAAATATATAATAAACTATGGGTAATCATATTCAACCTATAGTGCGGTAAAACACAAGAACTCATTCTGGTCATCTAGCTGTAGCTTTGTATCTGTTAACAAATATTTCCTAATCTTTCATACCCTCTCCCTTTCCTAGCTTCTAATAATCACAATTCTACTCTCTACTTTCATGACTTTAATTTTTTAAAATTTAGCTTTCACATATGTGTGCAAACATGTGATATTTATCTTTCTGTTCCTGACTTATTTCCCTTAATATACTCCAGATCTAGCCATGTTGCTGCAAATGACAGGATTCATTCATTTATATGTGTACATAACACATTTTTTATCCATCTCTCTGTTGATGGACATTGTAGTTGATTCCATATCTTAGCCAGTTGTGCATGGTGCTGCAATAAACATGGTGATGCAGGTATACCTTTGATATACTGATTTCCTTTCCTTTGGATAAATACCTAGTAGTAGACTTGCTGGATCCTATGGTGGTTCTATTTTTAGTTTTCTGAGAAATCTTCATGCTTTGTCCATAATGGCTGTGCTAATTTATATTCCCATCAACATTGCACAAGAGTTCCCTTTTCTCCACATCCTCCCCAGCATTTGTTATTTTTTGTCTTTTTGGTAATAGCCATTCTAACTTTTTGATAAGTCATTCTAACTAATCCAGTTAAAATATATTTGTTATCTCATTGTGGTTTTTATTTGCATTTCAGTGATGATTAATAATGTTGATCATTTTTCATATGCCTATTGACCATTTGCATATCTCCTTTTGAGAAATATCTGTTCAGTTCCTTTACCCACTTTTTAATTACATTATTCAGTTTTTTTTCATTTTTGTTTTGTTTCCTGCTGTTGAGTTTTTTGCAGATGTTACATATAAGTCTGTTGTTAAATGAGTACTTTGCAATTTTTTTTCTCATTCTACAGGTTGTCTTTTCATTTTGTTGATTGCTTTCTTTTCTGTAAAGAGTGTTTTAGTTTAATTTAATTCCATTTGTCAGAATTTGGGGGAATTGCCCGTGCTTTTGAAGTGTTAGCCATAAAATCTTTGCCTAAACCAATGTCCTGAGCATTTCCCCTATGTTTCCTTTCAGTAATTTTACAGTTTCATGTTTAAGTCTTTAATCCATTTTGAGTTGAGTTTTGTGTTTGAGGAGAGATAGGCATCTAGCTTTATTCTTCTGCATGTGGATGTCCATTTTTCCAAGGACCATTTATTGAAGAGGTTCTCATTTTCTCAGTGTATATTCTTAGCACCTTTGTCAAAAATCATTTGGTTGTAAGTGTAAATTTGGTGAATTTACTTCGGAGGCAATTTTCTTATTTCTGCCAGCTAAATTGTTTTTGTCTTAAGAAAACACAACTAGATAGCTGATGGGTCTTGGTGTTTGTAACAGGTACCAGACACCTTTTCAAATAAATTTGAAGATTTAGAAGAGCATGTGAGGGTCATATGCCTAAGATAATCAATTCCCATGCTATTTGCCATTTCCAAAAATAATATGTAATAGAACATAGTCTTAAAGTGTTATGTATTCTACATTTCAAATGTTACTTCTCTTAAGAATGCATTTTTATTTGCACAGATCCAATGTGTGTGTGTATGTGTGTGTGTGTGTGAATTTAATGGACAAGTCATGAATTTGGGCCATGATGAAAGAATGCGGTTGTCATGAGCAATAATCTATTTACAATGCCTTCTAATTATCATAGCATCTTTCCAATGATAAACTAAAGTTCCTTCAAATGCACTATAAATGGAATTTCAAGCATTCTTACAATATATGCAAATAATGTATGACCACTATGCTTTAAGAGCTCATCATATAGACTCTGGAAAGTGAATTAAATTTAATACAATTATTAGTAAATGAGTAGATTAGTTGCTAAATCTGTGGGTCTTCAAAAGGTTGAACTGCTTTATTTTTATAATAAACTTCATTATGTTTATTTAGCTTAGGATCCTTAAAGTTCATAAACAGAATTAAATTTTATAAAAGTACATATCACCAATCAGTGACTAAATTCTGTAAGGTTAAAAAATCGATTCATATAAGCAGCATCATCAGGAAAAATAGTTATCTTTACTTAAACACTAACATTCTTCATTAAACACTATTGTTTTTGGCTGGACATGTTGCCACTCTAATAATGTATTAACCAGATACAATCACTACTGTGTATTACCATAATTGTTTTATGTAGATTATATGCCCTCATTTCTGCAATCAATCTTCTATATATTTCCTGGATCACATTCGGTTTCTTGTTTTGCCTTGTGATAAAAATATACACTTAATTTTTATTTTTCAATCTCTTCTTTTACATTTTTTGAACATCTTTTCAATAAGATTTGAAGCAAAGTACATTAATTTGTAGTTTTATTTATTCTGGATAGTTTATATTCCTATTAGCCAAGTAGTTTCCAAGATGTGCTATTCCTACCATCTGTTCCAATAACTGAGGGATAATTTTTAATGGCTAATGATGCATGCGTGTTAGTATCTCTTTAAGATATTTTGTCACGTTGATAGGCTCGGTGGTGCTAACAGAATCATCTAGCTATTGGAATTTAGTTTTAAAATCTAAGAGTAATAGAAATAAATCTGCAAAAGCTTGAAGAAATATTTTGGGTTTTAATTGAATTGCACACATCATGTTAAATTATCTTCACATATCTTTTTATTATTATTATTTCTTTTAATTCCAGTTGTAGAATACTATAGATGAACACTGGGGCTATTTTCTAGAATCAGTAGTAGTATTAATGCATTTGTAGAACATATATCATTTTCACAGTGTCTGAGTAAGTTCTGTAAGTCTATACTACTACTTCATGTGGAAAAATTAGAACATATTGCATATGTTGCTTACACTGAAGTCTTCAAGCTTCCCAACAGCCTGAACTAATGAAAATGTTGTGTAGGATGGTTATTACCTTTGTAAATATAGAGTACTTTTTGTTAAAATTCAGAAGCATCCAGTAAGTAATGAATATTACAAAGTAAAGCAAATTAATAAATTCAAATCACTAGTAACACCAATTTAAAGGTAGAGATATGAAAGTTAAAATAATGTTAATTTATTTGTTCTGACTCTAAGTGTCCGTAGTCTTAAAACTAAATTGATAAACAAAAACAACAAACAAGTATGGCAAATGGAGAGAAAAATGATAAATTGGCTTGTCATGGTGCCTCACACCTGTAATCCCAACACTTTGGGAGGCCAAGGTGGGCGGATCACCTGAGGTCGGGAATTTGAGACCAGCCTGACCAACGTGGAGAAACCCCATCTCTACTAAAACTACAAAAATTAGCTGGGCATGGTGGCAGGCGCCTGTAATCCCCACTACCCAGGAGGCTGAGGCAGGAGAATCACTTAAACCCAGGAAGTGGAGGTTACAGTGAGCCAAGATCGCGCGATTGCACTCCCACCTGGGTGACAAGAGCAAAACTCCCAGTCAAAAAAGAAAAAAAAGAAAAAAAGAAAAATGATAAATTGTTTGCAACGTTAATAAAACCATTGAAAACACAACTTTTCTGCCCAGGTATATCATGAATTAGTTATAAATAACTTATATACTTCACTCATATTTAAAAGATCAGTTTTCCCATGTGGTGACACCCATGGCTAACTGGCCTTCCCCATAGCTCTCACTGCGAGTGAGACTCTCATACAGTGAGGAAAATAAGGGCTTCTGGCTGGGACTCTGTCCCTAAAAATAAATGGCTGTAGGTTTTTATCAAAATTCAGAGACTGTTCAGAATATAGTTGTGATAAATAGTATACTTGCTTTTCTTCAAATTGCTTTAGTATCCTATAAATGCACATTAAAAGATGTACCAGTCTGCCTCAAAACAAACAAATAAACAAGTTATAATAACAACAACCACAACAATAACATTTATAGGGTCAAAATTTCCAGAACAGAATAACTGATAACAAGGCTGAGTGTTATTGTGCCATCTTCTACTGTCTACTCAATGCCATGCACCATCTTGAGGGTGGGAATATAACGGTAAGCAGACATGTCTTCCACTGTCTGCACCATACTTATAACGCAGAGTGGAAATATATCTTACAGTCGCAGGGAAATGCATATTTTAAAATTTAGATATGACAACAAAACACAGGGCTCTTAAGGAATGGAAATAATTTCAGTGATAGTTACTGGATTATGGAGGGAAAATTATACTAGCTTAAGAGCCAAAGTTGGAAAGGAAAACAGGAACCAAACCATGATGGGACATGTTAGTCAGGTTTCAGAGTATAGACTTTCTCCTTAAAGGAAAGGGAAGCCTTTGAAAAGTTGCAAACAGAGAAGTGCTATAATCAGACGTTTGTCTCCCACGTAAGGCAACTGGGTAAACATTAATATCATTCACTTAAAGAGAGATCAGGCTGGGAGTGGTGGCTCACACCAGTAATCCCAGCACTTTGGGAGGCTGAGGCAGCAAGATCATTTGAGGCCAATAGTTTGAGACAAGCCTGGGTAACACAGTGAGGCCTCATCTCTACAAAAAAAATGTAAAAACAAAAGAGGGATCACTGGAAAAGAGGCAGGTTTGAGAGATAATGCATTTAAATGATCAAACATCGAGTGTGATATGTCTATGACTCAAGGGTACATGTCAAATAGGCAATTCAACCTATATATTTAGCAAGCAAGATAGTTGTGTGGTGTGAAATATAGTTTTGTAGCTTTATAGAAGTAAAATTATACTTTAAGATGGAATAAGGGAGCAAAAGAAACAAATGCTACTAAAATGGCACTTGTATGCAAAGAGAAAAGGAAGAAAATATTCAGGTAATTTAGGGTGAATTTGTTCAATGATTCTGGATATTTCCGGCTCAGAGAAATTATGGGGGCAGAAAACTGATAATAATAACTTAAGGATAAAAAGGAGAGATGACTTATTAGTGTATTTCAAAAAATTTAACTTTTTTGTGGCAGAGAGAAAGAACCAAGTGTAATGATGGTTGAGTTAATAAAGGCTTCTTTGAGAGAACAAGTTTTAATGTTCAAATACTGATGGTCATCAGCCAGGATATGTGTTTTTCTTTCTTTTCCTCCTTCTTTGTCTAAATAAAACAACCTTGAGGAAACCTGAAAGGACAGTGTAAGTTTTTGGGTACATATGTGTTAGAAAAATTGTTGAGTTTTTATTCTAATTTTAGTTTGGTCTAGGAAAAAAGAGAAACTTTGATCAGATGCAAAGGGTACTTTCCAAAGAAAAGTGAAGCAGTTTCCTAATTTCAGGACACTTTGAGGAGAAGTAAAGGACAATTAACTTTACTTTGAGATTCTTAATGTCAGGACAACCGTACCTCTGGTAATTTTTGCCGTCCAACATTACGGAACATCCCTTCCTTTGTTGTTATATTGTCCCTGATCTCTCAATCTGTACTAGGGAATTTTAATAAAGTCATCCCAGTTAGTCAATTCTTGCCAATTCTGCCTCTGCCACTCCCTGAGATAAAACCTTGTGGATCCTAGAAAAGACTGTCCTGCCAATGCTGGGACAGAAAGAGAGAAAATGAAAGGGAGAAGACTGGGGAAGGAATGTCAAGTAATTCTAAGTCAGAATTTGGAAACTGTAAGTCTCATGATATGAGTATGTGCCCCCTCTGCCAATTTTCCTGTTATATATGAAAATATAATAATTTTAGGTTTAAAGCATATTAATATAAACAGTAAATGTCTTCTTTAAAGAAAGATCAGAAAGGCTGATCATTCACTCTTTTCCCCAGGAAAGGTATTGGGTTTCTGATTTACATGAATAAAAAATATTGGCCTAAATAGTTAAATATATGTAACCAATTTGATTCAAATAATTAAGATTCCATAACAGCACCAAAAAACCTTAGTCTGTAGCCTACTAAAAATGTTTAGAAATGTAAATTGAAGATGATAATATGGAACAGTCCTGTTGATACAACTCTTTTTAATTATAAAAGTATGCAAAACCATATAAAATTTAAGAATTTTATAGAAGGTATTAAAATTTGCCAAGGAAAGAAACTTTGAGGGAGTTGATGTTCTAACAGGCATTGACAATTATTTTCATCTTATAAAGAGGCAGGTAGTAGATATTTTAGGCTTTGCAGGGCAGATGGTCTCTGTGTAACCACTCAGTTCTGCTACAGTAGCTTGAAAGCAGGCAGACATAAAAGAACGGGAGTGGACATGTCCTAAAAAACTTTATTACAAACAGGCTGAAGGCTGCATTTGGCCCAAGGGTCATAGGTTGTGACTCCTACACTACCTGCTAAAATTCATGTGATGAATATTCTCCCTAAATAAAAGTTATTTGGAACAACATTTTTCATTTGTATTTGTCAGCATCATTGGTTTTTGTGGGAACTCCAGCTTTCATAAACCCACTGTGAGACAAATGATCAAGAAGGACTTCCTGTTCAGAGATAGTGCCATTGGCAGGGACTCAGCATCAGCAGTCTGGAGTAAGAAGCCCATATGGAACTCCTTTCCATTTATTTTTTACTATTTGTCTCTGCAATTTGAGGCTGACTCTTCATTTCACCATAACTGTTCATCTTGGTTTTTTTTTTGAGACGGAGTCTCGCTTTGTCGCCAGGCTGGAGTGCAGTGGCACGATCTCGGCTCACTGCAACCTCCGCCTCCTGGGTTCAAGCGATTCTCCTGCCTCAGCCTCCCAAGTAGCTGGGATTACAGGCGCATGCCACCATGCCTGGCTAATTTTTGTATTTTTAGTAGAGATGGGGTTTCACCATGTTGGCCAAGATGATCTTGATCTCTTGACCTTGTGATCCGCCTCCCTCGGCCCCCCAAAGTGCTGGGATTAGAGGTGTGAGCCACTGGACCTGGCCAACTATTCATCTTCATATGGCCAAAACCCATACAGATTTGCCAACAAAATTGCTATCAGGGCTTAATTTCTGTCTGTTCTAAAACCCTAGGCCTAGGACTTTTCCTTTCCTTTTGTTCACCAAGATATTCGGTTCTTTCTCTCATAATGGCCTTTTCGTCTGCATTTCCATGCCATGGTCTTAGCTGCACCTTTTCTTGAGTCTTCTCTAAAACAACAGAAATACTTCCTGGCCAGTTTTCATATCTCAAGTCATGCATCTGTTCAGTCATTTTTCATACTTCTGTAAACCCCAAATAAAATCCTAAGCCTCCCAAACAACTGAAAGTACCCGCTCTGTGCCAAGGGCATTCCAAAGTAAACCTGAAAATCTAGTTCAGACCATGATGGAAAGATAGGGTTGGACATGCCTCATTATACCCTCCTCTCTTTGGAATTCAAGCACAGCTAACTAGCCTCAACATTAAAGCAGAGATCTTCAGACTGACAAAATAGACTTTGTGTAGCAATAAGACACCAAATTCTAGCCTGACTCTAGTGTAATATCACATGACAGATAGCAGGCACTGGAAGAAATTAAAGTATTTTACCCAAAAATATATTTCTTTGACATATTTTGAAATGACCCTGTAAAGAGTGGAGAATATACCTTTTTTTTTTTTTTTTTTTTTTTTTTTTTAGAGAATCCCCTTTCCTTTCAAGGTCTTTTTCCTGATCCAAGAGAGAATTAACTGAGTCTGGCATCTTTTTAGGTTTGATAAGAGCTCTGAAGCCTGCCATCTGGAGGTTTTATCTGCATGATAAAGGGGTCTCCACAACCCCTTATCTTAATCTGGAAATTCCTTTCTATTGGTTCCAAGTCTTTAGATAATAACTCTTTCAAGCAATTGTCAATCAGAAAATCTCTGAATCCACCTATGACTTGGAAGCCCCCTCTTTGAGTTGTTGCACCTTTCTGTACCAAACCAATATACCATCTTACATGTATTGATTGATGACTTATATTTCGCTAAAATGTATAAAACCAAACTGTAGCCTGACCATCCTGGGCACATGTTGGGACTGTGTCACAGGACATTGTCACTCATATTTGGCTTGGAATAAGTCTCTGCGAATATTTCACAGAGTTTGACTCTTTGCATCGACATTTCTACCTGACATGTGATTCCAAAAGGCAATCCTGATTGCAACTAGGAAAAACAGTTGCTTAGCATGGACACACACCAACTCTTAGTGCAGCAGACACAGGGACTGTGTGCAGGTTTACATATGCAGAATAAAGTGGAAACCAACTATTACCTGCCTCAAACCACTGTGAGTTAGACTCATCCAGAATTTGTAAAGTCCAAAGACAGAGCAGCCCCTTCAGTTACTGTAACTGCTGTATCCTGACCACCAGTTTCTGAAGGAATGCAGTCACTCAGGCATACAAAGAGCCTCCAACTGTTGAATAACAGGATGGCATAAAAAGATTCAATCCAGAGGCATGGCTATGGAGGGGGAAGGTGGGAGATTAACTAGTCACATCTAGGAATAAACCTGCTAACTCATCTGGGTAGTGTAAATAACAGACCTGGGTAGAATTACCAGCTGAAAATTACATTTGAAATATACAGATAGTAAAACATTTTCTTGCTGGTTACTCCCAGACAAAATTTTATGCCTGCCTCATATAATGTCCAGATGTCTCAAAATCTAAATTAAATTAGCACAGTTGCTTTGAAAAAAAAAAAGAACTTAATATGTACATTTTCCTTCCTTTCTACTCAGCCTAATTTTGGTACTTTGTTGAGATATTTCTTCTGCATACATAAGGATTAGAGTTCCCACTGTATTGAAAGAAAGCAAGATAAAATAACTATATACTGTTTTTCTCATTTTTCAGTTGCAGTTACATATGTTTTTAACAGACTGGTAGTTTGCTGAGGGTCTTCACTTGACCACAGACTTTTAGAAATCTGGTTACTTAAGAAAAAATGATTCAGTTCTTACTGCTTGCTAATAGCCACAATAGGTACTGAGGATTCCTGTGCAAATAAGAAAGAAACCTCACCCTCAAATGCTCACAGACGGACTGTTCTAATATGATCTGAGAAGAGCTATAATAAAGTGATAGACACGATGTTATGGGAATTCTGAAGGACTTCGCTCAACTAACAAAGGGACTATAGAATACTAATTTTCAAGTAACTACTTATAGGCAAATACCTTAATTACAAGAATAAAATATCCCACTAAAGCAGAATACTAAATTTTTACTTTTTTTTTCCATTAATTGATACAACTACCTTTGGCCATACTATCAGGAAGTCCAATATTTGCTCCTTGAATTTTCCAAAGGCTATGTGAAAAATTTATTGTCCAAAATGTTCTGTTTCTACATTTAAACTAAATGGTAAGAATAATAGGATCAGCTCATTATTATCTATTGCTTCTACCTGTTAATATATGGTGTCATACTTCAGATATATGTAAATGAGTAGTGCTGATTTATATTTTATGAATTATTTTATGTTCACATGCAGAAATTTTCTAGTGGAACTCGTTCTAGAGTTTATCACCTCACATACCGGGAACTACTGAACTCTTTTCTACTCCCAAGTATCCATCTCTAAATATTTGGCAGGTTTTTCTTTTAAAACTTCATAAAACAAAAGGCCTGATTATATCCCTTTTTCTAAATACAAAAACACTCATTTAAATTTATTGTTCTTAAGCTACCTAAGATTTTTGCAAAGTGTCCTGTATTATTTCTCTTCTATAAAAACCATGCTCTCAGTGAACATGAGCTAGACTCATTGTGCTGAAGACATTGTGACCAAAACTTCAATTTAAAAATCTACACATACACAAATCAACTGAGGTATGCCATTCAGCTATGTGAATATTGAACATTCATTAGGCAACAAATGCCATCAATGTATGAATGGTGACTTATTACTCTTCGTTATGAGACTCCAGGATACTGCAAAGGCTACCTCCTCCCCCGGTACAGAAACTCCAGCTACTTTTTGCTGCAGGCTGACACTCACACTTGCTGCCCGCCAAATCATAGATCTAGTGATGGAAATGAGTCAGGTAGACTTTCAACATTGTCATACTCAAAAAATTAACTTATTGATATGCTACAGTGGCTATTTGCAACAGAGTTGTGTTGTTATAGCTAAAATACCGGACTCAAAGCTAAAGTATCAATATTCCAGTTTTATAGTTAAGATATCATCTTCCTTTGCAGAAAGCTTGTTGGTCTCCTGCTCCCATTCTTTTTCCTCAAGCCAACAGTGTTTAATCAGAAATCTAATGCTTAAGATTTATGACACAATTAAGGTTATTATTTATCTTTTTTTAACCTTCCCTTTCTCAAAGGAAATCATATAGTTTGGAGGCCATAAACAGAGTGTATCTTAGTTTTGAGTGAATTAGTTATTGTATTATAGAAGACTATACAATGTCTGACAAAAAGCGAGAGCTCAATAAATAAATCTACCAGCTTTGGAGATGGTAATCAAAGGTGGCTGGTGGAAAGAGCAACAAACTCTTTTACTCTCCTTCAATGCTGTGAGAAAACTATAGCACAAGCTTCCTATAGAAGATGGTATAATCTAAAAGATTGTCTTTATTGCTAGAGCAAAATCCCAAATTTAGATAATCTCAGGTTAAGTCTGTTACCCAAGCAAAAAGTTTTTGCAAGCTTCTTCCTCATTGTGAATTCATTCTCCTTCATTGATTCTATACTCTCCTTTCCAGAATTAATTCTACTTCCACTTGAAATCCTCAAGTGGGATTAATAATTAAACATTTTTAATGGATGGTCCCTAAATGAAGTATAAATGAATTACCCAGAATATTGATAGATAGCTGAAACATAGATAGATGCAATGGTTAATCATGTATTCTCATTAGAAAATTACGCAGGAACTTGAACAATACCTTTGTCCACAAGACCTAGACATTTTCATCCTATATGAGAATATCTGGTTGTTTCTTCAACCTAGAGCACCAATTCATCAGTTGTTAAGTGAGGATCTTTTCAAAAGCTTGATTGAGTAAGGACTGGGTTTTCACACTATAGCCCCTTCTCCTTGAGAGAAGAGAGTAACACATAGCAAGTTGAAGCTGAAGAAAGTTAACATGAAGAAATAGTACAAGAAATACAGCATAAATTCATGTAGTTATAGTTAAGATATCATTTTCCTTTGCAGAAAGCTTGTCGCTCTCCTGCCCCCATTCTTATTCCTCAACTCAACAGCATCTAATCAAAATCTAATGCTTAATATTTATGGCACAATTAGGATTATTATTTGTCTCTTCACATAGAAATACAACATGAATTCATGTAGGGATTTCTAAAGCATGGCATGATTCTACTTAATTATATTATAGTTTAGGGTATTAATCACCAACCTTATATTGACTACTATGAATTTGGTGCCATACAACAGACTATACATATGATCAAAAATGTCTTATCTTTGCCTTAGAGAAGCTTAAACCCAATAAAGGGAGAAAAATCCAAAGTAGATTGTCATATTTCCTGTGATAACGTAAGCACAGGGTGTTACAAGAATACAGGAAAGAACTCCTGTTTTCTCAAGGAGAGTTTGCTAATGAATGGAAGACCTTAAGATCTCCTCTAATTAAATAGGACAATCCTCCTTCATCAGAATGAGAATAGAAGATGCCAAAGAATGGCTTGGGATGCTAGTCTTGCAAAAGCCTCATAAAATATATGAGAAATTGAATAAATAGAACTTCTTTTCTAACATGTGTGCTAAAATTATCAAATTAGAGTGAAATGAGTCTTTTGTTTTCTGATGGTAGAAAAGGATGCTTTATATCCCCTTTTGTGTGAAAAAAAATTGTATTTGCCAGGATTCTCCGGAGAAGTAAAGCCAATTTTATATATATGTGTGTATATATATATGATATATATCATATATATTATATATTATATATATTTTATATATATATAGAGAGAGAGAGGTGAGAGGCAGGCAGAGACACAGAGAAAGAGAGACAGAGAGAAAGAGATTTATTATAAAGTATTGGCTCATGTGATTATGGAGGCTGGGAAATCCCATGATCTGACGTCTGCAACCTGTTTCCAGTACAGCCAGGGATGCAGTTCAAGGCCTAAGAGCTGACAGCGTTGATTCCAGTCTAGAAAAAAAGGCCTGAGAACCAGGAGCACAGAGGGGAGGAGAAGATCAGTGGCCCAGTTCAAACACTCAGGCAGAGAGTGAATTATACCTTCCTCTAGCTTTTTGTTCTATTCTGGCCCTCTATAGATAGGGTGATGCCCACCCACATTGAAGAGGGCTGCCTATTTACTCAGTCCACTGACTCAAATACTAATTTATTTCAGAAATATTCTTAATAGGCACACCTGGAAATAATGTCTAACCATATGTCTGGGCATCCTCTGGCCCAGTCAAGTTGACACATAAAATTAACCATCATGGTGTGCCCGCAGGAATTCAAGGGATCCTTAAAGCTAGCATGAGGAAAGCTATCCTAAAGACAGAACTGACACTGGAATGGTGGTGATGGAATAGAGCTAGAGTCCCAATAAACATCAGTGCCTAGGTATTGTCTTAACTCTAAACATTTCAATCATAAGAACCAATATGACTTTATTGTTTGAGGCAATTGAGTATATATTTTTTCATTTAAACCATAGATATGACAATGCTTTTTAACTAATTTTCAAAGTGATAGAAACAAATGTCCTTAAAGATGTTCTGACATAATTTTATGTCAAAATGTGTCAGAGTTTTTCCATTAAGTGTTGTATCAGACTATATGTTTGTATTATATATGTAAATAGTCCCTAGATAAATGATTGCATGCTATTATTGATGGAAAGCATACCCAGTGAGTCCTGCTCACTTATTTCACTTCTTCTATCATTACATTCTCTTTTCCTCACATTGAAACATTGCTTACGTTGGCCACTGGCAGAGGCAATCTGCCTAACTAGATGCGCCAGAAATCTAATCTGGTGTGACAAATGAAAGAGACACATAATTGGCTATAAAATGCTAGGGTGGACCTGTTATCAATTTTAAGCAGTTGATGTTCTCAGAACAACATTATACACAGCACAAGTGATTACAATTACTGTCGGGAATCATTCAATGTTTCTATAATCTTTTAGTGGGTTATAAAAATTAACAAAAACTTTCTGGTAACCAGCCTTTTACTTGCATATGATGATGATCTGGGTTTAGCTCTTTTGATGGAAAGTGGTCCTACCATATAGCTATTGTTATCTTTTTGTAGAAAGTATCTATCCATAAACATAACATGACTGTTTTCCTTTAAGTATAAAAGCCTTTAATTTTAACTCGTGTCAAAGTTGCTCGCTGAATTACCTGGCAGGTGAGGATACTTGTTTTGTTGACCTCACCGTCTGCTGTCTCTACTAACTTCACAGTCTAGTGAAACTTTTGAAACCCACCAGTATTATTGTTCAGATTTCCTATTGCTCACACAGTTTTTACTCACCCTAATTTTCTAAAAAACTGAAACTTTTGAGTTTTGAAGGAAACTGAAATTGCATAGCTGAAAGTTGAGAGAAACTCTAGGCCATATACAGAGTTATGTCCCAATAGCTTCCTGGCTTGCATCTTAGGGAACTGATGAAATTTAGTCCAAACTTGGAAATGTCACTCTCAGCAAGAGATTATGCTCTACTACTGTTTATTTCTGGCCTTGCATTCTCCCAGTGTGTCACATGTGTCCTTCCTATAGCTTCTCAGAAAATTGGCTCATTCTCCATTTCACTTATTTTAGTAGGTTCTATATTATTTGGCAGACAGAAAGACACAAATGAGACAGTACTCTATGTGCCCACGTACACCATGTGCTTACAATTAAATTACACTCTTTGGCATGGATGGATTTGTAAAAAAAAAAAAAAAAAAAAAAAAAAAAATACAACCTTAAACACAATTTTCCAGGCAACTCTGAAGCTGCAACATTTCAAAAAGTCCAGGCAGTATTATTCTTTGTTATGTTTCCAAATATAAAATATTACAACAGGATAATAATAAATTTCCATAGCTATATAGAATTCTTAATGTGGCAATGAACAGATAATTTGAAATGCCCTAACAGAATGAAAATTCTAATAATAACAGTAAGACATCTTAACATGCTTCCAGTTTTTGCCAGGCACTGTGTTCACCACATCACATGAGTTAAATTCTGATACTTTCAACAAATTCTACACAGTTGGAGTCATTATCCACATTTTAAGGTTGAGGAGTTTGAGACTCATGTAAGTCATTTGCCCAGGGCCACATACGGGTAAGACAAAGGGTCGGGACATAAATTCAGTTTTATTTATCTTTAAAACTTATGCCTTTTCAGCTATAGCACCAACTTCTGCTTCAAAGTATCAGTACGATTAGAATTTTTTGTCACAAAATAAATTATAAGTGAGAAATAGATACATTATGGAACATACACTTTGGTTTGTTTAAATGGACTGGTGAGAATTTCAGGACTCAAAAGAAAGTAACAGACAGATTCTACATATTTATTATACTCTAACAAGATTTTAATTCAGGGCTGACAGTCAAAGATACTACCCAACAATTATATAATTGTTCTTCTCCAAGAAATAAACTAGAGCCATGATATTTGTCATGTATAAAAAGATAGCATCATTGTTTACCTTTTCTAATTATTATTTTAACAAAAATATAGCCATAAAGTTATTTCCTGTTCTATTGTCTTATGATTATAAATATCATAATAATATTGGCTCTACATAATAAAAAAATTCCAAATGGCTCAAGATTATCTGTGGGGATTCAGTTTAAACTATTTAACTGGCAGATGTATTCTGGACAGAAATTTAGTGTGGATATCAAAGGGCTTCAAAATAAAATTAGTTCAACATTCTTGTATAGCAGAGCTTAATCAGTCTGACAAGTTAAAGAAGACTTTCCTCACAGACAAAGGTTATTTTGACAAAGCCAAATTAAGGACCAAGTAGATCTTGATACACAGAAAGAATGCTCAGTTCCTACTGAGTCTAGTGATAATTAACATCTGACTTAAACAACCATTGGGAATGACTTGGAATGCTTTAATTGGTCCACCTAACTTGCCTGCAGGCTTTTCTGTTAGGGGAATGATTTAAGTCTCTTCTTGCTTTCAGCTAAATCTCAGCATGTCTCAAATTTCTGAAGCCACCTTTATCATTTGAGGCCCTGAGGAAAAAATGAATTTTAATTCAGCTTTCATCTTACTTCATGGAGAACCTTAAGTGTTTCCATAGCATTAAAGGGAAAGCTGACTAAGAAGGCAGAACTCAATCACAAGGTAAAGAAAAATAAGTAGGAATGCATCTTTAGGGGTCCATTAATGCACATGACCTACTTCTTTCATGGAAAATGTGTCGGATATTATACATTTTAATGTAAAAGGGTAATAAAGGATTAATTCGCAAAATCACTGGGGAAGCAAACTGAGATACACTGAGTCAGTACATAGCCACACGTTTGCTTTCACCTATCAATATTTGTCACTCCCACAGGAAAATGGGACAGAAAATTGTGGAATGTTAATTCTATCACTCATATATGTTTATTATTGCCTACTTTGAATGAAACCTATGGGAGGGTGGTTGTAAAAAATAATGATATTCTGATATCCATTAAGGGTGCGGATCTAACTGAAGGCATTATCAAATGTGGTAACACTTATAGCTGGACTACCACAGAAGCAGAAATAAATATGCAGATGCTCCAAACCAGTCTGCCTGTCAATGAACCATTAAGGCACATTATCCCAGCTGTCAACATTTTTTTTCTATTTGTTTTGAGTATTCATCTTTGCTAAATAGTAGACAGGCAATTCATCTGTTTATTTTTAAGACTAAACTTTCATAATTTCGGGAAGGTAAAACTATGTAAAGTTATTGATGAAATGATGCTCTCTTGGAAGTTTCTGTATTGGTTCATTTGGTCTTTCTCTTTTTATTATAAATCATACTATCTTAATTCCAGAGAATATGTATATGTACATATAATTTGTAAAAAATATCTGCCTTATTTTATTTCACATATATGCAATGTATATTTTTATATAAATTCCTTGCACTTAAACACTAAGCCATTATTATTAAGATAGTCCTTAATTTGGTTTTGAGCTATGTAGTTGTGGATAATATGTTCAGAAAGAAATTCTTAAAATCTCTTTGGATGCAGATAAAAATAAACAGCAACGTATTTTTTTCTTTTTTGATACTTTTTACTATACACACACACACAGAGAAACACACACAAACACACTTCAGTAGAATAAGAGTTCCAGTATTTTTGTACACAGAGACAGAAATGCCAAATGAGTAGAAAGCAGAGTCCTGCTGTCATTAAGAGTACTTGAATCTCTAATTCTGAATGAGTTATCTGAGTGTTGTCAGTGAGCATGGTGAAAAATTCTTGTCAATCTGATATTTAATTGGAGGTACTTCATTCTATTTGTAATCTCTGGGGGAAAGCCCTCTCAAACAGTGGACTCATAACACTTATAATTAAGATACTTCACTCCAAGCCTTGCTTTCATTTAAAATACACTGAATTATTCTTTCACGATTCAAAGGAACACATGACATTGACATGAAATACATGCAGCAAAATCTATGGGACAACAATTTATAGAAGGTTGTCTTAGGGGAAAAGTTTTGTCTTAAATTCCTGTCATTCCTCAAGAGTTTGTTCTATTTGCAGGCAGGAAGAAATTATTATTTGTAAGCATGGGAAGGAACAATGACATTCCATCAAGATGTAATTTTGATACTGGTAAGAATCAAACTTATGGTGTGAGATGGGAGAATATGTTCTTAAGTTGCCAATAAGCCAATTAATCTTCAAATAAGCAAGTGGCCATAATGCAGGTAAAAGAATAGCACTGGAAACTAGAAAAAGTTTAGAAAATGTATAAGTTTAGAAAGTTATAGAAAATGTATACATACATGCCAAGTATTCAAAGAAATTTCTGGCAGAGAAGCATAGATAAGGCCAGATAGAAGAAAGGACCAATATGACACATGACTTGCCACAAATCACCTGTAACTTGATAATGGAGCTCTCATAATTAGAAAGGTAAAGACAAGATTGGATCAGGTAGGGACCAGAGCAGCCCTTCCATTAATGCTTCTGTAAAGCCCAGGAGGTGTGGGAGGCCATGCTGAACAGAGAGCCTGATGTGGTGATTCCTCCAGGCTGCAGCTTAAAGCTAGAATCTGGGCCAGGCAAAGTGGCTGTGAATTGGCATCGCTGGTGTTCAATTAGTGCATTTATTCCAGCTGATGAACAGCTGGCTCCAGTTAGAATCCAGCTGCTTCCACAAAAAAGGAACCTTACCCAACCTCTCTTTCTTGGTTCTCTCAACATCTTGCTTATTGCAAAATCTCTCACGATCAAATGGACTGCCGGAAACCTAAATGTTCACCTACATGGGGACTTGAAGAGATGAGGTTTTCCTATAATGTAGCCAAAGTTAATTCATCTTGCTGTTAAAAATTAAATAGGCTGGGCATGGTGGTTCATGCCTGTAACGCTAGCACTTTGGGAAGCCAAGTCAGGAGGATCACTCGAGCCCGGGGATTTGAGATCAACCTGGGCAACATAGTAAGACTCTCATTTCTACAAAAATTAAAAAAATTAGCCAGGCATGGTGATGTGCACCTGAAGTCCCAACTGCTCGGGAGACTGAGGTAGGAGGATCACTTGAGCCAAGGAGTTCAAGGCTGGAGTGAACTGTGATCGTGCCACTTCACTGTAGCCTGGGCAACAGAGCGAGACCTTGCCTCACTAATAATAACAATAATAATAATAATAATGAAATATAGAGAAAATTACATAACACAAAGAAAAATTTACCGTTCAAAAGGAAGAGCACAATATAAAGAAACAAAACATGTCTTCCTATGACGATTTTAATAAGAGTTAAGAAAATGCATAGAAATGCATACTTTTGTTATTTGTATTTTTTCATTTACTAAACTTCATATTACTTTCAAAACATTCACTATGTGCTGAATGCTCTTCTAAGCATTTTATTAATGTTAACATGTTTAGCCAACATAATAACTTCTGTCCTAATTTCATTTTCACAAATTTTATTCTTAAGAAACACCAAGAGTATGTTTGGAAAATAAAAGTGGAAGAAACAAAGAGAGAAAACTCTGAGATCAAAACAGGATCATGGCTTCTAGTATAATTTGTTGCAGGTAGAACCAGCTCAATAAATATGTGTGGACTTGATTTTGTTAAATGTAAACTATTTCTGAATATTATTGATTTATTTATTTTTATTGTATTTACTTTTTTGAGACAGGGTCTCACTCTGTCACCCAGGCTGGAGTGCTATGTCACAAATTTCTACTTTTAGAATATAAGCAGCATATTATAGATTAGGTTATTAGAAAAAATAACACTAGTGTCAAATTAATAAAGAATCTTGAAAAGTTCCCATATAATTAAAAATAAATGATAGATAAATTGTATAATAAGGGAAAATATTATGGGTGAAATATTAGCAATTTTTAATAATGTTATTAGAGGAATCCCAGGATGAAAAATGGAAGTAATCAATATTGAAGAAATTATAGGAAAATGGTTCAAGAAAATTTTCTTTTTTAATGAAAGTTTTCACTATATACTAGATTAAATTGATGATGATGATGATAACTGACATTAAACTAATAGTAATTATTAACTTCCAAAGTGTTATATGTCTATAAACTCATTTAATGTTCTCAACTTATTAACCCTGTTGAACCTGATTAAAGGATTAGTGTTAATATCAGCATTTTTGCCCAGGCAGAAATTAAAGTGTAAGACGACAGTTAAAGCCTAGATTTAGTCAAACTCATGAAGCCTTTTCCTGATCCATTCGTTCTGATCACCTCTATACCACACTCTATTGATTAAAAGAGACCCACACCTGAGTAAAGTGACTGCACTTTCAGAGAGAAAAAAAAGCCACAACTATTCATATACAAATATCGAAAACAAACACTAGAACAAAACAAAACCAAAAACAGCTTGGTGACTAAAAATAATAGACTTGAAAGTTGCCTAAGACAAAAATTAACACCAAAACCATATAATCCATTTCCATAGAATTTGAGTAAAACCAATTGAGATTCAAAGTTTTTATATCTAGCCATGAAAATGTTTATAAAATTTACTTATTAGAAAAAAAAAGTAATTCAAAGTCATCTTTGGAGCCAATAGTGAAATGAATCAAAACAAGTTATTCAATAATATCACAACTCTGTTAAGAATTAGTGATTAATTAAAAATAATAAAACCATAAAAATTCTAAATTCTTATGTATATCAGTACTAATGTCAGAAATAGATGCTGCATTATTGATTTAAAAATCAATTCAATAATATTTACTGAGAGATAACAATGTGCTAGGTTCTATGGATTCAACAATGACCAAAACATGTACCTTCCTGCTCTTGTGTAACATTTTTTTACTGAGGAGAATGGAGCCATAATAAAAAAAATACATCAGGTAGTGATAAATGCCATGAAGAAAAATAAAGCAGAAAAAGGGAAGAAAGAGTATGGGCAATTATGAAAGGCCTTATTTGTGTTAAGGAGACTTTTTAATTGACGGAAGTGATGGAATGAGCCTGGAGATGATCTTCCCAGAAAGAAGGAACAGCAAAGAGCAAGGAACCTGATGTTGAAGACTGCCTGGCTGGTTTCAAGGAAAAGAAGGAAGTGAGTTAGGAAAGAAGGTCAAAGTAAGAAACTGATTATTTAGGCCAGGAGTTGGCAAATTATGCCTATTGATTAAATTCTTCTCAACAAGTATTTTTGTAATGAAAGTGTTATGGGAACACAAACACACAACTCAATTATTCACATCGTATATGAATGCTTTCAGCCAACAACAGCAGAGCTGGATAGTTGTGCATAGTGTTTACTGCCCGCAGAGCTGCAACTAGTGTTTATTTACTTGCCTTTGACCAAAAATGTTTACTGGGACTTGGCTTATGCCATTATTAGGTTTTGAATTTTAATATGAGTGAGAAGAGAAGCCACAAGAGATTTCTGAGGTGAAAAGTGCTATGACATGACATAACATTAGAAGAATTATCGTTGTTGCTGCCATTTAGCCAATTGGCCTTTTTTTTTGTTTTTTTTTGTTTGTTTGTTTGTTTTAGGGTCTCTATTATGAAGGCTGAAGTGCAGTGGTGTGATCATGGGTGATTGAGATGAAGTGTGTATGAAGTGTTTAGATTCTGTATATATTTGAAGAAAGTGTTGAAAGAATTAGTGACTAATTTGATGTGGGGTGAGAATGGGAGAGGAGTCAGGGGTAACTCAAAAGATTTTTCTCTCAGTAACTGTAGAATGCAATTCCTATTGACTAAGGAAAGAAGAAATGGAAAAAAATAGATTGCAAAATAGGAGTTTCAAAATAATCTGTATCTGAGACCTGGAATTAGTAAGGATAGAATTAACAAATATTGTTTAATCCTTGACATTGACAGAGAAATAGATTAGCTATATTTTTTACATGTAAAATCACCACAATGACCAAGTACAATGTACTTTGAATCTTAATTGTAAACTTTGAGTTCATAATTAACATAAATAATTGATTGACTAAATAAATAATAGGAAGACGAGAAATTCTTTCTTCCAAGAATTGCAAATAATTTATATTGATAAATGCCTCTCTGAGAGATAAAGATTAATTTTCACCCATTCCCCCTTGAGTGTAGGCTGCACTTAGACTTGCTTCTAAGGAATATAGTAGGGAAAGAGGTAAAAATGGGTACCTTCACAGTGGACAATCCTGGCAAACAAAACTTTTAACAAAATGATCAAGCGAATGTTATCAATGATAAGTCATGCTGATAGCTTGCACTGCTGATATGAGATGATAAGAAAGGTACTTCACCTCTGTGGTATTCCTCCCCAAAATTATACCCCTGGTCTAACCGTGAGAAAAGAAATATGAGAATCTCAAACTAAGACACATTTTACAAAATACCTGACCAATATTCCTCAAAAGTGTCAAGACCATGATAAACAAGAAAATAAACTGTCATAAACCAGAGGCAACTAAGGATACATAACAACTAAATGCAGTGTGGTATCCTGAAACAAAAGGACATTAGTGGAAAAATAAAATACAAATAAAATCTGGAGCTGGGTTAATAGTAATGCACCAATTTGTCTTCTTAGTTGTAAAAAATGTAACTTGGTAATAATGTAAGATGCTGACAATAGAGAAAATGGGACTATCTTTAAACTTCTGTAATCTAAAATGATTCCAGAATATAAAAGTTTATTCTAAAAGTATGAGCTCTAAAAATCACTACTAGTAAAAATATCTTATATTTTTCCAATAACTAGCAAAGAAAAAAATTAATTTAAAAGATGACCATTCACACTGAACAAGAAAAATCATAAGTCCTAGAAAGCGTGGTACTCAAAGTATTAAAAACCGAGTGAAATATACAAGTTAATGGAAATATAATGACATAACCTAAGTACGATTAATATTAACATATTCATTCCTCTTCTCAGAAGTGAAGCTTACAATAATTTCTTAATGGGAATGTATTGTGAAAAATTAAAATATTCTTAAATAGAATTAAATTAAAAGTTAAAAGAATAATTTAAAAAATGAATGTCCTGTCAAAAAGCAAGAAATATCATTCTACGAAAAAAATCTAAGGAGAAAAATCATAAAGTATATCTGAGATATAATTGATGTTAGGTTCAATGAGAATTGTGTTAAAACTAAATTAAATTTAAATTAATATTATCAGCTGAGGAAAAGATACACAAACTATGTATTTCATTCCAAATGTTAACATCTCTAATTGATAAAGAGTCCAACAAATTATCCCGTGTAAGTGGACAAAATGATGTACAGTAACTTCATTAAAGTATTATATAAAGGCACTTTATAATACTTACATATTTATGTTTACAATTATAAAATTGAATGGAAATCAATAAAAAATTCTGGTTCACACAAAAAAACTGTACTGCTTAGTAATTTGCATTTATTTCATTATTTAATATTATAAACATTTTAAAAAATATTTTGTAAAACTTCAGCTTGCAGTGTTTGTAAAACTTTTAGGTACTACATTATCATTTTTATAGAGAATGTAAATATATATATATTTTAATTCTAGTAAGTACAAGGTGAAAATAATCTAAATATTTATTAATAAAATTTGATTCAATAAATCCAGTATGCTTATTTAATGGAAACTTTCTATTCATTAAAAAATCATGTTTCCTAAGGATATTTAATGTTTTTGGGAGCATATATAGGATTTATTGTTAGGAAAGAATGAAGCTTGCAGGATATTGTATTAATATGCTTCCAATTATTTTTTAAATAAAAATATATGAATGAAATATAGCAAAACATTGACAGTTAATTTCTCTGGCTTATAGCAAGGCTTTTAGAGAATGAGTAGGTAGATAGATGAGGTAGATTAGATAGAAAGATACATATACAGATTGATTTTTTTTTCTGTATTTTCAATGTAGTTACTTTATAATCAATAAAAACAAATGTTAAAAGGTAAAAGAATGAACTTCCTAAATTTTTGCTTAAAATTTTTACTGGACAAGTGAATTAACATTCTTTTACCTTTCCTCCATTTTTTTTTACATTTTTAAAAAAAATGTAGAGAAGCAAATACATAGAGAATATTTAATTCCTTATTAATTGTAAATATATAGTACATATCTAATTACATAAAGCAGAAAGATATATTGATGAATAAATCACATACGAAAAAGGAAAAGTACCACACAAAAATATCATTTTATAGGAGTTATCTCATCATTAGAACTATGCCTGGAACCTATCAATAATATTTTCTTTACTCGAAACTCTTTATTTATTTTTTCTTCCCTTCCTCCCTTCCTCTCTTAACATTCTGTCTTTTTTTCTTTATGGAAATAGATACTGGAAATAAGTGGCTGGCAGAGTAAGGAAGGTGGTTAGGCTAGAATGTGCCCATAAAGGACTCACCTGAGAAATTTACCTAAGATATGAAAATGCAAAATGAACTTAAGAGTTTTTATTTTATTTTATTTTTATTTTTTATTTTTTATTTTTTTTGAGACGGAGTCTTGCCCTGTCGCCCAGGCTGGAGTGCAGTGGCGCAATCTCGGCTCACTGCAAGCTCCACCTCCCGGGTCCACGCCATTCTCCTGCCTCAGCCTCCCGAGTAGCTGGGACTACAGGCGCCTGCCACCACGCCAGGCTAATTTTTTTTGTATTTTTTTAAGTAGAGATGGGGTTTCACCATCTTAGCCAGGATGGTCTCGATCTCCTGACCTCGTGATCCACCCGCCTCGGCCTCCCAAAGTGCTGGGATTATAGGCGTGAGCCACCAAGAGTTTTGTATGTAGTCTGGGGTAGTGTGGTATGGATGGTGGATGGAAGAAACAAGCCTGAAAAAGTGGTTTTTGACAAGATGCTAAATTAATCTTAGCCATTATAAGAATTTTGAACATCATATTATAGACAATAAGTGACCATTGAAAAATGTGTGTTTAACTTGGATAATTTTAATAGCAATGTAAAGCGTGATTGCAGAGATAAAACAGAAATAAGGAATAGTTAGAATGTAAGAATTCATGCAAAAGATGATGGGATCTTAGAGGAAAAAGAGGAGGAGAAAAATTTCAAGAAATCTTCTTGAATGTATAATTACAATGATTTGTAATATGTGTTTGGTATCCAATTATGTGTGTGCAGATGGATAGATATAACAATGAGAGCTGAGGCAAAGAAACTTCTGACCTAAACTTCTGGAAGGATTGAATTAAAACCATAAAGCTACTGGAAAGTTTCTCCAAAATGACTCTTAATGTTAAAGGTCTTTCATACTAGTCATGATGAGCACAATAGAAACAAAGCTGGGCCGGGCACAGTAGCTCATGCCTGTAATTCCAGCACTTTGGGAGGCCAAAGCTGGTGAATCACCAAAGGTCAGGAGTTTGAGACCAGCTGGGCCGACATAGTGCAACCCCATCTCTACTAAAAATGTAAACATTGAAGATTACCCAGGTGTGGTGGTGCACACTTGTAATCTAAGTTACTTGGGAGGCTGAGGCAGGAGAATCGCTTGAACTCAGGAGGCAGAGGTTGCATTGAGCCAAGACGGCACCACTGCACTCCAGACTGGGCAACAGAGCAAGACTACGTCTCAAAAAAAAAAAAAAAAAAGAAAGAAAGTTTGCCATAGCTACGAACTCTTACAGATCAAGAAGGACACCATTAAATCCTTTTTGTTAGAAACCATAATTGTCTACATTATTGTTATAGTCTAATTATCTAACTCAGCATATTTTAGGCAAATGAGTATGAATGAATGAAATCCTTTGATTCAGCTTTTAATATCGGAAAGTGAGACAATGAATTATTTGCAATGACATTTCCATCCTGATATAGAAAAACAAAAAGTGTGACAAAAGAGATGGATCATGTATAGCAAAACTTGGAAGACAATGCCACTAATAGACATTATTGATTTGTGTCCGGTCCATTTGCAGGACAGAAAGACCTGTCATATAGGAAATTAGTGCTAATTTCCTATATGACAGGAAGAGTTTCCTGTAAGAGATACCTTTTCAAATTTGAAAATAGTGTTTCTATTTTAAAAAATTATTTTTTGTGTGTGTTTTTTAAAAAAATATGTTCTGGTGTTAAATTTTGGCAAATTATCTTTTTTCAAATTTATGTTGATTAGTAAGGGGGAAATGTATTAATCTGTGCTATTCTAAAGAAGGAAAAATATAGAATTAAATTTTGAATGGGAGAAGCACAGGTGATTTTTTGTGCTCTCAATCTTAAAAGACATCTTGAGAAAAATTATTTTTTTATCTTCTGCTATGTTTAAACCAAAAGATAAATTAGAAAATTCTAGGAAATGGAGTTATGGTATTATTAAGAGAGTTTGAAAAGGAAGTTGAAAAAAAATCTGAAATACTATATTCAGGCATTTGAGTCAAAGTTTAAGAATGAGAGAAGACAATGTATGAATATTAATTCCAAGCTAATTGGGATACAGTTCAAATAAACACAGCAATAGGGATTGGCATACGGTAATTAGATAAAAAAATTTAGATGTGCTTGCCTATTAAATCTGCCAGATTATTTTTCAACTGCTTTGTTGATAAAGTGCCTCTCACTATATGCCAAGCACTGTTTTAAATGTTCGAAATAGTTTGATGAAGGAAACACACCGACTTCCTGCCCTCCTGAAGCTGACAGTTCTTGCCTGGAAAGCTTACACTCAAGCAACAAGTCCCTATTAAAGTGCCAGTGACTGAAGATCTCCTAAGCTCTCCAATATGAAATTACTGGCTCAGTCTCCTGTACTATGAAGTAATGTTAATTCTTCTACATAGCATTTGCAATTCTTGATAAAGATCAACCTATTTGCAGCATTTGTCTTTGCACATTCTAGGTACTTAAAAACGCCAAGTCTCAGATGAAAACAGGAATGAAATCTTGAACATATTCTAAGTTCCTTATGGAAATGGGTTAGCCTACTGCCTGGATGTGAAATCATATTAGGAACTTAACATTTCACAACAGAATGTCAATTCAGCTGCCTGAGTGTTTGAAATGTAAAACATATGGATCGTTTTATCAACAACACAAAATATTGGCATTTCAGACACTCATTAAAAATGTCAATCATAAATTAACTGTGATGCCAAAAACTTGCTTGAGACATCTGATATTTGAGAGATAGAATTTAAAAGATATATGAAGCATCCATTTCTCTAGTCAGGAAATCATGAAACTGAAGCTGAGATTTGCATTTAGTTTTCCAAATTACATGAGTTGACAGAATTGAGAGTTTATTCTTCCCCTTACACCATTACGTCCATGCTTTCAGAGAATAAAATTTGATGGTTTAATGACTGCATTCATTTACTTATAAATATTTATAGATTTAGTGCCACAATTATGCCAAGTATAAATATAAAGGACATATAAGATAATAAACTTGCTTTTTTAAAAAAACAGAAAGGTGTTATAGTCAAGGACCTCTCTGTCCTCTTAACATGAGTTTACATTCCTCCTTTCTTACTCTTAAGCTATATCCTCTTAGGCAAATTTTATTATCTTTCAAAACACCAATGTTTTTATTTGTAAATTAGATTTTGATAGCATGTGCCTGTGTCATACAGCTCTTGCAACAATAAAAAATTATGATATTTGTAAGAGCTTAGCACTGCACTGTGTGGTAAACAGCTATTATGTTTATGTTCGCTGAGTTCTAATTATTGTTAAAGATACTATTTTACTTTTTATTTTAGGTAATTATAATTAACATGTAGTTTGAAGAAGTAAGTTAGAGAAATTCTGTGTAACCATCACCCAGTTCACCCAGTTTTCCCCATTGTGACATCTTGTATAACTATAGTACACAGTAATATCATAAGCAGGAAATTGGCATGGCTACAGTCACTAAAGCTTATTCAGAATTCACCAGTGTGTATATTTAGTGCTAAAACATTTTATCTTACATTTGTGTGACCATCACCACAGTCAAGACACAGGGTAGTTCTATCACAGAGCTTCTGCTTGTTACCCTTTTATAGTGACAGCTATCCTCCTCCCTTACTCTGCCTCTAACACTTGACAATCACTAATCTCTTCTCTATCTCTATAATTTTAAGATTGTTATATAAATGCAATCATATACAACCTTTGGAGACTATTTTTTCGCTCAGAATAGTTTCCTTAAAATCCATTCAAATTTTCCTTTTTGAGACTAATATTCCGTAGTATGGATGGACTACAGTGTATTTAACGTATTTATCCATTGAATGACATATTTGTTGTTTCTGTATTTGGAGTATTAAACTTAAAGCTGCAGTGAACATTGGTGTACAGATTTTCAGGTGAGCATGTTTTCATTTCTCTTGGAAGAATGATCAAGAATACAATTGATTGGTCATATGGTATGTGGACATTTTTTAACTGTTATATATAATTTTGAGAATGGCTGTCTTACTTTACACTCCAACCAACAGTGTATCACAGCTCTAGGCCTTCCACATCCTAGATAGCATCTGATGCAATCACTATTTTATATTTCAACCATTTTAATAGGTGTGAAGTAAATATTAGTATCATTTTAATTTGCATTTTTCTGATGATTAACAATGTTCATATATTTTCATGTGTTTATCCGCTATCTCTATACCCCCTTTAGTTAAATATCTGTTTTATCTTTTGCCTGTTTTCTCATTGAATCATTTTGTTGTTTTTGTTGACCTGATATCTTTACATATTCTAAATACAATTCTTATTTTGGATATGTGGCTATCCAGGTGTTTCTGTTTTGTTTTCTTCTGTCCGTAGCTCATTTTTACCCTCTCCACAGGGTCATTCACAGAGAAAAAGTTTTTAATTCTTGTGAAATCTAATTATCAAATTTTTCTTTTATAGACTTAGACAAGTCTAAGACCTTTTCACCTATCTCTAAGTCCCAAAGAGTTTCTCCTATGCATTTTTGTAAACATTTTACAATTTCAGGTTTTCAATTTGAATTCATAATTCATTTTAGTCGAGTTTTGTAATAATGTGTGATATTTAGGTTCAAGGTTTTTTTTGTTATTTATTTATTTATTTTTGCCTGTGAATCTTCAAATGCTTTAACACCGTTCGTTGAAAAAGACTATACCTCTCCCACTGAATTGCCTTTCCATTTTTGTTCACCTCCGCTAGGCACATATTTGTTGGTTTTTATTCCAGTTCTCTCTATCCTGTTTCATTGATCTATGTGATCCTCTTTCCACTAATACCACAGTCTTCATTCAGATTCCAGTAGGACCTATTATCAGATAACAGTTATTCCTCTCATTTAGTTCACATATATAAAAATATGTTTTAGCCTTTCTAGGTTTTTTGTCTTCCCATGTAAATCTCAGGATAAAGTTTTCTAGGCTACTTAACTACTTACTAGGAATTTGAAAGGAATTGCATTTAATCTATAGGTGAATTTGGAATGATTTAACACCTTTACTGTTAGTCTTCAAATTTACAAATGTGGACTGTCTCTACATTTATTTGGATCTTCTTTGATTTCTTTCAGTAGAATTTTGTAATTTTCAGAGTATAAATCCTATAGATATTTTGTTAGGTTTCTATCTGAATGTTTCACTTTCCTTAAAGCAATTTTCAGTGTTTTTTTTAATTTCAGCCCTCACATATTTATTTTTAGTGTATAGAAATGTTATTTATTTTCATATATTGATATATCACTCAGCCTTGCCGAACTCACTTCTTAGTTCTAAGACTTTTTTTGTAGAATTTCTTTCTTATCAATCAGTAAACCCTTTTTTTCTTTTCTTGCTTTATGGTGCTGGTTAGAACTTCCAGCACTATGTTTAATAAGAGAGTGGTGAAAGTCAACATCCTTGCTTTGCTCAAAAATTTAGTGAAAAAGCATTTAGCTTTTCAATGTTAACTATGATGTTACCTGTAGATTCTTTGTAGCTGTTCCTTAATCAAATTGAGGAAGTTTATTAATTTGCCAGGACTGTCATAACAAAGCACCACAGTCTGGATGGTATAAACAACAGAAATTTATGTTCTTACAGTTCTGGAGGCTAGAAGCTCAAGATAAAGGGTCTGTAGGTCTCTTTTTCTGACGTCTTTCTCCTTGGCTTGTAGATGGCTGTCTTTTCTCTATGTCTTCATGTGATCTTTCCTCTGTGTGTGCCTGTGCACTTGTCTTCTCTTCTTATAATGACCCTAGTCATATTGCCTTAGGGCTCACCCCAGTGACCTCATTTAAACTTACTCATTTAAATACCCTGTTTCCAAATAAAGTCATATTCTGAGGTACTGGGAGTTAGGACTTCAAAATACGAATTTGGGGAAAATACAAACATAAGAAATTCTGTTCTTATTTATTTGCTTTGATTTTCTATTAAAAATGGGTGCTAGATTTTGCCAAATGCTTTTTATGTATCAGTTGTTGTGATTATACAGCTTTTCTCTTAAAGAGTTGATGTGGTGTATTACCTTTTAAAATTAAACCAGCCTTATACACCTAGAATAAATCCCATTTGATATTGGGATATAATTTTTTCATAAATTACTGGATTAAATTTTATAACATTCTGTTTAGAATTATTTTTTCCTAAGATCATAAGAGCTATTCATCTATAATTTAATTTTTGTACTGTCTACCTTTGTTATCGGGCTAATACTGGCCTCATAAAATGAGTTAGAAAGTGTTTCTCATTGTCTATTTTCTAGAAGACATTGTCTAAAATTATGTTAATTATTTGATCGAATTCTCCAGTGAAATCATCTTGTCTAGAGTTTTTTGAGGGAGGAGTTTAATTTTTAAAAATTCCATTTTTAAGTCGTTGTAAGACTATTCAGAGTATCTGTTTTATCTTGCTAAGTCTTAGTAGTGTGTGATCCTAAGACCATTTCTTCTAAATTGTATAATTTATGGTATAAGGCAACTTAAAGTAATCTCTCATTATCCTTTTAATGTCTGCAGAGTCTCTAATGGATATTCCTGGTTGCATTCCCACTATTGGTAACTTGAGTCTTCTCTCTTTTTACCTCTATCTTCCTGACATTTGTCAATTTTATTGGTTTTGTGAAGAACTAGCTTTTAGTTTCATTGATCTTCTAATTGTTTTTCTCTGGTCATTTTTATTGATTTTCACAATTATAATTTCCTTCATTCAGCTTGCTTTGTTTATTTTGTGCTTCTTTCTTTCTCCTGAAGTTTGAACATGTTATTAATTTAAGACCTTTCTTTGTCTCGAATGCAAATATTTAAAATGTTCCTCTTAGTACTATGTTACCTGTATTTGACATATTTTGATATGTTCTATTTTTGTTTTCATTCAATTATGTTTTAGAAACTTATTTTGACACTTTTTCTTGCATTCATGAGTTATTTAGAAGTGTTTTGTTCATTTTCATGTGTTTGGAGACTTCCTTCTCCAATCTAGCTTGATTCCATTATGGCCAGAGAATATGCCTTACATAATTTTAGTTCTTTATGTTTTTTCAGGTTTGTTTTATGGCCCTGATATGGTCCACCTTGGTGAATATCCTGTAGGTGCTTGATAAAAAATTCTTTATTCGCCGATGTTGCCCAGAGTGTTCTATATGTCAGTTAGATTCTGGTGGTTGTTTGTGTAATTAATTTCTTCCATATCCTTGCTGATTTTCTGTTCAATAATTATAACAATTGCCAAAAGGGGGAGGTGGAGACAAATTATGGATTTGTCTACTTTTTTAATTCTATGAGTTTTTGCTGTACGTGTTTTTGGGCTCTGCTGTCTGGTGCATATACATTTAAAAATTTATGTCTTTCTGATTGATTCTTTTACATTATAAAGACACATTTTACTAAGAATTACGAGTTATGTTGCCCTGCATACATTTTATGGAATCTTAGGAAATACAGTCTACATGAATTAATGATTAAATAGGGTAGGATTAAACCCTATTGCTGTAGTAAGATAAGTTATTTTAACCTTCAGTGAAATCACTGGAAATACATTTTATAGGATGGCATATGACAACAAGAAAGAGAATCTCAGTCTTGTGCAAGGAGTTTTAAATACTGTAGTATATTAGCTTGTTCTGCTATAACAAAAGTACCACAGACTTCATGGCTTATAAACAAACAGAAATTCATTTCTCACAGTTCTGAATAATGGAAGTTCAAGATCAGTGTGCCAGCATGGCTGTGTTCTGGTGAGGGCCCTTTTCCAGGCTGCAGACTGCCAATTTCTCATTGTATCTTCACATGATAAAAAGAGAGTGAGCAATCTCTCTGTCCTCTTATGGGGCACTTGATATGTTATCACACATAAGTGAAAACACTTAAGCCCCAGGGCCACTTCAGTTTATCTTGATTTGATACAGAGATAAATAAATGGCTGGATGGTATGGAAGCAGATCGTGATCAGTACTAACATTTTCCTAGTCATTTCTAACTAGGATTGAGGGACGTGTTTGTATGTTTGTATGTGTTTGTGAATGTGACCATGCCCATAATTTTCAAATCCTGTTTTCAAAGCAGTGGGAGTTTTTGCCACAACAGTCCCCCTTCCTAACCTTCCCAGACCTCTTCTTTCCAGTGAAACCTTGTGGCACCTGAGAAGTTCTAAAGAATCTTCTTTGACTCTGTGTTTGTCAGTCAGTAGATAGCAGGTATATTTGAGGCATTCAGTAAATACTTGTTAAATATGAAAGTAAAAGATTTTATATCTATACCTATATTTATATCTATTTGATCTTTATCAGTTTGGGAACAGGGGAAGCTTGCAAGTCAACAATAGGAAAAAAAAGAAATACAGTTCTAATTTTCAGAATATTTGTGTACCTAGGGCTGATTTTCAGACGGTGTATTGTATACTAAAAAATAAAATTAACCTGTGTCTACTATAAGGATCTTATAATGCCATATTAAGTTTTTGACAATTAGAATAAAACATAAAATGACACACATTATGATTTATATGTGTCTCTAGCACCAGCTTCCCATGGTCACCAATAATCAGCAGCAACAGATTAAATAACAGATCTCAGTTAGTTAACTCAATGGCAGAAATTAATTCTCAAATTTCCTTTTAACACCCATTGTGGACTCTGTAATCTTTGTTCACTGATTGACAAGTTCTGTATGAAACATCAGGGTAAACAAGGTTGTTTTAGATGTCTATTCATACATAAGAAATTAATCCCAAAACTTAGGGGCTTAAAATAATGCGTATTCATTTTTGTCACAATTTTAATCAGTAAAGAATTCAAGTCTGACTTATCTTGAGGTCTCTAAGAAGGCTGCTAATCATGGTGTAGGCTGGGGCTGTCATCTCATTTGAAGACTTGACCAGAAGAGGATTTGCCTTGCTGGTGGTTTGTTGAAGGTCCGTCTTAATTCCTTGTCATGAAGGCCTCTCTACAGCATAGATTAAAACATGGCAGCTGACTTCTTTCTAAGTGAGCAGGAGGGGGTATCAAAGCCTAAAGTCAGTCTCTTTTTATAACCCAATCTTAGAAAAGCTACCTCATCAGTTTAGCTTTATTTCATCTATAGGCCTAGGTCATACTCAAGGGCAGGAAACACAAAGGCGTGATTACAAGTAGGCAGAGATTATTGGGGGTTATGTTAGAGGATACCTCCCACAAGAGTATATAATAGGAGAAGGGTAGAAATTAGACCCTTCTACTGTATGCAAAAATCAACTCAAATGAATAAAACAATTAAATGTAAGAGCTGAAACTAGAAAACTCGTAGAAAGAAACAAGGGGAAAGCTCCATGACATTGGTCTTTGAAATGATTTCATGGATACAACATCAAAAGCACAAGCAATAAAAGCAAACGTAGGCAAGTGGGACGAGATCAAGCTAAAAAACTTCTGCACAGCGAAAGAACCCATCAACAGAGTGAAAAGGCAACCAATGGAATGGAAGGAACTATTTGCCAAAAAACAAATAATTCTTATCATTTTACGTAAAGTACTTTCATCTTTTCTTGATCTAATGTTGACATCACTTTGCTTAACAATTTGGTATAAAAAATATAATAACTTGGTATCTCTTACTCAATATTAGAAAATCAATGCCACCCAATTTATTAAAAATTCTGTAATTTGAAGTTTAGTTATCTTTTGTTGAATTTTAAAAATAGGCTTAAATGCTGGTGGAATCTGTTGATATTTAAAAATATTTAATTGGAATTGCTATTTTGGAAGTGAGGCAGTTTGTATCTGCAGCGTTTATATTTATTAATCATCTCCTTTTTTCTTCCTTATCCCACAACCACCTTCACAAAATAGGATTATCTTGACTGTATGTTTATTTTTCTGTTCATTTTTATCTATTTTCTTTAATTACAAAACTCAGAAATAAAATCAAGTGGATTTTCAAGGAAATGTGGATCTATCAGTAATTTAAACACATTTACACACATACTTCAGAAAATCAATGTGTTTTGTTTTTGTTTTTGTTTATTGTTCCTTCTTAGATAAAGCATAACATTTTTCCCCTAAAAGGAACACTGCTTTTAGTTTAATGAGAATGGCAATTTACTTTATTATCAAAATAAGTCGCCTACGGTATCTGCTAAAGTATAATTTAAAATATCACATACTTGTGATACTTTCTTTTTTGTATGACTTTAGATTTCAGAATCCCATATTATGTCACATTGACGTTTTCAATAAAATCTATTATTATCATTGTATACAATATTGAACCATTGAATCCATTCCCTACTGTGGAATTAGATGTGTAACTATTGTCTCATAATGAATATGCTGCCTAAAAATGGACTCCTTTATAAACACAACAATAACATTTTGAATTCCATCATTATGAAAGATTAGAAATGTACAATATAATTCCCAGGGTTTTAAAGTTAATGTGAAACTAGCTGAAATATTTACATTTTCAGTGCCAGTTTAATTAACATATTCATTGTCTTGAATCAAAACATAATTTGCACTGGGTTCAAATATTTCAGTATTATGTTTGTACAGAGTTTAAACACTGTCACAGAGGGTCCTTAGTGTTAATTTTAAACTCTGGCAAATGAGTCATTTTAAGCTAACCCAAGCTTCTTGGTGCATTGCAACAGAGCTTTACATTTCCTGACAAATTGAATTCCAGCCAGGTGTCACTCTTTAGAATCCCTAAGGTTTATCTCTGCCCTTTCTGCTCTGACATATGCTTTTGACATACCCAGAAAATTGTGTGATAGAAACCTGTGGAGTGGTAATACCCTCTACAGCAGGGGTCAGCTGTAAAGAACCATTAATGAGGCCTCCCATAAACAAACTCTTCTGAACGGTGAGGGTGGCATAGAAAAAGAAAAGAGATGTAATCTACTGTTACATAATGTATACAATGCAGGATTCTCTTATAATCCATTCTTCAGTGTTTTTCCAAAATGCAAAAACGAGCTGATTTTTATGTCCATATCCCCCATGAAAAAAAATTAGGTTATTTGAATTTTTATTTTTTCCTCTTAATTTAAGAAGTATCAAAAATTGCTTTTATTAATGTTCCACAATGGATATGTTATCTACTGTTTATATTCATTAAAATATGAAAATATGTTTCACTTTTTGACAACATATACCTGAGGCATTCGAACAGAAATCAATTAATATTTGTGTAATTCACAAGAAACTGTTCCTAGTGGACCCCACCATGCAGGTAAATCTGGAGTGAAAATAATCAAAAACAATAAAGAAAGCATAACTACATGCAATAACATGAAAGCTATTAAGTACAAATAAAATTAGATATTCAGCTCACAATTTTTTCTTAAAGTAAAATCTGCTTGAAATGCAATACTATCTCTATAGAGAAGCACTAAATAAAACAATTCAAATTATTTCAATTACTCCATAAAGAAATAATATCATAGACCAAGAAGCAGGAAAACATGGGCTATGATTAGATGACCTAGATAACTCTGCAGTTATATTACCTGCATAATTCCTTTGTTTGATGAGATATTTGATGGTTATTTCTGATTTGTGTATTTGTTGACATTTAGTTTTTTGTTTATTATGGCTGGGCACTGTGGCTCACACCTGTAATACTAATGCTTTGGGAGTCCAAGGCAGGTGGATCACCCAAGGCCAAGAGTTCAAGACTAGCCTGGGCAACACAGCAAGACCCCATTTCTAAAAAAAAATTTAATTAGCCAGGCATGCTAGCTCATCCCTGTAGTCTCAACTACTTGGGAGGCTGAGACAGGAGGACTACTTGAGCCCAGGAGTCCAGGACTTCAGTATGATAGTGAGCTCTGAGCACACTACTACACTCTAACCTGGGTGAAAGAGTGAGACCCTGTCTCAAAAAAAAAAAAAATTGCTTATTGATGTTATATGCAAATATGTTCTGATTACTGTATTCATTAATATACAAAACACAGTCATTTTAGAAGGAAAGTCAACCCCAATAAGTGAGTAAGTGGAGTCTGCAAAACCTCTAGTGTTCAATGTGTTGAATATGCTTCAAACTTTTTGGCTGTGACATAAGTTTTCCCAAGTATTTTGAGTAAAATAATGCACACCTAGACCTTTTTCAAAGCACTCACTGTAACACAGGAGGCATAATTTGAGTTATTTAATTTATTTTAAACTAATTAAAAAAAGTCCCTTTCTCCTTTTGTAAAATATACTTACTAACAACTGATGTATACATAAAAAATCTGCCTAGAGGTTGTTTATGTTTTTTTCTCAGTAAAATATAAACAACTGAAATTAAAGACAGTAAGATATTAACTCTTGATGCATTAAAGGCTTAAATGTAAAATCCAAGACTATAAAAACTCTAGAAGAAAATCTAGGCAATGCCATTCAAGACCTAGGCCTGGGCAAAGATTTCATTATGAAAATGTCAAAAGCAATTGCAACAAAAAAACTGACAAGTGAGATCTAATTAAACTAAAGAGCTTCTGCACAGCAAAAGAAACTATTATCAGAGTGAACAGACAACCTACAGAATGGGAGAAAATTTTTGCAACCCATCAATGTGACAAAGATCTAATATCGAGCCTGTAAGAAACTTAAACAAATGTACAAGAAAAAAAACAGATAACTCCATTAAAAAGTGGGCAAAATTCATGAACAGGTACTTCTCAAAAGACGACATTTATGCAGCCAACAAATGTATGAAATAAAGCTCAGCATCACTGGTCATTAGAGAAATGCAAATCAAAACCACAATGAGGTATCATTTCACGCCAATGAGAATGGCAATTATTAAAAAGTCAAGAAACAACAGATGCTGGTGAAGATGCAGAGAGATATAAATGCTTTTACATTGTTGCTGGGAATGTATTTAGTTCAACCATTGTAGAAGACAGTGTGGCAATTTCTCAAAGACCTAGAACCAGAAATACCATTTGACCCAGCAATCCAGTTACTGGGTATTTACCCAAAGAAATATAAATCTTTTTATTATAAAGATACACACATGCATATGTTCATTGCAGAACTATTCACAATAGTAAAGACATGGAATCAACCCAAATGCCCATCAATGATAGACTGGATGAAGAAAATGTGGCACATATACACCATGGAATACTACTCAGCCATAAAAAGGAATGAGATCATGTCCTTTGCAGAGACATGGATGAAGCTGAGAGCCATCATCCTCAGCAAACCAACACAGGGAAAGAAAACCAAACACTGCATGTTCTCACTCATAAGTGGGAGCTGAACAATGAGAACACATAGACACAGGGAGGGGAACAACACACACTGGCCTGTCGGTAGTGGGGGAGTGTGTGGGGCTGGTTGTGGGGGTGGTGGAGAGAGAGCATCAGGAAAAATAGCTAATGCATGCAGGGCTTAATACCTAGGTGATGGTTTGATAGATGCAGCAAACCACCATGGGACAAATTTATGTATGTAACAAACCTGCACATCCCACACATGTACCCCAGAACTTAAAATAAAATTTTATAATACAGTAAGATACAGGAATTCTGTATAAGTCATCACATAGTACAATGCTGACTTGTGGAGTAGAGCCACCAAGGACTCTGTATTCCTCCTCCTTCCCACATCAAAAGTATCCTTGGCTACTGTAATCTGCCTTTCTCTCCAGTCTTAATTTCAAGAACTCTGAGAAGCTGGTGTGGATGAAAGAATCTTCATTTACAGCTTTCCCTCCCCTTTCCGCATCCCAATTCAAACATTACAATGCTTATGCCCCTGAGAAGCTGTATCAGTGTAAAAAGTTTCTGTGTCCATGTGCATGTGTGTGATCTATCATTCCAACTGGATTGTCAATAACCTAAATATAGAAACAATGCCTTTGACATTTTCCCTTAGGGAAAAAGTTGACATTATTTATATTTTTTGCAATTCCTCAATAGGATAAACAATCTTACCTATTTTGAGTAGAGGGGTTTTTAACACATTTGGGGACAATCTTGGCCCTCAAATACTCTCTGTCAGTTTTTCTTTTTACTAACAACAGCAGCTATTGAATAACTAAATGAGATTAGAGATATCACCTGAGGGTATTTTTTCTCTTTGTGAAACCATTTTTTTTTCTGTGCTTAATGCAAAATTAAGACCAAGTGTCATGTGAATTATCCCTTCCATTAATCATCTGTATTTTATAATTACTATGCTATAAAGAAAATGATCTCTTTATTATTTTCACCCAAATTATTTACATCGAGGTTTTCCATAAACGTAATGACAGAGAAAACTGAGACCTCTTGGGAAGATTTCCATTGAAGGATACATAGGGTCATTTGGAGAAGGTTGAAGCAGACAAGTGACTCATCTTTAATTCAATCCCAGGGCAGGCACTAAACGGTACAGAAAAAAGAAGGTTATTTTTACCCGATTATAACTACCAGAAGCAGATTGAGAAATTTGCAGGCCATTAGAACTTTAATTCACTTAGAATTAAACTATATTTGTTAAAAGAATAAGGATAATTTAAACGGAATTTTGTCTTCCTCATATTTTACTCAATAGTGGTATGATAGCTTTGGGAAATTTGAAGTAACTTTAAACCCAAGATAAAGTTAGTCTTTGGAAAACTGTGTGTGAAAGTTAAGGCTACAAATTATCGTTTAAGAATGATCTCACCTGGTAGATATTCTAATTTTATTTAACAGCTTTTTTCTTAAAATTGTGAGAATAAAATTGACTTAACTACATAGGGCTCTTAACCATTTCTTCAGTCCTTTATCCTTTTCCCCACCTCCCTTCCTCCCTTCCTACCTTGTCTTGCCTCAGTGAACAGGAATAAGTAGCTTTAATGCACCAGGTGATATGTTATGAAAAAGCAAAACATGGATAAAACCCAGCTTCTGTCCTCAATGAGCCCTATTTTGTTTTATTTTTATTTATTTTTTATGTATTTTTCTGAGACAGAGTCTCACTCTGTTGTCCAGGCTAGAGTGCAGTGGCACAATATTGGCTCACTGCAGCCTCCACCTCCTAGGTTCAAAGGATTCTCATGCCTCAGCCTCCCAGGTAGTTGGGATTACAGGCACAAACCACCAGGCTTGGCTAATTTTTGTATTTTTAGTAGAGACAAGATTTCACCATGTTGGCCATGCTGGTCTCAAACTCCTGCCTCAAGTGATCTGCCCACCTTGGCCTCCCAAAGTGCTGGGATTACAGGTGTGAGCCGCCACCCTGGGCCGATGAGCCCTATTTTAATAGGGAGAAATAGAAGCATGAACAACTCTGTGCCATCAAGTGTGGGTGTTCTTGTCTCTCTTCCATTTACAATTCTCCCAAGTGTCTTTCCGGATTCTTAAAATACGTATGTAAATAAACTTCCAAAAGCATTAAACTTAAAAAAGAAGTATTAAAGGTTAAGATTAGGTGAATGCATTCTGGTGATATTTTATAAACCATTGACTGCTCAAAACCTTATTTTTTGATTTTGAAAAAGCTTTGTAACTGAATTTAGCAAGCAAAGGGGTCACCAAACATACTCAACTTCTGTGGTCCTTAAACATCATTTCGTTCATTTGTTTTACATGATTCCTTGATAACTGATTCATTCCTCTGAATATTTGTATACAAACAGTCACATATACTTCATGTTCTCAATTTGTGTTCTGCATCAACAATGACAAATGAAAGTTATAACAACATGATATGTGAAAAATGTTATAATGGTAGTGGAATGGAAGGAGATACTATACTCATATTATTATCCAACATATAGAATGATTAAATTTTAATCATTGTGTATATATTAAATGATATTTAAAATATTTATAATATTTCAAACATTGATTATATTTTATTTCTCTTTATACTACATTAGTCATATTATTCAATTTTTAGAGTTTATCCAATACACATATATAATGTGATGAACATTATTAGAGGTATCTGTTTAGGTCTTCATGTACTTCAGTTACGTGACAGTTGTGAAAACACAAAGTTCTTAACTGAATAATTCCTTTACCATAGAACTAATAAAAAGCAACACAGATTGATTCAATTATCTGCTGCTTTGCTTTGCAGTAGTTAATTAGAATGTCCTGATATGTGTATAATACATATTTATAGTCAGGAATTAAAAGTATTTTAATTCCTGACTAAAATCTCTTTAATTCAAGCCTATAGCAAATGTATCAATATTTGAACTACAACCAATTTAGGAAATGCACTAAACTCAACCCAACAAGGCTTTAGGTTATCATTATTCCCAGATTACACATCTCACCAGATTTAAAACTTTCATTTTCTTTTAGATTAAATTTAAATCCCCATTCGAAGTCTATAGGATTACAAACCAAACAAATAACCTAATATTTTTATTCTTTTACTTAATATGGCTTGTATTATACATACTGAAATGGGAAACATTTTCTCCTATACCCCTCACAGGACGTGTGATGGGGGTTGTGGCTCACTTCTTTGGTGCCCGGCAGTTCAAACTCCTAAGGGGAGCATGCAGATGGGCAGGTATGGGAAGCGCAGCATCCAGGGTTGAGTGTTTACAGCTCCTGAAGCCCCAGTGGGCGTGTATTACATTGCGCTCTTTCAGCTTAGCGGTCCACAGGCAGCTTGTGTTAATCAGCTCAATTAGACCCTCTGCCTTACTGCAAGGACAGAGGGCTTTCTGTATCCCTGGTTCTCTCCTTAGTGTACTCGAAAAATCAGAGCACACGTGAGCTTGGTGGACGGGTGCAAGGTTTTTTATTGAGTGGTGGAAGCGGCTCTCAGAAGATGGATACAAAGCAAGAAGGGGGATGGAATGGGAAAGTGGTCTTCCCCTGGAGCCAGGCCATTCAGCAGCTGGGCTGTCCTCTGACTGCCCTCGGCCGAATTTCCCCGGGTGTGCATATCATTCCTCAGTCCATGGCCTGTCGGCATCTGTTGGTGTGTTCTTCTGCCACTGTGCTCCTCTTGCCATCCAGCCACCTCTGTGTGTGCCCTCTAGGGTCTCAGAGTTTTTATAAGCAAAGGATGGGGAGTATGGCAGGCCAGAGTGGTCTTGGAAAATGCAACATTTGGGCGCTAAAACAGAAGTGCCTGTCCTCACTTAGGTCCGTGGGCACAGGCCCGAGGGTGGAGCCTTCACCAGGGACCTTGCCCTTCTTTACCCAGCACTTCCCTGCGCCTCCACCCCCAAGTCAATACCACATATAGTTCAGGGATATCTCTACCCTTCCAGAAAAAAGGGCTGAAAAACTTTCCTCCTCAAGCTGTAGATTTATGAGCTAACAGAAGCCTCCAAAGAGAAACACCTCCTTGGCTAACACAGCTACCCTAAAAGCTGCTCTAGAGGTGTGACTTTTACTTTATAAAAAGTGGCTAATTAGCCCCTCCTGGGTTCTTTATTTAGCAACGACAGAACCCAAGTGTTTTGCTTGGTACATGATGATTTAACCTAAATTTTGGAAAAATTACCAAAATCGTAAAATGTCAAATGTCTTTTAAATCAGTGATCCCTTTTATGAAGATCTAGCCTATGAAAAATTAAAATGCATAAAATACTTTATATTGTAATATATCCATAATATTTATAGTAATATATAAATATAAGTTAAATTAATTATGGTACTCAAAATTAATGATATATTATAGATGCAATAAAATATTTTTGGAGTCTTTGTAAAAATGAAAAACATATTATATTAGATTAATTTCAATAATTACATGAGCATTTGAATAATGTAATTGTTTTCTTAAAGTCACAATAATGTTAAAGACATACACCTTCCAGTTAATAAAAAACTAAAAATCATGTTATTTGGATAATCCACATTTTGTTTTCTGAATCATAACCAGAACATATTTTGAAAAGAATCTTTTCCCTATAGTTCAGGGAAAATTCAGAGACAGAATAAAAGATAAGGATACTAAAGGTGCTATTCAAATGTCCTCTAGCCCTCAAACACAGATAAAATTATTTTTAAAATACTAGGTTTAAAATGATGTTTAAGTTGTAAGATGTATTCCATGGGTTTTAATCAATGTTGTTGAATATAAAAATGAAGAAAGGTAACCATTTGCTTCTGTAGATTTGGTGGTTCGATTTCTTAGAATATGGATCTATACAAAAAGAAATTTAAGAGAACACAGAAGAAGAGATAATGAGAAAGAAAAGAAAGAAGAAAGAAAGAAAGAAAGGAAAGAAAGGAAAGAACGAACCATGAAAAAGAGAATAAGAAAAAAAGAGAATAAGAAAAAAGAGAATAAGAAAAGATACCTGTATATAGTAACATAAAATGAGAAGTGATGTAATTCTTACCAAAGGTTTAAGTATCATGCAGAGCATGAAACATATTTGGGAAAAATGTGGGAGTTTGCTTTGTTAAAGGAAAATTAAAGTTTAAGCTAGTGTTCCAAAAAATCTTTCTGATGAGGCAATCTATTTGATTAAGGATTCAGGGGTGGAAACATTAAAGCTAGGTTGTTCAAAGCACTCAGGCTCTCTCAGAGTGGCTTTGCTCAGAAAGCAGGCATGGAAATTATGTGATGCACCCTTTCCCTTTCCAATTTCTACAATTTGTGTTTCAAACCAAAGTCAGAAAGCACACACATCAAGATCTTAATTTTGGAACCAAGCCCGGAATACAAATGACTCTAGTTTAAATGTCTTAAAGGCCTGATTCACTATTTTTCTCTCATTCTTTGTTTTTTCTATTGCCTTATCAAAATTAAGTTTTTATTTGTTTTAAAAAAGTGCTTGTTTTGAATGTGACAACTTTTGAAAGGATAAGAATCATGTCAAAGGACTGCATTATCACACAATTAACAAGGTGGGGATTACACTGCATCAGTTCATCAACATGATTCACTACTAGTGTATAATAGCAAGAAAACACCTAAAACTGCACACACTGCTATGACTTTTCTGGAAAAAAAAAAAGAAAGCCTTATGGGATAAGCAAAAGGCTACTTTCTTGACAGCTCTGTAAAATATTTAGGTGCTAATGTTTCTAAATGAAAGGGCTTTAAGTGTCAAGCTTTTTAAGCAACATCAGTGCTCAAACTACCAGTGTATTATTAGCTCTTACGTGACTTACTTTTAATATAGCTAGTCATTCACCAAGGCTAACTTTGGAATTTTTCTTTTTTAAAGGTAGTTTATATGTTGGCTTCTAAAACTAAATGCTTTTATTTCTAGGAATCGAAAAAATACATTATTTCTGTTACTGTGAAATCATACTGGAACATTGATCAAAATACCAGTGATATTTTCCTCCTAGAAAGGCCATGAGAAGTGCATTGCATTATCAACAAAGACCAGCTGAAAAATAGTGTTGTTGTAGTTTACGATAAATGCAATAATCTAAATGGTATTTCACTAATGCATTGTTTTAAATGAATAGACATTTCATAATCCTGATTTTTGAAAGTGAGGACTCTAAATATCACTCTTCCTTTCTAAGGAATTGCAGGCTTATGGATGCTAATCATATGGTCAGTAGGTGGCAGCATAGCTCTTTGGTTGCTTGAAATACACGGTTTCAAATTGAAAGTAGCTGAAAGCACTCTCCTCACTGGTGATTTAAAAAGAAAGAAGAAAAAAGGTTTTCTGTATGCTTCATATGTTTCTTTTATTTTCACTCCATATTCATACATGAGTATATAATATTTATATTAGTTTTACAGAAAACTAGTAATCTGCTCTGCCCTTTCAAACACATTCTGTAATATGTGTGCTATCTTAAAATATAATTTTCTTTTTAAAATCCTAATATTTTAAAGCATAAAAAGAAACTTATAAATCTTCTACTTCAACTGTATCGTTTTACAGATAAGAAGTAAAAAAAAAAAATAGAAGCCAGGAAAGTTGAAGCCATGTGTACAACCACAAGTAGTTATAGAAATAAATTCATCTTCATTAAAACTTATCTGGAACAAGTTTTTTTGCAACAGTGTTGAAATATAAATTAGAGAATACAGACAACTACTCATACTTTTTTCATATTTTAAAGTAAAAAGTTTTCTCTCTCCCTCTTTTTTTTGGTAAGGTTAGATAAAATTATCAAAAGGCCATTGATAAGTGGCAGTCATTTTTTTCTGAGCACTGAAACATGATTAATCCAATAACATTATTAGATTAAATGACTAGTCAATGCCAGCTGCTATGACCACTTTAAACGATGAGATGTCAGCTTAAGTAACCATTGGTCTTGAATCTCTCAGAATGTTTTTTGATTGTTATTCAGAATGTATCTCTACACACATAAAGCCTGGGTTGTTAGAGAGGGAAGTAAAGTCCTACACAAACTTCCTGTTCCTTACCTTCCTGAACTCCTCACCAAGCTCCCTCTGTGGCTATTTCACTCCTAACACACAAGGTTGCTGCTGTTCCTAGAGGGAGCCAAGTTTTTTCCAGGCCTGGCTCAAGCTTTTGTATTCACAAAAATACTCTGGCCCCAAAGATTTTCAAGGATTGCTTGCTTCTCTTCTTTCAGTCTTGGTACAAATGTCACCATAGCAGTGAAAGTACATGAGGTTTCTGATCATCTTAAATATAATTGCAACCCCTGCCTCCCCTTGTCATTTTTCCTATCTATATTCTCTTAGTTTTTCTATTGCACTAATCAACATTAGCAAATAATATATTTAATTTTTTATCAATTTATTAGTTTGTTATTTTCCTTACTAGAATGTAGGGCTCAAAAGGCCCCAGATCTTGTTTTCTTTTGTATTTCCACACCTAAAGTAGTCCCTAGAAAATAATAATAATTCAATAAATTGAAGGTTGGTTTTGTTCTTTTTAATAAAGATTTTGTGAGCCTTTGAAGAAAATTGTGAATAGAAGAGAGTGCTACTCTTTAGGTTGTGATTTATTAGCATAGAGTTTAATTTGTAGTTGATACATTGTGTTGTGTTTGTTTGTATAAGTTTCTATATCTTTGTTAGTAGCTGATGGTTGTTGCAAGTAAAAACAAATGAGAATATTAATAGCACATTAAACTTGCTAGATGCTTGGTGGATTTCTTTTTCTCCTTGTCTTCTTTCTCTGTTTCTTATTCTTTCTGTTTTTCTTATTTCTTTTTTACAACTATATAAAAAGTACATGAAGTCAAACTAAGGAAGACTGATTTTGAAATTTTAGTAAGTAATCTCATTTAGACACAGAAAAATAAAATATAGGGTTTATTTTTAAGTTACAGTCATAGTTTTGACCTTGACAAGTTTATTAATATGTTACCCAGCCTGAGATAATCAACTCTGGACGTTCTGTTTGCGTGACCTTCCATAACTAGAGTGGCATTTGGTGGTGAGAAAGCTGATTTTCATGGCTAATCACATATCTTTGGTACCTTGTAGCTGTGTGATTAAACTACCTTATGTAGCTTACAGCTCAGTAACAAGTGATGTCACAAGAGATGCTAATAATATGTGGGCATTTTTCCTGTTAAGTGAATATCGATCAGACTTCTAACACTCAGTTTGTAGGGAGGATTTTATTACCTCAAACACCATCTTATGAAAAACATAGACACTGTGACTTGTAGGTTATTCATACTCTCATAAGTGTAAAATTCTATAATCCATAGCCAAAAAAAATACATTATGCAAACCAGCTCACTTCGCCTTAAGCTCACACTATACTTATTTGTTCTATGTTTAACAATATATTTTTATGAAAGAATGAAACTTTATATTTACACAAGCTACCTATGAATAAATTAATTGCTCTAATAATAGCTTTGTTTTATAACAGTGTCGCCAAGAATCAAAGTAAAAGAAAGAAAAAACTCTCATTATTACAAAAATAAAATTAAAGAAAAACTTTATATATATATATATATATCCTCTTTTAAATCATGAAAAATTAATATTGGTCACTGTGAAATATGTTGCTCGAAAATAGTAAGGAAGATGAAAAGAATGGATCAATGAGATGATGGGCAATTTCCCATCTATATTCAGGCATGGCCAGCTCCTTCAAAAAATAGTGCAGGGGAATAAAAATGAAAAGCTGTCAAAATTTCCACAGTCACTCTATCTTGCCCTGAAATGGATAGATATTTTATATATTAATGTAATTAAATACTAGACAGTGTTCAGGGATATAAATTAAAAACTACAAATGATAGTCATATCAAAAATTCCATTTTAATCTAAATTTTGAGGAAAAAATGCATTTACAAAGCAAGTGTTGGCAAAACAGAGGCACAGGATTTTTTTTACTGGTATTTACTATGTGAATGATCATATGGCATATTGTAACTTTCAATGTTTTAGAAGAAAGGTCTAGGTAAATTAGCCATATGATGAGGAAAATCAGCCAATAAGCCACCTGTAGTTTTGTTTGCACAACAACAGGATGCACCTATAGCTAATTCTTCTGATTTTAGATATCACAATCTGTACCATGTTCAAACATAAAACAAATATCCATAGATATAGATTCCTTCAGTTGCAGCTATGTAAGTTAACAGTGTTTCTGGGGTACAAAGTTTTAATGGCACTGAGACTGTATATGACAGTGATCATGTGGAGAACATACCAATATTTCTGGAAAACTTAAAAAATATCCTCTCTCGTGAATACAACACGTTCTCCTCATTCATTTAAAAGAATATTTTTCTAGATTACGAACTTTGAAATAAAGTTAATTATAACTGTTCCTTATTAAAATTATTACTAAAGATTATATTCCTGAATAAATGTAGGTATAGGTATATACAGTTTGTTTAAAAGTAGGTCTTTTTATATCATGTTTTAAAACCTGTTCTACTATGCTCCTGTATTGTGTTTCATTCACACCAATGTTGCATTCCTTCTCTTTTACAGTAATGACTCATGTTTCTGTCCTCTCAGTTGACTGTGAAAGTACTGCCAATTCCTTGGGTAAAGAAACCATGACTTTTTACCATTTTTTGCAGTTCAAGAAGCTAATTCAGTGGCTGATATAAAGTATTAGGGAACAGATGTTTAGTAAAGGGCTCATAAATGCAATGCAGTGTTTTCTCTCTTAAAGCTTTCCAAGGTTTATAGAGAGTAACAAGTGAAATACGATAGCCCTTGACAAGCTATTTTGATTTATTTAATACAGTTGTGAGCTATTATAGAAAGATTATTATAGAAAAATTTATTTAGTTTTTTGTTGCTTTTTATTTTTAAAACAATAGATAAGAAAAGGAAGCTATTTTCATTAAGGCATACAACTGAAAAGTTCTTTAAAGGGTGATTTTGATAAACATTTGTGAGAAAATGCAAAAAAAAAACGCACAAAACTAGGAACAATCTCACTACATTTTGAGAAAGTGATTAATAGCTGCTAGTTACATTCCTTTAAAAAAAATTCTTTTTGACCAGCAATCAAAGACTTCTGAAATCAGATTTTGTTCTTTCTGGTATATTTCACATTTGAATACAAATACACATATACTTTTATATTGCTTGCCAAGAATAACATCAAAATAAAAATGATTTACTTCCTGCATTTTTTTTCTCAAGGCAAGACATGTTGTTATCATTTTTCTGTGTAGTACCCAGACATAAAACTCTGAGTGTAGAAATGATCACATTTCTTTTTGAATATCCAATTATGTGGTTGAAATAAAACTATTATTTTCTTAGAAATATATGTGACAAAAGGGTCTTAAAAACACAGGGGCTTGAGAAAATTTTTAAAAAAGAATATAGTGAAGTATAGGCCTGTATCATTACACATCACTTGTGTCATTACACTACATTTTAAGTGCCATTAAAATGATTAAAAATGTGAAACTGATTTCTTGTTATGGTTGTTTTAAAGCACCTGTTCTCTTTTTAACAATTTTGGTGTGAGTATGTGTTTATGGGCCTTATAAGGCAGCATCTCACAAATCAGCATCTGCATGTTCTAGAGACCTACTCTGGGCTTCCTCTAGTATCTAAAGGTAGAAGGATCCAGTCAAAAGTTAAGGTATTCACACCAACATGGCACATGTATACATATGTAACAAACCTGCTCATTGTGTACATGTACCCCAGAACTTAAAGTGTAATTTAAAAAAATACTTTCTATTAAAAAAAAAACAAAGTCAAAGTATTCTCCTATGCTGCCCCTGGTACTAGATTGTAATTAGCACACAGATCCATCAAGCATATGTACCTGTCTTTTCAAATACACAAAGTAGATAAATTTTAACATGAAATATTTTAAAGTTAAAAACAATTTGTAAAATTATCTATACTATAGAAAATAATATATACTATGCTGTGACATTTTATGCATTTTTATTTACATGTAAATAAAATTTTTACATACATACAAATTTTTACATACATACAAAAATTGCACTATGTTTTTGACATTAACTTGCAATTCCTCCTCCTTAAAGGTTGGTGTAGCTTTTACTGGGTATGATTGGATGCACTGTTGTTATAGTGTTGTTCAATCTCTCCACTGCTTTCATCTCCTGCTAATCTTTTCACATGTCCTCATGCCAACCTACATCTCTGTCTTTGTGCCAGAATGATTACTTCTGTTAAGTTTATCTGTATTCACCTAGAATAAAGACATTAAAACATTTTCCCCTTAGAGATTTTAAGCCATATGTTTTTAAAAGTGTTTTGGGTGTATGCTGTATGCTGAAAACCATTAGCAAATTTTAAAATCATTACTATTACCATTTTCTTCAACTCATCTGAATTGACTTGCTTCAATAACAAAGATATTGAATTAAAAATAAGTACCTAAAATGTTATGAAACCAATAATATTTATAGGATAGCTATTCAAAGCCTACCAATAAGATAAGAACTACATAAGGATAAAAAACAAACAAACAAACCAAAAACCTCTTTCAGGTCTTCTTAAGAAACAAAATTAACTGATACTGCAGTATTTTAACAAAACTATTCTAGGGACTAAAATAGTTATGTATCATCCAAGAGAAAGAAAAATAGGCCATACTTTGTTTCCTTAAATACAAGGGCTTCAAATAAAACAGTATTTGAGTTGCTTCTTCTCTTTGTAGAGCCTAGTAGCTGATGTTATTTCTTTTCTTTACCTGTATTTTTAAAAAGATATATTTACTTAGCCATTTCATCTCTTTATTTGTTATTGCATGAGTGATTGATTGATGGTTAGTGACATCGCATAAATCTCAGCTTATGTCAAACTGTGGCAAAGTGAAATGGGAGGAATTTTGTCATCATTATTTGACCTTTACTTTAATGCAACTCTTATCAAACTGCCACTTAACTTTGGGAATATACTGAGCAATGCAGTGCCTGCCCTCTAATTATATTTTTTAAAAATAGAGTACTCTGTTTACATACTAAATGTTAGTCTACAAGTCATAGTTATTGTTAATATTGCTGTATCTACCTGTGACTTTAGAAAATAATTATCCTTGTTCGTGAGTTTTTCCATGTGTAATAATGATTTTCACATTACTACTGTATAAATTGAGCAATATAGTTTGACTCACTCTTGGTTAAAATAGTAAAAAAATGCCTAGAAACAGCCAATATGATATAAAAATGACTTGCCAGTTGGCCTAAGCTCAAAATGACAAATGTTTTACCTATCACATGTAAAAATATCATTGGTAGAAGTATACTCAATTAGATTCATTCATTAATTTTTAAGCAATTTAAAGATATTGACACATTGCAATGTTTTGGAAAAGAAGTCATCATTGGGTTAATTTTGTGGTTAGGAGTATTATTTGAGAATTTAATATATATAAATATATTTAGTTTATATTATTCATAATATTTAGTAAGAATTGATGCCATATTTGGATGCTGACATTTTAAAGATTAAATCTAACCAAATCACATGCTCTCTATCTAGAGGCATTAATGTAATTTGATTAAAATATTTATCCAATTTATTTTTATGCAAATAAATAATAAGATAGTTACTAAAAAGAATTATTTTTCAAAATTATTGTGAATCTTTAACTTATATGTTTATTTTGAAAGTGGTAAATATAGACATGTTTATTTAAAATAGGAAAATTAAAAATTTATCTCATATATGTTATGTTACCTAGGACCAAATTGCTTTTCTCACTTTAAAGAATAATTAAATTACAGAAAAAGACATGAGACAAATTTTTTTAAAGAAAGCTTGTGATTTTGAGAAAAGTAGAACAAACAAAGTTAGCACAACTTTCACTTAGGCTTTCTGGCTGGGGAAACCTTTTTCACCAAAGTACAATAAATTGGACTCCAATGAAAGTACAGCAGCCTCACTGAGCTGAAGACAAATGGAGTTCAGGCAACTGAAGTGGTTGAAATTTTAGTAGGGCAGGTTACTGGAAATGAGGGAGTGCTGAGAGTGAGATCTCAAAATTTGCAGAGGGTTCCATATGTTCGTGACTTGAAGATAATTTGCACATGTGGAGATTCCTCTGGAGGCCGTGGGAAAGTAATTGCTGCAGGGTAGCTAAGAACTGAGAGAAGTAACATAGTTTGAAAAGTCCTGAAAGACACTGGAGTTACAGCCGAGCCAGATGGTAGAAACCTTGCTGAACGTGGACATCCAGTTGAGATTGTAGACATGTCAAAACTTGGGAGAAAAGACTATCTTTGAATTAAAAAACCATACCCAGGTTTAAAAAGCAGGAAAACAAAAGCAAATACACAAATAGCTCCCACAAAGAACAAAACCAAGTCTGAGAGTGTGAAAATAATGTGTCAATAATTTAACTGCTTACAAAATTAAAACTTTAAAGGTTTTGTAGTCTCACTGCAGTGTATCATCCACAGCACCTGTCTGAGAAGATAAAAAGACAGTGGATATAAAAGGAATAAAAAATTGTAATTCTTAAAAAAGAAAAAAAACAAGCGTACGAGGAGGAAAGAAAATGAGACCAATAACCAGGCGAAAAATCAATTAATAGTAACAGAATAGAAAACATGACTAAGACTATAGAATTAGCATAGGAATATCAAAATAGCTATGGTAATTTTATTGCATATGTTCAAGATTGTATAGGAGAGCAGGAACATTATGAATAAAGAAATAGCAGATATAAAAAAATGACTCAAACTGCTAGAGATAAAAAATGCAAAATAAAATAAAAAATATACCAGATTTGTACACGAGCAGATTGGACACCCCACAAGATAAGATTTGTGAAGATGCAAAGAGAAAAAATCTGACAAAATGAACAGAATTTCATATTGTCTTTGGGACATTATCAAGAAATACAACATTTATGCAATTTGAGTCTCAGAAGTTGGGGGAGGCAGAAAAGATTTAAGATGATTGCAAGTTTTTTTTTCTAATTTCATGACAACTATGTACTCATGGATCCAAGAAGCTCAACAAACTTCAAGCAGAAAAACAAAAAAAAAAAGGAAACTTCACCAGAAAATATCTAAATCAAATCGACAAAACTTGCAACAAAGAATAATCTTGAGCCAGAAATAAGAATTATGACTTGCAGAACAATCAACATAAGAATGACAGCAGCCTTTTCAAAAGAACTCCCACAGGCCAAAAGATAATAGAAGGTAATTTTTTAAGTAATGAAAGAAAACTAAACCATTAAGCTATATTTCTATATCCCAAAAAGTTTTTTTTTTAAATAATGGTAAAAGGGTTGATTTCTAGTGTGACAGCATCAGAAGCTTCTCTGACCTGCTTCCCAGTGAAACTGGTGGACATTATTTAAAAATGCACACACCCACACAATCATTTAAAGCCTCTGGAGATGGTCCTCAAGGGAAGTGGCTAATAGAGAAACATCTACTCAAGAAAACCTACAAATTTCAGTAAGAAAAGCAAAAGTCTGTGGCAACTGAACCAAGATTGATTCCCCCTACCCCAAGTTCAGCAAAGCAAAATCTACACTCCAGACTCCTGAAGCCAAGAATACAGGGTTTCCCTTTCTTCCCAATTCCCAGACAGAAGAGTTTTTTTCCCAGGAGGAAAATGACCTTAGAGCTTCTCATCCTGACCTCAGCTACCTGGTGCCAAGGCTAAATCATGGGCAAGTGCAATCCAAAGGTGGGGGATCCCTCTATACAACCCCTACTCATGGAATCCAGGTTCTGCTATGAGCGTGGAATGTTGAGGATACTGGACCTTCATTTCTCTTCCTCCAGTTGTGAGGTGGTGAACTCACACCAGGAGAGAAACAACAGGCTGTTACTTGCTCCCTCCACTGCATGCTCAGCTCCTAAAGCAGGGATGTCACTCAGAAGGAAATTTGCCATTGTTCTCATCTCCAGCTCTAGAGCTCTAGATAAGGGATGTTCCTCAGGGGAGAGCAGGATGTAAGATAAACAGCTCCTAGTCTCTTCCCAAATAAACTGACATTTTTTTTTGCAACAGAATTTGGAGAAGTTTAAGCCCAATGGCACTCTTAAGAGCAGTGGAAATTGTAGTGAAAGTCAATTGGGAAAAGATCAATGTATCTAACAAAGATACAGCCTATACAAGATGCAGAGTGATTGGTACAGGAAAAGTGGGGAATAAGACAGCTGAGGGGAACACTCAAAATATCAAATAATAACTTCAGACATTCTTCCCTCAAAGGAGACACAATTTGACTGGATTAGTTTGTAGAGTAAGTTATGTCCCAAGGACTTACTGAAAACAGTAGAGGAATTGACTAGAAAGGAAAATAGTGGACTTTCATAAAGGGATGTGGTCAGAGAAAGAATGGAAGAGAGTCCTACCAGTACCGTGGTTATCCCTTGATGACTGAGGGCATACTAAAGGCTGCTCCTCTTTAAAGAGGATTATATGAGGGCTAACACTGAAAGAGGAGAATAGAGAAATATTTCACTAGAACAATCCAGACATTCGCTAAACTAACAAATAAGCAAATTACAATAACAAGCCCAGGAGAGGAGATAATACCCAGATAGTACCTAGAATACCTAAAATATATTATCTAAAATTTCCACTTTCCAACAAAAAATTATGAGACATTCAAAGAAATAGAGAAGTATGACCTGTACCCTACAAAAAAAAAAAAAAAAAGCAGGCAAGAGGTAGTGCCCGTGAGAGTAGTTTTCTAACTAATAATGATATCATATTCAAATAAAAGATTGAAAATTACCTGGGCTTGCACCTGTTAATTGCAGCACTTAAGGAGACAGATGTGAGAGAATAGCTTGAGCCCCCTGCTGGGGATCATAGTGAGAACCCGTTCTCCACAAAAAGAAAGAAGAAAATAAGACAAAAAAAAAAAAAAAATTAAATTAACCATTAAAAGCATACTCACAAAAGTAATTAAAGAAGACATGTGTATTGACAATGTTGCCTCAAGTAGAGAATATCAATAAAGAGATAGAAACTATTTTTAAAAAAGAATTAAATGGAAATTCTAGGATTGAAAGTTCAATAGCTAAAATGGTTTTTAAAGATTCATTGAAGTGGTTCAACAGAAGACTTGAACCAGTCAAAGAAGAAATAAGCAAATTTGAAGTTTGATTGATCAAGATTATGTGAGCCAAAAAGTAGAGAGAGAAAAATGGTGAAATGAACAAAGCCCTGGAGAAAGGTAAAACACCATTAAGTGCACCAATATACACATAATAACAGTATCATAAGAAAAGGGAAGAAAGAGAAAAAAATTCAAAGAAATAAATAATGGTTGGAAATTTCAAAAATTTATTGAAAAATATTGAACAACACACAGAGGAAGCTCAATAAAGTCCAGGTGGAATAAACATAAAGAAAACCACAGAGACACCTCATGGAAAAAAATACTGATATTCAAAAACAAGAAGAAAATCTTGAAAGCAGCAAAAGAAAAATGGCACATCTTTACAAAGGAAACTCAGTAAGATTAACAGCAGAAACGCTCAAGTCCAGAGGCAAAAGGAAAATATATTCAAAGTTCTCAAATAAAATAATGACAACCAAGAACCCTATATCCGGCAAAAATATTATTAAAAAGTAAAGGTGAAATAAAGGCCTTTTCAGATAAACAAAAACCAAGAGAAGTTATAGCTATCAGACTATCTTATAAGAAAAGCTAAGGGAAATTCTCCAGACTGAAAGTAAGTGACTCCAGACAGTAATCCAAATGTATAAGAACAAAGAAAGAGCACTGGTAAGGGTAATTATGTAATTACAAAAGGCAATTTAAAGGCATTTTTTCCTTTTTGAAAAACTGATTTAAAAACCAATAAGTTCAAAGCATATTTACAAATAAGAATATTTTAAGAAATAAAATGTGATATTTAATTCCATTTTTTCATTTAAGAAAAAAAATCTTAGATGTCTAAGGACTTAGTTACATTGCTTCAAAATATATAAAAGAAAACCAAATAGAATTCAAAGAAGAAATACAAAAATACAAAAATCCATACATACAGTTGTAAATTTTTAAGTCTCTCACTAATTAAAAGAAAATGTAAATAAGTAATCAGGAATTTGGACACTATCAACAAGTTAAGCAAATTGACTACTCTATCCCCAAATACATACCCTTTTTGAGTACAATTTGAACACTCACCAAGATAAACCACATGCTGTCAATAAAATGATTTAACAAATAAAGAGTACTAAAATTATACAAAGTATGAACTTTGATCACATTGGAATTATACTAAAAATTAGTATCAGAAAGAGAACTGAAAAGCCTCAAGTATTTGGAAATTAAGTAATATACTTCTAAATAAACCATGGGTAAAGATGATACACAAAGAAAAATAGAAAATATTTTGAACTGAATTAAAATGAAAACACAATACATTACAATTAGTGTGACAGAGCTAAAATAGTTCTTAGGAAAAAATATTGTATTAAAATAGTTATGTTAAAAAGTCCTTAAATAAATGATCTCAGCTTTATTCAAAAAACAAAAACAAACACACAAAAAAACTAGATGGGTGTGGTGGCGGGCACCTGTAAGTCCCAGCTACTTGGGAGGCTGAGGCAGGAGAATGGCATGAACCCGGGAGGCAGAGCTTGTGAGCCCAGATCGTGCCACTGCACTCCAGCCTGGGCAACAGAGCGAGACTTTGTTTCAAAAAAAAAAAAAAAAAAAAACTAAAAAAGACAAAGCAATGTGAGTTTATGATAAGCACAAGAAACAAAATAAGGAATATGAAAGTGGAAATTAATGAGATAAAAGATAGAATGAACTAAATGACGTGTAGGTTTTTAAGATCAATAAAATTGATAAACTTATGGTTTATCTGAATAAGAAAAATGAGAAAAATGCAAATTTCCAATATTAATAGAGAAAGTACAAACATCACTATAGAGCCTATACACATTAAAAGTATAACTTTGGTAAGTTAGATTAAATAGAAAAACTTCTTAAAAGACACCACTATCAAAGCTCACTCAAGAAGAAATAGGATAGTCATTCACATATTTACATTAGTAGTTTAAAATATTTCCACAAAGAGAACTCCAGGCCCAGGTGTACTGAATAATGAGCTCCACCAAATATTTAAAAAAGAAATATTTAACAGTTTTTAAGAAAGACATTCAGAAAATAGAAGAGCAGCAAACACTTCTCACCTTATGCATACAGATGCAAAAATTCTCAAACTAAACTATGTTTAGTTTAACAATTTTTCTTTCCTCTTCTTTTTTTTTTTTTTTTGAGACAGAATCTAGTTCTGTCACTCAGACTAGAGTGCAGTGGCATGATCTCAGCTCACTGCAACCTCCACCTCCCAGATTCAAGCAATTTTCATGACTTAGCCTCCTGAGTTGCTTTGATTACAGGCGTGCGCCACTATGCCTGGCTAATTTTTGTATTTTAGTAGAGATGGAGTTTCACCATGTTGGCCAGGCTGGTCTGGAACTCCCTGGCCTCAAGTGATCCACCTGCCTTGGTCTCCCAAAGTTCTTGGATTACAGGCACGAGACACTAAGCCCAGCCTTTTAGCAAATTTAATACAACAGTTTTTAAAAAGAGTATTCTGTATTATGACCAGATTTAGCCTAGGAATGCAAGATTTAAAATTTGAATTCAGTCTAATTCACAATATAAACTAGAAAATAAAAATCATACGATTATCTCAGAATATGCAGTAAAAGTACTTGAAAAACTTTAATGTGTAGTCAAAATAAAAACTCTCAGGCAACTATAAATACAAAGACAATTTCTCAAACTGCTAAAGTACATCTATGAAAAACTTACTGCTAACATGATACTTATTGGTGAAACACTGAGTACTTTCTCTCTGGGAGAAAAAGAACACTTATTTTTCACCTGAAACTATCTACTACAATATGCTCAGGATTCTGACCATTATACTTAATATTTGCTACTTAGTACTCAACATTTATTATACTTACACTTAATATTTGACATATCAATTATGATTTTCATTGCTATGCAATGAAAAGAACACAAAACTAGTTTTAACTAGTTAAATAGGTAATGTAACTTAACTCAGTTTTGTTTTGAGTCACGTTAGAAAAGACATCAAATAAAGGAAATAGATTTTTTGTGACAGGGACTAGGCTTGGTGCTTACATACATAAGTTATTTAAATTTTTCTCAAGCTTTTCTTTCTATACATTCTGTTCAAGCTTTTATATTCTAGTATTATAAAATTCTTTTAGGATTAATAAGCAATTCGTGTTTAAGGTTCTGTGTAATTCTACACCATGTTCTGTTTAGATATGGCCACTTTTTTCTCAGAGTCTTAAATTCAAACATACAGAATAAACAGAAAGAAACAAAAATTACCAAGTGAAAAAGTAGACAGGAATCTAATTTACAGATTATACAGATGAAGGTGAAGATATAATTGGACCAGAGTTCCAATTGGACAATGAAAATTCAAGCAATAAGAATTCCTGGAGGATTTAGGGCTTTGGAAATGGCGTGGATAATACAGTGGCAGATTCTGTGGTGTCTTCCCTATTCAAAGTCAAGTCATCATTCTCCAGCTGTCCAGCATACTTTCTTGGTTGCTGGCTTTTTACTGCTGTATTGATTCTGCAAATCACTTTAGTCCTCAGAAACTGCTCTATTTAAGATGACTCACCTTTCCAAGAGTGACCAGAAGATGGGTTCATGTGAAGATGCAAGGTTCTGGTCCTTTTGCCTAAGTTTCGGACCATTCTGAAGGTCCATCTTAGCTGCAGAACTAATATGCAGGATTTGCTGAAGCCTTTGGTGCAATAACTTTGCTATAGCCCCTTACTCTGCTTAGTCCTGCCTTCTTCGCTGCCTGATAGTTCTATCTCCAAGAGTGCTCCCCAATAAGCATTCTGCTCACAACTCCCTGCTTCAGAATCTATTTCCAGGGAACCCAATATAAGACCATCAGTGAGAACTGAAGCAATACTTGCAAGAGAGTGGCTTGTCAGGTACATGGTGCTGTTTTGAAAAGGCTCACTTTTCAGTGGATTGAGTAGTGGACAGGACATAGTGTGACTGAGATGTGTGAAATGGGCAGGATCATCACAAAAAAATAGTTAAGCTGCTGAATTTAAATAATAAACATTTTATTAAAAATATTTTCAGAAATTCTCTTTAAATCACTAAATAGAAAGCAAAGTTAGCTTCAAAAATAATTTACTTAAAAAGAAAGTGGGACAGAATCATTTAACAATTTGACACCTAGATCCTGAGACTGCCAAGTACATTCTGGCAGCATTGGCACTGAAGCCAGGGCAAATTTAAAGGGTGCCAACAGGAAAAGCTGGTGCCAAACTAAAGCTGGAAATTGCTTAAACTTAAACACTAAAGCCAATTTGCTTTTACATCACAATAAGATAAAATGAGGGCTACAATTAAACCTTTACCTGATAAACATTTTTGGTATCCACACCTAGCTATCTGTGAACTCATCATGCATCCCTCCTTCTGTACTCGTCCCCCTATATATCTACTAGGAATGAATCCAACCACCTGGTTTCTAAAATAAGAACTGTGAGAGCAGATTTAGAAACTTACTCACAAAATGCTTACATGCATTTGCTACCTCTAGCCCAAACCCGCTGCTACCTCTTCATTAATGTTCAAATTCTTCCTTATTGTTCCCCAATTCCATTTTTGGTTCTGTAAGGCTGCTGATCAGTATTGGGCAAATTATTGCAACAGCTTTCTTGCAATAAATATTCAAATATTTATCTTCACATCAAATCTTGAGGCCCAAATACATTATACTACTTTCAGGTTCCACAAATGTGGGCCTATTTACATAATTCTTCTTCCTAGCAGATCCACAACTTCATATCTCAAAAATTAGTGTCATTAAGAATATTCTTTGCAAAAAAACAATTAGCTGAATTTTTTTAAAGAATTAAATGTGAATGAACGTAGTGTTGGTATGCATTCTCCAGTCAACTTGGGTCCTCCTGACTTGTATGACGTTTAGGCAAGTCGCTTAGATTTATCATTTTTTGTTTTTGTTTCTGTTTTAATGAGATGGGGTCTCACTATGTTGTCCAGGTTTTTCTTGAACTCTTGGTCCCAAGTGTTCCTCTTGCCTCAGGCTCCCAGAGTGCTAGGATTACAGGTAAGAGCTACCATGCCCAGCCCCAGTGTTTCTTTTTTATCACTACATTTCTCTAATGCACCAGCTGAAGCTTTTCTGACTGTATTTGTCTTCCTTAAGTTTTCCTCTTCCATGTGTATAGAATCAGCTTCCTTTAAAATATATGTAATAGCACTTTGAAATTGGTTTCTTATCTATTACCTTCATTTTGTCCCTTACTGACATTTTAAACATAAGAATGTGATATATGGACTCCCAGGCAAGATGGCCAAATAGGAAGAGCTCCAGTCAGCAGCTCCCAGTGAGACCAACGCAGAAGGTGGGTCATTTCTGCATTTCCAACTGAGGTACTTGGCTCATCTGATTGGGACTGGTTAGACAGTGGGTGCAGGCCACAGAGGGCAAGCAGAAGCAGAGTGGGGCATCACCTCACCCAGGAAGTGCAAGCAGTCAGGGAACTCCTTTCCCTAGCCAAGGGAAGCTGTGAGGGACTGTGCCGTGAGGAATGGTGCATTCCAGCCCAGGTACTACGCTTTTCCCATGGTCTTCATGACTCGCAGACCGGGAGATTCCCTCGGCTGCCTACCCCACCAGTGCCCTGGATTACAAGCACAAAACTGGGCAGCCATTTGGGTAGACCCTTAGCTAGCTGCAGAAGGTTTTTTCATACCCCAGTGGCACCTGGTATGCCAGCGAGACAGAACTGTTCACTCCCCTAGAAAGGGGGTTGAATCCAGGCAGCCAAATGGTCTAGCTCGGCCGATCTCACCTACATGGAGCCCAACAAGCTAAGATCCACTGGCTTGAAATTCTCCCTGCCAGCACAGCTGTCTAAAGTTGACCTGGGACACTCGAGCTTGGTTGGGGGAAGGGTGTCCGCCATTACTGAGGCTTCACAGTGTAGACAAAGCCTCCTGGATGTTTGAACTGGGCAGAGCCCACTGCAGCTTGGCAAAGCCACTGTAGCCAGACTGCCTCTCTAGATTCCTCCTTTCTGGGCAGGGCATCTCTGAAAGAAAGGCAGCAGCCCCAGTCAGGGGCTTATAGATAAAACTCCCCTCTCCCTGGGACAGAGCACTTGGGGGAAAGGGTGGCTATGGGTACAGCTTCAGCACACTTAAACATCCCTGCCTGCCAGCTCTGAAGAAAGCAACAGACCTCCCAGCACAGCACTCGAGTTTTGCTAAGGGACATACTGCCTCCTCAAGTAGGTTCCTGACCCCCGTGCCTCCTGACAAGGAGACACCTCCCAGCAGGGGTCAAGAGATACCTCATACAGGAGAGCTCTGGCTGGCATCTGGCAGGCCCCACTCTAGGATGAAGCTTCCAGAGGAAGGAGCAGGCAGCAACCTTTGCTGACCTGCAGGCTCCACTGGTGATACCCAGGCAAACAGCCTCCACTGGTGATACCCAGGCAAAAGTGATACCCAGGTGATACCCTGGGTATCACTCCACTGGTGATACCCAGGGTCTGGAGTGGACCTCCAGCAAACTCCAGCAGACCTGCAGAAGAGGGGCCCGACTTTTGGAAAACTAACAAATAGGAAGCAATTGCATCAACATCAATAAAAAGGATGACTACGCAAAAACCCAATCTGAAGGTCACCTATATCAAAGACCGAAGGTAGGCAAATACATGAAGATGAGAAAAACCAGCAAAAAGGCTGGGAATTTCAAAAACCAGAACACCTCTTCTCTTCCAAAGGATCACAACTCCTGGCCAGCAAGGGAACAAGACTGGACAGAGAATGAGTTTGATAAATTGACAGAAGTAGGCTTCAGAAGGTGGGTAATAACGAACTCCTCTGAGCTGAAGGAGCATGTTTTAATCCAATGCACAGAAGCTAAGAACCTTGATAAAAGTTTACAGGAGCTGCTAACTAGAATAATCAGCTTGGAAAAGAACATAAATAACATGATGGAGCTGAAAAACACTGCGTTAGAACTTATTGAAGCATACACAACTATCAACAGCTGAATCGACCAAGCAAAAGAAAGGATATCAGAGATTGAAGATCTACCTAATGAAATAAAGCATGAAGACAAGATCAGAGACAACAAAATAGAAAGGAACAAACAAAGCCTCCAAGAAATATGGGACTATGTGAAGAGACCAAATCTGCGTTTGATTGGTGTACATGAAAGTGATGGGGAGAATTAAACCAAGTTGGAAAACACTCTTCAGGATATTATCCAGGAGAACTTCCCCAACCAAGCAAGACAAGCCAACATTCAAATTCAGGAAATTCAGAGAAAACCACAAAGATGCACCTTGAGAAGAGCAAGCCCAAGACACATAATATCAGATTCACCAAAGTTGAAATGAAGGAAAAAATGTTAAGGGCAACCAGGGGGAAAGGTTGGTTTACCCACAAAGGGAAGCCCGTCAGACTAACAGTGAATCTCTCTGCAGAAACCCTACGAGCCCAAAGAGTGTAGGGACCAACATTCAACACACTTACAGAAAAGAATTTTCAACCCAGAATTTTATATCCAAACAAACTAAGCTTCATAAGTGAAAGAGAAATAAAATCCTTTACAGACAAGCAAATGCTGAGGGATTTTGTCACCACCTGGCCTGCCTTACAAGAGCTCCTGAAACAAGCACTAAATATGGAAAGGAAAAACCAGTACCAGCCACTGCAAAAACATACCAAAATGTAAAGATCATCGACACTATGAAGAAAGTGCATCAACTAATGGGCAAAATAACCAGCTAACATCATAATGACAGGATCAAATTCACACATAACAATATTAACCTTAAATGTAAATGGGCTAAATGCCCCAATTAAAAGACACAGACTGGCAAATTGGAGAAAGTGTCAAGACCCATTGGTGTGCTGTATTCAGGAGACCCATCTCACATGCAAAGACACACATAGGCTCAAAATAAAGGGATGGAGGAATATTTACCAAGCAAATGGAAAGCAAAAAGAAGCAGGGGTTGCAATCTTAGCTTCTGATAAAACAGACTTTAAACCAACAAAGATCAAAAAAGACAAAGAAGGGCATTACATAATGGTAAAGGGATCAATGCAGCAAGAAGAGCTAACTGTCCTAAGTATATATGCATCCAATACAGGAATACCCAGATTCATAAAGCAAGTCCTTAGAGACTTAGACTCCCACACAATAATAGTGGGAGACTTTAACACCCCATTGTCAATATTATACAGACCAATGAGACAGAAAAAATTAACAAGGATATTCAGGACCTGAACTCAGCTCTGGACCAAGCAGACCTAATCGATGTCTACAGAACTCTCCACTACAAATCAAGAGAATATACATTCTTCTCAGCACCTCGCACTTATTCTAAAATTGACCACATAATTGCAAGTAAAACACTCTTCAGCAAATATGAAAGAATGGAAATCATAACAAACAGTCTCTAAGACAGTGCAATCACATTATAATTGAGGATTAAGAAACTCATTCAAAACTGCACAACTACATGGAAACTGAACAAGCTGCCCCTGAATGACTACTGGGTAAATAATGAAATTAAGGCAGAAATCAAGACATTCTTTGAAACCAATGAGAACAAAGAACCAATGTCCTAGAATTTCTGGGACACAGCTAGAGCAGTGTTTAGAGGGAAATTTATAGCACTAAATGCCCACAGGAGAAAGCAAGAAAGATCTGAAATCAACACCCTAACATCACAATTAAAAGAAATAGAGAAGAAAGAGCAAACAAATTCAAAAGCTAGCAGAAGACAAGACATAACTAAGATCGGAGCAGAACTAAAGGAGATACACAAAAAACCCTTCAAAAATCAATGAATCCAGGAGCTGTTTTTTTGAAAAGATTAACAAAATAGATAGACCACTAGCCAGATTAATAAAAAAGCGCAAAGAATCAAATAGACACAATAAAAAATGATAAAGGCGATATCACCACTGATCCCACAGAAATACAAACTATGATCAGAGAATACTATAAACACTTCTATGCAAATAAATCAGAAAATCCAGAAGAAATGGATAAATTCCTCGACACATACACCCTCCCAAGACTAAACCAGGAAGAAGTCAAATCCCTGAATAGACCAATAACAAGTTCTAAAATTGGGGCAGTAATTAATAGCCTACCAATCAAAGAAAGCCCAAGACCAGATGGATTCACAGCCGAATTCTACCAGAGGTACAAACAAGAGCTAGTAGAATTTCTTCTAAAACTATTCCAAGTAATAGAAAAAGAGGGACTCCTCGCTAACTCTTTGGATGAGGCCAGCATCGTCCTGATATGAAAACCTGGCAGAGACACAACAGAAAAATAAAATTTCAGGCCAAATTCTACCAGTATAAAGAGGAGCTGGTACCATTCCTTCTGAAATTATTTCAAGCAATAGAAAAAGAGGAACTCCTCCCTAACTCTTTTTATGAGGCCAGCATCATCCTGCTACCAAAACCTGGCAGAGACACAATAAAAAAAGAGAATTTGGGGCCAATATCTCTGATGAACATCGACGTGAAAATCCTCAGTAAAAATACTAGCAAACCGAATCCAGCAGCACATTAAAAAGCTTGTCCACCATGATCAAGTCAGCCTCATCCCTGTGATGCAAGGCTGGTTTAACATATGCAAATCAATCAACGTCATCCATCACATAAACAAAACCAATGACGAAAATCACATGATTATCTCAATAGATGCAGAAAAGGCATTCAATAAAATTCAACACCCCTTCATGCTAAAAACACTCAATAAACTAGGTATTGATAATAAGAGCTATTTATGACAAACCCATAGCCAATATCATACTGAATGCGCAAAAGCTGGAAGCATTCCCTTTGAAAACCGGCTCAAGACAAGGATACCCTCTCTCACCACTCCTCTTCAACACAGTATTGGAAGTTATGGCCAGGGCAATCAGGCAAGAGAAAGAAATAAAATGTATTCAAATAGGAAGAGAGGAAGTCAAATTATCTCTATTTGCAGATGGCATGATTGTATATTTAGAAAACCCCATCGTATCAGCCCCAAAACTTCTTAAGCTGATAAGCAACTTCAGCAAATTTTCAGGATACAAAATTGATGTGCAAAAATCACAAGCATTCCCATACACCAATAATAGACAAACAGAAAGCCAAGTAATGAGTGAACTCCCATTCACAAGTGCTACAAAGATAATAAAATACCTAGGAATACAACTTACAATGGATGTGAAGGACCTCTTCCAGGGTAACTACAAACCACTGCTCAAGGAAATAAGAGAGGACACAAACAAACGGAAAAACATTCCATGCTCATGGATGGGAAGAATCAATATCATGATAATGGCCATATATCCCAAAGTAATTTATAGATTCAATGCTATTCCCATCAAGCTACCATTGACTTTCTTCACAGAATTTGAAAAAACTATGTTAAATTTTATATGGAACCAAAAAAGAGCCTGTATAGCCAAGACAATCCTAAGCAAAAAGAACAAAGCTGGAGGCATCACACTACCTGACTTCAAGCTATACTACAAGGCTACAGTAACCAAAACAGCATGGTACTGGTACCAAAACAGATACATAGACCAATGGAACAGAACAGAGGCCTCAGAAATAACACCACAGATCTACAACCATCTGATCTTCAACAAACCTGACAAAAACAAGCAGTGGGGAAAGGGTTCCCTATTTAATAAGTGGTGTTGGGAAAACTGGCTAGCCATATGCAGAAAACTGAAACTGGACCTCTTCCTTCCACCTTATACAAAAATAAACTCAAGATGGATTAAAGATTTAAATGTAAGACCAAAAACCATAAAAATTCTAGAAGAAAACAGGCAATACCATTCACGACATAAGCGTGGGCAAAGGCTTAATGACTAAAGCACCAAAAGCAATGGCAACTTGAAGCCAAAATTGAAAAATGAGATCTAATTAAACTAAAGAGCTTCTGCACAGCAAAATAAACTATCATCAGAGTGAACAGGCACCTACAGAATAGGAGAACATCTTTGCAATCTATCCATCTGATGAAGGGCTAATATCCAGAATCTACAAGGAACTTAAACAAATTTACAAGAAAAAAAAAAACACCATCAAAAAGTGGGCAAAGGATATGAACACACACTTCTCAAAAGAAGACATTTATGTGGCCAACTAACACGAAAAATGGCTCATCATCACTGGTCATTAGAGAAATGCAAATCAAAACCACAATGAGATACCATCTCATGCCAGTTAGAATGATGATCATTAAAAAGTTAGGAAACAACAGATTTTGGAGAAGGTCTGGAGAAATAGGAATGCTTTTACACTGTTTTGGGAGTGTCAATTAGTTCAACCATTGTAAAAGACAGTGTGATGATTCCTCAAGGATCTAGAACTAGAAATACCATTTGACCCAGCAATCCCCATTACTGGGTATGCACCCACGGGATTATAAATCATTCTACTATAAAGACACATGCACACGTATGTTTATTGCAGCACTATTCACAATAGCAAAGACTTGGAACCAACTCAAATTCCCATCAATGACAGACTGGATAAAGAAAATGTGGCACATATACACCATGGAATACTATGCAGCCATAAAAAAGAATGGTTCATGTCCTTCCCAGGGAAATGGATAATGGGATCATTCTCAGCAAACTAACACAGAAACAGAAGGCCAAAGACCACATGCTCTCATTCATAAATGGGAGTTGAACAATGAGAACATATGGGCACAGGGAGGGGAACATCACACACTGGGACATGTTGGGGGTTGGGGGCAAGGGAAGAGATAATATTAGGAGAAATACCTAATGTAGATGACAGGTTGATGGGTGCCACAAACCACCATGGCACATGTATACCTATGTAACAAACCTGCATGCATGTATCCCAGAACTTAAGTATTTTAAAAAAAAAAAAAAGGACAAGTGTGGTGGCTCACACCTGTAATCCCAGCACTTTGAGAGGCTGAGTTGGGTGAATCATGAGGTCAGGAGTTCGAAATCAGCCTGGCCAACATGGTGAAACCTCGTCTCTACTAAAAATTAGCTGGGTGTAGTGGCGGGCACCTATAATGCCAGCTACTTGAGAGGCTGAGGCAGGAAAATTGCTTGAACCCAGGAGGCAGAGGTTGCAGTGTGCCAAGATCATACCACTGCACTCCAGCCTGGGTGACAGAGTAAGACTTCATCACAAAAAAAAAGAATGTGATATATCTGATGAACAGGAATCTTCATTAATTGCATCCATTTTTATATTCTCTGATCAAGCCCATTGATATGGCATCTTATTTTAAATTATGATAAAATGACTGTAAATGTAGAACAGATAGGTCTATATTATCATTGCTCATTTGGGAGTGCTTTTTGCTTCCAAGGAACATTGGCAATACCTGAAGCATGTTAGGTTAGCACAATGAGGGGTTTGGGGAGCTGCTAGCATCTAGTGGGTACAGTCTAAGGACACTGTTAAATATCCCACAGTGTACAGGATAGTTCCCCACAACAAAGAATTACCCAGTCCAATATGTCAATAGTACTGAGGTTGAGAAGCATTGATTTATATGAAATCAAATATTTATTAGCCTGAGGAGTCAAATTGTCTGGTTTCAAATCCTGACTCCACTTGGAAAGTATCTGTTTGACTCTGGGTAGTTTATCTGTCCCTCAGGGTTTTTTTTTTCCTTTATAAAATGGAGGTAATGATTCATGAATCAAAGTGTTGTCATCAGCATTAAATACTTAGAACAGTATTTGAATAAGGTGACAATAAATAAATATTATCATATATGACAAGCATAACATTATTACATGTTAATGTATGTGATTTTCTCATCACAAAATTGTCAAGTCAAAGCGATTTTGCCAGAATTTCTTTTTCCTGGTGCAATATTCATTTGTATCTAGTTGTGATTTTCTTTTGTCTTAACTAAACACCACCTAAGTTAGCCATATAATGATAACTAAGTTTCATTTTCATTTTCTCTTCTCTCTAGACATATCAAGTCTATGTGGTTGGTGTTTCAGTTCAGTCATCTAACAAGGGAAAGTTGTAGTAAACAAATAGATCTAATACTAGCAAAAGGTAAAAATGACATACAATTTGAGCTAGAATAATGACTAAGAATAGTTATCTTAATTCTGTTGAGTATGCTCTGGTTTCTCTTCAGATCTTATATATCTTTTGCCTTTTTAGTTCTTATGAGTGTCATGAGAATTCTTAGCGTTTTCTCAATAGCAACATTTTATCATTTTATATTCCCATCCAAAGAACCCATTTATGCTGTTGATTTTAAAGTCTAAACAGAGTAATTTCAATACCATAATTTCTATGTTGTTTTACCAATAGTATTAAAAATGTTGTAAAGCATATATATTGTTGGCAAATGCTTGCATTTTCCAATATGAACAAATAAATTGTTATAAATCAAATAACTTTGAAATCACACATGTAGTTACTGTGTTAATGTAAATCTAGACTAGAAGACCCCCTTCTTCAACAAATGTACTCTGGAATTTTCTAGCTATACCCTTATTCGTAAGCTTCTTGATAAAAATATTTATTGGATACTGAAGCACTGGGTACTAGAAAGAAACGAAATTTTTCTAAGCTCTTTTTTAAATAAACAAATGCAAATCATCACATTTTAGTGAATATATACCTAAACACACACACACGCATATATGTGTCAATAGTCAATAACACAAAAACAGTCAGAAGCAACACTTACCTGTGACTGGAGTTTATTGAAGTCTGTGTGGGGAAAAATGTGTCTAATTTCTCAGCCTGTGTAAGTCTACATTTTTCTTTTTTGAGATGGAGTCTTACTCTGTTGCCCAGTCTGGAGTGCAGTGTCACCATCTCAGCTCACTGCAACCTCCGCCTCCTGGGCTCAAGCAGTTCTCCTGCCTCAGCCTCCCGAGTACCTGAGATTACAGGTGCCCACCACTATGCCCAGCTAATTTTTGTATTTTTAGTAAAGACGAGGTTTCACCATTTGGCCAGGCTAGTGTCAAACTCCTGACCTCAGGTGATCTGCCCGCCTCGGTCTCCCAACGTGCTGGGATTACAGGTGTGAGCCACGATGCCTAGCCTAGACTACATTTTGATTTACATAATCTTTACCCCACTGGCAAGGAAACTTTGTGATCTAAAAGTGATATGATGTGTTAGATCAAGATATCTGCTTGCAGTAAAAACTAACTTGTAAGTTTTAGAAAACAGATAAAAAATTCCCAATACTATCTAATGTATAGATATGGCTAGATATTTGATATAATAATATTTTATCATTAATGTTGATTGTCCTAAACTATAAAACCTAAAGCCAAAATGGGTAAGCAAGAGGCAGGTGCTCTCTAGCCTTTGTTTCCTTTAAAGACTAGCATTACAAAAGACCTGATTCATTCAGTTCCTTGATTTTTGGCCACAACTGCATATTAAAATTATTTGGGAACTTTTGAAACACGGTTACCTAGGCCTCACCAAGACCAATTAAGTCTGAATCACTGTAGGTGCAGCCTGGGAATCAATATTTTTGAAAAGCTCTCCAGCTGATTCTAATATGCAGCCAGGGTTGGGAACTCTTAAGTTAGTCCACTAGCCCAGCTAGACTCATTATGCCAGTGGCTTTTCCGGCTTCACCACTAGTGAGGCTAGCATTGACCCCTCTCTCCTACACTCACCCCCATCCACTGCAGTGCTGTCTGGGCAGTAGTGTTCTGTTTGTTCTCATATCAGCTGAGGAGGGAATATGGAAAGAGAATAAATGTTTTTGTATGTTATTTCATTTGAGAGTCACAATACTTCCTCTGTGGTATACAGGTAGACATGCAAGTGAGCCATTTTGTCATCAGATTCTCCAGCCCCAGTCAAGATGACAACCAGCACTCGCTGACATCCAGACCATAACCTCATGTGAGACTCCGAGCCAAAACTACCTAGCCAAGCTACTTTTGAATTTTTTACCCACAGAACTGTTTGCTGTCTTAACATGCTATAATTTGGACACCTCTGTCATACAGTAGTAGTTATCCAATATGGTAATAAGAGAAGAGAGAAGGTCATATAGCAGGTGAAAGCTGATAAGACAATTTGGAAGCTGTAGGACAAATAGACAAGTGTTATAGGCAGAATGTAGGTGAGACTGAACATATGTGGAAGAATAATTGAAAGTCAAAAAGAGAACTTAGATTCCAGAATATCCTTTCCCTCTCCTATCTACACATGAGCCAAAACAAAACAAAAAAACAATATCTGTTGCTATTTGGGCAGGAGCCTGATGACTTGCTCTAAGGAGGGATGATGGATTCTGGGGAAGCAAGAACAGCTATGGAAAAGAGCGCTAGATTTAAATAAGGTTAACTAAATGGAACTCTACTTGATGATTTTCAGGCATCCGGCCCAAATCTCCAGATAGTCTCCCAGAATATTAAAAAGTAGTGTTATAACTGCCACCCATACTAAGTATTAACTTACCCAAATACAGTGATAAGAGCTTATTGTGAGAGTAAGGAAAGACCAGTGAAAGGAGCTATGGGTATTAGAGTTCTAAATCTCATCCTCCATACTGGAAAATGATACACATTTTATGATTTATATATCTTGAAATGGTGATATAGATATAAATTTTATATATACCCAGGCAAATATAAGAAGACTACTTAAAAGGCAAAGAAATCAAGTGAGAGGTGCTAGGGAAATATAGCAGAAGACCACATTTTTCATTACTGATCTTTTCAGTTCTACTTGAATTTTTAAACTGAGTACATGTACTACTTTTATAAAATAAAACTCATTAAAAGGGCTATAATAAACTAATTAAAATGCAAATGTGGGGAAAATGTGGGAAAACATTTCCAGCTAATGTGACAGTCAACAAGATGATATTCATGTATTCAAATAATTCACTCATTACTGGGAAAAAATATAACATGCTGTCATGGTTGAAAGTGAGTGATGTGGAGATAGACTCCATTTTTGAATCTCATCTTCTTTGACACTCACTTTTATTCCTGGGCTAGATACATAATTTTCCTATCTCTAAAAAACCAATGCCTACACAACACAGTTCTTGGAAAAATAAATATAAGAAAGCTTGTAAAGTGTTTGACAATACCTGGTACATAGTAAGTAATAAATATTAGCTATATAATTCAGTGGGATATATTTACCAAATGGCTCTATGTACACAGCTGTATTAATCCATTCTCATAATGCTATAAAGACATACCAGAGACTGCATAATTTATAAAGAAAGAGATTTAATTGGCTAATGGTTCTGCAGCTATACAGGCTTCTGCTTCTGGGAGGCCTCAGGAAACTTACAATCAAGGCAGAAAGAGAAGGGGAAGCAAGCACATCTTACATGGTGGGAGCCAGAGGAAGACAGAGAAGGGGAAGTGCTACACATTTTCAGACAACAAGATCTCGTGAAACTCACTCACTATCACGAGAAGAGCAAGGGGGAATTCCGACCCCATGATCCAATCACCTCCGACCAGGTACCTCGCCCAACATTGGGGATTACAATTCAACATGAGATTTGGGTGGGGATGCAGAGCCAAACTGTATCACTAGCAGTATCCTAACTCTGGGTATAAAGAACCATGAATGAACCAAGAATAATTTCTGCATGTAGAATTGGAAGTCTATATTAAGAAACAAAGGAAAGGCCAGGCATGGTGGCTTATACCTGTAATTCTAGCACTTTTGGATGCTGAGGCAGGTGGATCACTTGAGCTCAGGAGTTTGAGACCAGCCTGAGCAACATGGCAAAACCCCATCTCTACAAAAAATACGAAAATTACTTAGGTGTGGTGGCATGTACCTCCAGCTACTCAGGAGGCTGAGGTGGGAGGATTGGTTGAACCTGGGAGGCAGAGAGTGCAGTGAGCTAAGATCATACCACTAAACTCCAGTCTGGGTAACAGAATAAGATCCTCTCTCTCAAAAAAAAAAAAAAAAAAAAAAAAACCACAAAATAATACAAGATATTTTTAAAACTAAAAATGTTTTTAAAAATCCAAGTCTTGGCCAGGCGCGGTGGCTCACTCTTGTAATCCCAGCACTTTGGGAGGCCGAGGCGGGCGGATCGCGAGGTCAGGAAATCGAGACCATCCTGGCTAACATGGTGAAACCCCGTTTCTACTAAAAATACAAAAAATTAGCCGGGCATGGTGGCGGGCGCCTGTAGTCCCAGCTACTCGGAGAGGCTGAGGCAGGAGAATGGCGTGAACCCGGGAGGTGGAGCTTGCAGTGAGCCGAGATCGCGCCACTGCACTCCAGCCTGGGTGACAGAGCGAGACTCTGTCTCAAAAAAAAAAAAAAAAAAATTCAAGTCTTAAAAGGGATTAGTGCTCTGAAAGAAACAGAGTAATAGGCAATGTTGTGGGGTATGTATGTGTGTGTGTATGTTAAACGGTGGAAGTTGTACTTTCAAAGGTAATCATTGGTTCTCTCACAAGGAGATCCTGTATTAAGTCAAAGTTTTTATTAGTCAGCTGGGATTACCATAACAGAACACAACAGACTGGGTGTCTTAAAAAGCAGAATTTTTTTTCCACAGTTCTGAAATCTAGAATTCCAAGATCATGCTTTCAGCAATTTGATTTCTGGTGAGGGCTCTCTTCCTGGCTTGCAGATGAGCGCCTTCCCATCGTGTCTTCACAGGATCTTTCCTTCATGCTCATACAGGGTGGATGAGCTCTCTGTGTCTCTTCTTTTAAGGACATTAACCCTGTCAGATCAACACTTTACTCCTATGACTTCATTTAACCTTAGTTGCCTCTGTAAAGTCCCTGTCTTAAAATACAGACACATTGGGGTGCAGGGCTTCAGTATATGAATGGGAGGTTGTGTGGATTATAATCACTCAGCCCAAAAGACAAGCATAAGAAGGTAACTTCCGTGAGTGTGGACAGGGTAAGAAAAGAAATCTGTATATGTATTGGCATATTTCAATGACTGAAAGAAACCCGATGTGAATAGCAGAATTGGTAAGCTGGGGCAATTATGAGGTAACGAAAGATTAGAATAGAGCGATAGGGTGGGGACCTACAGGTCATGTTTTTCAGATTTTATTTTAAACATGAAGAAAAACCATTGAAGACATGAAGCTGAGTGGTAATAAAATGCAATGTGTTTTGAAAGCATCACTATTTTGGTTTCATGGAACAAATTGTAGGTAATCCTTAATATACAGTGAGTCATCAAATACAGTATGTCAAGTAGTAAAAAACAGGCAAAAGTATGATCAAAGTATTTACAGAATTAATGTTACAATATATTTAAGCTCCTTCTATTAATAAAAGGAATATTAATTAAAAGCATCAGTGGTATGTTATTTTTATCTTATCAAATTTTTATTAATGGGGCCCAACTAAGGTAAAATTCAACCAGTGTATTGGAGTAGAACCAAGATAAGATGATATAAAAAGCAAAACAAACAAACATGGAATTCAGCAGCCCTAAGTAACTGTATGTCATCAATAAAACAGAAACTTCACTCTTGTTTTTATTTTTCAGACAGTGCCAGCCCCCAATGACCATACAGAAATGTGTCAAGGTACTTTTGGTTACAGTGCCGGTGGAGGTTCTATTGGGAATTATGTTAGTCTATTGGGGCTTTTATAACAAACAAACATTAGGCTGGGTGTCTTATAAGTAACAGAAATTGCTCACAGTTCTTGAGACTGAGAAGTCCAAGATTAAGGTACTGGCTGATGTGGTGACTGTTGAAGATCAGCTTGATTCACAGATGGTACCTTCTCACTGTGTCTTCCTGTGGTGAGAGAAGAAAAGTGACTCTCTGGAGTCACTTTTTTTTTTTTTTTTTTTTTTTTTGAGATGGAGTCTCACTCTGTCTCCAGGCTGGAGTGCAGTGGTGCAATATCGGCTCACTACAACCTCCGCCTCCCGGGTTCAAGCGATTCTCCTGCCTCAGCCTCCCAAGTAGCTGGGACTACAGGCATGCACCACCACGTTCAGCTGATTTTTGTATTTTTAGTAGAGACGGGGTTTCACCATGTTGGCCAGGATGGTCTCTATCTCTTGACCTTGTGATCCACCCGCCTTGGCCTCCCAAAGTGCTGGCATTACAGGCGTGAGCCACTTCACCTGGCCTAGAGTCACTTTTATAGAGTGCTTCTCCTATTCATAAGGGCTCAACCCTTATGGCCTAATCACCTCCCAAGTGCCCCACCTCCTACTACCATCACTTTGTGGGTTAGGATTTCAGCATATGAATTTTGGGGAGACACAAACGCGCAGATCATAGCAGCAATTATTTGAGCAGATGCAGAGGAATTGTGATGTGGAGAAAAACTAAACTTTCTGAAATGGTCTGGCAAATTCTACACAAGGAAAATATAGCTATACCCTAATGCCAACAGTGCCCCAAGTGAGGATGGCACAGGTTAATGTCAAGAAAGCAGTCATTCTTCTGTTTCCTCTTGTCTGGCTAAGAGACAGGCTCTCTAGAGTAGAGGAAACCAGAAATAGCCACATCCCAAAAATTACAGAAAAATATACTCATGGAGAGAGAAATGCTTGAGGAAGGAACTATGAAGAATTATTCAAGGTATTAATGCCTGAGAGAGTGGCCCAATGCAGATGTGAGGCTTAGAGAAATGGAAAATAGTTGCTCTTATAAAAGACATTTCCATTTTGTGGTAGATTGGTACACCAACCTCAGTCAAGCAACCTGGCAAAGATTAACCTTTAAATGAGTTAATATCCTGTAATTTTAGTTCAGGGAAACTGTCCTAAAGAAATTATCAGAAACTCCAGGAATCCTCCACAATATTAGTTACAATGTTATTTATATTAAGAAAATATAGAAATGATTACATGTTATGTAGCTATCCAAATTGTGTTTTCCAAAATATTTTATTCTCATGTATATCTTTTCACAATATATTGATAGGAGAAAATATGTACATATTTACCTAGGGTTTATATCTATATATATCTAGATATAGATACATATATAGACACACATGCACATAAATGTGTATATATTAAAAGGAAACTTCCTAAACTAATAACAATGATCATCTTTTGTAGGTAGGTAGTGTTACTGAGGGCATTCCAAAAATATCTTTATTTTCAAAACTTCTATAACAATCATATATTGCTTTCCTTTTTGTGGCTATTTGCAAAATAAAATATGTACTTTTCTCACTGTAAAAGATTCAGACAACACTGAGATATGTGAGAGCTGTATTATATTTTAAGAAAGTCACTTCTGAGGATATTATATAATTACAGGTTTGCATAGTTCAAGCCTAAAGTAATTCCAAAATAATTTCTATTATAGAAAAGCCAATGGAGAAATGTGGTCTCCGAAAATAGGAATTTCCAATCACAGCACATACATCTCCTATGATATATTTTTTCTCTAATTACACTTTTTATTTCAGCGAAAATAAAATTTCTACATTTAAAACTTGACCTTCTTTGTAAATTTTTTTTTATTTTACTTTAAGTTCTGGGATACAGTGCAGAACACGCAGGTTTGTTACATAGGGACACGTGTGCTATGGTGGTTTGCTATACTATACCTATTAACCCATAATCTAGGCTTTAAGCCCTGGATACATTAGCTATTTTTCCCTCCCCTCACCCCTATCACCCGACAGGCCCCAATGTGTGTTGTTCCCCTCCCTGTGTCCATGTGTTCTAATTGTTCAACTCCCACTTATGAGTGAGAACATGCAGTGTTTGGTTTTCTGTTCCTGTATTAGTTTGCTGAGGATGATGGTTTCCAGCTTCATCCATGTCCCTGGAAAGGACACGATCTCATTTCTTTTTATGGCAGCATAGTATTCCATGGTGTATATGTACTACATTTTCTTTATCCAGTCTAGTATTGATGGACATTTAGGTTGGTTCCATGTCTTAGCTATTGTAAACAGTGCTGCAATAAACATGCGTGTACATGTGTCTTTACAGTAGAATAATTTATATTCTTTTGGGTATATACCCAGTAATGGGATTGCTGATTCAAATGGTATTTCCGCTTCTAGATGCTTGAACACTGTCTTCCACAATGGTTGAACAAATTTACATTCCCAAAAACAGTGTAAAAGGATTCCTTATTGCCCATATCACTACCAGGCTTTTGGTGAAAGCCATTCAAGTCTCTAGTAAGTTCCAAACTTTCCCACATTTTCCTGTCTTCTTCTGAGGTCTCCAAACTGTTCCTCCCTCTGCCTGTTACCCAGTTCCAAAGTTGCTTCCACATTTTCGGGTATCTTTTCAGCAATGCCTCACTCTATTGGTACTAATTTACTGTATTAATCCGTCTTCACACTGCTGTTAAAGACATACCTGAGACTGGGAAGAAAAAGAAGTTTAACTGGACTTACAGTGCCATGTGGCTGGGGAAGTTCTTGCAATCATGGTGGAGAGTGAAAGGCCCTTCTTACATGGTGGTGTCAAGAGAGAATGAGGATGAAGCAAAAGTGGAAACCCCTGATAAAATCAACAGATCTCATGATACTTATTCACTATCATGAGACTAATATGGGAAAGACCGGACCATATGTTTCAATTACCTCCACTGGGTCCCTTCCACAACACATGGGAATTATGGGAGATATGATTTAAGTTGAAATTTGGGGAAGGGCACAGCCAAACCATATCAATCCCTTCCTTACACTTCATACAAAAATAAACTCAAGATGGATTAAAGACTTAAATGTAAAACCCAAAACCATAAAAACCCTAGAAGAAAACCTAGGCAATACCACTCAGGACATAGGCATGGGCAACAATTTCACGGCAAAAATGCTAAAAGTAATTGAAAGAAAAGCTAAAATTGACAATGGGATTTAATTAAAATAAAGAGCTGCACAGCAAGAGAAACTATCATCAGAGTGAACAGGCAACCTACAGAATGGGACAAAATTTTTGCAATCTACCCATCTGACAAAGGGCTAATATCCAGAATCTACAAGGGACTTAAATAAATTTACTAGAAATTTAACATGACTAATTGAGTTCCAAAGTTTTTGTTGCCAGGCAGCACTTATCAGAACATGCATGCACTGGTCCTATTATTTAATTAATTCTTAGATTGTATTGCCATAATGTAAAGAATATTTTCAAGTTATAACAAATATGAATGCCAAATAATAGCACAGGTGTTGTAAAATTTTTCTGGAAAATTCCAATGTATGCAAATGAACATTGTAACTTAGAAGAAGTGCTGAAAAAATGGAGGAAAATGGATATTTCTGTTTAACAGCTAAAGTGATACTGATACAGGGAGAGGCCAAGGAAGTGCTGGGTAGAAAAGGGTGGGATCTCTGACAAGGGTTCCACCCTCAGGCTTGTGCCCATGAACCTAAGTGAGAACAGGCACTCCTGTTTCTGTGCCCAAATGTTGCATTTTCTAAGACCATTCTGGCCCACAATGCCCCCCATCCTATGCCCATAAAAACCTGAGACCCTAGCAGGCACAGCCACAAGCAGCTGGATGTCAAGAGAAGCCGAAGAGCACACCAACAGACACCAGCAGATACTAGCAGGCTATTGGGGTGGGACAATGTGAAATTTGGTTGGGGGCAGTCAGAAGAGAGGCCACCAGGCTGCCCAACTCCAGGAGAAGACCACCTTCCCACTTCATCCCCCTTCTGGCTCCCCATCCACCTCTCTGAGAGCTACCTCCAACACTCAGTAAAACTTTGCACCCATTCTCCACGCCCATGTGTGATGTGATTTTTCTGTATACCAGGGCAAGAACCCAGGATACAGAAAGCCCTCTGTCCTTGTGATATGGCAGAGGGTCTAATTGTGCTGATTAACACAAGCCGCCTACAGACAGCAAAGCTGAAGGAGCACACTGTAACACATGCCCAACGGATCTTCAAGAGCTGTAAACACTCAACCCTAGATGCTGCTGTGGGGCTGGAGCCAAAAATGCTCCCCACGATCTGCCTGTCTGCATGCTCCCCCTAGGGGTTTGAGCAGCAGGGCACAGAAGAATTGAGCCACACCCCTGTCATATGCCCTGTGATGGGGTAAAGGAACTTCTCCCATTTCATCACTAGCTTATGGCAATCACTGAAATACGGGGCAGAATGAACCTGGTCTGGTGGATTTTTCATGACAACAGTCTTGATAATTAAAAAATTAACATTTTATGTATTATTGTTTTATAAAATAGAATTATACTGCATATATAATACAACACACCATGATTATTGCCCCCACAGACACACAGACATACACACACACACACACACATAAACACACACACCTACACACAAACTCACATATACACACACTCTTTATCTCCTGTTATCAAGGTACTATCTCTTTCCAGAATTAGCCACTTAACAGTTTCGTGTTGGTGCCTCCAATAAGTGATTTTATTAATATACACATGTTTAGTATATTGTATGACTTATAATAAAAGTACAATACAATGAAATATATAAAATTACTTAATCTCATTTTTTCTTCAATTTATGTACTCAATATCACTTTGTTGCAATGCTAACAAAATTCTTATGTGCATGGTAACATTAGTTATATTGACTGGCTCATAAATCTGTTCCTAAAATTTAAGAATTTAGTTACAAGAAGATTCTCCTTAGAATGTGTTCTCTAGATCTATATTATGACTTTAATGTGTTTTACCTAGATATGGATAGACAAATTTTGAAAGTATGAATTTCATACTTTTCTATTACTCCGTAATATTACTTCTATAAATAACAGAAATGGGGGAAAGGAAGAAAACCATCTTTTCCATTTTACTTAGCAAAGATAATTGAATCATCAACAGCATGTGGTTTTCTTGTGAAATAAAAGCCAGCTATAAATATTGAGCTAAGCTCATGCCTCATTAGAAGTAATTTAAGGACATTTATGAAGAATACTTATATTGGATTAGGGCTAAATTATTTTCCTATATGTGATATGATGGTAAAAATGTTTGCTTTAGAAAGAAAGAAAGAGATCAAACACCAATTTGAAAAAGGGTTCATTAAGTATTTATGAAAAAAATCTTAGGTTAAATTTCAGCCCAATGAAGCAATTATAAATTTGAGATCACTATGGTTTGAATGACTTCCTCCAAAAATTTGCTTTAGAAACTTAATCCCAAATGCAACAGTGCTGGGAGTTAGGGCCTCCTGGGAGATGTTTAGGTCATGAGAGGTCTGCCCTCAGGAATGGATCAATGCTGCTATAAAAAGGACTTGCAGAAGTGGGTGCCATCTCTTCCTCTTTTCTGCCATGTGAGGACAAAGAGTTCCTTCCCGCATTGAGGATGCAGCATTCATGGTGTCATTTTGGAAGCTGAGATTGGGCCCTCACCAGACACCAAACCTTCCAGCACACTGATCTTGGACTTCTCAGCCCCCCGAACTGTGAGAAATACATTTTATTTATAAATTACTCAGGCTCAAGTATTCTGTTATAGTAGCACAAAATGAACGAAGAAAGGACGTTACTACATTAAAATGTTGCCTTTTCTAAGTTTCTCCTCTTATATGAAACTGGGTACCTCTTTAGTTACTTTTTTCTATATGTAGTATGATTCTGACTAGCAAATCAGCATGCAACTGCCACTTCAGCAATTAATAATTTCCTAAACATCCTTGCAAATTTCCATAATCATCATGGTTGAAATATAGTGAATCTACTAATAAAGATATGTCATGAACAGAACACTAAATAGTTAGAAGGATCCAAATAATTTTTGATGATGAAAGAAAAGAAGTTTAGCTAAAGAAATAAGTTTTTTGCTAGCAGAGACAGACATTGATGGCAAATTCTTATACCCATTTCCCAACTTTATGTAATTACATTTGACTTTTTTGATGATGATGTTTCCTTAAATTTTACTTAAACACAAATAGTCCAAGTTACACGATTTTATTAGATTTTTAAGAAGCAGAAAAATTTGAATTTATAATAAAGATTGATCAGGGTTGCTGTCGTCATATTTTTCAATAAATCAACCCACAATGACTCAATATTTTAGCAGAAATGTTGTATGTGTGTGTATTTCCAGCTTTTGTGTCTCTGTAAGAAAAAGGTGCTTAACAGATGGAACAATATTGAACTTTACCCAGAGTTACATTCATCTTATGTGCAAGTCTATGCAACAAGCAAGCCAACTTGACAGTTTAATTCCACATTAGGATAATGCTTGGAAGGGTAATCCTATTTGCACTGCAGGATAAGGATGCCTGCATAGTGGCTTTGGCCTATAAAACTGTTAGCTATAAATTCTGAGCTGGCATTATGAGCTTCTTAACTTTTAAATCAGCTTTTTCTTAGCATCCTATTGCCAAGAGTGGGTTATTTGCCCCATAAATCCACCTAACCCATTATATTTTTCTTTTTGAAATCAGTTGGCAAATTTACCCAAAGTAATAAAATCTACTTTTCATTTGGATTATCTTATTTTGGACAAAATAATCACATGCATGTAAAAGAGGCAGAATGAGTTATAAATTCAACATTTTTGTTTGTGAGAGTAGTTTTAAAGAATGCCAGAACATTTTTATTTTTACTGTATTTAAGGATAAAACAAAATCAAACAACTGCTCATTTGAGTCAAGATAAATGTTCACAATATTTTTGTAAGGAAAATAAAAGGGTAAATTAAAATACCTTTTTGTTTACTTACTTTTTATAAACTAGCACATAAATCTGATTGGATAACATACCCAGCCCGCGAGTTTATATAATAGATATAATTAATGTCTATACTTTGCTGCTGCAGAGTGACCAGACATGGGCACAGAAAGATGAGTTCCAAGGACTCCTGAGTGATGTCTTTCTTGCCTTCTCCATTCAAACACTAGCTAGATGTCTGAGGCTTCAAGGAGCCAAGTTTGAACAAAAGTATCTTAAAGCCAAGCTTTTTTGCTCTTAGCTCTTAGTTTTCCAAATGGAGATGTTACATTTAATGAAAATGAAAACCCTCTGTAAAGAATCCTTTAGCAGACAAAGCCAGTTAGGCCTCATAAGGGACCCCAAACTTGCTTCATTTGCAAACATAAGTGAAATAACTGAAGCTATTTATTGTAAATGCCTATATAATTTAACTTAAAAACATAACTTATGCTCAACCAATCAGAAGAAACCAACAAACTTATAATTAGATTACTAAATATTTTCCAAAGGATAGACCAAATAAATCTGTATAACTGTGCAACTGTCAGTGATCAAATATTTGTCTGTCTTCTCTGTTAGTCCCACAAAAGCCAATATCTTATATTTCCTAAGGGAAGCTTCTAAACAACTTCTGGTTTAGAGCTGTCCAAATCATGACTATTGTTTGCTCAAATGAACTCTTCAAATTTTTAGTGTGGCTCAGTTTATTTTTTAACAGAGAAAAATCTGCCTGGGACCTCAAGTTTTAGATAGAATGTTTACCTTAGAATCTACATGTCCTGCCATCTCTTTTAGCTCAGAAAGGGAGTGATTGTGAGAAAAGTTTTGAAGGCCTGAAATTCTGTCCTACGTTTCCATACCTACCTCATTGAGATTACGTCTTTTTTCAATTTCTTAGTGCTTTAATCTGTTTGTCATTTTATTTTTTCTTTTCATATTGCATTTCCATAATCCATTGCCATTTTCCCTTTAAGTTATTCTTTTCAATTAGTTATAATTTAGTTTGACACAGAATCATCTAATTTATATTTGCCTGTAAGTATAATTTATATCTTAACTATATTAATGATTTAATTAATAGACTACTTTCTGAGAGCAGTTTTATGTTCATGGCAAAATTGAGTAGAAAGTACACAGTTCCCTCCCGGGTGCCCCTCTCCTTCCCACACACATTGACTATGTTAATTTTTATTTTTGTTGTCTTAATTATATTTTTCAGTTTAAATATCATTAGATATTGTTTTTAAATTTATGTCTACAGAAGCAAGAATATTCATAATGATCATAGCTATAAGGATCATCTGTATCTGTTTGCCGCAATCTTTATTAAAAATGCCAACTTCAGCAGAATGGACATACAAAAGCTTTATAATAAGAAGGATTCTTGGGCTCCCTTCAGACACAGTAGGACAATTTCATGATCTATTAGAGATCCCTTGGGTGTCACATTTTTGCCAAACTTCCCCCTATTACCTCAATAAAGAAATGTGAAATTCTAGGACAGGCAAGACTGATCTATAGTCAAACTGAAAGCAGATACAGACTGCCTGGAGGGAGGGCTGGATGGGTGAATTTAGTGCAAAGAAGCACAAGCTAATTTTGTTGGTAATGGAAAATGGAAGTATTTTATATATTGTATAGTTCATATATTGTATTGCACATTGATTTGCTTCATGGTTACACAGATAAAGCCATTTGCAAAAATAGTAAACTGAATATTTTAAAATGGTGCATTTTTTCTTATGTTTATTATACCAAAACAAAATGGATTTTAAAGCAAATGTTTTCCCTCTCAAGTTTCATGAACTTCTTAATTGGAAACATAATTTATTCTCTCATTATTGCAAACTTGTAATAATAAATTTTAGGAAATCTAAATAAATAATTTCTTTCTATTTATTTGGGTTAATATTAAATGACCATATACTATCATCTTTTCTGAATAGCTGAAATTCTTGCTTTATCTTACCATATGTGGAAATAGATGATATAAAAGTTGGTGTCTCTATCCTATATGATCATTAACAAGGCATATATTTTAAGATAACAATATTAATGGAATTTAAAATGTATTTTACATTGTATCAAAACATCTCATGTACCCCATAAAGATATACACTTAGTATGTCCCCACAAAAATTAAAAATTAAAAAATTAAAGTTACATTTTACACACATTAATTCAATTAATCTTCACATTCTACCTATTTTAATCCAAAATTACCGATGAAGTCATGAGACATTAATTTATTTGCACTAGGCCACCTAAATCATAAGTAATGTAGACAAAATTAAAATCCTGAATGATAGGCTCCAAAGTCCATGTTCTTAACTGTAACACAGAGTGCAGAGAGGTAGGAGGGAGGTGAAAGACATCAGCAGTTTAAAATATTCCAGTCTTCTGGAAGACATTTCTCCTTAGCCAGGTTGGTCTATTCTTGCTTCAATATGTCTCCAACATCCTGACTTTATTGATTATTTTTACTCAACATAGGGTTCAAGAACATGTTCTCACTGGGACACTTATTTTTTTCTTTTAAGACTGTCTCTTAGAGTATGTACACTAGCAAAATGTGAAGCACCTTTTATTACTTGAAAATTTTTTTAGTAAAACATACTCCTTAATAAGTTAAAAGAACCAACTCTCTTATAAAATGGTTTAATTTCATTGTTTTGGAGTTATATTTAGGAAAGGCAAAAGAAGAATTCCCTTAATATGAAAGCGTTTCAAATTTTTTCTTTATTGAGAGTTAAAGGAGATGTTTGAGATGTCGAAGATCATAATCAACAGATTCTTTTTTTTTTTTTTTTTTTTTGAGACGGAGTCTGGCTCTGTCTCCCAGGCTGGAGTGCAGTGGCACATCTCTGCTCACTGCAAGCTCCGCCTCCCGGGTTCATGCCATTCTCCTGCCTCAGCCTCCCACATAGCTGGGACTACAGGCGCCCGCCACCACGCCCAGCTAGTTTTTTGTATTTTTTTAGTAGAGACGTGTTTTCACCGTGTTAGCCAGGATGGTCTCGATCTCCTGACCTCGTGATCCACCTGCCTCGGCTTCCCAAAGTGCTGGGATTACAGGCATGAGCCACCACACCTGACCCATAATCAAAAGATTTTAAGAATTGAGATAGTTTTATCTTTGATAAGTCTATGAGCACACAAACAAAACAAAATAAAAGTAACAATTAAAACCCTTATTAGCAAGCAAAACTTAAGTAGAACACTAGAAGTCCACAAGAATGAGACCTTAATTTCCACTAAATTGGAACTTTGAGGTTAGAATTGGCCTAAGAGCTTGGTAGGAAACAGCAATGCTCAGCTTTTACCACCAGAAATTCTTATTTAATTTTTCCACTAGAGGCCTTGAGCATTATTTTTTATTTAGCTACTGTACATTGACTTCAAAATCTATTTTGTTTTGGAATAATATACATATGAAAAAGGCACTCAAAATATTCAGTTCATTATTTTTATAAATGTCTTTATGTAACCATGACACAAATCAATATACAAGATATGAAATATACAAGATATGAAATATACAATATATGAAATACTTCCATTTTCCATTACCAACAAAATTACCTTGTACCCCTTTCCACTAAATCCACCCACCCATCCCTCCCTCCAGGCAATCTGGATATGGTTTCAGTCACTATAGATTAGTCTTGCCTGTCTTAGAATTTCACATAAATAGAATAATGCAGTATTCATGTGTGCATGTGTGTCTGACATCTTTGTTCAGCATAATGCTTTTGAGATTTATCCTTATCATTGTGGTGTATATTCATAGCTGGTTTTTACTGCACAAAAGCATTGTATTTGTTTATACAAACATATATTTTTATGGCTTGTGTCTTTTTAAGTTCTTTCTAAAATCATTCCTTTCTATATGTTGAAGAATTTTTTTTTCTGGAATTTTTACAGCTTTGGCTATTTTATGTTTAAGTGTATGACCCAATTTGAGTTTATAATTGCATTTGAAATGAGAGCAGGTTTGAAGTACATTTCTTTTTTTTTTTTTTTTTTTTTTTTTTGAGTTGGAGTCTTGCTCTGTCACCCCGGCTGGAGTGCAGTGGCACAATCTCGGCTCACTGCTAGCTCTGCCTCCCGGGTTCACGCCATTCTCCTGCCTCAACCTCTCCGAGTACCTGGGACTACAGGCGCCCGCCACCACGCCCGGCTAATTTTTTATTTTTGTTTTTAGTAGAGACGGCGTTTCACCGTGTTAGCCAGGATGGTCTCGATCTCCTGACCTCGTGATCCGCCCGCCTCGGCCTCCAAAGTGCTGGGATTACAGGCTTTAGCCACTGTGCCCGGCCTGAAGTACATTTCTTTAGATAGTCAGTCATTCCTCTACTACTCAGTGAAAAGACGATCCTTTGTCCATAGTGGCCTTGCCATAAATCAATTAATGTGATTCGGGGAAGAATTAATTTTTACTGAATTGAGTGACGATCACAGACAAATTTTAGTGGAGATGAATAGTGTATTTCTAGACTCTCTGCAATATTTAATTTGGTCTATAAGTGAAACCATACTACTTGATACCTTTATAGCAGGTCTTGAAATGTGTTACTGTAAATCCTCCAACTTTGTTTTATTTCAATTTTATTGTAGTGATGGCAGCAGCAGTCTATCTGGAGTGGCTGCTGCCATGATGCTGGCTGCAGTGGGGAAGGCAGGCAGGAGCCCCACCCTCCAGGGTGCAGCTGCAGCCGCCCAAGCTAGGGCTGTTGACCCAGGCATCTCTGCACTCTCAGGTGCCCAGGAAAGCTCTTCCTGCCCACACAGGCTCCAAAGTGCCTGTTCCTACTGCCTGGCCTCTCCCCACTCCCAGCTCCCGCTCCAGTCACTGAGAAAATTTGAGGTCACGCCTTGGCGCTGTCATAACCTAGCTGGGTGTGCACACGCTTGATGCAGAGCTAACTGTACTTTGGGTGCTGAAGAGCATGGGAGGGATGCGGACGTGGGGGCTGAGGGCAGCTTGGCACTGGCCTGCAGGTGCCCCTCAGCATGAACAGCCTGGATGCCATGAACAGTGGCAGGAGGCAGACAGTCTCCAGGGCATAAAAGACCGGGTCCCCAGTGAAGCCCCGCTTTCAAGCTGGGGAGTGCCTGAAGCCTGGGGCCAGGGTGCCAGTCCTGTGGACCATAGTGGGAATTTGTGGTGCTTTTTTTGGGCTCCCTCATGGTTGCCCATGGACCAATCAACAGGCACTTCCTTCCATATGAGGCCCATGAAAGCCCCGGACACAGGCACACTCACAGAGACAATGGGACCACCGGCCTGAAGAGAGGATCTACCCACTCCAGGGTCTCCTCTCTGCTGAGAGCTGAACACTGATCAGAACATCCTGCCTGCAGAGAGGAGCTACCCAATGCCGGTCTTCTCTGAGCTGTTCTGTTGCTCAGTAAAGCTCCTTTTTACCTTGTTCACCCTCCACTTGTCCACATACATTATTCTTCCAAGATGCAGGACAAAAACTTGGGACCTGCCAAATGGCAGGGCTAAAAGAGCTGTAGCACAAACAAGGCTGAAACACTCCCCTTGCTCACCGTGTTGTGGGTGACAAGGAGATAAGAAAGAGGGAGAGAAGAGCTGTGGCCCTTCAGGGAGCTCAGACGTGGGAGCTCAGACGTAGGAGCTCTGGGAACAACCAATGCTGTGGCACCCACTTTGGGGATCTGTAGTGCCTGGCATCTCCAAGCTTCTGGGCATCACCACATTTCCTGGTGCCAGTTGTGGAAGCTGCTTGCAGTACGCCTGGTCCAGTCGCAGCCTCGCAGGGAGCCAGCTTCCATCCTGGTGCCTGGAGCTGCACATCCTGCCGCAGCCAGCCTGCCTTATTGTGCACAGTGGCTGGACGCCATGCTTCCTCATTCTCACACACCTCTTGCTGCCCCTCATGCTCTTGGCAGGCGTGGTATCCATGCCAGTAGCACAAGCCAAGCACAGCCTGCCAGGTCGTATGGGCAGAATGAGCCCAGCAGGCCCAAGCAAAATTCAGGCAAAGGAGCTACTAGACACGGAAGTTTACAGCTGGAAAAGCATCACCCCAGGAAACTCATTGACAGTAGTTTTTTTATGTCTTTGTAGCTCCACACTAATTTTAGAATCAGTTTATCAACTTCAATTAAAACAAAACAAAGGAGAATTTTGGAATTTTGATTGGAATTATGCTGCATATGTGTATCCATTTGGGGACAAACAAGAATTTGACAATATTTATTTCAATCTATGTAATTGATATATGTCTCTAAATTTTAGGTTGTCTAAAATTATTGTAATAAATGTTGCGTATTTATGAGTATACTGGTTTTCGTACATTGTGTTAAATGTATCCTAAACTATTTTGTCATTTAATGCTATTTTAAATGACATTTTAATTTCATTTTCTGATTTTTTTTTTGTTTGTTAATGTATGAAAATGCAAACAATTATTCTAGTAGATCTTTTAGGTTTCTTTTTATATTCCACCAACTATAAAGTCTTGCTTTCTCTGAAAGAATACATTTTTACCTAGTTCTTTGTAATGAGCATACTTTGAACTCCTTGTTCCCTTGGCTAGGACCTTCAGAAAAATGTTAAACTGTAATGGTGCAAGTAAGTATCCTTGCCTTCTTAATCTTGGAGGGAAAATAGTCATTCATTCATTACTAACTACAAAGTTACAAGTAGGTTTTTCAAGGATACCTATTATGATAACAGAAAATTTTCCTTTGAATCCTAGTTTTATGATAGACAACATATTATGAATGGATGCTTTTTTTTTTTTTTTTTTTTTAACAGAGTCTCACTCTGTTGCCCAGGCTGGAGAGCAGTGGCACAATCTTGGCTCACAGCAACCTCTGCCTCCTGGGCTCAAGTGATCCTCCCACCTCAGTCTCTTAAGTAGCTGTGACTACTGGCATATGCCACCACACCTGGCTAATTTTTGTATTTTTTATAGAGACAGGGTCTCCCTATTTTGCCCAGACTAGTCTTGAACTTCTGGGCTCTAGCAATTGGCTAGCCTCATACTCCCAAAGTGCTGGGATTATAGGCATGAGCCATCGTGCCTGGGCTCACATGCTATTTCTACCATGAGTGAGATCATGATATGCTTTTTCTCCTTTATTCTAGTAATATGATGAATTACATATATTTTGATTTTCAAATGCTAAACCAATCTTGCCTTCCTTGGAAAGCTAGCTTCCTCTCATAATATATTATCATTTCTATATATTATTCAGATGAATTTCTAAACATGTTGTTAAATACTTTTTTGTCTACATTCACCATTGTCTCTCCAAATTCAGTCTTCTTAACTCCATGAGACCATCCTGCTCAGATCTGGTTATCTCTTTTCTGTACTGGGACTCAGAAAATCCAATAGTCAGAAAGCCTGGAATTGTCAATGGAGATAGTATTCCAGAGATGATTAGCAATAGTTGATATTTTAAATGAAATCAATTCTACTTCTGATGTCTTATGTCAACCAAGACACATACTAAATATGTCACTTGGTGGGAAACCAAAACTTAATTAAAAAGATAGCAATGCATAAAAATCATATCCTTATTTCCATTACATGGCTTGTTTTCAGTATTACCTACCTATACTGTCAAAAATAGTATTGTCCAATTTCCATCATTAGGAGTTTTGACTTAATTATTCTGATTTACTTAAGTGAATATTGGCTTTTGTTATTCTTTTTGTTTCTGTTTTTGTTGTTAATCTCTTCAGGTGATTCTAATGTGCAGGGGTCAATTCTCCCAGAATTGGGTGGGGCATCATATATTGATTTGGGGTGAAGGCAACTAAACTCCACCTTCATCAATCTTGACTTATATGAAGGGAAAAATTCCAAGTAAATGTGTCAATTTGTCATCCTTGCTAATATGGCTTCTTATTTAACAGCCAAATAAACTAGGACTCTGGCATTGTGCACAGGAAATCAATCTGACTATGCCTGTTTTCTAGCTCCTATTAAAAGCCTACTTCAAAGAAGTAACATAAAGAAAATATTTTAATTTATTCTGAGTTTTATTCTCTCCTCAAAGGTATCTAAATTCTATCTTTGGAACTAGTCCATCCTTTGAAAATCTATGCATTCTAACTGCATTAGTTTTGTCCTCATAGAACCGTCATTGCAGTGTTGTGTTTTATTGTTCTGTCCTTTATTGTGTGATATAAAATCATATGAAAATGAAAATATATTTACTTTTGTATTGTAAAAACAACATTTAGGTATTTCTCATAAGTCTTTATATTTATTTTAAATTTTTATGGGATGAAGGAGTTAGTAATTCAATGCAAGAAAAATATTACTTTTTCTAAGTAAGTGGTATCATATTCCATTTTAAACAATGTATATGAGAAAGCTCAGACTAAAATATAAACAACAAATATTACTATATTTTGTGTAGTTTCTAGCCACTTTTATTTTTTAACTAGTTTACAAAGATATATGTTTTATTATGTGTTTACTCCAAAATTTATATAAATTGTGCTGTCTTTGTGTATCTCTGCTGAACAATTTAAAATTCTCTTTAGGCTAGATATGGTGGCTCATGCCTGTAATCCCAGCACTTTGAGAGGCTGAGGCAGGAGGATCACTTGAGGCTAAGAGTTCGAGACCAAGTTGGGCAACAAAGCAAGACCCCTTCTTTAATAAATAAATATAAAATAAAATAAAAATCTCTTTAAAATATGTGCATTATAAATGATGCCTAAAGAGTTCACAAGAAATAAGAATAAAACACCAATGGATAAACAGCAGAATTCATTTACTATATAGAAAATTATTAGAGTTTGCAATGTTTGAGAAAAGTTAAAATCGAGTTCTTAAAATCATAATTGCAGAAGTTTATGTTTATAAAAATTAGAAAATATAAAGAAGCTAAAATAATTAAAGGAAAAAAACATACTGGAAATTCCACCACCCAGAAGTATGTATTATTAACATTCATTAGCACATGTATCTCTAGATTTATATAGATGTTTATCTTTAAAACTTAATTTACCTTTATATTATTTAATTTCTTGTTTTTATACTTATTTAATGATTATTGTCTGCCTTGATACCCAATTCTTTATTTCCTTTTCCAACTCTTCCAATAAACTTAAATGTTGATTAATAAATCTAATATACCTATGAGAATAAATACTCTCAAGAATTGCTTGAATATTTCAGTAAAGGCAAGTTACTCTCTTTAGAAGGTTGATTATAATTTTATAATATTATTTCACTTTTGTCTTGTATTTTCCTCCATGGTGATATCTATTTCTCACTATGTATAATCAACAAAGTATTAAATGTTTTTATATGCCATGGTATATAATATTGATACAATTATTTAAAATAGATATGTAAAAATCACAAAAGAACAGGAAGAAGTGATAAAATGTAGAAATACAAAGCAAAAAAATCATCAATTTTCAGGGTTTTTTTTTTAGTTCAAATGCTGTGTTCATTTCACAGTAACCAAAAAATTTAAAAGAGCAACCATGCAATCATGGTAGATTTTATAAATCTCTATCGTTTCTCAACAGCACAATAATATTCACAGTTTTGCAGCTGATAGCATACTTGTGAATTGTTGTTTCTATTTTCAGTAAACTTGGACTTGAGGGACTAAAGCACAGTAAACCTGAATAGCAGTCTAGACTAGTGTACTTCGGTTAATTCTGTGCGTATGAAAGCTGCTGAAAATCTTCAGAAACTGTCTTATCCTCCCCGGAATTAACAAACAGCCTAAACTCTTTCACCTGAGAGTGTCATTGTTCCCTTCATTTGGATTCACCAAAAGAGAAGAGCACTTAATGTAAGACATGCCTTTAAAGGATGCATATATGTGGGGATTATCTCCCTTTTTCCAACAGTGCTACTTTATCAATTGTCATAAAGCAGAGAAACCCTCATCTTATAATAAAGAAAAGTTTGACAGCAATTTTGATAAGACAATTTTTTTAAATGCTTTTGTGGCCAAACCCATTAAAACTAAGTCTTTCTCAAACTGAGAAGCCTAAAAAGAATTTAAAAACTATGACTGCCCATGACTCAACTCTAGACAGTAAGCAAAGAGGCAGCATGGCGTCTAGATAAGAGAAATGCTCTCTCGAACATATGCAGTCTCTTAAGGAGCTAAAATCATCTTGTAATGTTTGCACTTAATGAATTAAGAATGGATTTGAGTTGTTATTAAAATTGTCTAATAAGGTATTTTCCCTTATCAAACCTTTATGAGATATATGGTCTTAATTGAAATATTCAGTCATTAGATCAGGGCACTAAATCTTTGTATTAAATAACATGTGATTTTTTTTTTTTCTGAGAGGGCTTTATACTATATAATTTGTCTAAATTGCCTAGAAAATAGCCTGACTTAAAGATGACATAGGCTTAATGTTCTTTTCCTTTTTGTTTTTCTATAAAAAGTAAAACAAGTTTCACCTAGGTTTATCATAAATCTTACAGTAAATATTATGCATTGTTAATGCATTTACTTCTGCTTAGTACTTACAGCTTGATGGATCCCAGATCCTTTATTACACACTGCTGCCATTTCATCTCAGAACCAGAAAATATTAAAAAGAGAAAGAAAAGAAGGAAGAAATGTAGGAAGGGAAGGGAAAAAGTAAGAAAGGAAGGAAGGAAGGAGGAAGGAACCGCATTAGCATTATTTAACAGTGAAGTTATCTGTATGTATGAATTACAAACTTTCTGCAATAGATATCCAAGTACTTATTATGGATTAAGAAAGGTACATTATGTTATCAAGGTTTAAAAGAAAGCATGATTAAAGAAATAAAAAGACATTGTAGAGTTCTTTTTAAGAGATGCCTATATTGTTTTGGAATCAGCTGTCCAGTGAGATCAGCTATCAGTATTTAGTTTCAGTACTTGTCAGGGAGAACAATGTTAATATTCCAATTGTGCTTGACTTTGCTGTGACGTCAGTCACATCACTAAGTCCCAAGGCCTCAGACTGATGAAATGGCTGACTAAATTGGAGTTTGTTTCATCCTTTCATAACTTATATGCATTCTTCCTGAGTGCTTCCTTCAGAAGAATAGAAAACATCCATGGTACTTAAAAGCATTTTTAAGTACATTTTCAAATCAGTTAACTCAGATTTACCTGTTCAGTGTTTGTTTTTCTGGTTGTAAAGAATTCTTACTGTTTTCTGGTGAGCTGAATGCAACATGACATGATAGAGCCAACAGAAAATAGAATAATCCAGAAGGAAGCTAAAAACCTGGGAGGTTCCGAATCTGAGCACCCACAGCCATCATAATTTTCTTCATTGTATTAGAAATACACAGGTTACCTGAGTATGGAGACTTTAGCTTCATTCTCCTTCCCAGCAAATTTCCAATGTGGTATCTGAGGCTTGCATTTGGGGGAAGGTGCTCAAACAGTGTAGTCTATACATGAAAAGCACTGTAATTCTTACCATGTTGGAGTATTCCTTAGAGTGAAATAAGTAGTTGATAAAATTTATCTAATCTTTAGGACTGTTGGTTTAGAATTATCAGTTATCCACATTAATTCAAAAACTGTAATGGGATGCGGAATCAGTACAGAAACCAAATGAGGCTCCTAGTGATAAATATAAGGTACTATGTAATTTTTCCTAAATTTTCAGATTAAAAACTTTAAAATACATTTTATTTCTTTATTTATTTATAGCTGTTGGGCAATTACATTATTTCCTATACTTTAGTGAGTAGGACAATTAGTAATTGTCCTTACATTAATAATTACAATTAATGTAATTGTCCTTACATTAATAACTTAATGTAAGATTGCAGGCCTGAAATCAACATTCTATAACTAGAGATTTGATACAATCTTAATATTTTTCCAATTAACTATGTTGGACATTTTAAAATTCAGGTTCTACCATGAATCATTTGTAATTGTGTTACAATGAACATTTCACAGTCTTTCAAATTTTCATGAGTTAATTTTTTTTAATTTTCCAGAATCAATTAATTTTACAGCCAGCTATGTATAAATATATATTTTGTTCAGCTGGTTGAGACACAGATTGAATCAAGTCAAATACTTTGCTCTTAAAAAAACTAACTTGTTTTAAGCTGTGTTAATCACCAAAGAGTCTGGTTAAAACAAGTTGAATGAATTCATGAAAATCCATCACCATGCTGGGAAGCCATACAGAATACTTTATTTATAGATGTTGTGTCAATACCGTCATCTTTGTTTACAAAAGACAGAATTATAATTAGAATCAAATAAAGTAGTTTTGGCTAATTTGCTCTACAACTCTACAAATTCATTACTAGTTTAAAGTTTAATAACTAAAGCAAAAAAAAAAAGTCATTTCTATTGCACTCTTCTTACAGTTTTCTACATGATAATTAAAATTTTAAAAAATGACCACTTTGCCTGCCATGCTAGTAAAATTAGTGAGCATGAAATACATCATTTTGACAATATTAAAGTAGAAGAACATTTTTAAAATGTAAGATTATTTAAGACAAATGCAAAACAATGGGGCATGACATTAAAGCAAATGAGATAACATTTTAAACAGGGTGACACTTATTTTATTGTTTTTCAAAATTTTTGAACCAAAATAGGTATAAATAAGACTAAAAAATTGATTTTTTCTCATTATTATTTGTATCTATTTGTTGTAAAATTAAGATAAAATGTAAAATAAGATTGAGAAAAAGACAGATTAAGAAAGAGAGAAATACAATGCCTTCAAAATATATATTTACTCTCTTTACATATAAAGGCTGCTTATTGAATAAAGTTGGCCAATTATAACTTAAGTCCCAAAAATATAATCTCTTATGAAAAAAGAAAACTTCATTTTAAGAACTGATGTACTAAATCAATGATAAACTCTCTGGTAAAGGGTTCTCATTAGTAAATTTAATTTTTAGTGAACAATGTTGTAACAACTGTTTTAAAAAAGGAAAAGTTGAATCCATACCTCACTACATCTAACAGAATGACTCCAAATGAATAAGAGATCCTGAAAGCATAAACATTCTTAAAAAAATAAAAATGGGGACATGTCAGAGTACAGTGGACCTAACTAGAAAGCGGACCCCATCGGCCAAATTAGAGATAATTATTCACCACAAAAATAGAGAACCAATTATAACACACTGAATTATAACATATTATGCATGAATTCATTGACCTACTACAAAAAAAGGAAAAAAAAGATTTGTGAAGGAGGAAAGCTCTTTGTTAACAGAATATTAGCTAAGATGTAGGAAGAAAATAGACTTAAATTATCAAGGGTTGTTAAAATCCACTTATACAGGTTCTAAGCGTCATCCTACATATTATTTATATGATACCAAAGGAAAATTCTTCCTTTCCAATAGAGGGATCTAACAGATGACACCAGATAAAATGATCAAACTTAGCATCACTAATAAGGACCAGATGGTATCGTATGCCTCATAATGTTTTTCAATGCAAAGTCACCCATGTAGTTTTTTGACAGACACAAAAAATGTTTAATTCAATTCTACTTGACAAAGAAATAATTGGAAAAATTCATATTACACTATCTTGCACATAATATTTGGTTTGCAGTCTTATAAAATATCTCATGCTCTACATCCCACCTTGCTTGAAGGACCGACCCTCTAGCATTTTTATGACTATCCATTATGGCTTCAAAATAATTGTTTACTCATTGTGAGAAAAAATGCTTTGAAGTTTAGGCTATCTGAATATTTCTCTACTATCTATCTTCGTTTTCAGGTACAGAGACTTCACAACAACTATTGCCATTAGCCTGAATGTGTGAATTATATGTTATGTCCAGTAGCCCCATACTCTTCACTTCATTCCCAGTGATTCCCCTCTCACCTCACTTTGGTACTCCATTCTTATCACAGCTCCATGAACCTCAGCATAGCCAGAAGTACTCAAACGACAAATGTAAACTTCATTATCCAGCCTCTAATGAAAATGGACTTATTATTTCTTCTGGTTTCCTCTTTCATTTAAAATAACTGTTTTAGTATCATTGAGACCTTCAGGCCCTTGACCCACTTTTTCCCTCAGTGTATGAACTTCAAATTCCCCATTTTCATGACCTCTTGGTATAGGTCCTAGAACTTTCCCTTCAACTTTTCTTTTCCTCAAAAACCTCAGCTTCTGGTCTCTCTGAACTTTCCATGTACATGTTCCATTGTGGATTAGTCTATCTCAGTAAAGCCAGCACTACTGTCAGCATGCTAATGCTGCAAATAAATATACAGTATTGTAAGGTCATTAGTATATATACCATCAAGAAGAAACCAAAAGTAATAAACAAATATCTAGTAAGTTTTTTCTAGTTAAAAATGTAATGTTTACTCTAAAGGGCAGAAAATTACTTCCTTAGTGAAATAAAACATATTTAATGAGCCTAGGCAAATTTATTGAAGACAAAGAGTACCATGCACTCTTTTGCATAAGTAGGAATTTAAACTGGTACTATATTTGGGGAAAATTTTACAATATCAACATGCATTGAAATTTTTATACATTAGACTCAATAACTCTACATATGTGAATATATGTGCCAAGAAAAAATTCTGAAATATCACAAAAATGCTCGGATTGTTTACAGTAGTTCAATTTATAACTAAATATCAACATTAAGACATCTTTATATAAATTATTTTGCTGAAATATGATGGAATATTATAAAACTATAGCAACTATTTTTTGCAGTGTCCTTAGAGCCTAATATGCTAGCTCTGTTCAAAAAGAATTGTTTCAAGAAATTTTGATAATTTTGCCAGAGACCAAGAGGATATTTTTGACAGAAACTGAGATAGGGGACATTTTTCAGTCCCTAAGGCGTAAGAATGTGCCACTAGAGAGAAAAACATAATGAATACAATATCATGTTTTTCTTAACTGTGGATAAGCTGCTGTCTGAATTCACAGATTTCACCGTTCACTGCTGTGAAAGCACAGCTTTCCCCAATGACACCTTCTATTCTGTGTTCCAGGGAAATCCTGGGAAGCCTATTAAAAAGCCATTTGGGTTCTACATAAAGCTGCAATACTTTTATGAACCAAGGTGGGTCCTAGGGAAAAAATCAGAAGGGTCATATTTCTTGCATCCGGATGGCCAGAGAGGAGGAGAGAGGCAAATTGGCTGTCCTTTCGGTGATGATCACAGTTTTCTACTCACTCTTCTGAGAATGTTTCACAGTGCTGCTTACGACAATACAGGGAAATCTGCAATCCACTTTCTTCTATAGAAGGAAGATAGAGGTGGCTGGTATGCTACAAAATAAGGACACCTTCATTTCTTCTTTTCTAGAACGATCTACAATCAGAAAGTGATTCAAAAGACTCTCAGCTAAGTGCTACATAATGAGCAACTCGTACTCCTCAACCAAATGGTAATATGAACGAAAGATATTTTCTATTTGCATAGAGATGCAGATTAGAACCCATCCGTGACTTCTCACTGGTCACTATGCAGGTTGAATCAATCATTTGAGGTGAAGCCAAGGGTGGCAAAAGTTCGAGTGTAAACGATGGAGTACAACCATCGCTTCTCTTGCCACTGTCAGAATCAGCATATATGCATTATTTTCTAAAAGTGATTTTCTTAAAGCATTCTCTTGAAATGGTCGCCTCGTTATGGTGGAAGCAAGGTTTATATGGCTTAAAGCCTGTCACCAAAGACACCAAGTTCTGCCCTCCTAATGATTGTAGCAATGGTCGTCCTGAGTGGGGAGGTGTGGGCAGTGGCGCCAGGCTGCGGGAGCAGCAGTGGCGGCAGTGGGTCCCCTGTGCCCTGCGTCCCTGAGGCAGCTGACTGCAACGCTCTCATCCTTGCTGGGCCAAGTGGAACCTGCTCCCAGGTTAGGAGCCTCTGTAGCACTGGACCCTGGTCCACTCTCGCCCGCCGCTGCTGCAGGGAGAGTAAGGGGTGGAAGCCGAGGTGGGCCCAGGGCAGTGCTGCACTCCCGGGTGCTGGCAGGAGCCAAGGACAAGCGGGAGCCCCACTGGAGCCCACCATCCTGGGGGCCAACGCGAGGGGGCCGGCCCAGCTGCCTGCCAGCAGGGGAGCGGCACAGTCAGGCAGAGGTGGGCCCCCAAGGTGGAGCTGGGCTTGGGGCAGTGCCGCGCTTGTACGCGGAGCTTGGGGGTCGGGCCCGGGGTGGCGGAGTGAGGAGCTGGTGCAGTGCTTTGGCGGCCCAGGGCGGAAAGTAGGAGTGGCGCGCCGCTTCAGAGGCCCAGCCAGCGACCTGGCCAGCGGCATGGCCTCCGCCTCCAGCTTACCGAGGGCCCTGGGTTCTTGGGCCTCAGGAGAAGACTCTGGGCTGGGGTTTCCTGGGCTGCATCCGCAGAGTCCGCCCCGCATCAGTGTGACCGCCAAGCCTGACACTCCGGACGGCCGTGTCCGGGGCCCACAATCCTCTCCCAGAGACGCCCTTGGGCAGAGCCGCCAGCTAGATGACTGGGAGCCCCAGGTCGCCACTGAGCATTGGGGCCACGGAGGGAGCTCACAGCGATATTTCTCCTGCCCCAGAAGCCGGCCCAGGCACAGCAAGGACCTGGAGCCCCCTGCCCCAGGCTGCTAGTAGGCTTAGCTAGGGCTGCCTGCATGCTCTGCAAAGTGGGTGAGAGCCCCACTTTCCCAGGAACAAGACCCGGGCATCTCTGCATTCTGCACCCTCAGGGACCCAGAAAGGCTCCCCCTTCCCCCACAGGCTCGGGGTGTCTGCTTCTGCTCCTGGCCTCTCCCTGCTCCCAACTCCAGTTCCAATCTCAGAGTGGGGTTGGGGCCGAGCGCAGGCGCTGTCGGTGTGAGAACGCTTGGGACCGCACTGACACGCTAGCCCCATGCTGCCTCGTTCCTCTCTGGACTTTGGGTGCTGACTAGCACAGGGGGAAGCCAAGGGAGTGCTGAGGGCAGCTCAGCACTGACCTGCAGGTGGCCCTGGGTGCAAGCAGCCTGGGCACTATGAACAACAGCAGAAAGCAGACAGGCTCCTTGGAAGCTAGCAGGTCCCCAGTGAGGCTCCACCTTCAGGCCAGTGTTGGCCTGAAGGCTGGGGGCTGGACTGCCGGTCCCAGGGACCAGAGTGGAGACTTGTGGAGCCTTTTCTGGGCCCACCCATTGCCTCCCATGGAACAATCGGTGCACACTTCCTCCCCTCTGAGGCCATGAAGGCCCTAGGCTCAACCAGGGATGAGCAGACTAGGAGATGGCCAGTTGTAGAGAGGAGTTACCCTCTCTGCTGAGAACGAAACACTTGTTGAGACAGCCTGCTTGCAGAGAGGAGCTACGCTCTCTGCTAACAGCTGAACACTGGTCGTGAGGACCTGCTTGCAGAGAAGAGCTGCCCTCTCGGCTGAGAGGTAAACTCTCATTGGGGTGACTTGCCCAGAAAAGAGGAGCTACCCTCTGCAGGTTTCCTCTGAGCTGTTCTATTGCTCAATAAAGCTCCTCTTCCCCTTGCTCATCCTCCGCTTGTCTGCATACCTCATTCTTCCTGGTCACAGGACAAGAAATTGGGACCTGCAGAATGGCAAGGCTAAAAGAGCTTGCCATTCTGTAACGCAAACAGGACTGAAACATGCCCTTGCTCGCCACGTTGTGGGCAAAGAGAGGGAGAGAAAAGCTGTGGCCCTTCAGGGAGCCTACACCTGGGAGCTCCCTGACCCAAGAATGTAACTCCCTCTTTGGGGCCCTGCGGTTCCTGGCATCTCCAAGCTTCTGGGCGCCAATGCACCACCATTCCAAACTGCTTGCAGTGTTGTTGGTCCAACCACAGCCTCACACAGCCGGTGACTATGCCAGGACCTATGCCGGCACCTGGAGCTGCCCTCCCAGTGGCAGCAGCCGGCATGTCGTACTGTGCAGTGGCCAAACACCAGGCTTGCTCACACCCCCATCATAGCTCCATTCCTGACTCACAGTCTCTCTTGGAGGCGTGGGATCCAGGATGGTAGAGTGAGCCATGCACAGCCTTCCAGGCCAAGTGAGTGGAATGAGCCCAGCAGGCCCAAGGAAAACTCAGGCAAAGGTACCACCAGCCACAGGTTTCTGGTGAGAAGAGCAAAACCCCAAGGATCCTGCAACACTAAGAAGCCCAATAAAGCTATAGGGAAAATGAATTCCCCAGTGAAACGGGGTCTCTTGCTGCCAGTTCCACTAAACAGAGGAAACCTATCTCCAAGCCCTTCAAGTGATTAATCCTGGAGCACTGGACAGTGATGCTTTTCTTGTGAATGGAGATACAATTTCAGTCAAGGCTCATATTGAATAGGTGGCCCAGACCCAGAAGGCTGGCTTCTCTTATATAATTGGAAATGAGAGAATTCTACTTGACTAAATTACTTCTCAACCCATTATAAATGTTGGTATGAATCCATTAGTAGATGCCCTGCAGCAACTTCACTCTTTTGTATTGGTGTACATCATGTAATAAGTGATATTTAGAACCTTTCCAAAATGCACAGACCAGTAGTCCAAGCATGCTTCAGTCCTTCACAGTAGTCACACCTCTACCCTAACATGTATTTGCCTAGGTGTTTTAAACATAAATCAACAATACTATACACCATGCCCACATGTATGCTTGTTTTCAGAAGAAGGTAAACTACTGCTCAATAAAGAAAATCTTTCATATTTTGTTTGCAGTATTTCAACACAATGGTTGAGACAATTTAAACAAAAAGAAGTAATGCTGTAGACTGAATGTTTGTGTCCCCCCAAAATTTATGTGTTGAAAATCTTATCTGCAATGTGATAGTATTCAGAGATGGAGACTTTGGGAGGAAATTAGGTCATGAAGGTAGAGCCCTCATAAATGGGATTAATGCCTTTCTAACAAGAGACAGGGAAGAGCTTGCTTCCTCCATCTCTGCTAAAGACCAAGGAATTTAAACTTCAAATATAGCACCCTGGTATGCTGATTATTTTAAATTAAAGGCTCTTGGAATCCAGCAGATACTACAAGAAGGTTTACTCTGATATTCTCTTATTTGCTTAAAGTTCAGACCAACCAAGGAAGAAAACAACTACTTTAGGTTCCTCCCCTGAGTTTTCATTAACTTAAGCCATCTTGCAGAAAGACTGAAGTATGTTACACTTGGACAGACTTTTGTCACAAACCATTTTCTGCTTTGTGGGCCCAACAGACGTGGTTCCAGGCCACTGTGTGTTCTCCAAGCCCATTGAATCCCCTTAAAAATAATAATATCTCCTTTAAAATCATCCATATTTCCCCATCTCCCTTTCTCCTATGAAAAAAAAAGAAGTATATAAGCATCTACACCCAATTAAGTTATTGAGTGATTATTGAGTTATTGAATAATTTTTCTGCTGCAATTGGCATGTGCTATGCACATTAAAATAAATTTCCTATTCCTTTTTTCCTGTTAAACTTTTGTCAGTTGATTTTCAGTGAAACTTCAGAGGGCAAAGGGGCAGCTTTCCCTTCACCTCTACACTACTTTCCTCCATGTTAAGGCACAGCAAGAAGACAACCATTGGTGAAACAGGAAGAAGACCTTCATCAGAACCCAATCTTTGTGGCACCCTAGTCTTGGACTTCCCAACCTCCAGAGTTATGAGAAATAAATTTATGTTGTTTAAGCCATTCTAGTCTATAATATTCTGTTACAGCTACCCAGACTAACTGAGACAACTAGAAATCTAAGAATTGTACAAATGCAGCTGATCCTGTTTACTCTGTTCTTTAAAATCCCAAAATTATATTTACCAGGCAGTCATAAATACTTTATAATTTCAGGGATCAGGATAAATCACCCCACATCAAGAGAGCCTTTAACTGAGTAATTCTACAACAGTTGGGATTAGCCCAGGTAATCAATTCTAAATAAACAACCAGCTGCTAAATACAGCAGTGTCTCTTCCTCCTCTGTTCTCCTTACATTGGATTTATTCCTCAAATTCTCACGTCAACCATATCTACCTCCTTGTTATAGCTATAAAATCTTGTTTAAAAATCTAGACATGTCACTGCTTACTTTAAACTCTCATTATTTGCTCTCTCACCCCTTAAAAATCAATAGCAATTTTTAAAAAAACTTATTTTCATTAAAAGCATATAAAATTGAGATATTCTAAAAATGAAACAAATACATAACATTGCTTACACATGAGAGTCAATTTTACAAGTAATAATGGCTTTTAAATGAGAAAATGCTTTCGGTGCCAGGACATATGACTCAGGTATGGTCAAATAATTATCATATTGTTATCAAAATTAACACAAGGGGTCATATAATGTCACAGGGTTTATTTCTACTCTATATAATCATATCTCCATGCATTATGTGTATTTTATGTATTTTAAATAACAGTTCAGGATAAGTTGGACCTTGTCAAAATAATGAGGTTTTACAAAATCTGTTGAGTGGTGATTTGCAACTAGATAATCCACAATTCTTTTCCATGATTGATGTGCCACACACGAGTAACCCTAAAAACGTAAAAACTTCAGCATTGAGGCCATTCGTAGGGGAGACTTGTTACTTAACATTTACATTTTTTTCTATTTAAAGGTTCTTCATGGTGAGAACCTATGAAAGTTCATGCCTGCTAATTCATTGCAAGTGTGTCTGATGCCCATAATCCTAAACATAAATTCATTAAAGAAAGTACCCAAGCTGCTTTGACCCGGCCTAGGCATTTCTTTTTTTAACAGTTCCATGGAACTTTTTCAAGAAGTTCAATGCTGCTCTACAGTATAAGATTATTCTGTAATAAAAACAAAGCGTTTTCCAGCTCTTTTTATTTTTTAAATATCTTCACATTTAAAAAGTAATATGACATAATCATTATAATAGCATGGGTTCTGCAGCTAAATCAAAATCTGGGTGTAAAACCTATCTCTACTCTCTTTGTTACATTTAGCACGTTATGTAGCGTTTTTCTCCTCTTCAAAATGGGCGTGATAATAGTACATACTTATTTCCCACCGCTGCTATGATCAGTAAATAGGATAATTAATTTTAAGCTCTTTGAGTCTAGTGCATTTTTAAAGCTAGAGGTAATTATTGATTATTCTCATAACAGTTTTATTCAATCAGTATCTGCTGATCATCTATTACGTGGAACACATTCTGCTAGGTCTTGCAGGGAGTTAGCCCTGGTAAGCACAGTAAGTTTAACTATAAAGAAAATTGGTAATTTACAAGATTCTAATACTTAAAATTATTTTAGCATTCTAGTAGATATTTTTCTAAAAACTATTTCACAAATATAAACTCTCATTGCTAAAAATAATATTAATGTCTATAGATCTGCTTCTAAAGACATAGTTTAGTAAAATAAAAAAATAGGCATGGCAGACATACTTATCAAACTTATAAAGCTCTCATGTAAGTTATATCACTGTATTGCAGTTGTTATTTCATGTTGGCAACCATGGCCTGTTTTCATCATAATATAATGCATCAAAGTCTCTCAATTGACTAAACACAGGCAAATGGCACAGCAGCAGGATACACAATATTCTAGAAAAGCTTTAAATGTTCTGGAGAAAAGACAAGTTGCAAAATGTTGTGACTGTGTCAAGATCTTCTTGTGAAACATAATTAGCTGAATATGAGAGTAGGCCAGTGGTCAGACTTGCTACCGTGTACCTAACCATTAGAAATAGCCTTAGGGAGCCAAAAACTCCATATTCTAAACCAGATTGAAGGAAGACTATGAATATGCAAATAGGCCTCCCACAACTGCATGGCTTAAAAAGCAATAAAAGTAAAACAAAACAAAAAACAAACAAAAAACTCCAAATTTAATCTGCCTTGGGAACAGTTTTCTATCAGTATAATTGTCAACCCCAGTATACATGGATCTTGTGGAAAGTAAATGTGTTTTCAAGATACGTCCAACATGGTCACTGATGACTGAAAACATTATCATGTTCACGTCGGTATTTACCACATAAAAAAATGATAAAAAACCTTTGTATGCAGTTACTTCTGTAGTGGTTTTATAACAATGGAGATGTTACATGGCTTATGAAATTTAAAATACAATTATGTTGAGCACTGACACGCAATATGTGAATTATCTTTGACAATGATTTGCTTTTCTGATAAAAATGTTATTTGCTCATAGAGGTACAATGTGTATATTTAAAATTTACTCTTCATTTCACGAGTAATGCATGATAATTTAACTCATACTGCAATTTTTTAAAAAGTGCATGTTTTATAATTTTGCATGTTTCACTGGAAGGTGAGTTTTACTTGCATGTTTCACCAGAAGGTGAAAGAGATCTGCTAAGGTGTGATTGCATGTTTCACCAAAAGGTGAAAGATCTGATAACTACAAAACACACCTAGAAAGAGTAAACTATGCCTGCCCTCTGTTGCAGGGGTTCCATCAAGATTTATACAGTACTAGTGTTTCAGTCTCCTTTTGCCCCTGGTGTTCAATGAGGTCTGGGCTCTTGTCCTACAGCCAAGAAGAGTAAGGCACATGGACACTGGGGAGTGAGTAAAATAGAGTAGGATTTATTAAGTGAAAGGAAAGCTCTCAGCTGTGAGAGGGGACCCTGAAAGTAGGTTGCTTCCAGGGTATCTGTGGTTGGGGACCTTCATGTGGAAGAAATAAGGAAGTCTTCTGTGGGTTTTGCCTTAATGGGAGGGGTAAAATTCCCTCCTAGGGTTATTGCATCTGCGCTTGCCTGGGGTTGGCCATAGTGACTCCATCTTAGTTGTTACCTATGAGTGGCTAAGCAAAACCCATGGGTGGGGGGACTAAAACCACAATGCTAATGTCATGTTAATGATGTTATAATGAGCTGGGTTAAGTTAACGGCATTTAGATTGATTTATTGTGCCTGCACCTAGGTTAGGACAGTCCTTCTAAGCAGACATCCTGGCATAGGAGGAAGCTCTTAACCACATTTCTTTTGCTAGCTGCAGAGGCAGTGTTGGTGCTGTCCCGCAGGTGTTCCTGTGACTATGGCCTCTCTCCCGAGACCTCTCTGTCTGTCTAACCAGTCTCTAACTGCCTCCTCTCTCACTAGCATGTTCTGCTTCTGATTTGGCTTTGTAATTTCTGCAAGATTTTCAAAGCACAATGACGTTGGTTTTCTAATGTAAAAAACTGGGTTCCAGAGCTAACATTCAATGATTCTACCTTTATAGCCAATACAACAATAACATTTTAATTTGAAAATATTTCAGAGAGCTTTAATATGCATAGATTTCCATATTCTATCCCAACAAACTTTTTGATAAGTGCATGTTTCATCCCTCAAGCAAACTTTAAATTGTTTTGGCTATAGATTAAAATTCTGACTTATTCACTAGTTATTTTATGATCATATTCTGAGTTGAATTTGCCAGCCCCCCTAAATTATGTTACCGATATGTTGAACTCCTACCTCTCAGTACCTCATAATGTGATCTTATTGGAGACAGAGTCTTTACAGATATAAAATGATGTTGCTGTAGGATTTTTCTTGGCCCCTTTGCCGGACTCATAGCAGGGGCTTGCTATGCTCAACCCCTTAGAAGAGGGAGCATGTGAGTGAGCAAGTGCAGGATCTGGCCAGCCACTCCAGGTGCCAAACACAGGAGCAAGCTCTGTACAGGGCCCATGACCAGAGAAGGTGCTGGTGAGTGAGTGTGGGATCCTGCCAGTCGCTCCAGCCACTGACACAGGAGTGAGTTCTGCAGGGCCCACAGCAAGACAAGGTGTATTGCCTCAAGGGGAATGTGGTAGTGCCCATGTGAAGGTGCCTGTGGCCCCAAAGCAAAGTTACAGTGCTCATGTAGTCCTGCCATCCACAAACTGGAGTGTGTTGGCAGCTCAGTTGGCCCCTTGCCTCATTGTATGGGGCAACTGCCCTCTGCCAGCGAGGGCAAAGGGCCGGTGTGACAGCCTTTCTGGGTACCCACAACCAGTGGTTCCCGAGCTCTTTTCTGGCATCCAAGAAGAATGAGATTACGCAGACAGTTGAAGGATGGTGAAGTCAGAGAATTTTATTGAGTGATGAAAATGGCTTTCAGCAGAGAGGGGAGATGGAGGGAGGACAGGAAGCACAGGTCATCTTCCCCAAAGTCAGGTTGTCTCTTCCCTGAAGTCAGGCTGTCTCCCCTTCTACTGACTGAGTCTGTGGTCTTTATAGACACAGGATGGGGAGTGCATGCTGATTAGTTGTGAGTATGCAAAAAAAGGTTAAAGCAAAGATACCACTCAAAGGTGGGCACAACAGTGTAGAAAACCAATTAGTAAGGGGTAGGTATATGTAAAATAGGTAAAGGGTAAGGATAAATCAGAGGAAAGCACACCAAATGTGAAGACAGTTTCTCAACTTGGTCCAAGGATTTAATTTGTACCTTGGCTCTCAGGCTTTAAACTATCTTTGGCTCAGAGGTAGGGTTTCACCAGGGGCCCGCTCCTATCTGCATAGGCATTTGACAGTCTCCTGCTGCTCTCTATGTCGTTATGGTGGATCCTAATATGATTGATCTTATTTTTTTTTAAATAGGGGAAATTTGGAAAACACACACACACACACACACACACACACGGTGAATGCCATATAAACATGAAAGCAGAGATGAGGGTGATGTTTCTCCAGGCCCAGGAGTCCCAAAGATTGCCCGCAAACCTCCAGAAGCCATGGGAGAGATCTGGACTTCAGAAGTAACCACGCCTGTCCGTACCTCGAGGTCAGATGTCTAACATCCAGAACTGAGACAATAATTTCTGTTGTTGAAGCCCCACTGTCTGTGGAACTTCCTTATAGCAGCTGTAGCAAATATACAAATCATGCCAAGCTAAAAAGAGAAAATACAGATGAACTAATTATATTGTTGATTTTCCTTTAACATAACTGTTCCCACCAAGAATTTAGTTTCTTATCTCTAAATGATTCAAGTCAAAAATTAATCAATGACTTGGGTCACTTTAGCTGTTACTTAGAATTACCTTCCATACTGACTTTGGGGGGTAGGGGCCTGGGGCAATCCCTCTCTGGCCTCTGGTTGACACACGCGCTAACTGGAGCTGTTGATGATTAATGCTACTCATCAGGTCGGCTCCTTCCTGCTCATGTATCATAAAGGTCTCCCGCAGCTCCCAGCAGTATCATACTAATTCAGTGCCCTAGCAAAATTAGCAGCAGGAAACAAACCTTTGTAATTTTCTTCCTTTATAAATAGCATTGTTCCTTCAGTAAAGGATAGCAGCTCCTGCTATAATTGTTTCTGCACTGAAAAGTTACTTTCTTTCCATCAGTGTTAAAAATCAATCAAATGAGTGTATATAAAATTAACCAGCCTACTGAGAAAGAGAACATTCCTTTTACTTTTGAACTCTTCTGATTTCATCTCTCAGAGTGGGTCTATTGTACTGGTATTTTTTAGGGAGCACTCAATACTTTTAATGTGCCTTGAGGTTGTCATAGGAGAGAGAGGAACAACAGACGGAGCGTGAATGATCCTATGACACTGGTTTTTGGTGTTTTTTTTTTCTCTCAAAATTTATTTTATTCTCAGCAAAACAGTTAATAATGACATTTGAATGTGAAATCCGGGACTTTATGGTTCTTGAACATGAGTACAGAAATTATAGACCAAAGGTTGTGTTATGTATAGAAGGCAGTTATATAGAAACTGTAATTTCTTGGTGTGCAAGGGAATTCATCACAAGCATCCTCTGAGGTAGTATAATACATCATCTTCAAAATTGACTGGAAGTTTAATGGACATAGACCACAGTAATTTGAGAGCTTAGCATTTTTTCTCACATTGCAATTGTTGTGGAAAAAAAATATCATGTGGGTGTCAACCCACTTCTACTTAATCTTAACTCCAAGTAAATAAAATTGAAAAAAAAAAAACTTTTTTTTTTTTTTTTTGAGACGGAGTCTGGCCTTGTCGCCCAGGCTGGAGTGTAGTGGCGCAGTCTCAGCTCACAGCAAACTCCGCCTCTTGGGTTCACGCAATTCTGCTGCCTCAGCCTCCTGAGTAGCTGGGACTACAGGTGCCCGCCACCACACCTGGCTAATTAAAAAAATAACTCTTAATATAGACAATAACAAAGTGATCCAAAAGAAACACTTAATACAAACAACAGTTAAAAGGAAAAATATTTACAATAACAAAACATAAAAACCCAAATGTTAGAGAATGAGGATGAAAATCAATAAAAGTACATTTATCATTACATTTAGTATACATAGAATTGGCTGGGCATGGTGGCTCATGCCTGTAATCCCAGCACTTTGGGAGGCCAACGCGGGTGGATCACAACGTCAGGAGTTTGAGACCAGCCTGACCAATATGGTAAAACCCCGTCTCTACTAAAAATACAAAAATTAGCTGAGCATGGTGGTAGATGCCTGTAGTCACAGCTACTCGGGAGGCTGAGACAGGCGAATTGCTTGAACCCGGGAGGCGGAGGTTGCAGTGAGCCGAGATCGTGCCACTGCACTCCAGCCTGGGTGACAGAGCGAGACTCCGTCTCAAAAAAAGAAATAAAAAAAGTATACATAGAATTAAGAAAGATTGTGGGCGAGGCATGGTGGCTCACACCTGTATACCAAAGCCTATCATGAGCCTAAACTGAACTCTTTGTCAGGTTGTAGGCATTTATGGACTTTTGGGAGAGAACTGAAGTGCCAGGGCAGACCTTCAAGCAAAGGAGATTAGAAGCCTCTTGGGAAAGAAACAAAGTCCTGAAGTAGAACTCTCCAAGGAGAGTCTTGCACACCTGCCTGAAATCACAAGATGGTAGCCTTTCAGTCTCTGGGTTTTATAAGTGCTATCTGTTGCTTAAAATTCACATTTATCCCCACCTTCACTATACCATGCCCCAACACCTACGGGCTCATGACTGACTTTAAGATCGAGATAAGTCTGTAAATAAAAACTGAAAAGGGTGTTTTTGTTAAATTTCCATTATATGTCTAGAGAAAAATTAGCATTGTTTTGAAACTCATCTAGCATAGTGAAACTGCAAAATGTAAGAGAAACATCACTATCCCTGTATTGGCATAGAACACAACACTGTATTCAGGAAAACTCTGTAACTCATTCTAAAGGTCCAGGGTCCAGCATTCTTGTTCCAAAGGCACGGGGTGCCACAGCATAGCACTGCCTCATATAATGATAATGAAAGCAGATGCTAAAAGCTGGTGTCATTAAATGGTTGAGTTTGTTTTGTAGAAACATCTCAGGAACAAATACTGATGACAGTTTGCAGGCACTTTCAGGGAAGAGTAGCTTTAATAAGTGAGTATGATAAAAAAATGATTTGCATTGTAAAACAAGTATTTTTCCTTTAAAAGTTTAATTTAGGATTTCTACATTCTATTCTATAATTTTCTGTTTTGCTGTAAGCTTACCTTACTTTTATATTACAAAATGTTAAAAAATAATATTATACCAGCAAAATTTTGGAAAGAAAACTTGCCCTAAGTTGAATCTTCCTGCTAGTTTGTGAAGAAATGAAATAATTGCTCTATGACAATAGATTTTGTTCTACACAGTGTCATCCAAAATCAGAAAAATAGTGCTGTATTCAACAACTATTTGTAATGTTAATTCAAAAACTGCAATCATAGAGACTGTTCAGGATCAGTACGGTGTTATTTAATATTGTGTTCACATCACTGAATTTTTGAATGGCACCAAATTGGGTGATTTGTCTGAACTACCTTGTTGTTTTGGCATCATGCAAACATCTTGCTAAAGGGACTCTATTTACGTGCTCTCTTGTGATGAAGTTGGGTTATACATTACTATGAGCAATTACTAATAGCATATTAAATTTTAAAGACCGATTTTATCTACCAAGTCAGGAGAAGTGATAGGTCATGAATTTAAAATAGGAAAGTAAACGTCCAAGTTTTTTTCAAACTTGACTTCCATGTTTTAGCTGCAATTTCTTACCCTTATATAATACTCTCTAAAATAGGCAATTTACTTCATCAAGGCAATAATTTAACTAACATTGTGTTTAACCTCTAATGACCAAATATACAAAAAAGAAAAAATACCCACAAAGGTAAGTATTCTTTAGGCTTAGCAAAAGTGACTTGCTATTAATATTATTCTCAATTTGTTTCGAACCTGTTGAGTTGAGCAAAACGGCATGAATGAGGTCCTAGCTGAGATTATTTATTGAAGCAAGAAAAGAATTAGAAAGGGCGGTGACACATATATCATTGCCACTGTTACAAACAGCTTCGAAAATTCAGTCTCAGTTGAGTATATTAAACTCTATGAATGACTGGGCAGGCAAAATTATAGTCCACTAGGATAATTATAGTTCACAGTCATATCTAATGGGATCTGCATAAATCAGGCTATTGTTTGCCACAAAGTGTATTTATACTTGTCAAATGATTGTAATTGGACATTTACAAAGGACCATTTCAATTTATAAACATGACTTTTTAAATGAATATTTATAAAGCACTTGTTAAAGAAAATAAATTTACTCAGGTAATTTTGAACTGTGATTTTACAGCATGTAATGTAAAACCATCTCTTACTAAGAAAATCTCCACTAAGTGTCTGTTGATGGAAAACCTCAAAATTAGATAGAGAAAAAATCCTTTCAGTGGTTCACAGCGAAAAATTATTTTGTAGTACCAAAAACAGTAGCATTAAGTTTAAATTCCAAGCTGTGGGACTAATTTTTATGGCGGGAATAGCACCAAGCCTATATACAATGGCATACAGATGCAGATCCCTTATCTATACAACTTACATAAAGCCTATCAGGTAATTCTACCTATATTTTAGAACTTTCCAAAAAAATTGAGTACTAATTTATTCCAAAATAATGAGTAATTATGACATTAAGTAAGTCTTTTAGACTACCACATATTCTACTATGGATAACTTCTTTTATTTAGACTTTAAGTTTTTTCATCTTATTCAGTATTACACCGTTTACTAGTAAAAGGATCTACAAAATAGATCCTTGTCACAGAGCCTTTGGCATTACCTGAATTGAGGTGGAAACAGCCAATATAAGGACTTCATTCTATCAAGTCTCTGACCAACCACTTACTCTGTAGCTAATTTTATTAGTCTGATAATTCTATATATCATAGAACACATTGCTGGAAAATGTACCCTGTCATTTATTACTAGCATATGACCCACAAAATTCTCCTTGGATTTTGATTCCTTTCAGTTGGGCTGGACCATCGGAAGCTTAGAAACACCCCATGAAAAGAAATTTAGGACAGATATGCTTCTGTGGCCTGTTCTTGCCCTTTATCCATCATGGGCTCTGCTTGGTTTTCTCTTTATCATCTAAGGTTGGATATCTCCTCCAGGTTACACAGGACATAGCAGTTGCTTGAGATGGAACAATCTAAAAGCAAATGATGTAAGTTAAAAGAACATACAACCTGATATAGTTTGGATATTTGTTCCCTCCAAATCACTTGTTGAAATTTGATCCTCAGTGGTGGAAGTGGGGCATAGTGGGAGGCACTTGGGTCATGGGAGCAGATCGCTCATGAACAACTTGTTGTCACCCTCAGGGTAATGGGTGAGTCGCTCTATTAGTTCCTGGGAGAACTGATTGTTAAAAAGAGCCTGGCACCTCCATTTTCTCTCTCTCCTTTCTCTTTTGCTTCTAATTTCTTTGGCCACGTGACCTCTGCACATGCCAGCTGCCCTTTGCCCCCATCTCACCGTGAAGTGAAATCCTCACCAGAAGCAAATGCTGGCACCATGCTTCATGTACAGCATGCAGAACTATGAACCAAATAAACCTCTCTTCTGTATAAATTACTCAGCCTCCGGTATTTCTTTATTGCAGTGCCAATAAACTAAGAAATGGCCATTTCAGTTCTATGTATAACTGCTTATTCTTACTGGCAAAACTTCCCCTTCCAACCAACTCTGCCCATTAGAGTGATCCAGTTCCGTTGCTGAGAAATCCATTTTCCCTACATGTGCAATGAATCTTAACCTCTTCAGGAAGAGGAAAGGCAGTTTCCTATTTTCTCTAGAGATTGGGATGTCTCCCACCTCACCCTAATATCCCAATTATATTAGGAGCGTATGTTTTCACAGTCGCACTAGCATCTATTCCACTTTCTTCTTTGTACATCTTTCCCATTTGTTTTACTACCTAATTTACTCTCATCATTCAAGATTCAATTAAACCAATATATTGTGTTGAAATATTATTCTCTCAAGCACATCAGATACTCTTCTCTGAAATTTCTGCATTATGGTGTTGATCAAACTTTTTACCGTATTCTTAAAAGCTACATTTCCTACAATGAGATGCTTTGTCCAGAAGCCTGGGTCATTAAACTTTAGCATCTAATTAGCAAATTTTCAGTATATGAAGAGTTCGTGATAATTATTGTGAAGGCCTCAATTCCTAAGAAAAATATGTCACCTATTTTAAAACTTGAATATAGTTTCTATGTTGCATTAGCCAATTAAGATGATTTATCTAAATCCGCAGATAATGAAAGAGAGGCACCTGACTCAAGCAATGGATGTAGGAGCAGAAGACTAGAAGGTAAAGCAAGTACATGCTACCTGTCTGGGCAAGACCTTTCAGTGCCTTTCCATATTTCAATGGGTAGTCATCTGCACACCTTCCAGTCTTTTCTTCTGTATTGCAAAGGCTAGAAGCCTTGGTACTATATTTATCAAACTTACTTTTTTTTTTTTTTTAACAAATCTTCAATGTGATTCTCATTTTGCTAAGATACATTTGTATGAAATTTTGAGATAGAAAAGTATGAAAAAAAAAGCATTGCCTTCTTTCTCAGTGGCAGCACACAAACATATGGACTTCACAGACATGACATTTTGCAGCAACTTCCACATCTTCCCCCTGTGAGTGCCCTGGGACATCATTACAATAAATAAACCATTCAGGAAGTCAAAGGATGGTAGTTTTCACAGAAGCATTGCAAGCATTGAGAAGAAAAATAATCCATATCTAGTAGGTTTATTTTTATGAGGATAAATCTCTGGCCTCTCCATATTGAAAAGGATCTTCTGTAAGTTATCCTGCCATCAGGTTGCTGGCTGGTTTGCCTGGGATATAAAGCCCTATTAGTGAGCCAGTGGTGACCTTTGCTGCTGTCTGGTTAGATGCACAGCAGCACTGCAGTCACCCTTTCTGAGGGAAAGTTCACGTTTTGAAGCCTAGGTAGAAATTCCCTCTGTACCACCATGGTTTCACTGAATGTGAGTCAATTGAGGCATCACCAGGGTGGCAAAAAGTTATCAAGTCAAGCCCAGTCAACTCAGAAAATTCATCTCAGAATTCCATTTTACGTCAATTTCCTGGCATAATGTTGAAACACTCTGCCCTTTAGTATCTGGAACAATGTCTAACACAATAATGCTTAACGCCGGGGAAATGAGGGCATAGGTCTGAATCTCCGGAGATTCCTTTTATGGGGAATATCTTTTAACACCCCTTAGGAAACAACATCAACTCACTAAAGACAGTACCAATAAGGTCTCCTGCCTGCCCCAGGAATAAAGATTTAAATCACACCAGCTCAATGCTGGTTGAGGGCAAGGGAACAATGAATGGCTTGTGGAAGGGGAAAGTTAAAAATGCAAATTACAACTTTGTGCCCCATTTAAGGAAAGAGAACTTGAATAGCTATGCATATTTGTGTTTTCTTCCTTGCTTTATTATGTACATATTTGTATATATTAGCCACTAACTTCTTATCTTTCCTTCATTCTTCACTTACTAATTTACATAAGGTACTGGTAGTTCATATAAATTCATTTTTAGAGACTAAATATAAAAGCGGAATTGCAACTGAACTTAAGCAAGAATCATTATCACCCAGGGCTAGATTTGGTGACTAATAGAAGTTTGGATCTCTATTTTTAGAGGAGGGATTGAGAAAATTTTTGTATGGGGAATAATTCTATTCTATTAGCAAGAATCATGTTGTTTTTTGCCATTGCTGCTAATTAAAATTTTAAATATTGTCAAAAGTGGTATATATTATGCTCGATTTTTTCCTTTTGGCACCCAGTATATGTTCCCAAACTCTCCTGTGCTCTTTTTGCTATCATGAGAGCTAAAAGCCTGGTAAGTAGATTTTTCAGACTCCTTTGTATTCAGTGTTCAGTGTATGATGCATGTTTTGACTAATGGGTAACTGCATCTTTAATCCATATTGTTATTTAACATACATTGTAATTTCCATACTTGTTTTCAATCTCCCACACTAGAATGGCAATTGTGAAAGCACGGAGGTTTTTTTTCTTTTTTTTTTTTTTGAGATGGAGTCTCGCTCTGCTGCCCAGGCTGGAGTGCAGTGGCGTGATCTCGGCTTACTGCCAGCTCCACCTCCCAGGTTCAAGTGATTCTCCTGCCTCAGCCTCCCGAGTAGACGGTACTACAGGCGAGCAACACCACGCCTGGCTAATTTTTGTATTTTTACTAGAGACGGGGTTTTACTATGTTGGTCAGGCTGGTCTCAAACTCCTGACCTCGTGATCCGCCCACTTCGGCCTCCCAAAGTGCTAGGATTATAGGCGTGAGACACCGTGCCTGGCCACAGAGGTTCTTTCTATCTGGTGCTCAATAATATTTCCTGCATGAATGATTAATAAGTGAATTAATATTAAAACAAAAAAATAAGAAAAGTCAATGACTTTATAGGATTTGCACATTGAAATATTTTAAATTGAACTAGGGTAACCTCAACATGCTAACACATGCTGAGACATGGACATGGTAAATTTTTCAGATCCATAATTTTATAATAATTTTCAAATTACATGAAAGCTTTGCAGCACTCAAAACCAAGGTACAAAAAGAAAAAAAAAATCTTACAATCTCAGATGGTTACCCAAAATAAGAACATTTCTTAAATTTCTGCAAAAATATTGTAAAAATGAAACACATGAATAGAAAAATAATCAGTGATAAAAAGTATTGATTGATTAGGTTAAATTGATTATTACTAGTATCCATAGTAGAGAAGAAAGATAGTGCTATTCATTACTTGTTATTTTCTTATCCTGAAAGACTAGATGCTCTTTTAGTTTTGCCTTTCTACCCACATCAGAGATATTTCCTCACTACTGGTGTTTGTGTGTATTTTTCCAAGGGAATGATTAAATTCTGGAGGAGAAGGTTCATGTGTTGGTGATTTTTGTGTCTTTCAGGGTATAATATAACTTCTTCTCACACAGTGGGAAAAGATATATTTTTTTAAATTGAAGTAAAACATTTGATGTGCCTAAATAGCTAGCTAGAAATCTTCTGCACATACAAAGTTCAATTTCATAAATTCTATAGTACATTGACTAAAGCTATATAAAAATAACACAAACTTAACTAAAAGAGTAAGCCTTCAAAATAATCCTGATTAATGGATGGACTAATTATTCTTCACTATGGAAGATATTTGATAGCATTCATTAGTCCTTCTTAACAAGTATATCCTTGCAAAATAATCGTAAGAATCATTTCTTTTAAATTATTTAAATCGTTCTTTAAATTAAAACATATTATACTTGCATTGTCAGTCATTTGGAAACTTTAATAATCAAAATGAATGTCAGATTTTAATGAAAATTAGCCCTCACACCTGTCATCCAAACTTATCATATTTCTCATTTTGACTTGAAAGTGGAAAAAATACACCCTTCTATATCTGATTATTCAGCTTTTGACCTTATTGTATTTAATTATATATTTTATGCTTATTATGAATCTCTTAATGTAGATGAGTTTCTTTTACCCTGTAGTGGCTCATTGAACTGATAGAGTTGACAATTTTTCCCAAAAAAGCATGCATTAAGTGTCATCATAAAATCTAATTTACAGCTGTCCTACATTTGAGTACAACTGCTTTCTACACACTGTACTTAGTTATATCACTTGTTAAATAAATTTGCATGTCATATATGAAATTCTGTTCATGAAATGTATTTCCATAAGACTCAATTGTCAAACTTTTATCTTCATTACCTTGAGATTTCAAAAGCAAAAATCAAAACCTCTTTGGTTTCAGCTTTTTCTAAAGAACAATTTTTGAATAACAATTGTTAGATTTCATATTCTTTCAAAATGGAAAAAATGCGTTACTAAAATGGCACATTTTTGATATCAGATGAATGCTCTTATCTGCTATAGAAATACAACTTTATTATTAACATATTTTTGAAATAATTATATACATGTATTTATTATGCTAAATAGCTATTATCTATTATGCTAAGATTTCGTGGGATTCTTATATCGTTATAAATGTCATTGAATGACACAAATGTTACTTAAAAGGTTTCCACCATCTGATAAATCTATTAGAAAATAGTCTGAAGTAACTGTTAACCTGATTTGCCAAGTTGAGCTCCAATTACTTGCCGTATATTAGAAGCAGCTCCAAAGATCTGGTTATTCTGGAAGGATTAGGGAAGACAGAAAAGAATGCCTGCCTGGGAGCAGAAGACCTGATTTCTAGAATTGGATCTATTACTAATAATTTAAAATTGTGAAGCCATATTTGCTCATCTGCAAAATGTGGAGCATAACTCTTGTTTCCTCGACTCAGGATTATGCTAAGCAGCAACGTATTTATAGTTTACAAAAATAGTTTACAAATACTTTGAGTATCCCTGGAGGACAGCAGGCTGAGGTCTGAAGCCCTGCAAGGGAACTCCATGCAGCAAAGGGTATAGCAAAGTCTGTGGGCAGCTGAAGAGAGCCTTCGATTGGGAAACAGAGAAATGAGATATGCATTCTTAGAATGTGACCTTCATGCTAATTTCCTTTCTCTTTCTTATTCGTGTATGCTTCTGACCTATAGAAGATGTAACTCCCCATCTTCATATGAAAATCTGAAATCAGAAATCACTGAATATTTCACAGAACTTCTTTACCTCACCATCCACATTGAATCATTTGCCAAGTCCTGTGGATATTATCTCCAGAAAGTTTTGTGTTTTTTTACTATTTATTGTGAACATGTGTATACTAAATCCCATGTTACATTAATATTTTATATCATGATTTAACTTAGTATAACTTAATTTCATCATGTGTACATGTGTAACACAATATTTTTACAGTCTATTGCTCTCTGAGTTCTTCCTATACTGCCTCAAAAAATTAGTCTCATTGTTTGAGTAAAATATAGAAATTAATTCCTTCCACAAAACAATGCTGTTAGGTATTTTTTTTAAAGTCAAAGTAATTTAAAACTAGAATAGATAAAAACACTTTGTAAAACATCGTTTTTCTTAACAGAGAATATTCATGCACTTTCAAGGGATGAAATAGATGAGCTAATATAATTCTGCATATTTAATTTCTGCAATCTTATAAGGTCTGACAGTTATTAAACAAGTAATTAAGAGGCATTATGCAATTATATTTAACTTGCATTCATATATGATGTTTGATTTAAAAAGTAACTGTATCATAGTTTTCATGATAGACATTTAGAGGCAAATTTCAGGAGACAGTGAGTGTATGAATTTAATATATGACAATTTTTAGGATAGCTTTTATTCTCCACCTAGATAAATTAAATATATTTATAATTAGGACTGTGGTGAAACCCTATTAAGTTTTCTTAACTTAAATGCATTAGTCTAAATTTACGATAAAATAATCTTTTGAATTTAAAATTGTTAAGTTAATAACCTTACATTGAAATGTAGTCAGTGCCTTAGGATGCATCTGTTGAAACTAGTGGAACAGAGTATAACATATTCTAGTCTCTTAGCCTGTTTTAATGATGAAAGCATTTAAGTATATTGTGAGATTTCGATGCTTGAAATTCATTCAGAAGACTATAAAAATAATTGCAATGTAATAATCGAGTTTATAAACAGGCCGTTTACATTTTTAATATTAATTTTTAATTTGTTTTTTACAATTGCTGTAATGCATTCAGTATCAAACATCTGTAATTGTAGATTTTAATAATTTAGTATATATCATGTGCTAAATTGAAGAACAGCAACAGAAATTTCCATGTTATTTCCTAAAGCCAGTCTTCTGAGTTCCTCAATTCAATCACCACATTTAAAATTTGAGGTTATTTTTATATGTCCCATATGAATTTCTGGACTATGTGTGTCTGTTTTGAACTTTTTCCTCCCCTTTAATTTGGATCTCATTGCTTCTCAATTTTACTCCTGTACCAGCTTCAAAGCTTCTTCTCTTCAATCCACCCTTCCTTTGCCACTTTCTTATTAGAGCTTCACTACTTTTATATCAATCTTTTGCTCTAAGTCTCTTTTAAGCTTTCCTCCTAGCCTTACTGGAAAAAAAAAATTTTAAGTACATAGTATGGCCTTATTGCATCCCCACCCCTCCAGATGCACACAGGCGTGGGCACACATACAGACATGAGTCTAGACTCAGTTTACCATAATAGCTTTTCCTCTTGCCATATTTCCCTGTCTCTTCTATGCTAGGAACACTAGACTACTGGCTAATTCCAGCAGATGTTTAAATTTCACCATCACCATGTCTTTACTACCAGGGTCCTATTATTGAAATGTTTTTCTTTCTTCCTCACCTCTGACCCTCTTAGTCTGTTGAGATTTTAGGTAGAATCAATCGATCAACCAATTTTCTCCAGAGAATCTTTCCCTTATTTTGTAATAAGAATTAATTCTCATCACTTTGTACTCTTTGTGGCATAGTATTTAGCCTAATCTACCTGAATTAGGACTACCATCAGCATTACTTTCTCCACTAATGTATGGGTATTTGTCACCAGAGAAGATCCCAAATTCAATTTTGTTTCTTCCTCCTTAGTACCTAGAAGAAGAGTTTTCGTTGAGTATAATATCAATGAGCACGTAGTGAAAGAAGAAGGCAGAAGGGGGAAATATGATTTCTTGATTTCTTCCAGCTCTATATTTCCTTCCTGTTAGTGAATATACACTAATCTGATAATTTACAAAAAATTCTCATTATAAGTATACCATATTTGAACAATAAAAAGAACCACATAGCCACTCCTTCCTCTTTGGAAGTTTGGTATTTGTGCAGACGTTTTGTTGAGCAATATCATCTTTAAATTTGTCATGACTTGGAACATAATGTTTTTAAAAACATAATTCCAATTTTGATTTTAAGTTCAGGAGGTACATACATGTGCAGGTTTGTTACCTGGGTATACTGTGTGATGCTGAAGTTTGGGGTATGATTGATCTGCTTACCAGGCACTGAGCATAGTACCCAATAATTAGTTATATAGCCCTTGCCCCCTACTACTCTCAGTCTCTGTCATTGCCATTATTATGCCTATGAGTACCCGCTGTTTAGTTCCCACTTATAAGTGAGAACCTGTGGACCACAAGCTTTTAACCACTTTCTGTAACCCTGTCCCATCTAAACTAACCTTACAGATATTCCTCAACTTATTCTGCACAGTATTCAATTCAAAGCCTAGTTTTAGCTGAAGAACCAATGAAAACACTTCTTGTTTTCTCATCCATCTTTTCCTGTTTAATGTTGACCCAAACACTCCTCTACTTGGAGTTTCTTCATTAATTATTTCAAGACACCGTACATTGTGCTTTCACACATTTTACTTTCAGATGGTTCTTGAATTATTTTCTTAACTATATAAATTTTCTACATAGCAGAAGTCAAGAGAACTTTTATTGTTTCTATATTTATTGCAGTATATGTTAAAGGGAGTACAAACAAGGAAGAAATTTAATAAATGCTTATTAATCTCCAAAATTTGGCTAACCGTTGCAAATTTGTGCATGAGATTTAAATGTATTGCTTGATTTATTTGTGATTCTGACTTTATTTTTAAAATCATTATAAAATCAGTTAATTTTTTAAGTTATGTTATTAACAACGTCTTATGAAATATAATGATTTCTTTTTTATCTTTAGTGAAGTAATTCCCACTTAACCTGAAAAGAGCCAGTGGTAACTCCAGTTAATAAGAATCCCTGAAACAAATGTACTAGCTTAGAAATGGCTGAATTGAACAGCTTATAGTTCTCACATTAATTGGAAATGTTTCTTCTTTTATTATTGTCAAGTTAGTTACATATGCTAGTAAAATTTTAATATGTTTTTTAAAATTTAAAAAGTAGTATTGACACATGATATTACAACAGAATATTTTGACCAGAAATATTGTGCTGCTGAACCTTAGAGTCTAAAATAAACACACTACTGGTGGCAAAGAATGACTCTATGAAGAGGCAATGATACAGAGTACAATGCAAAAAGATTGGCATTCTGGACTCCTGTGTTTGAGTTCATGGTAAGGCAAACCTACTGTGTGATGTTGGGCAAAGCAATTTTCCACATATGTGGACTACTTATTCTTTATCTTTGAAAATGTGAATAGCAGTTCTTGCCTCATCAGTTTACTAAGAGGGTTACATAAAGTAACATATATGAAAGCCATTAGCACAATTACACGTTTTATAATCATATTTTTAGTGAGTGCTCTCTACCCACCATTTGCTTTTCAGATAATTTCATGCATATTTTATCAACGATTTCCATATTTCATTTTCATAATTTTGTCACACTGAGAAAATAATCTGCATAATCTGTTTCCTACTTGATTTTCTTTAAAATGAACTCACTTTTTCCTTTTTTTCTTGTTCTGTGTAATTATGAGTTTCCTAATTTATATAAATAAATATATAGTTACATAAATATAAATGTAATTATATATATTTTTTATATATGTACACATATAGTAGTAGTAATATATTACTATTATAGTATTTTAACAATGCCTTTCCAGCACCAGGTAAACATACCTCACGTACCACTAGTGTTATACTTTCACTGGTTTGAGAAATGATGCCCTATGTACTGTAATTCTTGTCACAACCAGGGGCAAAGGAGATAAAGATTCCCATCTTCTTTTTATAAATATTAAAGCAAAGAAAATTTAAGTCACTTTCCTAAAGTATTACTGGGATTTAAAAATTTCTGAGGATTCTTTTAGGGTAATATAGAGGGATACTTGATTTCCCTAGTCAACTTTACTCCAAGCTCCTGCTTTCTTCTCAAATCTTTATTTTTTTCCCATTGACTTATTACCTCCCCATATTACAGTGTATTTTCTCATTTATTTTCTACAAATCCACTAGCACACGGCTGTAGATTTTTGTAGACCTTTAAAGAAAGAGTTATCATTTAAAGAAAGTGCAGAAATGATTATCTACAAGAGAAATATTGAAAATTAGATCTCACTCTATCATCTCTCAATTTTGTCCATGACAAGTGCTCTGACCCTCATCCAAAACATTCTCTCATCTTTTCTTTTACCACTTCCTAGTATCCATTATCTCTCTGGAATAGTTAAGAAAAAACTCACAAATAGGTTCCTTTTAGTCTAAAATTCTACTTTAAGAAGCTCCAATAATAAGTTTTACTAACTAAAATTTTCTCTTCCCTGAATTAAATCCCTCTTCTCTAAAGTTTGGGTATTCTGTGACCATTTACTTTTCTTAATTTTTCTTTCTGTTACACTGATATATTATTACCATACAGGATTCTTAACTTAGTGCAGTGGAATAACCATAAGAAAATGTGTGGAGAAGGTTTTTGCATTACCAAATGCACTTTCAAGTGAGAACTATATACATAGATTAAGAAAACAATAGCAAAGCTTTAGAGTTGATTCAAAACAAGCAACCCATTTTTGTTCTTCATTACTGAAGAGTTGGTGATGAGAATTGGTCTCTGTATTTGTCGTTTTTCATGCTGGTGATAAAGACATACCTGACACTGAAGTAAAAGAGGTTTTAGTGGAGTTACAGTTTACATAGCTGAAGAGGCCTCACAATCATGGTGGAAGGCAAGGAGGAGCAGGTCACATCTTATATGAATGGCAGTAGGCAAAAAGAGAGAGTTTGTGCAGAGAAACGCCCAATTTTAAAACCATCAGATCAAGTGAGACTCATTCACTTTGACTAGAACAGCTCAGGAAAGACCCACACCTGTAGTTCAATCAACTTCCACCAGGTTCCTCCCACGACACATGGGAATTGTGGGAGTTACAATACAAGATGAGATTTGGGTAGTGACACAGCCAAACCATATAATTCCATTCCTGGCCCCTCCCATATATCATGTCCCCTCATTTCAAAACCAATCATGCCTTCCCAACAGTCCTCCAAAGTCTTAACTCATTTCAGCATTAACTCAAAATTCCACTGTCCAAAGTCCAAAGTCCAAGACAAGGCAAGTTTCTTTCACCTATGAGCCTGTAAAATCAAAAGCAAGTTAGTTACTTCCTAAATACGATGGGGGTACAGGCATTGGGAAATTACAGTTATTGCAAATGGGAGAAATTGGCCAAAACTAACGGGCTACAGGGCCCATTCAAGTCAGAAATTCAGCAGGGCAGTAAAATCTTAAAGCTCTAAAGTGACCTCCTTTGACTCCATGTCTCACATCCAGGTCACAGTGATGCAAGAGGTAGGTTCCCATGGGCTTGGGCAGCTTCACCCCTATGGCTTTGCAAGGTACAGCCTCCCTTCCAGGTACTTTCACAGGATGGCATTGTGTGTCTGCAGTTTTTCCAAGTGAATAGTGCAAGCTGTTGGTGGGTCTACCATGCTGGGGTCTGGAGGACAGTGGCCCTCTTCTCACAGCTCCACTAGGCAGTACCCTGGTAGGGGCTCTGTGTGTGGGATCTGACCCATATTTCCCTTCTGCACTGGCCTTGCAGAAGTTCTCCATGAGAGCCCTGCCCCTGCAGCAAACTTCTGCCTGGGCATCTAGGGTTTTACATACATCCTCTGAAATCCTAGGCAGAGGTTCCCAGATCTCAATTCTTGACTTCTGTGCACTTGAAGGCTCAACACCACATAGAAGTTGCCAAGGCTTGGGACTTGCACCCTCTGAAGCCATAGTCTGAGCTCTATGTTGGCCCCTTTCAACCATGGCTTGGAGCAGCTGGGACACAGGGCACCAAGTCCCTAGGCCGCACACAGCATGGGGACCCTGGGCCCAGCCCATTCCTGGGCCTCTGGGCCTGAGATGGGAGGGCCTGTCGTGAAGGTTTCTTACATGCTCTGAAGACATTTTCTTCATTGTCTTAGAGATTAACATCTAGCTCCTCATTACTTATGCAAATTTCTGCAGATGGCTTGAATTTCTCCTCAGAAAATGGGTTTTTCTTTTCTATCATTTGTCAGGATGCAAATTTTCCAAACTTCTATGCTCTGTTTCCCTTTTAAAACCGAATGCCTTTGAAAGCACCCAAGTCATGTCTTGAATGCTTTGCTGCTTAAAAATTTCTTCCATCAGATACCCTAAATCATCTCTGTCAAGTTCAAAATTCCACCAATCCTAGGGCAGGGGCAAAATGCTGCCAGTCTTTTTGCTATAACAAGAGTCACCCTTGCTCCAGTTCCCAACAAGTTCCTCATCTCCGTCTGAGACCACCTCAGCCTGGATTTCATTGTCGAATATCATTATCAGCATTTTGGCCAAGGCCATTCAACAAGTCTCTAGGAAGCTCCAAACTTTCCCACATTTTCCTATCTCCTTCTGAGCCCTCCAAAAACTGTTCCTCCCTCTGCCTGTTACCCAGGTCCAAAGTCACTTTTACATTTTTGGGTGTCTTTTCAGCAGCGCCCCAATCCCAGTACCAATTTATTGTATTAGTCCACATTCATGCTGCTGATAAAGACATACCTGAAACTGGGAAGAAAAGGAGGTTTTAATGGACTTACAGTTTCACGTGGCTGGGGAGGCCTCACAATCATGGCGTAAGGCAAAGAGGAACAAGTCACGAGTTACATGGAGGGGAGCAGGCAAAAAGAGAGAGCTTGTGCAGGGAAACTCCCATTTTAGAAACCATCAGATCTTGTGAGACTCATTCAGTATCATGAGAACAGCATGAGAAAGACACACCCCCATAATTCAATCACCTCCACTAGGTTCCTTCCATGATAAATGAGGATTGTGGGAATTACAATTCAAGATGAGATGTGGGTGGTGATGCAGACAAACCATATCAGCCTGGGTTAAAATAAAAATGGCGATGGTTTAGTCTGGAGTCTTTGTTTTGTCTAATTTGCTTCTGTCTCATGTCCGTCCCTCTAGCCTGTAGTTCCTGCTTCCTACTTCAGGACTTTTATTATGAATTATTTCAATAGAGAGGCCTCATGATCACAATAGTTAAGTTTTGAATCCCTGCAGTTGCAAGGTTGCAAAAAGAATACAATATTTTTGCAATTTTAAAAGCATTTAGTACTGAAATATCAACTATTAAATTACTTCCTATTTACATATTCACTTTTCCCTTTCCAACAGAGACATGTATACATAAGTTCAGGCAGTTATCCCTGGAAATCTCCTGGTAGTTCTTGAATGCTGTAAACATCTCAGTGTAAAATGCAAATATAAAGAAGAATGATTACAAAGTGAACTTGTATATATCTTGGCAAAGATGAAGAATTTCATGAAGCTAATAATGTGAGATGTTAAGCAAAATTTTTCATCATTTAATGCCATTGAAGATTATGCACCTGGCAGTGTCTATGAGTTTAAAATTGAAAGGGCTACTGACAAAGATAATGATAAAGAGCTTGTGAAAGTGATCTATTTAAATATCAACTAATAATGAGAGACCTGTGAGAAAACTGATAAAGTACTGAATTATTTTTATTAATAATAACCCTTTTTTGTAATCTTTCTTTAGAAGCCAAACATGAAGTGAAGACCATTCTATGATGCCATTTATGCAAATAAACTATTAACACTTTAATCATTTCTAACAGTCTAAAACTCAGTATATAATACAAAACAAAATCAAATTTGAACCCCTTCTTAGCTATTCAACCAATTCTACTTTCTTTTCCTTTCTTTTTTTTTTTTTTTTTTTTTTTTTTTTGAGACAGGGTCTCACTTTGTCACCCAGGCTGGAGTGGAGTGGTGTGATCTTGACTCACTGCAGCCTCCACCTCCTGAGCTCCAGCAATTGCCCACCTGGGCCTCCCAAAGTGCTAGGATTACAGGTATAAGCCACCATGCCCACCCTACTCAATTCTTAATACAATAATGTAGAGGCAATGGCAAAATAAAAGAAAGAAGATAAAAGGGAGGAAGAAAAAGGGAGGAGGGAAGGAAAAGGAAGGAAGGAAGAAAAAGGAAGGAAGGAAAGAAGGAAGGGAGGGAGGGAGGCCGGGAGAGACAGGATTTACATTAAAATAACAGAGCCTAGAATTAACTATTACAATTTAATTTACTACTTTCCATATGTAGTTTCAGAAGTCATTTTCTGCTGAGAGATATCATTTAGTAAGGTGTAAGTTCTATCTTTAGGCAAACATTAAGAACTGTAATTGTAGGTAGAATGAAAGTAGCATTACTTCTATATATTATTTCCACCTTACAGAAAACATACATATTACTACTATCACTGTTACTTCCATTAGTTGAACAGAATTACTGCACTGGTATCAAGTTTATTAAAGTAGATGCTAAGTACAAATTTTCAGATGGAGTGCCTAACTCAGAGTAGAAATTCAAAAATTTCAGTTCATTCTCCCTTGAAGATGGCAGAACACTTAACAGCTTACTTGTTCCCATGAATGAAATAGATTGAGTACATGGGTCAGTTTTAGGCCATTGATTACTCAAGATAGAGACCATTGTTGGTCTATTTCCTCCCTCTTTCTCTCCGCTCAATTTTCAGAAGAGGAAATTTTTACAGTGTAACACAGAATTATACTTTATGATTTGTGATGTCATTTTAAAACTCACTGAAATGTTACTATGACTCATGCCGACTTTTCATGGATTGTGTTTTAGAGTTTGAAATGAGTGTCAGCAGAGGATGTGGAATTTCCTTTGCTTAAAAAAGGTAAAAATTGAAAACATAAAGGCTTGTGAACTCTGATAAAAAGAAACTGCAATGATGAATAAATATATGCATTTATATACACATATGTAAACACATAAAATACATGTAAAAATTATTATTAATTTAGTCTATGTATACTTAGAAGTAAAAAGCAAAAAAAAAAAAAAAAGTCCATCTTTTCTTCTTACCATCTGTGTGTTAGGTGGCAGAAGGCAAGCTGGCCCAATCACCATTTCTGAGTAAATGGTCTTGAATAAATTTGCCTCTTTGCTAAAGAAACTAGGGTCCACTTCTCACTGTTGATCACCACGCAGTCAGAACTTATTATAAGTAATATTGGATAGATCTGGGAGGACATCCAGATGGATCTGGGAAGGCATAAGCAACTCTACATTTTAGAAACTCCTCTCCCCAACTGACCTGTGAAGTCACTGGCTAATGAGTTTATTATTTCATACCACTTTAAGAGCTGCTTGGTTCTATGTTCACTTTTGAGTATGATGGAGTAGATTGAGGCAGACCATTTCTCTCTCTAAGAACAAACAGGAAAGCCAGATAAATACCAAAAGAACTCCCTTACCATTACTTTTCACATTTGACTTCTAACTTCACTTGTACATATGATTTTTCTTTCTAATATAACAAATTTGAACAATTTGTGTATATCCCCTCTAATTTATTTTTATATGACATAATTTCACCTAATGAAAAAAACAAATTGATTTTTTATTTAAACAATCACTTTGGCATATTAATATCAGATTGGAAACAGAAGCATTTATTCATTTTAAAAAATTTAATAATGTTTTGTTGGGATACATATTCTACTCCAAAGAGTAGAATTTTAAGAGCAGAATTAAGAAGCATAAAAAATGATACATAATATCAACATGCCTGTAAATTTTTGTTGTGTAGTTGGCGCTGCAAAAAGAGAAAAAAAAACACTCCATCTTCCTTCACTGACAGTCCTTTTTAACCAGGTGTCACAAACAAGCATTGCTATCAGAGTGCTGAGTTTGCTGAATACAGAAAATGTTTCTTTAAGATACAAGTAATATACAATGAATCTGCTTGATAAACATGATTGCCTAGTCAAAACTGCATTCTGCCAGAAAGTAAATGTACTTAATATGGCTACCCAATTGAAAACATTTGCAGACTGCATCAAGGAAAATTATAAATATCTGACATCACTTGGGATGCAGTTGATTATATTTGTGGGCAGCATTTTTATAGAATTTATATTACATCAAAAGTGCTGACAAAACCAACATTTTACACTATTGAAAAAATTATAAGACTGCTCTGTGGCCAAGTATGATTGATGAGCCCATTAACTTAATATATGTTTTTAGTCAAACAGTTTCTTTTGAAACTATATTGCTATATCCTGTTTTTAGGTATTCTTAATAATGTTAAATTAAAGTCATTTTTGACTTTGATGAAGGAAAAAGTGATGTTAAGAAACTGTTTTTAGTCAAATTATTTTAACAAGACATATAAAACCTGATTTCTATAAGTCTCAGATGATTAAACATACTTTTTCTCCTATTTAGTCCAGAGAAACCAGAAAAACTGCTGATATTTTCATCTGACTGTCCAGCATGTAAGCTTAGGTTAAAAGTTCCGTTTTCCCTTGATACCTATTCATATTGATTTTTGAATAGCCTTCTTCAATAGCGGTTTTTTGATAGATGTCAATGTCTTTACCCTTGGCTCTGATGTTTCAGAATTGCTTCAGTTAGTCTGAGTCCTCATGATCTCCCACTCTGTGGGCCACTTTGTATACACTAGACTCTAGACCAAAGCAGAAGCATTTTTACTGCTTTGATTCAGTAGAATCAAGAAAGACTATATTTCTTTTCCTTTTCTTTCCTAACCTTTAGCTTGAAAACCAGGGGACTTCTACACAGCACTTTACAATTGTTTGAGTTTCATGAATTCTCAACCAGTGGATGAAACTGTATTGAGCACTGATTTGATTGATTATTGCCCTGGAAATGCTTGAGTCCTTATGATTGTTCATCAGGAGAAAAATGTTAAAAACAAGCTTGGTCTCTAGTAAGAGATTTGAGGACAATCAGAGATAACATTCTTAAGACCTGTTACCTGTATTATTTGGGGGATTTATGATTTATCTCTGCTTCCTGATATCAGAAAGGACTAACAGTGTTAACTCAGATAGTTTTCCTGTGATCACGTATAGGAGTAGGAAATACCTTTAGTTAATTGATTCATAAGTTTTCTATTATTCAAAATTTCTTTTTAAATATTCCTGTCTTCTTAAAGACTCTTTTCTCTCTAACTCATCATTTCCACACAAGTTTTACATGAAATCCCTGCACTTCTATGCATTTTTTAAAAAGGGGTCTTTGAATATGTCATGTTGACACATGTATGTTCCAGACGATTAATATACAAGCATTGACAAATATTTATTATTTATCATTACACCTTTATAGTTAGCAAATATTTTAATTTAAATTAATAAAAAATACTCTGGTGATATGAAATATCCTGATCACACCTCACACATGGCACAATTATAAAATAATTTTTACTAAATACTTAAAAATCAGTATTTTTATGGCAGTCAGGCTCAGTAAAAGTGCACAGCACTTTAGAAAATCAAACCCTTGAAATAAAGGAAGTAGACTGGGTCTAATTGCTTGTCACTATTTTGCCTGAGGGAAGACCTCAAAATCTTAGGTATAGCATATTAAATTAAGTAGTCTTAATTGCTCGGTGTGTCCAAATACAAAGTTCAGGGTTAGTACAGTAACTTTTTTAAAAGAAAAATAAAACTGAAATGAGAAGAAATCCTGGCAAATGAGAAACATAGATGTGGAGTTCTACCATTTGTTTGTAAGCTTTGCTCAGATCATCAGTTGATTATTGAATTATGCCTCTAGGAAGGAAACTCCAGAGCATATATTGATAACAGCATCTAGAATCTAAAACAACTAAGTGGAGATTTCTAGTGTATACTGCTCTAGAGAGAAAGGAGAGTTAAGAGTCAGAGTCTCAGACAAATTAGTAGCCTCCTAGAACAAAGATCAATCCTCCTCAAAGCAAAACAGTTAAATGCAGGGCATCTAAAACAATACTCTTCAAAACACTTATTGTAAGACAAAAAATCAAGTATATTCAAGTGTTTAATTCTATATAAAGTCTCACATTTTTCTCTCTAAGTACATCATGATTAGTTAAATATGCATATTGAAATGCCAAAGAAAACATAACTCATACCAAAAAAGTCATTAGATACAGATCCCCAGATGACCCAGATGTTGGAAAAATCAGAGGTGCCATTTTAAATATGTTCACAAACATGAAAAAATATGGTAATAAACAATTAAAATAAGGACTTTCATCAGGCAGCTATCGAAAATAAAAATAAAAACAAATGGAAATTCTAGAATGGAAAAGTACAATCAGTGAAAGGAAAACATGACCAAATAAGCTTAACAGCAGTATTTAAGAGTACAAAAGAGTGGGTCAATGAAGTTGAAGAGATATCAATAGAAATTATACAATCTGATCCACAGAGATTTGTGACCAAAGGACAAAAATTAGGTGGTCCACAATCTATATGATTAAAAACCTGGAAGATGAAGAGAGAAAAAGTAAATAGAAAAAGTATTTGAAAAAATAATAGTAGAAATTTTTCCAAATAGTTGTATAATTTCTAGCTAAGTTTGAAGAAGCAAAGTGACTGCTAAACAAAATAAATGAAAGAAAATCGAACCTAAAATTTCATACCAACAGTGATAAAATGCAAAGACAAGAAAGTAGCCAGAGAAAACTGGCAGGTTTCATATAGGGAAACAATGTGTGAGGCTGATCTCTCATAAGAAAAGCAATTGGAGGCTAGAAAGAAATGGAGCAAAATCCTTAAATTGTTAAAATAATATAAAAGTATCAATCCATGAAATCTATAGTTAGCAATTCTGGTCTTTAGGTGAAGTGGGAATAAATGCATGCTTAGATGAAAGAAAACAGAGAATTATTTTCCAGAAGATTTACATTACAAAGAATGACCAAAGAGTGTTCACTGGGCTAAAGGGAAGTAGCTTCAGATGCAAACTCAGATCTCTAGTTATCAATAAAGAGCATAGGAAAGAGTAAATATGTGCAGAAGATAGTGATTTCTAATTTTGTAAAAGATATATGACTGCTTAAAGCTAAAATCATTACACAAATTGCAGAGCTTATACAAATAACATAATACAGAGGAGGTCATCTGAATGATGCAGTTACAAGGTTCATATATTCTATATAAAGTCTCACATTATTCTCTCTAAGTACATCATGATTAGTTAAATATGCATATTGAAATGCCAAGACTCAATCACTAATAATTAATTAAACCAACAAAATGTGGGAAATGAGGAATGGAGGAGCAAAAATAGAACAAAGAAAAGCAAATAGTAAATGGAAGATAAAAATTCAACTATATCAATAATTCTATTAATTAGACTAAACAGACTAAACATTCCAATTAAAAAGCAGAGAATACCAGCCTGGATTTTAAAAAGAAGGAGGGAAGGAAAGATGGAAGGGAGGGAGGGAGGAAGGAAAGAAGGAAAGAAAAGGAAAGAAAGGAAGTCCAACCATATGTTGTCTGTTACAGAAACACTTCCAACGCAAAGACACAGAAACAAAGGAAAAGGATATTCCATGAAAACACTAATTATACATAAGCTCTAGTGACTACATTACTACCAGACTATGTATACTTTGATACAAAAACCGTTACCAGAAATAAAGTGGGAAATATAATATGTTAATAGGATCAACTAATCAGTAGATTAAATATTTATAAGTGTGTATGCAAGTAGTAGATTTTCATAAATCATGACAAAACTGAAGGAGAAATAGGCAAATAAACAATCATAGTTGAAATTTTAGCAAAACTCTCTCAATATTTGATACAATAGACCAAAGAAATTAATAAGAATATAGAATATCTAAACAGAAAAATCAACTACCTTGACATAATATTTACACAATGTTATGCTCAGCAGTTATAGAATACATATTTTATCAAAGGCACATAAGATTTTTACCTAGACAGATAATATACTGGACCATAAAAAATAGTCTCAATAAATACAAAAAGACTAAAATATTTTTTAAAAAAGATATTTTATGGTGACTTTAGACTTAAATCAAAATGGATAACAATGTTATATCTACAAAATTGCCAAATGTTGAGAAATTAAACCATACAACAAAAGCAGTACTCACAGGAAAATTTTTAGTTTCAAGTGTTTATATCCAAAACAATGTTTTAAAATATTGATCTAGATTTGTTTTTTAGAAAGCTGGAAAAAAAAGTAAAACAAAGGAAGTAAATTAAAATGAATAATAAAGAGCAAAAATCAATTGCATTAGAAAAATAATCAAAAAATTTACAAAACTCAAAGGTGCTTCTTTAAAACTATTAATAAACTTAAAAACACATAACAAAATGGATCTATAAACAAAAAAGAGATAAATTTCTAATATCAGAAACTAAAAAAACAAAATAGATCCTCTATATATCAAAGTAATAAAATATGTACAACTTTATACTAGTAACTTTCACATTTAAGATAAATTAAAAATTATCTTTAAAAAATGCAACCTACTGAAATTGACACAAAAATTTACTTGGTTATTAAGTATTTGTAACAAACAAAGCTCCAGATTATATGTAATGATTAAGAAGAAATTGAGTCAAGTTCATACATACTCTTTCAGGAAAATAGAGGAGGAGAAAACAACTCCTAAATAATTTTCTGAAGATGACATATCCCTTATTCTAAAACATGTCTCAGATATTAGAAGAAAAAAACTTATTGACAATCACCTTATAAGCCTTGATGTGAAAATACTTACAAAAATATTAGCAAATTCAACACACAGATATATTACACAAAAATAATATTTTATGAATAAAATAAGTATATTAAGGATATAATTTAAGATTTAAATAATAATATCAATCATAGTGATATTGCTATCATTGCTATCAATTATTTTAAGGTTATTTTATTTAAACAGAATTGGCTGCCTATTCAATAGACTTTTTTTTTTGAGAAGTTTTAGGTTCACAGCAAAATTGAGCAGAAAACTGCTACTTTTTAAAGAGGCAGAAGCAATTTCAAGCAAAGTAAGGATTTAATATTAACATATGCAATACATTGACTATTAATGATTTTTACGGGTAGTAGAATGGTTTTCCCCATGTAATTAACATTCAGGATTAGTTGAGACAGTGTTACTTCCTCAAAAAACCCAACTGAAAACTTTAAGATATGTGAAAGATGCTTTGAGAAGTGCAGTGTGATACAAGAAATGAATGCTATGAAAGAGTTAACAGGATTCAGATAGGAATTGGTAAGTCCCATGAAAAGGGTGATGGAATGTCAAGTACGCATTCACTGGAGTTCTCTCTATATTTCTGTAGCATGATTAGTAAAGTTCCCAGATTCCTGAATACTGAGAATAAAATATGGGACCTGAGCTAAGGTCTGGAGCCTTTGATACAGTGAAAGTAAAAGCGGCCTGGTGTGATGGCTCACACCTGTAATCCTAGCACTTTGAGAGGCCAAACTGAGAGGATTGATTGAGCTTAGGAGTTTGAGACCGGCCTGGGCAATGTAGGGAGACCCCATCTCTACAAATAATTCAAAAATTAGCTAGATGTTGTGACATGCATTTGTGGTCCCAGCTACTTGGGAAGCTGAGGTGAGAGATCCCTTGAGGCCAGAAGTTCAAGACTGCAGTGAGCTGTGATTGCATCACTACACTGCACCCTGGGAGAAAGAGTGAGAATCTGTCTCAAAAAACAAAATAAAACATAAATAAATAAATAAATAAATAAAATAAAAGCCAAAATCTCAATTCTAAATTGGCTTCATGAGGGTAAATTATGGACTTTTATAAAGAAAAATATGGCAAGAAGAAAAATAAAACAACTATATGAAGTTAGATACGCACATAAATTGTCTGACATTTGTATAATGAATGACTCTGCTTCATCACTTTAATAAACCCTAAACTCCGTTGTTTCAACATCAATCATTCATTCATTTCAATATACTCCTCATAAGTCAATGGAACTTAGCACAGTTCATCCCGACATGCATTAAGTATGTATACATTCAAGAGGTTAGTCGGAGTCAGTCAGCAGTTTTTATTCAACATTACAGTTCATCTTGGCTGCCCTCCCAAACTTATTCAACAGTTATTACTTGTGGCTTCCTATATATCCCTTTAGGAAAAGAGATCTGGTCAGAAACACTAAATGGCTTGCCTGGTCTTAGAGTAAATTGAAAATTCTCAATATGGCATTTATTAACTTTTATAAACAAACATAACTTTTTAAACATTTACTTTTTACCAATTTCCTCCAGTCTTCTGCAGGAGACAATTTACTACTTGATAACTTCTGAAAATGTTTGCATGATTATTTTTCTCCATGCCACAGTTCATGATTTTATTCTTGGTGTTCTCTGTAAACGGTGAGTAAAGGGACCTAATCAGGCTTCAGCTCCAGCTGAAGTACAGTCTCTTTCATGATAACATTTTCAGCCTCAGAGATTCCCCAGATGAAATATATATTCTCTATGCTCAATGTATTAATCTATTCATAGTGCTATAGCAAAATAACTGAGACTGTGCCTGGGTAATTTACAAACAGAATAAATTTATTGCTCACAGTTATGGAAGCTGAGAAGTCTAAGATTGCAGGGCCAGATGGTTTGGTGTCTGGTGAGGGCCCAGTCTCGGCTGCCAAAATGCTGTTGTATTAGTCCATTTTCACACTGCTCTAAAGAAATACCCGAGACTGTCTAATTTATAAGGAAAAGAGGTTTAATTGACTCACAGTTCCAAATGGCTGGGGAGACCTTAGGAAACCCACAATCATAGTAGAAGGTGAAGGAGAAGCAAAGGCATGGCTTACATGGTGGCAGGCAAGAGAAATGCAGAGCGAAGGAGTACAGAATCCCTTATAAATCCATCAGATCTCATGAGAACTCACTCATTATCAGGAGAACAACATGGGAGAACCACTCCCATGATCAGATCACCTCCCATGAAGTCCCACCTACAGCATGTGGGAATTAGAAATCAGATTACAATTCAAGATATTTGGATGGGGCCTCAGAACTAGACCACATCATTCCACACTTGGTCCCTCCCAAATCTCATCTTTCTCACGTTTTAAAACACAATTAGGCCTTCCCAACAGTACCCTAAAATCTTAACTCATTTCAGCATTAACCCAAAAGTCCAAGTCCAAAAGGTGTCTTGTTGCTATGTCCTCCATAGGGGACGACAAACACTGTGTCCTCACATGGTGGAAGGTGGAAGGGCAGAAGAGCCTAGCCAGTCACCTCCTTTTTAAGGCTCTAATCCCATCCATAAGGATGCAACTTTCATGGCCTAATCACTGCCAGAAGGCTCTACCTGTTAATATTAGTGTATTTGGGATTCGGTTTCAACATGGATTTTCAAGGGGATACAAAAATTTAAACCACAGCACTCCATGCTGAAGTTTGGAGGAATCCTTAAATAATATCGTTACATCTTTAAAATATAAGTTGAGTATCCCTTATCCAAAATTCTTGAGACCAGACGTGTTTTGTATTTCAATTTAAAAAATTGGGAATATTTGCATTAAACTTACTGGTTCAGCATGCCAAACCCAAAATTCTGAAATCGAATATGCTCTAATGAGCTTTTCCTTTGACCATCATATTTCTGCTCAAAAAGTTCTAGATTTTGGAATATTTTGGATTTCAGATTTTTGAATTTGTCATGTTCAATCTCAATCTGTAATGCCACTTTTCTCAATCTAAGTTTGGAACTCAAAGAGAGATAGACACTGGAGTTATTCAAATGTATGTAAAAATGTCAACTTTGCTACTACTAACAGTCTGTGTCTTTAGATGGGTAAGCCAAGTAGGATCAATCATTGAATAAAAAGATGCAAACAGACACTGTATTGTAATATTTCTCTTATTGTCTAGTTAGTATTACCAAAAAGTTACTTTAATTTTCCAAGGATATTTCCTCATTATTTAACATCTATTATTTTACAAAACAGCAATAAATACTTACCCTGATCTTAACTATCAATATGTAAATATATTCAGTATTCACTTCTTTGGAATACAACCTTGAGTAAAAGAAAAAGAATAGTAAAAGTTAAGTAATTCAGATTCAGAATATTTCCATTATTCCATTCTTCTCTTTCTATCAGAATCATTCTTTTAATATTTCTATGACAATAGACATAGTTTCCTATTTCAACCCTTAGCTTCTATGTTTGTTGTCTATGAATCGAAGTTGAAGGAAGGCTTTGGTAAGATGAGGTTAAAACGTCCAGAAAAATAAATAGTTTTAGTATAAGTGTATATACTTATATTAAATGACCTCATTATGTGCTAGGCTACTATGTCTTAAAGAATACAACTGTAGATAAGACAAACACAATATCTACCTTCATAGAAATTAAAGACTAATGTAAAATAGACATGTAAACAGGCAACAGCAGTATTGTGAAGTTAAGTAAAGAATTAGGGGAGTTATAGAGTGCAATGTGAACACTTGAAAGGTGGTTACTTAATCCTCAGGAGAATTTGTTCCTTTTTTATATGGTTTATTCTCTCATTTCACTACAGCTGTCATTTGGAATAAGAGAGATTAAAGAACAGTTTTCTGAAGTAAGTTTATTTTCTTTGTGTATTCTATTCTAACTACTGAAATAGTCCCTGGAAGAACACTCATACAGTACTTAGCCATTCTTTAAACATTCATTTTAATCTAGTAAACCTCCTATGAACCACTCGCTTCAACACCAGTCTCATACTAAGCAGAAAAAATGCCACATTGGTCACTGTTCTTTTGAGACACTACTTATCTTACACAGCTTTTAGTTTCTAATATATTGTACTTAATGTTAAGTGCTGTGTAGCCCAATGATTGAGAGTACAAACTTTATCTTATTACTTTTAATAACTAAAAGGCAGGTGCTTGAGTTTGAATCCTAACTCTGTCATTAACTAGCTTGAATTTAGGCAAGCTTTATTTTCAAAAACTTCTCCAGGCCTACCTAGCTTGGGGTTACAACAGAAAGCATGTCACCACTAAATGCTAGAATTTTTATTGATTTTGAGTTCCCACTTGACCAATTAGTAGAACACATTGCATGTTTCCAGACTTTACTTTTTATGATAATTCTAAGAAATTCTAGGACATTTACACATATCTGAAATCAACTACAGCTATCATAATCACTTGCCAGTGGAGAAAAAAATTCCAAAGTGACCCTAAAGGGTGTTTGATTCCTGAACATTTCAGTTAATGTTAGTTTTCTCCATACATATGCTGCCTACTACCTGCAGATGCTACCAGTTTTAAGCCTGCCTGAACAAGAAATGCCAATGAGGTTCTTTAAAGCAGAGAATCAGTTCCCAATCTCTCAGAATGAAGAAACAGAAAAGAATAGGGGTAATGAACATTCAAATAAAATTCCTTGATCCCCTACATGTCACTGCCATTCAACAATAATGTTCTTCTTGCCACTGGGACTCGCTGGTCAGAAAGCCATGTAATTCCCAGAGACAGGGGTTCTAACCAATTCACACAGTCTTGATGATCCCAAAGCCATGGCTGCTAATCCCATCTGTAAAGTCAGAATCTACAGGGTAAAATCTGAGGTCCATACAGATATGTTTCTCACCAAGGTATGTATATAAATGAAGCTGGTTTTGGCTGCAAATACTAAAACACTCAAACTAAAATGAGTTAAATATTAAGAGGACTTATTACAAAGCCTGGGAATAAAATTGTTTCTGCTTTTGTCAATTTAGGTTCTCTATATCATGATCAAGCGTCCATATTCTTTTCACTTTTTTTCTGGTGATTCATTCTCAGCACATTGGCTCTCTCTCATTTTGCTGAAAAATGGTTTAAGAATCCCCAGGCATTCTAATCTCACACACCAATGTCTGGAGTCAGATCATTTTTTTCTTAAGTCTTACTTATGACCTAATTAACCATTTCACCACTAGGAGATTTAAACTCCTCATTGGCTAGAATTGAGATGTAAGGACATGCCCATATCAACTAAAAAATGTTAAATATACTATGGCCATGAGTATTTTATAGCAAGGTAAAATCTACTACTATTATTTATTAATGAATCTCTCAGGAACACTTTGTGATCTACCAAACAATTGTCTGTTTTATCACTCACAGGTTCTGTTGTGAGAGTTTATTATATTATGATTTTACTATAATTTATCCTTATGAAGATTTAAAGTTTTTAAATAATTTCTGTGGATATTTATTAATAATTTTAGTCATTTAATTTCTCCATAATAGATCCATTTACTTCAAGAAATTATACCAACTTTACCCATAACTTTGAGCAAAGGAAAAAGAAAAAAACCTGCCCACTGATATCACTCATTGACAACATGGCTAATTGTTTATTAAACTTAAAGCATGGTAGTTCAAGTGGGTCATGACCCAGTTTAATAACATGTAAGTTTTGGATATGCCTTTCACTTTGGTTGGACTAAATAAAATTGATTATTTCACCTGAATGTGGTGTCTCAGAGGACAGATTAGTTGAGTGTATTTAATGAGTCCTATTGGACAGTGGAAGGAAACAACAATTTTGAAGAGCATCTAGGTTATTACATACTAAATTTAGTTTTAGTTAACATTGAAGAGGATGATTTGTTATTATTCATGTATGTATACTAATTATAAGAACCCCTTGCTAATAGAAACAGCATTATACTTTGGAATGTGTGTTTGTATTTACAGCTAGCCTTACAGTAAATATCCTTGAATGTGGTTGTTAATCTTAAAGAAAATATTCGATAATTTTAGAGAAGCCTACCACTTCAGCTACAGATCCATGCGTACATTATTGATGAGTATAGCTTTATAGTAGGTTTAGTGAAAGAGCTTTAGGTATCATTATTTTAATAGCATCACTTTTCTAAAGAAGGTACATTTAGCAATGTGAAATGTTAGTGATCATGGGTCTCCTCTCTACTGAGGATAGAAAAGTTATCTTCTTTCATCCGAGACACTGAAAGTGCTTAAAAGACATTATCTCATTATCTCTATAACATCCTCTGACAGAATTGGCTTGTAGTATAATTCCCATTTTATTGGTGGATAAAGTCATGTACATTATGGTTTTATAATTTAGCTAGGCAGTTGGTCTGCCCTGGCAAGAGAGCTTTCAGCTTTACTTCATCTTGAAAATTTGTCTCATTTATGTCTTCACATTTCTAGTGCAGACATGACCTTAATGCTCCCAGAAACCAAGTATTTAAGTGGTCATTTGTCCAATGACTCTTTTTCTCCCTGAAGAAATGTTGCCAAATTTTACTTTATTTCATTTTGAGATGAAGGAGAAATGAATAACATTTTGGATAACTGATAGAAATAGATTTGAGTCATTTTTTAGATTAAAATAAATAATAGAACTCCAGAAGTATTTTTTTCATTGTGTTAAATGGTTTTGACTACTTTAAAATGTTTAAAAGCACAACTTTTAAAGGGTGAAAGATTATACGAACTGAAGAGAAACCAGAAGATAAAATGCATAACTTTTAAAAAGCAACCTCATGTAATTCTTTATCAGACATGTGCAAGTTAAATCCATGATACATATACTTCTTGTACATTATTTCCCTACAAGGCAATGAAAAATATATAAAATTTTGTCTAAGAAATAGACTAAAGCCATGATGACATAAGAAGTTTAGCTGGCAGAAGCATGCCAACTTAATGGAAGCCATTTCAGTGACTCAAGACAGAGGACTGTAACGTCCTTTATCAAGTTTTGCAGTTTTTCTATTTTTTTTACAACTAGAAGTAAAAGATGGGCAAATAAAAAATATGGTTTTATAATGCACAGGTTTACAACAGATATGAGGGAATTTGTGGAAATCTGAATCATGAAATTTCCGGGAATGATCAGAGAGACTTGATAGTTCATATTAGATTAGCACTATTAATAGGTACATAGTACGAGGGATAAGAGAATGAGTAGGGAAAAAGAGAACATGGAGCTTTAATTATTATTCTATGTATCTTTCTTGTCTTACTATTAAAAGGAAATGTATTAAGTGTCTTTTTTATATGAGGTCTACTTTAGAAACTGGATATATACAATTGTGTTTCAAACGTGAGCCTGTCCTTCAAATAATTATATATGAATATTACTATAAAAATTAAAAGCAATACCTAGAAAACAGAGTGAAACAAAGCATAGATCGACACATAATTTTTGTACTTCGAATATTTTTCTACTTAGCAGAGTTCTCACAAATCTATTATGGCTCAAATAAGGGCTGTTGCATGCTCCAGTATGATAGGAAAATGTGAAATGGAAAAGGCAAAAGACATTTTGTTCTTTAAAACTAATGTTGGAAAACAAACTTTATGATGAAAGCTCTGGACCTCACTAATGTATGAAAAACAACTTTTAAAAGATGTCTGATTTTGACAGATAAATTATAATTGAGTTCTAAAAACTGAAATTTCGATCTATTAGAGAAATGATATTAATATTTTCAATGCGTGATGATGATTATAATAGATCCTTTTTCTACTCTAGAGAGCCATCTAAATAAAGTTCTAGTTTCAAAAGATTATGAATAACAATTTGATTTAAGTTCAGAGTAAGCACATTCATTTTTTTAAAGTTTATTTCACAATGAGAACCATTCAATATAAAAACAGACAAATAGATGCATGGAAGAGAATAGAGAACTCAGAAATAAAGCTGAAGACCTACAACCATCTTATCTTTGACAAACTCAACAAAAATAAATATTGGGGAAAGGACTCTTTTTTTAGAAAGTGGTGCTAGGATAACTGGCTACCCATGCAGAATAATGGAACTGGACTCCTTCCTTTTACTACATACAAAAATTAACTCAAGATGAATTAAGGTTGAAATGTAAGAGTTCTTCATACTATAAAAACCCTAGAAGAAAACCTAAGCAATATCCTTCTCAGCATCAGCCTAGATAAGGAATTTATGGCTAAGTCCTCAAGAGCAATTGCAACAAAAACAAAAACTGGTAGTGGGACCTAATTAAACTAAATGATTTCTGCACAGCAAAAGGAACGATTAAGGAATTAACCAGATAACTTTCAGAATGGGAGAAAATATTCAGACACTATGCATCTGAGAAAGGTCTAATACCCAGATTCTTTAAGGAACTTAACTAAATGAGCAAAAAGCAAATTACCCCATTAAAAAGTGGGCAAAAGACATAAACAGAAGTTTCCCAAAAGAAAATATACACACAGCCCACAAACATATAAAAAAATGCTCATCACCCCTAATCATCAGAGAAATGCAAATCAAAACCACAATGAGATACCATCTCATCCTAGTCAGAATGACTTTTGTCAAAGCATCAGAAAAATAACAGATGTTGGTGAGGCTACAGAGAGAAGGGGACCCTTATACATTCTTGGTGGGAATGTAAATTAATCTAATCACTGTGGAGAGCAGTTTGGAGATTTCTCCAAGACTAAGAATTGAACAGTCATACAATCCAACAATCCAATTACTGAGGGCTACCCCCCAAAAAATAAATTGTTCTACCAGAAGGACACATGCATCCATATGTTCATGACAGCACTATTCATGATAGCAAAATATGGATGCCCATCAGTGGTGGATTGGATAAAGAAAATGTGGTACATATACACCATGGAATACTATGCAGCCATAAAATGAATGAAAATGTTGTGGGACTTTTCCTTAGTTCAGCTAAATACAGGGTTCTTTTCCGTCCCACAGCCATGAAAATTTAGGCTAGCAGACAGCTTAAAGGGTAAAAGCAGGGTTTTGTACGACGAAAGGGAAAAACAGGGAAAACAGTGACTCTGGCTAGGCCACATTCCCTCCACTAGGGCACTTCCTGCCCGACAATTTGAATCTCAGGTTCCACACAGGAAGAGGAGGGGCCAGGCTCCTCCCTGCTGCAAAAGTCATGAACTTCCAAGGCTCCACCGCAGTGAGCAGGCTGGTTTGAGATTCTCCAGGGACCCCCTTCCACCTGGCTGTCTCAAAATCATGTCCTTTACAGAAACATGGATGCAGCTGGAGGCCAATATCCTAAGCAAACTAACACAGAAATAGAGAACCAAATACTGTATGTTCTCACTTCTAAATAGAAGGTAAACATCGAATACACATGAACATAAAGATGGGAACAAAAAAAAAGGATAATTAGAGGGTGAAGAGAGGGAAGTGGGCAAGGGCTGAAAAACTGTCTGTTGGGTTCTATGCTCACTACCTGGGTGACAGGTTCAGTCATACTCCAAGCCTCAGCATCACACAATATACCATTGTAACAAATGTGCACATGTACCCCTGATTCTAAAATAAAAGTTGAAAAAAAATGAATCATTTAATATATTTCCCTTTTCTCTTATTATAAAGGTAGAATTTGATATTGTCTTTCTTAAAAATAAACCAAAATAAGGCTTTGATACAACCCCAATTAACATAAAAATAAGTAGAGCTCTGCCAGTGTACAAATTTGACCTAGATTGTTTTCAGGTTTTAGGATGAGTCATATGACTTTAGTGGAAGAATTGCTTTTGAACCAGAAAAACTGAACTTTTTTTAAAAAATTAAAATGCTATCCTCTTCTGTAATGTTTCACAATATGCACAGAAGAAAATATAATATTCCTTGAAATATTCAAGTAACAAATATTCTGTGCAGACATTGCACTGAATATTGCCTGCACTGAAGTAGATGCACAATGTTACACAATGTTCTGTGTCTTAAACTAAGCCAGCTTGAAAGAAATGTTTGTTTAGTGCCCTGAGGGTCAAAACCCCTGGGATTCCTGTTCAGACAAGGACAGGCAGGGGATTCCAAAGATGACTCTAGGGCTTCAAATTGTAAATTCAGGAGCATTTTGACAGAAGTACTTCGGTCCTGACCTTAACTCCTGCTGAATGGCTTGTTCCTGTGAGAGAAAACCTCTCTTCTGCTGAACTGTTCAAAATTCATTTCCAATGTGCATTTGCTCTGCTCCACTCTGTCTGAAAATATATGCAGACAAAGTTGATTGACAGCCCTCTAGTTACCATACCATGAAGGTTGACGCCAGAAAGGCTACAACTTTAATTCACTGACAGCTGAAAGCTACCGAACTTAATTTCTTAAGGTTCATTCTTAAATTTCTACTCATTGTCCCAAGAGGAAAACAAATAATAGGGGATTACTTAGGACTAATGGAACTCTGTATAGAAGGATGTAAATATGGAAATTGCAGTCATATATTCTCTGCTCTTCTGAGAAGAAAAGAAATCACATTATTCAAGTAATTCTCACAAAGATGGCTGATGAAATCATTTCATTTGCCAAAATATTTATTTTTCAAGTAGGAAAATAGGGTACATTTAATATATAAATATTTTAAATAATTTATCATTTTCAAATTAATTTTTAAAGAATTTATTATTTAATAATTTAGACATTAATAAAATATAAAATTTTCTTATAATTAAGTATTGACATTGTAGAATAAACTGTCAAGTGGCTCACAGAAAATTAAAGTTCAATCCCATTCTCCTTTTTCTATCTCTAAAATTCTGGCTGTGCAAACTAAATTCTCGCCCTGTCCCTCTTGTATCTAGAGATAGTTCTGGCTAATAAACTACACTCTGAAGTTAATTCCTGCTTTTATTTTCTGCTTCCTTTCTCCTTCTACTAACATAAAATTGGATGTGACATTAAAATGCAACAAATACCATGCAGTATGAGGGAAAGGCAGAGAGAGAGAGAGAGATCAGTGTGAATGTTATTGATTCTTTATATTCCTATTTCTCAATATGTTAAATAATTTTCCTCACCCACACCCCAAAGATGCTCACATCCTTATCCTCAGAACCTGTGAACATGTTACCTTACATGGTAAAATGGACTATGCAGATGTGATTAAATAAAAATCTTGAGAGGTTGTTGTGGATTACTAAGGCCAGCAAAATAGAATCATAGTAGGAGGCAGGAAAAAGGATGAAAGTCAAAGAGAGATTTCAAGATGCAACATTACAGGCTTTGAAGATGGAGGCAGGGGCCATAAGCCAAGGAATGCACACATCCTGTAGCAATTGGAAAAAAAAAAGAAGAAGGAAACAAATTCTCACCTAGAGCCTTCAGAAGAACACAGACTTCCTGACCTATTTCAGATTTCGGAAGTCCAGAATTGTAACAGAATGAAATGTGTATTTTCTTAAGCCACTACCATACTGGCAGTTTATTACAGCAGCAATCAGAAAATAATTCAGCCACCGATCAGCCACCAATTTCTGTTATTCGCAATGTAACTCAATCTTAATGGAAACAATTGCACAAGCATTCTTATATCTCAAACAAACATTCCAGAAAATCCCTCAAGAGAAAGCTTTAAAATCAAGTGAATCTCCAATGGGAAGTGGCATTTTTCGTTCAGGGATTCATGTGTTTGATTTATTTAATTAGGAGGAATTTTGTTAAAGCAATATTGTCAAGAATGATACAACTTGTTCATCAATTTATTTGTTTTTTTTCTTCTTTAGCAAGAATGATAACCTTTTCAGCATCCCTCCTTGCATGTGGGCATAACCTGTGATTTGTTTCTGTCAATAGAATATGGTAAAAGTGTTGAGATGTACCTGATTACATTGAAGAAGATGGAAGCATTGGTCTGCTAGAGTGTCTCTCTTTCCCCTGTTGGCTTTAAAATGTCCAGTAACTGACTTGGCAAGAAACTCAAAATGCTTCTAGAAACTGAGAGTGACCTTCTGAGGACAGCCAGCAAAAAGCAATTTCCCCAGGGACTAAAGTTGAGAAAGCATGGCAGTGATGCACCTTTAGCCTCTGGGTATTGTGTACTTGTGTTTTTTATTAGCTAAACACCAGTACTCTTATTTCACGGTCACTGCTAAGATAATAAAAAAAAATAATCTAATGCAGTTATACAACCCCGACTCTAGTATAGCCTGGCTGCATTCATCCAATTATGTATTAGTCCATCCATTAATCCATTAATTTATACATACATAAGGAAGATGAATTGAGTGTGTGTCATCTTCCAGGTCCTAAACTAGGTATTCTTAATGATACAGACAAATGACAGAGCCCAGCCTCATTGATTTATCATACTCTGCCTTACACTAAATATTCAGGTCCAAACTAGACCTAGGCCCCCTAGTTTGGGGGGCATATCGATCAACTCTGGCCCTATACTATGCCACTAAGTAGCCAATTACTCTATGGCTAAATTTAACACTAATGCAGTTCTACAGTTGGATGCACTCACTTTAGTGAGTACTTTTAAAAGCACAAAATAACATATAAAAGTTTGAATATATGTTATAGTAGTGAGTTTTGTCACTGATTAAAAACTCCTCTGGAGTCTAACCACCTGCATTGAAATTTCAGCTATACCAGTTTCTAAGTTTGCTCCCTTAAGCAAACTACTTGTTTTAAACTACTTAGTGTCTATTTCTTTATCTGTATAGTTGAGAAAACAATGATACCTACATAATCAAATTGTTGGGAGATTTAAATAAGATAAAACATATAAATCACCGGGAACTACCCTAGAAAGTGTTCAGTAGATATCAGCTATAATTATGAAAACAGTTTCTTCACTATCACCCTAGTCTATACAAGTAGGCCTTATCCCTTATATTCTGGGCCTTGTCCTGCTCCTTTTTTCCAATGAAAGTGGAGGGAGCTATCTGTTGGCAAATGTTGGAGCAGAACGTGTGTATTCTTGATCAAGTCTTTTCCTCCTTCTCTTCTCCTGGGGATCAGGCTGTCCACAGAAAGTAGCTTTTCAGCTCCAATGCTTGGTGCTATATATATCACAAGGACAGCCCTAAGCCTATGACAGACCATTTTTTTGACTCTAGGTGTTACTGTATAAGTCTGCCTAATAATGAATTTCAGTTTACAAAACAAGTATTTCATTTTAATAAATGATTATAGCATATTCATTTTACTAGTTAGGAATCTATTTCAGGAAAGAGGGTACCAGCTGGAAGATGATTTTTTTGAGGTAATAAAGGGAGGGAAATAATATTTTTTAAAATGTTCTACGATATATCTCAGTAAACTTTAGACATATTTTGCCTCGAAAGATAAATAACTGTTTGTCAGATAAGGAAACCTTGGTAAATATTCTTCATATATACTCTAAAGAGCCTACAGGATAATTTTGCCTATATTACTTTATGACTAATATTAAAAACTAGATTATCTGCATATAATTAATGACTCTAATAAACTGGAAGTTAAACTTAAATAACTTCTTTATTTTTATTCACACTTATTCATTACATATTAAAAGTTCAACTATTAAATTATATAATTTAGATTTGAAAATAAACTTTTAAAAAGGTTTAAGTATTTTCATACATCACAACTAACTGTGTAAATTGGTTTTCTATTTAAAAGCAGTTGATGATGGTATTAAGTATCTCAATATATTTACACACTTTAACCAAATACTTTGTAAATATATTTCTTAATTATCCTTCAAAAAAATCAGAAATAAATATAGATGCTTAGCATGTATATGTTTATTAAAACTTAATTTTGAGCCAGGCATAGTGGCATATACTTGTAGTACTAGTTACTTGAGAGGCTGAGGCAGGAGGATCACTTGAGCCCAGGAGTTTGAGGCTGCAGTGAGCTATATGCTCTGGCCACCATACTGCAGTCTGGGGGAGAGAGGAGAGAAAAACGTTGTCTCTGAAAGACAAACAAACAAATGACAACAACAAAACACTCAATTTGAAATTGTAAGAGACTGAAAGAAACTTTAATAGTCAATGATAGGGAAAGGCTTCATAATCTTTGCTACGGCCATAGATTTTTAATGAATCAGGCCTTAGAGTTAATGGTTATATATTTTAGGTAATGGCATGGATTTACAGATACATAATAATCTTAAGTGAAAGCAAAGTTTGTGAATGTATATGGACAGTGTGTAGCAGCTAAGTTAAAACAACACTAATAACAATAACAATTGCAATAATCCACATAGAGAAAGGGATAATTTTGAAGAGGTGATTTTTGATGTTCCTCTAAACTGTTTCCCACTTTTTTTTGTATTTTCCATTTAGGAAAATCTGTATTTGTTTTACAGCTACTTTTTTTTTAAAAAAAGTATTACCTTGTTATTTTAAAAAGCATTTTGGTTTTGTTTGAAAATTTATTAATGCATTCACTGGTCAAAATTTTACTTAGTATTCGAATATAAATTCAGGTTGTTATTACAAACTCTTTTATCCTAGTTTGTAATGGGTTACAAATCTCCATAATAGATTTAGAATACTTAATGAAATGATTTAATTTTGAGATGAACTATAGTAGGGTTTCCTTATGCAACCCTGTGTCTCAGCTGGATCACAGTATGAGTTCATATTGGTAATCCGGGTCACCTTAGGCAATACCCTACTGTATACCACTCCCTGAGCACCAACTTCAACCTCATATCTAGCTACATCTGCTGATTTGCCAAGGCATTAGGACTGTGTTCTCTCTTGGGATTCAGCTATGAACAGAAGAACCTGGTACACACATTACGGGGGGTCAGAGTCAGAACTGAAAAGAATCCAGTACAATTCACCAGACTGAGCACAGGAGTTAGAGTGGAACACTCAGTCCTCACAGCTGTGCATCTCGAGGAAGAAAAGACTGATCATAAAACTACAAGTGTTTTAGGATCTGGGCGGTTAAGCAACTGTGCTGTGGGATCTCCCTAAAATATTCACGCATAGAAAAAAAAAAGAAGCTATTTCTACGAGCCAGGAGAAAAGGAAACTTTGTTTATGTAAAACAGCAGAGTATATCAGTTGGCAGCTCAAGAAAGCAGCAGTGATGGAAGCAGGGCAATGTCTGGAGCAGATTTGTGTAAAGCAATGAGGGGATGTGGTCTGAGCACAGTCCTCACACCCCATCCCCTAACATAAGTGGGGGTGGCTCCAGTATCTTCTGAGTAAAAGGAACAGGCCAGGGCAGATTTGTGTTTTTTGAGAATAAGCTAAGTGGTGCACAAGCCTGAGAAGTATAGCACCAGGGACTGTTCTCAATTCAACAGTGTATTGAAAACCTGTGGAATGTTAAAAAAAAAAAAAAAAAAAAAGGAGAGAGAGAGCAAGATGGAAAGAAACCTCATAAAGGAAACCAACATGCACATTTATGAAGTTAAAATATTATCCTTCTAGCACATTAGGAATCTATTAATGTGACTTAATTAGTGTGGTTAGGTTTAGAAACATTCACGTAATATTCTTTTACTTTTTTTTATCTATCAAATATAAGTGAAGAAGTATGTGTCACGGTTATATGATTTTTTGCAAGATTATAATTAAGAAATTTTCAAGACATTTGCAGTTGCAATACATTAAGATAGTCTATTTGATATGATGATATAAACCTGACACAAAATACTTGTTACACATTGCATTTAGTTTCAATAATATTTTAAGAAAGATTTGTGAATTTGATAAATATCCCTTAAAATAATTCAACATTTTCTTGAGTGTCAAAAAGTAAAATAAAGTTGGAATTTTAGGGCACGTGTAAGCTATGATAAGTAGGAACTGAAAGATACCTTAGAGATAATGTACTTCCTGTCTCTCATCTTATATACAATATACAAGCAAAGGAATTAATTTGACCAAATCCCATAGCTGCTGACATGCCGAAAGTCACATATCTGGGCAATGACAGTCAGTAGTCCTGAATCTGGGTCTCCATTACAAAGAGCTGCCAACACTAGTTTTGTTTCTGCTTTGTGATAATTCAGATAAATTTTCACTGAAAAGGAAAAAAGAAAATTGACCTGGTAATGTAGGAAAAATAGGCCTCTTAATACATCAGTGAGTCAATTAAGTGAATGTAGTCTTAATCAATAAATGAAGTGTGTCAAACTATTCTCACTGAGGTAGTCAACGATTCTGGAAAGTATACCTATACAAATCAGGCTGGTAGGCAATTAGGGGATTTTATGTATTTCATTTCAATTACTTTTTGTTGTATTTAGAAAAAGTGTTCCTCCTAAGAGATTATACCTTATTTATATTCTTACATTTTGATTATAGGAAAGTGGTCCATTTTTTCTTTTCCCGGATAACAAATGTTTAAAGATTAAATTAAATGTTAAAAATATAAAATATTGTTATCTAAATGAATATTATTTTTATTGACACAAATATAAAATCTCATTTTATTGGTTAAATAATTCATGTGGGATTTTTTTGATGAGCACTTTTGCCCATGTAGTTGGACATAGTTCTCTGAAATTATTATACTAAAAAATAACTGGAAAATAACATTAACTTTTTAGGAATAAGAGTTGAGGAAATCTGGGCTATATTTCATTAAAAAGAGAAAATTTGGAAAAAAAATTGATAATGCCATGGTAATAAGAGCTAGCATGAGCCAGCCCTCACAATGTGAATTCACTACAGCTGAGAACAAACCATGTGAGAAAAACTCTCATTATCTTCTGATTTCCATTTTGTAGCTGAGAAAAATGAGATACAGAAGGTTAGACAATTTGACCAAAATCAACAGCTATTTAAGAGATAGAGGTAAAAAATCAAACCTAAGTAATCAGACTCCAGAATCTGAATGCTTAACCAACACCAAACTACTTCCTTTTATTATAACTAGCTTATCAAATCCATTACAATTTCCAACCAGGAGAATTAAATTATTTTCATGGTTTTGTTATCTAAAATATTTTAAATAATATTATTTCCCCTTCTGAGGAAAACATGGTTTAGAAGCACTCTAGTCTCTGTCTGAAATATTGTTTTCCCTTTTCTTAACCTGAGCAGTATTTGGAATAAAAAGTCACAGACCCCAAATTAATAAAAGGAGGAAAAAAGACACTCTGTCAGTTATACCTGCTGCATTGCTAGAGCAAAACAAAGAAAGTAGAAAGTACTCCCTGAGCAAGGCTTAAGAATAATGCATCCAGTTTTTTTTTTTTTTTTTTTTTTTTGAGATGGAATCTCACTCTGTCACCTAGACTGGAGTGCAGTGGCGCGATCTCAGCTCACTGCAAGCTCCCCTTCCCGGGTTCACACCATTCTCCTGCTTCAGCCTCCTGAGTAGCTGGGACTATAGGCGCCTGCCACCACGCCCGGGCAATTTTTTTTTTTTTTTTGTATTTTTAGTAGAGACGGGATTTCACCATCTTAGCCAGGATGGTCTTGATCTCCTGACCTTGTGATCCGCCCGCCTCGGCCTTCCAAAGTGCTGGGATTACAGGTGTGAGCCACCGCACCCGGCCCCAGGTTTTTAATTCATCAAAAGAGCAGGCTTTCTTTTATTTCTGTGTATTATCAACATTTCCTCAATGATTTGTGGCCAACAAGAAAGGAGGAATCTCATGTTGTGCAAATTAGGAAAGATGGTACATTATACTAAGACTCTGAGCAAGAAACTGGAAAGGGGACTATGTGGTCATGAATTACCAAACTTCAAGATGGGTTTTTTAGAATGAGAGTGATAAGGTATATTTGAATGAAGTCAAATATTTCTCCAATAAATATTAGAGATCTATAAAGGTGTTGTGGTATTTGTCTAGAGAATAAAAATAGTTAGATTAATAAAGTGACAATAGTATTTATCCAAGCATGAGTTCTGTTATTAGAGATCTCGTTAGCTATATGTAGAGATATCTGTTAGTTCAGCATTTAAAGTTTAGAGTATGTGAGAATAGTTCTATTAATCATGGATGGGCAGAGTTTTTAACCATTGGTCCGCCTCGTCCTCCAGACCTAAGTATTACCAAGACAATGAACACTTCCTTATGGCTTTTATTAAATTTGTAACAAAAATGCTTCTAATGTACTCTTTTATTTTCTTTATTGCCCACCATATTATAATTCCATGATAACAGGAATAACATACTACTATTAATACTATTATGAATCCAGCATCTAATATGGCACCTTACAAATAGTAGATTCTTAGCAAACATTTGTTAAAATGTGTTAAATGAATGAAGAATTTACTGTACAATATCAAAATACGTAACCTTTTTCAGGGAAACAAGGATAACATGTTCCTTGGATAATGTAACAAGAAATAAATTAATCTTGCCTCTAGCCGAATGGATGATAGAAAATTTCAGATTAATTCTACTAGGGCCACCTTAGGTCTCTTATACAGCTAAATTCAGCTGGTGGGTTGGCTGGAGGCTGTGGTCAGCGAGAGGAGTTGGGATGGCTGGGATTCTCTTTTCATGTTTTCTCACATCTTATGCTTCTTAATGACATGATGTTTCAGAGCACTGTTGCAAGGAGGTGAAGGCAATGTTTCAGTCTCTGTTTGTTTCACATTTGCTGATGTTCAGTTGGCCATCACAATTGACATGACCAAGCCCTGATTCATCGTAGGCAGATAGTAAAACAGGGCATGGGTACTGGTAAGATATGTTCACCGACAGCCGTCACTGTAACAACTACCACAGTAGCCCATAAAATCTAGCAAAAGATTTAAATCTAGAGAAATGTACTTGCATAGGGAATTTTCAACGTAAACAATTGGGATACAATTTCACCAAAAGAAGAAGAAATGGCATTCATTTTTCCCTGATTTCAAACAAAACATTTGATTGTCAAAGAGGTATCAATTAAATAATTCAAGCATGAAATTAAGCTTCTCTTTCAAAAGATACTATTATTGGTATTATTGATATAAGAGGATGAATCAGTGAAACAGTGAAATCAGAGAGCTTAAATGGGTGTTAGGAAGAAAATACCATCCATTTTCCTTTCTAGCAAGATATTACAGTTAACTTGTTTTAGAAGATTACAATTTATAATTTGCTTTAAGCATTTCTATAAAGGGAGATTCAGCTTCTCTTGAAATGTATTTTACTTCAGAAGTAAAAATGGAAAAGTAGAAGGGAAAAAGCATTATATTATAGAGAGAAGGCATTACATCAAAGTCAATACTTTGGAGTTAGATTTGGACTTGAGTTGCAGCTTGCCCTGTATAGTACAGGTTTGCCTTCAATCAACAGTTTAATACTTCTAGGTCACAATTTATTGCTGTGTAAAGTGAGACAGTCTCATTTGCTTTGTTTTGAGTTAAATTCAATAAGCTATTGAGAACATTTTCACAAAATGCCTGACATATAGTAAGCACTCAATAAAACATAACTGATTATTATTACTTGATATTTTTAATAAAAAGCAAAAATTCCAAGAATCCCTTAGGCCAAGTATTTTCTACTTAATTTTTAATTCACTTTTAATGGTCAAGAATAGTGTGACACTAATATATTTCAGGTATTTTTTTCCATTTTCACTTAGGTATAATCATAAACATAAAATGAATAATAAACATAGTATCCCATAGTTTAAATATTAAATAATGTCAATCAACTACTGATAGAATAAGTAGTTATATAATGTTTATTACTCTTTAATGCACTTTCACATGTATATATGCACACTCACATATATACATCTGTCTTTCAAAACATTTTTTGTGGATATTGTCTGTGGTTGTAAAATTTTACACAAATAATTAGTTAGTTTTGAAGTTCAAAGGTATTTAATTCAAGAGAACATATCTAGGTTCAAGTCATTTTTTAGTAATGTGGTTTCATTTAACTGGTAATGGTAAATTAATATATTTCTTTTTCTGGTTTTTTTTTTTTTTTTTTTTTTTTTTTTTTGAGGCCAGGTCTTGCTTTGTTGCTCAGGCTGGAATGCAGTCATGCAATCATGGCTCTCTGTAGTCTCCATCTCCTAGGCTCAAGTGATCCTCCTACCTCAGCCTCCCAAATAGCTGGGACTAACAGACTGCACCACCAATCCCAGATAATTTTTCATTATTTGTAGAGAGTGCATTTCACTATGTTGCCCAAGCTGGTCTTGAACTCCTGGGCTCAAAAGATCCTCCCACTTCGGCCTCCCAAAGTGCTGAGATTACAGGCATGAGCCACCATGCATTGGTCTGATTTTGCTTTCTTTGGGAAAGGAAAAGATGGGAAAGGTAGAGAGTATTTAAACTTATATTAGTGAAATATTTTGGGTTGCAAAAAACCAGAAATTTGCTAGATTAAGTAAAATATAAAATATGTATTATAAGTGTTCAAAGGTGTCTCACTAAACATAAAGAGCAGAGATGTAGATTGGAAAGAATGGTGCCTAAGTGGCTCATACCTGTAATCCCAGCACTTTGTGAGGCCAAGGCAAGAGGCTCACTTGAGCCCAGGAGGCAGAGACTACAATAAGCCTGCTCACTTGAGCCCAGGAGGCAGAGACTACAATAAGCCTTGATGGCACTACTGCACTCCCACCTGGGTGACAGAGTGAGGTCCTGCCTCAAAAATAAATAAATAAATAAATAAACAAATAAATAAATAAAAAACAAAATTGTCAGCACTTTCTGTGACTCAACTGGTTTTTGTTATGCGTTTGTTTCATTTTTCTTTCTCTTTGCAGGCCTGTCTGCATAGTTTAAGAACAGGATCAGCCTATACCTCTCTAGATTCCTGTTAACAATTTCATGTTGTAAACAGAGTATGCTTTGTATCTTCCACCTGTTCATGCTGAGTCCCTCTCTAACCTGTTTCTCCCTGAACCCTTCCCAGGAAGTGGAGCTGTACGGACTGCATCAACAGAGCTGTCATCTTCTCTGGCTTTTAGTTGGATTTGGCCAATGGAAAGCATGACAGACATTTTAAAAACTAATAATAGGGGGACCGTATTTTAATGCAGAGAGAATTCTGATGGAGACTTCCAACTGCTCCTGGAAGCCACACAAAAGACATTTTGAACCTCCCTCTGTTATGCATCCTGGTCCCTGAGAATCCAGAACTTGACTGCTATTCTCCTCTTTATTTTCTTTCACCAAGGTATAGAATCTGCTTGCTACTGGCTGGCCTGAATCTGATGATAGTTTCCATGTAGAATTTCAGAGCCAGTGTCAGCAGATATCCAGTTTGAGAGGTTTCTGTTACCTCTGCTTTTACAAGCCAGGATCTCAACATGAAATCAAGTTTTTATTGATCTAAAGATGAACAGTGAAAAAACTCTACTCTTTTGTCTAGAGAGAGACTTCCACACAAACTGGGATATTGCCTTCCTTACTGCAAGTTCAATTGAGTGTGCTCTGCTTTTCAGTGATAGCTGGAAATATCTGGGTTTAGCTGAGAAATTTACTTAAAATAAAGCATATAGACCTGTGCCATATAATACTGTAGCCACTAGCCATAGGTAGCTAATTAAATTAAGTTAATTAAAAGTAAGTGGCGCAGTGGCTCACACCTGCAATCCCAGCACTTTGGGAGGCCAAGGAGGCGAGATCACGAGGTCAGGAGATCAAGACCATCCTGGCTAACACGGTGAAACCCCGTCTCTACTAAAAATACAAAAAAATTAGCCGGGCGTGGCGGCGGGCGCTTGTAGCCCAGCTACTCGGGAGGCTGAGGCAGGAGAATAGCGTGAACCCGGGAAGCGGAGCTTGCAGTGAGCCGAGATCGCGCCACTGGACTCCAGCCTGGGTAACAGAGCAAGACTCCGTCTCATAAATCAATAAATACATGAAATCAAAAGTTCAGTTTTTTGGTTGCTCTTGTTACATTAAAGTGCCCAGTAGTCACATGTGGCCATTGTGATGATATGAGTTAACACACATCTCTCCTTCCTTTCAGAACGTTAGATTGGTGAGTGCTAATATAGACAATACACTAATTCTTGAAATATACAGCACTATATTGTTTCCATTATGGAGAGAGATTTATTCAAAACACTTTTAGGGTCAATTGATGTTTATTCTGTAAATATGCTGGAGGTTCTTTGAATTAAAAAAGCAAACCAAAGATAAGATGTACACTGGAGGTTCTTTGAATTAATAAAGCAAACCAAAGATAAGAATTGGTAATATTTATTGATTACCTATAAAGTACAGGTACTATGCTGAGTTCTTTTCATGCGTTAGCTCATTTGATCCTCAAAAATCCATAATACTTGCATACTATTAGTATCTCACACTCTGGAGTCTTACAGCTAGGAATTGGTAAAGGCAAAATTAGAATCCAGCTAATTTGGCTCCAAAACCTGTGTCTTAGCAATCATGCTCTACTGCCTTGCTAATAGTTGGGGAAATACTGAATTACTTGGGCCTTTTTTTTTTTCTGTGAAGGAGAACGAGCAGGTAACCATCATCAAGGAAAATGAGACTTTTTCATTACCCTGCAAGCATACAGTACTTCTGAACAAATTTTTAAATGCATCTGCCATTTATAAAAAAACTTCTAGAATGTTTTTGATTTTATTCAAAGGGATTTGATCATTATAAAGAGTATACAGTTAATTTTGAACAGATTTCAAAAAATATACTCCTAATACAGCATTCTTTCATAATCATCAGTAGAACATATGTTCTTTTCTTTTCTTTTTTATTTTATTTTGCAAATTAGCTATTTTAAAAACCATCTCAGTGACAAAAAAAAGTAAAGAGATATATTGGAATACTAGTAGATGATTTAATTCCCTTAATCTCAGTCAGTTCAACCAAAGTCTTTACTAGGGAAAGTTAAAGTATTTAAAGAAGAATTTATGCCTACAACATTTGCATAGCCATGCTGAAGAAGTAACATTTTATTGATGAGTTGCATCTTTAATACAATTATTAACTATGTCCAAAAATATATTTTTATTTTTGAAAAATATGTATTTTTATTTCACAAATATGACATGGAAGCACTTCAATGTCCATTCTATTTACATAGTATAAAAACATACAAGGGAAAAACAAATTAAGTAAGTAAATATTTTTTATTTAATGTCTTGTAGCACAAATATATGAGTTAAATAGCTGAAATGCATTTTACATTTTGCATACTTACAAAGCATGAAGTATCTTGGCATATTTACAAATATATCTTTAAAACAATGAAACACCTCTTGACAATAATTGTGTCTTTTTGCAAATACAAAACTCCTTATTTTTTTTTTTATTGGCAGCAGTTTGGTTTGCATAAGTTAGTAAATCCTGCTGTGCTAAACTAATTCAGAAAGGATGATTGACAGCAACTTAGATATTCAAAGGCCAAATTGCATAGATCAGACTGGATTGACTTCCTCACTTCCCAATATTCAAATAGGATATTTTTCTGATACCCTCAAGAGGTTTCTGAAGATTGCACTGCATTATTGCATCTACTAATTGCTCATCATGTTTCTCAACTTGTATGGAAAATGACAAGTGAGATTTTTTTCAAAATATGCCTTCTCTACTGTTGGGGAATATTTATTTTTTAAAGTATCAGGGAAATAGTGCATTATTCACTGTGGTTTTGAAATTTGAACGTTACCCATGATCATGTTTTCAAATACTTTTTATAAATTTATTTTAGAGCATTAAAAAGTAGAAAGCACATTTGGTTGGTTTTTTGGTTTATACGTTTGTATGTTTCACAGTCTTGCTCCTAACTAGTATCTGTGTAATTACCATTTAGTTGACAAGTTATGCACTGTGTAGCTAACGATTTACTCTGCAGGTCTGTGTTGTGCAAACTGCACATTCCAAGAAAGGATTAGTCCTTGACCAGTTCCTAGGAAATAACTTCTAAACCCTTGGAATATAATGCTTGATAAGAGTATTTGTGTTTACTTGGCACCTAGAGCCACACCAGGTAGTCTATGCTAACTGTGTAATTTAAGGTGGGGGTCTTGGTTCATGAGGTATCACTTTGACCTTTGGAGGGGCAAGAGACTGAGTAAATGAGGCCAGCTGTGCAGACCCAACATGACCAAACCCACAAACATATCTGGTCACCAAGCCTTGGATGAGCTTTCCTGGTTGGCAATACTATCTATGTGTTGTCCCACACAATTGCTGGGAGGATTATGTGCTGTTTATATGACTCAACTTGGAGAAGAAAACTGGAAACTTGCACCTCTGTGCCTTTTTCCTTTCTGATTTTAATTGACTTCCTTTCACTGTAATAAACCATTGCTGTAAGTGTAATAGCTTTTCTGAGTTTCTCTATTGAATCATTGAACCTGAAGATGGTCTTGGGGACCCACTGAATACACACAGGTAGGGATGTGTGTGTGTGTGTGTGTGTGTGTTGAAAGCACTTGTAAGATCTTTGTGTACTTCACCTCATAGAATCCTAAAATCATTGCTTTAAGGTCACATAACATGAAAACCCACATATTCTTTTTGCCAAAACTTAAGATATAATAACTCTAGCATGAGATCTTCACTTTTTAAGGGTGTAGTCTAAATTACATTACGATTTCTTACTTAGGATTGTAATATAGATCCATGTTAGATGCTATGAGGTAGTTTTATGTAAGTTATACTGACAGCAAGAAAATCTGTGATAATATTTCATTTTTTCTAATATATTTTCTTTAAAATTGTACTCCTGCTTGCACTTAAAATCTCAATTATCCAAACTACAATAAGCTATTATTATTGTTTAACCTAAAAAAATCTTGATATAATACAAATCATCTTACCTAATTTAGAGCTTAACAATTGTTTTATTCATATTCAGGTGAAAATCTATTACATGATGAAGATAAATATTTAAATCTGTGCAAAAGGGGTGAACTAGAAATGAGAAATGATGTTCAGAAAATAAGCCACTCTTTGTGGGAAAAAAAAAGAAAATAAACTACAAATAATATTCTACCTCACCTAGTACCACAAAAACCTAGGTGGCTTAAAAAATATATATACAGTTTATATATATATATACAAATTATATATATGTTTATATTTTTATATATTATATATATAAATATATACACACATATATGTATTCATATACACATATATGTAAAAAATTAAAAATAATATTTTATCAGATTTAAGTAGGAAATGGCTTATAAAACAAACAGTAACCTTAGAGGAAAGAATGATAACTCGATCCTGTAAAACTAAAACTTTTTATAATAACAGGAACATGAAACATACTTCTAATAAAATTCAATTGACAACGTAGGCAAAAAATATTTGCAACAGAACAGGAAAATAATAAAGAAGACTTATCACTTAAAAAAGAAAGTGAGCAAAAATTATATATAGCTGTTTCACAAAAGAATGGGCAATAAATGTTAGGAAATTTGCTTACTGTAGCTATAATTAGGAATCTTGAACAATGAGTCATTTTTCCATCAAAGAATACAATATATAACTCCATTTATACAAAGGAAAATATGCAGGTTTACGTGGACATATATATGCATGAAAATACATAGAAAAATCAGTTTGAACAGAATTATAGCATATGGTTAATAGTGATTCTATCTAGAAAAGAAAACAGGAGCAGGAGTGGTAGTCATACTGGGTAGCTAGGGATGGGGAGTAAAGTGTATTTAAACCTTTTACTTCATATATTTTGTTATTGTTTGTATATATTCAGTAATTACATACTTGTGCATTTTTTATTTTTAATTTGAATACAATTTATACTCTACCATCTATTTAATGACAGCCTTTAGGTAGATCAATTTGAAATAGAACTTAAAGAATGTGAAAGTATTTTTCTTTCACCTGCAGGTGAGAAAATAAGTTCCAGACAATGGTGAGATACAAATACAGAGATCATGTTGATCCAAGAATAAGATTTCTACATAAAATTTCTCAATTAAACTTGAGTTCTCTTTCATGCCTTCTGTTGATGACTGGCTAGAAATGATTTTTCTAATCTCAAGAAGACTGCTATTTTATGATTGGTAGATATTATTGTGCTTTCTTAAATTTTATGAAGCATAAATTGCAGCACATGGAGCAAATCTTTAGAGTATGAGACTCAAAAGTGCCTTCTATTACATTATGAGCCTTCAAGCACTATTGAAGTATTTAAATGCCTTTGCAACTTACACATATATACACAACACTCCATCTGATTTTATGGACTAGGAAATTGAGGTTTACAATTTACAACTTCCAATTTGCTGAAAGTCATATAACTATTACTATAGAACTATAATTGTTATTGGTACACTTCACTCTCAGTCCAGTACTTTTTCTAATACAAACATTGTAATTCTAAAGTGCCTCATGGATTGGCACTAAATATTTAGTGCTGGTGAATCACTAACCTAGTTTTACTTCTGAAAATAGAAATTCACTTTTCGCAAAAAAGAAAACCCTATATTTGAAGTATCAGTTAGCTAAAATGTTATTACTTTTGGAAAATGTTCACAATACATGAAAAATAAAGCATTGCACCGTTTGGTACATACCGCACAGTTCTAAGTATCTCACATTTCTTAGCTAATTTCATCTTTACAACACCCCTACTATGTAGCCACCCTTATTATTATTCCCTTTTCACACATGAGGAGGATGAAGCAATGAGACATCAAATGGCTTGCCTAAGGTAACGGGAAGTAATGACCAAGCCCAGACACAAACTGAGGTTTGAGTAACCTTATTCTTAACCATTTCACTCTGACTCTTGGAGAGTAGCAATGTCTCTGAACTCCCCATGTGCTTTACTAAGTTCTGTTTTATGCCAATGTGTCTTAGAATTAGTTGCTTTACACAATGTTCATCAAATGGTAAAAATTCAATTTTAAAAACTCATGTTGTTTTGAATTTTCTCCTGTTTGTAGTCTTGTCTTCTCTGCTATAAAGGAGGCCCCACAAAGATAGGAGCTAGGTCTTACTTTGCTTTAGATCACCTCCTATTGGCTACAAAATTGTGGTTTACTTAAAGCAGGTGCTTTTAAAACATTTGTTAAATGAAGAATGAATGAATTAATGAAGAAAAGATGAATTGTCCTGACTGAATAAATAAATGCATACAATATCATTTATAAAAAATAAAATGTACAATTCAATCATAGAAGATAACTTACCAAGATATTATTCAGTATTTCCTTTGAGAAAATAGCATCAGTGAGTGTTTTCATTCTTGCTGAGTGAGTGTGTGTGTGTGTGTGTGTGTGTGTGTATGTGTTTTTAATGAAACTTGGGATGCTTGGTCAGTGCTCAATGTGTTTGCGGCTGCTTCAAGATTATCATATTCAGGAGAGTTTAGTTAGACCAATTTTCTCCCTGAATTTAAATGTGGATGCCTCCTTTAGGTATTGTAAGCGAGGTTAATGAAACGTTAACTTCCAATCCTAGTTGAGACCATTTATATGCTAATTATTAAGCAAAGACAGTCTAAGAAACAAATATGCAACTGCACTCAAAGCACTTTTAAAAAATGTTGTCCTTATGGTCACTGTTATTTCTTCACTCATCTAGAATGACTTCTTTTATCCAGTTATTCCCTGTGACAGCTTTTCCAACTTAGATGACATTGCAAAGAAAGTAGGTTGTCTAACCTTCTCCCTCTAACTTTATAGCATTTACTTCAGAATACCCCACATTTTGTATGACAAAGTCAAACAGAGGGAAATATCTGGTGGTTAATGTTCTAAGAATCTGTCACATAAATAACATTGAATAAACAAGCCCTTTGTAGTTAAAGCCTTCATAATAATCATAATCATTTTCCTCATCATGGCTATTTTACTTTTTAGCAGGCATTTTTATTTTATATAGAATTTTTATGTACCCATGAAAGGCATAATAATGTAGTCCCTTCTTATCCATGGTTTTGTTTTACATGGTTTCAGTTACCCACAGTCAGCTGTGATATGAAAATATTACATGGAAAATTTCAGAAATTAACAACTTTTGCTTTTTAAATTGTGCACTGTTTTGAGTAGCATGATGCAATCTCGCACCATCTTGCTTCATTCTGCCCTGGACCTGAATCATCCCTTTGTCCAGCATATGAATACTGCAAATGCTATCACCTGCTGGCCACTTAATAGCCATCTTATGGCTCATAGTATTGCAGTGCATGTGTTCAAGGTCAACAGTAGCCTAAGACTACGTCACAGTGCCTGCATCGTTCACCTCACTTCATCTCATCATGTAGGCATTTTATCATCTCACATCTTCATAAGAAGAACTGGGAGTACACCGTAGTAAGGTATTTTGAGAAAGAGCATATTCACGTATCTTTCATGACAGCATATGGTTATAATTGTTCTATTTTATTGTTAGTTATTATTATTAGTCTTTTACAGTGCCTAATTTATAAATTAACCTTTATCATAGGTAGGTATGTATGTATAGGAAAACACAGTATATACAGGTTTCAGTACTTTGGCATCCACTGGGGATCTTGGAACGTATCCCGTACAAATAATGGGGAACCACTGTACCAAATATATTGCAATGCCTCTCAAAACAGATATACTATTGAATCATTGTTATGATTTTTTTTGAGAAATTACTTCTCTAATTAACAAATGTCTAGTGTTATAATGTCTGTATTAAGAGAGCTACTAAAATGGAATCACTGAACACTATTTAGTCACAGGCAGAAACAGAACTTTACTGTGGTTAAGACAGATGTGTCTTATTGGGAGTTTTTGCTTAAAAGCTATGTCTAGCACAGTTGTGTCAATAAGAAATTGTTGATTTCACGACAGAGACTAATTTCTTTCTAAAACTTGCTCCTTTTCTTTAGCCTCACAGCTTATTGGTGAGGTTTGTCATTTCTTGTCCACAGCAGTTGGAATACATTTTTTCATTAAATGCTACAGACACTGATAACTTGATAACACATGCTTGCTCTATTTCTTCACTCACTCAGCAACCCTTTATTAAGCAGTGATCATGTGGCTGGCTCCAAAGCAGCTGCACTACTTTAATGTGGCTGTAACCGTGGGACCAGCCTAAATTTGGTCTGCTCTGTTAAAAACAAAATGTAGAGTTACTTTGTAGATATGTTGGAGTAGGCAGATAGCCAGCAATGGCAACCGACCCAGTAGTCTCATAGGCAATTATTATTATTCTTTTGACATTTTATTATTACATGACTCTTTTGACATCAATATTATTCAGATTGACATTTCTAGTCTTAAAGCTTAAAACTCACCAGATCCAGACAATGAGATATCAGGCCTCTCAAAGAGTATAAAAGAACAGAAACTCACCATATCATTGCATCCAGACAATGAGATGCCAGGCCCCTCATTCATCGTGATTCTTCCTTGCCCCTCCCAAGTTCCAGTTTTCATATATAGTTACATTTCTTTTTCTTCCTTGCTATATAAACCCCTAATTTTAGTCAGTCAGGAAGATGGATTCGAGACTGAGCTCCGATCTCCTCAGCTGCAGCACCCAATTAAAGCCTTCTTCCTTGGCAATATTCATTGTATCAGTGATTGGCTTTCTGTGCAGCCAGCAGCAAGGCCTAAATCGAATCCCTGGTGTGTAAGTAACAGATTGACTCCCTGACCTGGAACCCAGCTTGTGGCTTGGTTGCCATTGGCAAGGAGTCTCAGAAGCCCTCCTAAGCAGCTGCCTGCCCAATTTTGACTGGAGGAGAGTTTTGGTATCTCTCTGGCCCTGCTGCAGCTGGCCCCAGCCACATTCCTGATTGCCTAGGAAGAACTGCCTTTGAAATTTGGCATCTGCATCTGTTTAGGTGAGGGGCCCTTTGTGGGCCCAGGCACATGAACTACTCCTAACACTTTGGAAATTTTTTTAAAAATTTCTATTAGTTGGTTGAACAAGCCCAACTGACTGAGAGAGGGAAGCACCTCGACTGTTTCAGTATGAACACTATGTGGGGATTGTTTGCAATTATATTATGTGTCCTGGAAAGTGAGTGTCCTTTGTTGGTACCAGACAGTGGGATTGGCTCCTCTCAATCAGAGAAATCTTGAGGGAATTTTTGTTTGCAGGTTGATCAAGCCCAACCAATGGAGAGGGGAAGCATCCTGTTTCCATTAGGACACTCTTGAGGTTAGCTGTTGCAGCAGTTGGAATGTGTTTTGGTGATTGATTTTGTGTGTGTTACGGAAAAATTAGAATTCAGTAAGCTGATACTCCTTTGTAATACTGTTTGGCCCCAGTAATTCTAAACAGTGTCAGGCCTGGTTAGCGTGTGACATTCTTCTTTGGTGCTGTTTGGCCCCAGTGTTCTGTGTAGCCTGGGAAGGTTTAGCCTTTAAAAGTCAAACTGCCATGGAGACTGCTTTACCCATAATGTTGATCTACACCCTTCATTGGATTAACTACCAGGGAAAACAAAGTGTAGCCATGTAAACTGATGAGTTTGTATTGTTATCTTATGGCTAGAGCTCTGAGGTAAATCTATTGGATCTTTGCTTATGCATATGTATACATGTCTGGATGTGCTTATGTATGTACATTTATTATGTTATATGTTGTGCCTACCAAATTGGTTTAAAAATAAAAGAGCATTCATAAATTAAGCCCAAAGTATTTCTCAAATTCACAGGACTTAAGTAAACTTTTAATAAATAAGCTGGTTTTAAAATTGTTGGTAAAATAAAAACAGAAATTCTTCAGAATTGTTAGCATGCATTTTTTTTTCTGGGTTAATTTTTATCTCTGCTAGATATTTTGAAGTGTCAGAGTTTGGCATAAAAGGTTATAAAACTATGAACCCAGCCAAACAAAATGATCTTTGTGTAATTTTTTTGGATAAGTAAGACTAATGTAATGTTGCTGGTTTAATGAAAACAGCTGAATCTTCTGAGTTACTGGTGAAAATGCCCATGTAGCTAACTTTAAGGATTTTTCTATGTTCGCTAATGTTTACTGGCTATGAAAAATAAATAAATAAATAAAGGTTAACAAAGAAACAACTATTTTTAAATGATGGCTAGCTATGTTTAATGTATCGGTTTTTAGAAATAATCTAGATAAGCTGTTAAAAATGAAAGAATTGAGAACATGTGAGATAAATGTTGGAGGTAAACTTTTTGTGTGATTTAAAAATTTTAAATTATTTTTGATGCTAACTAAATGTCTGAGTCATTTCCAATTAAAAAACAGTTATGATACAAGGAAATATATTTCTAAAAATTATGGAATGGGAATGTTTTTCATCTATAAAATGCTAATATCTGATAGGCAGCTCAAGATTTCTTGCTTCCTACATTTTCACTAAAATTTAAGTTTTCTAAGGATAAGAATTATAGATAATATATAATTCCGTATATAAAATGGGCCAAAGAAGATATGTTTTTAGTGAGAAAAAGAACAATTTTGTCTAATTCAGAAGTTGTCTAAAAATTAATTCAAATTACAGACTCGAAAAGGTTATTTCTGAACCAAGGTAGAAAGGAACCAGGGAGGAGAAGAGAAAGATGTGAAGAAAGCTATGGATAGGAGCTTGCATTTTTGGTAAGGCAGATTATAAAGAAAACAAGATTTAGGTCAAAATAGAAAGTCCAAGTATGTTATAGATCATCTGGGTAAGTCATACGTAGTTTTTTCCTTTTTCTCTGTATGTCTACTTTGTGCACATACAGAGAAAATAGAAAATTAAAAATGTTTACATAGTAAAGTACACTTTAAAACATGATAGAAAATTAGAGAAATTAGATTAATTTCTCTAATTAACTATTAGATTAACATCTCATAGTTAAAGCTCTTAGTCTTGATGAGAGTAAAATAATAATTATTTTAAAAAATACACTGGAAGTTTGGTAATTTTTTTAATATAATTAAGCATGAAGCCACATTTAACATGGAACCAAATTTCACATACATGCTTGTATTGCCTCACACTACATTTACTATTCTTTATAGATAGTACTAACACTAAAGTACTTATTGGTCATGTACCTAAAGTGAATTTCTTCATTGTACAAAATGTTGGGGGTATTGAAGGATTTAAAGGCATTATATTTTGAATCAGGAACAAAATATTCATCCTTGGTTTTGTTTGTTTGTTTGTTTGTGTGTTTTTGTTTTGTTTTGTTTTTGTTTTTTTCAGGTTCTGGTTAACACTGTAGCCTACAAGGTAAACTAAAGAGGAGAAAAATTTGGAGTTGGTTTCTCATTTATCTGTATTTGTACTTTTTTTTTTTTTTTTGAGATGGAGTCTCGCACTGTTGCCCAGGCAAGAATGCTGGAATGCAATGGTGCAATCTCGGCTTGCTGCAACTTCTGCCTCCTGGGTTCAAGAAATTCTCCTGCCTCAGCCTCCTGAGTAGCTGGGACTACAGATGCCCCCCACCACACCTGGCTAATTTTTTGTATTTTTAGTAGAGATGGGGTTTCAGTAGGTTTGCCAGGCTGGTCTTGAACTCCTGACCTCATGATCCACCTGCCTTGGCCTCCCAAAGTGCTGGGATTACAGGTGTGAGTCACTGCCCTCGGCCTGTATTTGGTTTTAATTTTTATTTATTTGCTGTTTGTTCCCCTCTCAGTTTTACTTATAAATACATATACATATAAAACCATTGATTTTTAAAGTTTCTAATGGAAGGCTTTTATTTCATTCTATGAATAGTCGTTTATTTCCTAAGCCTTTCCAACAATGTATTATTTCTCTATTTATCCCAAGTTTTTAAGCTACTTTTGTCAAGTCTCCAATAATTGATAGAGGACACCAGCCTTTTAAAATTTGATTGGTTTTTGCTTACCTCTGATACTCTTGAGAGCTATGAGAGCTTTAACATGTCTAAAAAATTACATAAAAGACTTACCTTTATAAGTTCTGAACAGAAATTTTGCATTATGTGTTTTGTTATTTGGAAAAGTACATGAGAGTAGAAGTTTTTAAGTGTTGTTTATTTCCAGGATAATTCAATTAAATCTATAATATGAGTTAGTTTCAGATTTTTTCCTTTAATTAATGAAAAAAAACCTGTGATATGGGCACAAAGTTTTAATGTTCAGGAAAGATTGGTCTTGTCCTCAAGGAAATTATATCAATTGGGATTTCTCTCAAACTACTTTAGTTGTGTTTACTATTATTAACATTATGTGACATTCAGTTGGATTAAGTAGTAAATTTTTTTTTTAAATGTGAGACTTCCTAGTGATTTTTGACTCCAAGCCATTTATCACTGATGGGCCTTCATGTAAGTATTTGAAAACAAAATAAGTACAATTGTTGCACTGATTTGAAGATTTTACTGATGAAAGTTACCAGTCAGATGTCAGTTCTGTATCTAGAAACCAATCTTGGAAATTTGTGATGATGCTGTTTTAAATAGATGAAAAGAAATTATTGTGTGTTTGTTCTTACTTTGTCCTTGTTTTATTGTACACTATTTAAGTGAATTTAAGTATATTACTTATCCTCATATTAAATTTCCAAAGCTGATATTTGCATTTACCATTTTTTGATGTTGGAGAGAAAAGTTAGTTGTCTTACTTTGATAAGCCTGGCATAGGATGCTTTTGGTCACAGTTCTGTCACTAGAATGCTAGCAATTAGACATAAGGAATGAGTAACCTAACTACTTTAATACAGTAGTTTGAAGTGCTGCAGGTAGTGACAGCTAAAGTCCAAATCACAGTGTTCTAATTTGTGACATGTTACAGAGAATGACAGGGCTGTAATATAAATATTCTATTAACTAAACTATTCTATTAACTAAACTTTGTGCCGTTAAGTTATAGGGCTTTGACTCCTGGGTCTGAAGAAGGCACTGACTTCTGCTCAATTTTGAGCGTTGACACCAGTCAAAACCTCGTCTTCAAACTCAGGAGAAGGTGAAAAACATAATGAACTGATTTTGTGAGACACAGGGCCAGAAATTAAAACCATTCAATCTCTCTAGGCCCAGGGACTATCTTGGAAGATGTGAGCATGTGAATTATAAGGGTTGATTTTGAGGGATAAGATTAGTTCAGAGTTTTTGTATAAATTAAACCTTAATATCAAAAGCACACTAATGCAAGGCCAGCATCTGTGTCCATGTGTCAGAATAACAGGGATTGCTCGGATCACTGATGTGCTCTTTAATAGAAAATCATAATAGGTTATAAAATTTTATGAAAATCTTACAGTCAAAATGATTGAAATTGGATAGATTTGTTCATATGGTGTTATTAAAATTAGCTTTAACTTTAATAATATTCCATAAAAAGGTAAAATAAATTTCTGTTTACCTTTTCAGTAAAGTACAGGAAAAATATGCAGCAGAAAGAGACCGATTTAGTTGCCCTCATGCTTTCTGAAGTATTAGGTCTTACTTGGGAAATTGAGTCTCCTCTCTATCAAAAGGTAAATGTTTTTGTTTTAATTAATGATTATTTTATAGTGAACTGTGATCCCATTTTATGACAGGAAATGTCTTAAAACTTTGATATTTGCCAAGCTTTTCAAGAACAAAATTTTAAGTTCCAAATTAAGTCCTTTTGACCTCAAACTAGCTTTTTTGTATATTACGTTTCCTGAAGTCCAAGAGAGACATATTTGGCTTATTTGGCTTGTTTTGTTGGAATTATGCAGGAAGCATTGTCAAATCTGTGGTAGTGTTTACCTTCCTTTGGGTTATATTTATATAGATATATTGTTAATATGTATTCCAGGATTATGTGTGACTCCTAAGATTCTGATATGTCTTAATATAGGTTGTCAGTAATAATAATTATAATTATTAGGTTAAATTGTTGTATGCCACAGAAATAACCAAATTTCTTTTCCAACTGTGTCTTTAATGATGACTGTCTTAAGGCTTTTGTCATTCACCATTGTTGTTTTAGTTTGATCCTTCTCAAAAAGTGACTTACAATCAGCTACAGTCCAGGGCTTGCTTCTTTGGAAGAGTACTAGAAAAGGAGTTTTGAATGCAGGTTTTTGATATCTTTGGAGATTGTGCCCTTGGATTAGAGTAAAAACGTCCAGAGGACTAATTGAAAGGCTGATGTGTTCATAAAGATTGCTAACCCAATATGAAGCAGAGAGCAGGAATTTCTTGCATAGACTGAACTAATAAAGGACTAAAATAATTTTTATGGTTTTTTTTAGTGTGAAATATTGCTGATTGGTTTTGTTTTGTTTTTCAGAGTCTGGGGGATTTTTTTATCTTGAGTTATTTATAGCCTTTAAGTATACTTTAAGTATATTGTGTAGAGTATACTTTTGTGAATGGAATTTGAGGCATATTTCTCTCTCTTCCTAATTTCTCCATAATTTTTAAACTATTTGTGAATATTCTTAATTCATGGCAATATGTTTGTTTGCATATATTTACTAACAACCTGTTTACTTTTATCATGGAACCCAGTTGAAGGAACTGGTTATTTTCTCAGAACTTTGACTGAAATGGCCTGTGAGAGGTTCTAGCAAAGCCAATTTAGAAGAGCCTAAGGGGACAATGATTCCTGATGCACTTTGTGTGGGTAAAAGGCCAAGTCTATGGGACTCAAGTTTATCCTGCAGGTTGATTAGTCCTGCTGTGATTTGTATTTGTGGGGGACTGGAGAGAGAAATATTATGTTTTAGAAGAAAACTATAGTACTGGATAAACCTTTGATTACTGGTGGCCACATGGTCATCCACGGTAAGGAGCTGCCCACAATGCCCCTCCTCAGCAGGAAGAAGCCAGAAAGATTGACGACAGGATTCCCCATGATTGAGGAACTGATAACTAGAAAGGGGGGACTGAAACCAGCCCAAGAGTCCCACAGACAGTTTTTTAAAGATAATTATGTAAATTGACCTGCCCTCTGATCTTAAAGCTTAAAACTCACCAGACCCAAAGAGGTACCAGGACTCTCAAAGTGTATCAAAGAACTGAAACTCACCAGATCATCACACCCAGACAATGAGACACCAGGCCCCTCATTCATCATGATTGCTTCCTTGCCCCTCCCAAATTTCTGTTTTCATACATTTTGTTACCTTTCTTTTTCTTCCCTGCTATTAAACCCCTAATTTTAGCCAGCCAGGGAGATAGATTTGAGACTGAAATCACATCTTCTCAGCTGCAACACCCAATTAAAGCCTTCTTCCTTGGCAATAAGCATTATATTAATGATTGGCTTTCTATGCAGCAAACAGCAGGACCTAGACCAAACCCCTGGTATTTTGGTAACAAAATAAGCAACAGGGGAGCCCCTGGGAAAAGAAGTCCTAAAGATGCTACCCGCTTGTAGACAGGAAAAATGACAATGGCTACTTTGGCTACTTCTGGCCTTGTGAGTGGGCTCCTTCAGCCCTAAAGGAGACTTAGGCTGTATCCAGAGATAACCATGGTAGGGATTTTCCCTACTGATGAGCATGAACCCTAGAGTAACTTTTGCTCGTTATAATAGTAAAAACAGTATTGACTAAATGAATACTATTTACTAGTATTAAAAATCTCTGTCCAGGAGATTTTAAATACTAATAAGATACGTGACATGTTTACTTGCACTAGCATGTAGGACCACAGAGCACACATGCCCAAAGGGACCTCCCAAAACATGCTTGCAAGGAACACCCCCTCATGCCCCTTTATGAATAATCATGTAAGATTCTCATAAAAAGAATCCTTCAGCACTAGCTTCTGCTGACTCATTCTTTCAAGCATTAGACTCTGTTTTATCTTTCAGAATGTACTGTCTCTTTAAATGAACACTGCTACTATCATTTTTCCAGCAGAAACAGTCACAAGATGTTTTTCAGCAGGATCAGCCCAGCCAGAGCTGTTTGCCACTCTAAAAATGTACTTTATCTCCCTTCAATAAACTATACATCTCTTGGCTGAATTCTTTCTTCCAAGTTAGAGAAGAACTGAGAATCCCCACACTTCCCAGTAAAAGGTAACAGAGACAAAAACTGCAAGTCCTGTTGCCTGGGCAAGTGCAATAGAAAAAGCTCTGACCTCTAAAAACACCTGGAATCAAGGAATCCTTCCCTTGGAACCAAGAAGACTGGAATATGACCAGAACCTGAACACCAGAACTCTTTCAGACACAAGGAATCCCTTAACCTAGAAGATGTGGAGCTAAAATTTACCTCTACATACTTTAAACGGCCAAATTTGAAGCTCTTGAATCAGACTGTGCCAAGTCAAAATTCCTAAATCCTTTCCCTTGCCCTCTAAATCATCAACTTTCCCCAGACCCAAAGTTAGGGAGACAGATTTCAGCCCACTCCCCTCTCCTTGCTCACAGGTTTTCCTTTAAAGCTTTTCTTTTCTTAAAAGACCCCATGCCATGGTATTGGCTTCTGTGTGCAGGGAGCAACAAGCCTGTTCTCTAGGTAACATGGCCAATAGCCTAGCCAACGAAGGGTAATAGGACATTTCCTAAAGGAAGTGACTTTGTATTTTTTCCTATCAAAATATAATTATCATATCTGTTTTTAAGTAGTGAATGCATACATGAACAAAATTTAAAAGATACACAAGTACATTTCAAAAGTAAATCTACCCCTTACTCACTTCCCTTAGTCATCCTTTCTCTTCTCTAGATACAAACACAGCAATCAGTGTGTCAGGTCCAGGAACTGTTTGTGGAAAGGCATTCCTGAGATAGGGGGAAGGGAAGCAGGCATACATATAAATGAACAGAGCCATGAAAAATGAAGATTTTAGCAATTACAAATACATATTTCAGAAATTCTTGAGGAAAATGGTATATGTGAGGAGAGAAAGAAAAGCTGGTATGAGAATAGATTGGAGCTAACATATAGCTGTTTTTGAAGGTCTAGAAGCTCTTTTCTATTTTACAGTATTTCAAATGTTTCTCATCATACATACATTTGATATATCTCCTGAACACAACAGGATTAAACCTATCTTAATTGAATATCTATTGAGTACGAGGCATGAGTATAAAAAATATAAGCAAAATACGGACTTTGCCTTTCAGGTATTCATGATTAGTTGAGGCAAATGAAAATATGACACTATATGTTGGTGATAAATAATTAAAAACAAAATCTCCTCCCAACCTGGGAAACTTCTCCACAACATAAAAGAAAGAACACAGTTGTATTATTGAATAAGCATTAAACCAAATTGTAGGTCTGCTAAGATATTGCAAAACAGAAATAAATCTCATTATTTTATATAGCCAAGCAGATACAATCCATTATGTACATGTTCTCAAGATAAATAATAACTAGTCTTCAAGTGCTAGTTAGGACTTGACAGCACCATTTGTTACACATAGTTCATCCTCAATTCACTGGATAATTGGAATGATGTTCTGTGTGTTATCCAAAGGAAAAATAAATTATCATATCTTTATAACATAAGCTAGTTTTGCAATTTTAAGCTAAATACCTTCTGAAGCTAGGTTTCCACCCACCCACAGAAATTGGGAGATGGGCACTATGTTCTTTGATGATGAAGACATTTCAATGAGATGGTCCCCAGGTCATAAAGTAAGACATTCCCGAGCCTTTCACCGGGCAAGAGGCTTATTTGACATTTAAAAAGATTTACACACATTTTTAAAGACACAAACAAAAATTTCCATCTGCAAGTTTTCTACAGTAAATGCCCTAAGAAAGGGAGGGGATGGATGTCTCTTCCCGTATTTTCAACAAAGAGAATTGTTTCTTTTCCAATTTGTATTTACCCAGACAATACACTCCTTGTTAGTATAAAATAGTGACACTACAAATTTCTGACTTCATTGCTATTTTCATCTTTCTCTGGACAAGTTGCAGCCCTCTAAATAACCCGAAAGTCGACGGTAACATACAACACAATGCAATTGCCAGAAATCTGATAAAACAACAAAACAAGTATATTTTTAAAAGTCTCTACACTATTGGTTGTAGGAATAAGCTTTGAATTTATCATATAAATAGATAATGGTCACATCAGATTCTTAACTAGTGTGATGGTTAACTTTATGTATCTACTTCAGTGGTCCAGGATATGCCAAAACAGCTGCTTAAACATTATTTCTGAGTATGTTTGTAAGGCTGTTTCTGGAAGAGATGGCTTTATGTTGGACTAAGTAAAGCAGATCCTCCCACCACAATGCAAGGGGGCATCATCCAATCCCTTGAGGGTCTGAATGTTAGGTTGGTGCAATAAAAAGGCAGAGGAAGGCTAGGTGCGGTGGCTCACGCCTGTAATCCCAGCACTTTGGGAGGCTGAAGTGGGCAGATCACGAGGTCAGGAGTTTGAGAACAGCCTGGCCAACATAGTGAAACCCCATCTCTACTAAAAATACAAAAACTAGCCAAGCGTGGTGGTGTGCGCCTGTAGTCCCAGCCATTCGGGAGGCTGAGGCACAAGAATCACTTGAATGAGGGAAGAAAGCCAAGATTGCACCATTCCATTCCAGCCTTGGGGGACAGAGTGAGACTCTGTTGCAAAAAAAAAAAAAAAAACAAAAACAAAAACAAAAGATAGAGGAAGGACAAATTTGCTTCTGTTTGAACTGGGGCATGAATCTTTTCCTGTCCTTGGACATTGGCACTCTTGGTTCTCAGGCCTTCACACTCAGACTGAATTATACCTTCTCATATACATACATACATAAATCTTCTCATATACATACATATATCCATATCCATATACTATAAGCTCTGTCTCTCTGTAGAAGCCTGAATAATATAATTAGCAATGCAGAAAACTTTCCTTAGTTACACAATTATTTTTAAAATTGCTGTGATGACCTTATTGCTTGTATTTTCAAATGGGTAATATCTAGGTATTATTTGGCAGTTCCTTGTAAAGCATTATCCAATCTAAAACTAGAAAGTAGCTTTACAGTGAAACCTGATGATCTAAAAGTTTTCCTTGCAAGGCCACCCCCCAAAAAATTTTGAGTGTCAGTCAATCACATAAGTTCCATTACATTTTTATGAAAATGTAGGTCTTTTAGTAATTGTTCTGTCTTCCCAAATAATAGTTCTCTGATGTGTGACGTAAAGATATGAATAGTCTTCATCTACTATCAAAGCCTCATTATGAGGTAGCTGTTGAATGGGACAGAGTAAAGTTCCAGTGCTTCATGTGTAAGGCTCTCATTAAGTGTTGAGGACAAACCTGTCTTATGGGCCTTTTTTTTCTTGCATTGGGCCTTAATCAATAGTCATACTTTTGTAACAGTTGACTAAATCTACATTAATGACAGATATTCACCCTTGTTTATTTAAGTATTTTGAGATTGGACACAACTTGGATCTCTAAGTTAATTGAATGACATTAGACCTGTCTTTTCAACCTCTATGTGTAAATGCTAGATTTGTTTGTCTACTATTAATTTTTTTCTACCTCATGCTCCAATCAAATCAGTTAAAACATTTTCGTATAAAATTTAGGGGTCAAGTACTTGGATGCATTTTAGCTACTTTTACCTAAAATAGCTAAAATGTTATTATCAGAAATGACTAATGAAGATTTTTTCATTTTTACTTTATAAATAATCAGATTTTTCAATTTGTAAATCAAAACCTATTTATATGGAGTACAATTTGGAGCTGATCGGAAATGAGATTGTGGGAACCATTACTGGGAGTACAGAAAGAAAAAGTAATGTAAAAAATAAATTTGTTTTCTAGAAAAACGTGATCCTTAAAGTAACTGAAACCACCGTGCTATGAATGGGACAGCATGGCAGTCTATGAAACTAGTAATATGTTTGCAAGAATACCTCTTCAGTTGAGTTCAGTACCAATATCAATAACTTCTGAAAATTTCAAGTCCAAATTCCTTGTGGAATCCTCAGTCCAGTCACTCTAAGGAGTTGGCTTCTTATAAGAAACACAAATCAAGCTTTCAAGTTGTTGTTGGTTTAAGGTCATTATTATTTTCACATTAATAGCCCTGTGGGTGATCATCAACATTTCAAAAAGTCTGTTCCAATGCAATTATCTTTACTGGGGGAGACTTTTATGTAAATAAAATCTCCTAGTTAACGTAGGTGGCTGACTTCTTCCAGCAGATTCTTCCATGTCCTTGCCACTTTAAGTCTCACGGTTCCTAGGGAAGAGAAAATTCCTTTTAAGTACTGAACATGATTTTTAAAGGATTCAGTTAAATAAAGTGCAAAACATGATCCTAGACCTAAATTCACAGGCCTTCCAAAGATAAATTCAAAGGGAGAGATTCTGTGCTTGCTTATAGAGATCACTCTAATTTTAAACAAGGCTAGTGGTAAAGCTCTAGGCCATCTTGATATACCAGGTTTCAGAATCTTAGCTAATGAATTTTTTAAGAGTTTGATTTATTTACTCTATTTTCCAGAAGACTGAGGATTATAGGAATCTGTAAACATTTGCATAATTCCTGAATGACACTACAGATAAAATGACTTTGTCTGTCATTTAAATGTTCTGGTAACCCAAAAGTGGAAATTATGTTTATTAAGACAGTCTTTACCACTGCCTGAGCAAGGGGTTTTTTGAATAGGGAATGACTTAAGGACATCTGGACATCATACACATCATAGCAAGATAAAATCTCTTAACTTTTATATGCATTCGTTTTATGAAGTGTAACTGCTACCTGGTTCCTGGTGAAGTTTGTCAGGGACAGCGAATGCTTATATTGGGAGCAGCCTGTAAAGACTTCTGCTGACAAATAGTACATCTCTTTAGTATGTTTTGCAGTAATTTTATCTTTGTGGTAAACTTGTGAAGAGTCTAGCATTTTTAAAATCTGCCTTTTATTTAGATGATTTTGTTAGTGATGCATAATATTAACTAAGCAGATAGGGACCATGGTATAGGAATTATTTTCTTAGGTCATTTCCATAGTTCAGTCAAGTTTCTTTCAGCCTCTTTTATAATCCATCTTCTTTTTGGAAGCATATTTTTGAAAACGAACAAGCATTTTTTATTGTATTAAAAGTAGAGCTTCTAAGTTTGGAATCTGCAATGTTTTACCACTGGCTTTTGCAACTCTGTCAGCAGAATGAATTACTAACATCTGAGCAAGCAGTGGTAAAACCTCTAACAACTCAGCAATCAGTTTCCATGAGATATTTTTATTCCAATAGAAGTAAAAAATATTCTAGTCAAAAAATTTGCTTTGTTGCATGATAGATGCCAAACATAAACCTATTAGTAGTATATTATATATTCATTTTAAATCCAGAACCAAGTTGCTTTAGTGATAGCTATTGTCAGCTTGTGCAGACTTATTTCCAGACGAAAAGTAATTGTTCAAGTTTCAGTGATAAATCACCACAGCTTAGGACACCTTAAATTTGTCACTATTATCCCAAGTACATAGCCCATCAGTAAACATTAGTAAATATGCAATATTAAAATGAATATTAGATAAATCACGATGAGTATTTTTTTTTAAATTGTAATCACCAAAGCTGGGGAAGAGACTATAGCCAACTTCAATTTTCAAAAGCCCTTCAGATTCTAGGGACAAAACTGGAAGATCTGGAGAATTATCATGCAGTTTTTTTCCAGCAAAGGTTTTGCCTCCTCTGCAAAATGAAATCCACTGTCCATAATACTGTACTATTATCAAATAATTGTCTGATTTGAAGTTTTTATTTAAGTCATTTTATGTAAAATAGACTTCTAGATTATGAAACTACTAGATGTAACTACTAGATTCCATGGCCCACGGCTCATAACTGACACCCTAAATATTTTTATTTCGTTTAGCAAAATTGCAATTGTTCTATTGAAACCTTATGCTTTTGTGAAGCAAATAATTATTTCAAAGCCAAGTTATCAATTTTATATTGCTTTTAGCTTCTTATACTACCAGCAATCACCTACATATTAAATAATGTATATCCAAAGGGATCCCACAGATCCCTTTGGTGGGAAACATATCCATAAATTTTTTATTTTTATTTCATAAATGACTAGAGAAAATAGTAGAGAGAGTTTCAAAATCCTCAAATAACACTTTGCCATAAATATTGAACTCATTTATAAGCCAAAGCAAATAAGAATTTAGACTTAATGTTTTTTGAGAAAGTTTCAACAAACAACTGATGAAATCAACTGGGAGACTCACCTACCTTGTGGGTACATCAGTGTAACTTCTCCCAGCTGAGTTTTGGAAGAAAGGATTTAAGTATTGCCATCAAGCAACCCTTTTAGATGGGTTCCATCGTGGAGTATGGAAGGTAGTTGGCTTCCCTTGGCCACAATACCCTTTGATGTGGTATCTTCTGGACCCTGATGCATTTGAAACTTAAAAGAAGTAAAGTCTGCTTTTTGCATAATTCCACACAGTAGCTAGTGCATGTCTCTGTTCATGAGGTTTAGACTGATAACATGCTCCGGTGTACGTCTGTACATTTCTGGGTCACAGAAAAAAGAAACCTTTAAATGAGTAAAATCAGCTGGTGAGAAATGCATGTGAATTATTCAGGAGTCCTGGGTAGTTTCTCAATGTCATCAGCTTTGTGGGCAATCTAAATAGGAAAGGCTAATTTTTGAGACACTTTGGTCTCCCTCCCCATGCTAACATTCATCAGCTTAACACCTTGCTTGCCTTTTGTAGGTGACTAGTGCAGCTACTCTCCATCCTGTTGCCTTTATATGGGGGCAGTCTATTATCCAAGTTCTCAATTATTTCCTGATATGTCTCTTTCCTAGCCATGTGGTGTGTGGATGAGACAGGATTCTTGGAGGTGGAATTTGAACTAAGCTATGAAGTTGACTCAATGTTAGGCTATGTGGCATAGAAACCTGTGCCCTTAAACAGGACAGATAATTCATTATTGGATAAAGAAACTGTGTCCTCATCTCTATAGGATCCTTCACTAACAAAGAAAACTATCACCTAAAAGATCATCACCTACCCTTCCAGGAAGTCAATTTGAATCTGAGCGAGATAAAGACAGGGAAATCAGAGATTGAAGATGTGAGGAAAGAAATGAGAGGAGGAGGGTGCTGTGAAAGAGAAAGCATTTTTAATCCTCACATTTCCTCTTCTATTTTTCTCAATCTCTTCTTCTAACCATCCAAATCATCTTAACTTTTTCCCTTAGAGTTATATTCACCTCATAAATGCCAGTAGTTTAGTTGCTTAGAATGAGGCCTAAGAACCCCAGAAAAGAAGTTAATTAATTCATCCAAACCAAAATAATTGCCCTGAGGCAACTGAAAAACTGGATTGTCATTTATCCATTCCAAATATGACAGAGTGATATTACTCCTTTATGAGAAAGACCTGAAGATGACATTCTGGGGTTCCCATATTTTCCAACCATATGGTGATCCTGACAGGATTTTAGAGCCCGAATCATCCATGTCTACTCAGTAGCAATATCTTGAATTTTGAGAGGGTGGTCTTCCAACTTGTATTCCAAAAGAATGGAAAGCTAGAAGGGAGACTTTTAATAATCTGAGGACTCTTACCTGACTGTTGCATGGCCACAGACCTTCAGCTCATCTGCTCAATTCAGTAACTGTCAGTCATCTCACCCTTTTCACCAGAATTGTTGGGGAAATACAATTAAAAAAAAACTTCTCCCAACACAGATAACTTCTTTACAAAGAAAAGAAAAAAAAAGTTTTTTTTTTAAATTGAATGAGCATTAAACCAGAATGTTAATTTACCAAGAGATTGCAAAGACAGAAAGATGTCTCATCCTTTTATACAGCCAAACAGATACAACCCATTACATACGTACTCTCAAGATAAACAGTAACTAGTCCTCAAGTAAGAGGACTTGACAGCACCATTTGTCACACATAGTTCATCTTAAATTCACTTGGTAATTGGTGACCATCTGTGTTAGTTAATTAGCTTTATTCAAAGAAAAAATAAGCTTCCTACATCTTTAGGACAAGTTTTGTAACTTAAAGCTAAATTCCCTCCAAAGTTAAGCTCTTAACCTCTTGCAGAAACTGGAAGATGGGGCACTATATTTCTTGATGACATTGCAAGAAGATAGTTCTCAAGTATTTGAGAAAAACATTCCTGAGTCTCAAAGCTAGCAATAAGCTTATTTAGCTTTTAAAAAAGATTTACATACATTTTAAAAAGACAGGAAAATAAATTTCACTTACAAGTTTTCTAAAATAAATTATCTAAGAAATAAGAGTGGAAGTCAATTTTTTTCTCTTATTTTTAACGGGAATTTTTTTTCCTATTTATATTTTCCCTTACACAGACAAGTATCTTAGTGCAGATAGACAAGACATGCTATGGAAGGGCAAAGTCATTCTTGAGAATAATTAAAGTTACTAAAAATTAAAACTAGGTTTTAAAATATGAGTTGGAGAAAATCATTGAGCAGACATGTAGGGCATGCCAAGAAATATTGATTAATGAAGATGATCAACATCTAAATATCCCACAAGTTTTTTTCAATACTCACAATTTTGTATTCATTTCTTAAAATGGTTGAGACCTATTATAACAAAATATGTCTAGTTAGATATGAGTCACATAATTTTTTTGTTGTTGTTTGTTTGCCCTTGGTTTGTGTTCTTTGTACTCAGCACTACTGTCTATCATTCCACTGGGAATTTTACTTACATTATCCGCTATTCTCAAAATACACATCTAATTTGGGAGTTACAATTCATGCTTAAGAGGTAAGATTAGTAGATAATTGTACGCAGGAAGTGTACAACTTTTTTCAGATAACCAGATAACGCTTCCTGCTATTTCATATTCTCTCACAGATTTTCTGTAAAAATTTTATGTAGAGAGAAGTTACACACACATACATGCACACATATGCACATTTAGGGATGATTTCCTTGTGAGTATTTGCACGTGTTTCTTTAGGAGAAGTCATAATACTAAGAAAAAGTGTTTATTCACAATGACACTGCTTAGCTTCAATGAAAATTTGAGTCAGCATCTGCTTTTCGTGTTGTTGTTGTGTTGTTTTGGTTGTTTTTATTTTACTATATGACTCTGAGTGATGACGGTTCCCAATTTAGCTGGGCTTTGTGGAACACTAAACATACTCTAACCCTAGCTAAAATAAGCAACACCGTTTTAACCACTCTGACCCTTGTAGAAAAAGAAAGATGGAAGTAAGCATTACTGTTTAATTGTAGAGGAGTAGAAATGAAGCAAATAACCCCAAAGGTGATTCTTGTTTTTCTTTTATCAAATATTCTGCCTCTGCATCCGAAAATTGGAAACAAAAAAAGAATGTTTTCACTGCTTCTATTCAACATTCTACTACTTCTATTTAACACTATTCTAACTAGGACAATTAGATAAGCAAACAAAAAGAGAGCAGCAAGACTAACAGAATGAGTAAAACAACTTTTATATGCAGTTGATGTAATTTTCTATATAGTAAATACCAGGTAATCCACTGAAAACTATAGAACAAATAAAGTAGCAAGGTTGCATGATACCAGATCAATATATAAAAATGAATCCTGTTTTTTTTTTTTTTTTTTTTGAGAGGAAGTCTCCCTCTGTCGCCCAGTCTGGTGTGCAGAGATGCAATCTCGCTCACTGCAACCTCCGCCTCCCAGGTTCAAGCAATTCTCCTGCCTCAGTCTCCCGAGTAGCTGGGACTACAGGCATGCACCAACATGCCCAGCTAATTTTCCGTATGTTTTAGTAGAGATGGGGTTTCATCGTGTTAGGCAGAATGGTCTCCATCTCCTGACCTCGTTATCTGCCCGCCTCAGCCTCCCAAAGTGCTGGAATTACAGGCGTGAGCCACTGTGCCCGGCCAAATGAATCTTATTTCTATGTAATAGGAAGGAACATTCTGAAAGTAAAATCAATAAAACAATTACCTTTACAATAGTATCAAAAAGAGTAAAACACTTAAGAATTAGCTTAACAAAAGAAGTGTGAAACATATGCTCTGCAAGCAAGAAAATATCATTGAAAAAATGTTAAAGACCTGAATTAATGGAAGACATCCAATGCTCATGGACCAGAAGACTTATTATTGTTAAGATGACAATAGTACTGTACAAATGAATCTACAGATTCAATACAATACCTAACAAAATCCTAGTTTTGTTTTTTTTTTTTTTTGGTTTTTGATGTTTTTTTTTTTTTTTTTCAGAAATTACCAAGCTGGTTCCATATTCATGTGGAAATTTAATAGACCCAGAGTAGCCAAGACAACACTGGAAAGGAAAAGGAAATTTAGAGCACTCAAACTTACCAATTTCAGACCTTACTATAAAGACAATAATCAAGACAGTGTGCTACTGATGTAAAGATAAACACATATATCAAAGGAATTGAATTCAGAGTCCAGAAATAAACCCATACAATTATGGTCAATTATTTTTTGAAAAGGATGCCAAGAACATTCAACGGGGAAAGAATACACTTTTCAACAAATAGGGCTAATACACAAGCAAAGCAATAAAGAAGTTGGATGCATTCTTCATACCATAAATAAAAATTACTTCAGAATAAATCATAGTACAAAATGTTTATAGTACAAAATGTAATGGCAAAAATTACAAAATTTATAAGAAAATATAGGAGCAGATCTTTGTGACCTTGAATTAAGAAAACGGATTAGATGTGACATCAAAAGCACAAATGATACAAAATACACAAATTGGACTTTTTCAAAATTAGAAATTTGTGTTGCAAGTGATGTCATTAATAAAGTGATGCCACTCACAGAATAGTAGAAAATATTTAAAAATCATATTATCTGGTAAGGGACTTGTATTACATAGAAACCAGTAAAAACAGTTATAACTCAAAAATAAAACTTAAATAACCCAGTTAAGAAATGGGCAAGGGATGTAAATAGCTATTTCTCCAAGAAAGATATGCAAATGGCCAAATAAGCACAAGAAAAAATACTTAACATCACTAACCATCAGGGAATTCAAATCGAAACCATAGTGTGTGATGTCTTCACCAGCATAACTATAATAAAAAGATAATAATGTGTTGGTAAAAATGTGGAAAAATCATAACTCTTACACTTTGCTGGTGGGAATGTAAAATGTTTCAGCCTCTTTGGAAAATGAACTGGAAGCTCCTTACAAGGTTAAATATAGAATTACAAAGTGACCCTGAATTCCATTCCTGGGCATAAAACCAAGAAAAATAAAAGTATTTGTTCACATAAAAACTTGCACACAAATATTCATAGCAGATTTGTTATAATAGTCCCAAAGTAGAAACAACACAAATGTTGATAAACTGCTGTATATATATATTAAATATCTATACATTGCTATAAATTGCCAAATATCATCTTTAGCAATTGGGGCAGAGGCAAGGGGAACATTACCTAGTATTCGAGTGTCTTGATTATGTGCAGACTATGTCTAATTCCGTAAGATAATACATTAATTGCCCACTTGAATTGCCACTTGAGTAATCTGAAAATTTAGAAAAGTTTATTAGTATGGCATACATTGCAGAGTATGGTTTGGCTTTCTCATATTGGCCTATATAATGCACACACAGATTATTGATTTTCAGTTAATTAGCTGAATATTTTATATAGCATATCAAGAGCTCTGATGGGTGATTTTTGACAATTTTCATCTTGACTTTTGCCCAAATAAAAATATATCTTATGTTTATTTACAAAATCTGTTTAGAGATATACACCAGAATCAAATTGTTAATTGATGTGTTTAAATATTAATGGATGATTATAGTTGGTTAAGGAATGACTTTAGAATTTTTATTCTCTGTGGAAATACATTTGCTAGTTTGATGGAACCTTTTAGTTTTACATTAGGGGAATATTTTTACTGTTAGAATATGTATGTCCCTTATGGAATGCCAAACTTAACAAAATTTGTATGAAATTATTTCTCTTTTTATTCCATCAAAATTTTATTCTCGACAGGTTTTACAGTAGAGAAGTTTTTTATAGCAATCAAAATAAAGTAGAATTTTAATTTGACAGAGAAAGTATAAACTTGATTCAAAGAAAAAAAGATTTCCATAAAACAATTAACTGCCTTTTGTAAAAGTGAAGTCAGTTTCATTATAGTTTGATTTTAACCCTCTCTTAAATTTTGGCTTTCTAGGCGGTAATTCTGGAATATTTTCTAAAACTGTGGTTTCATGATTGCAAGCCTAGACTGGTGCCCATCATTATCACTTTTGGTAAAGGTATAGGATCTGAGTTAAAAAAGAAAAAAGAAATTAAGTGTGAAATGTATTTTGCTACTCACTAGCTATTTTCTTCTCCCTTTTTTCTTGAACATTTTCTTCTGCATGTGTCTGTGGCAGCAGCCTACTCTAGTCCAGTAAAGTCATAGAAAAGAACACAGTAGGAAAAAAGGCATATGTGACAATGTAATACCGGAATTTTCAAACAGACATTTTACCATTATATAACAGGTCTTAGAAAAATATGTTCCAGCAAATGAGGATGGCAGAGCAGAAATGTACAAAAAATATGCCTCTTTGACAAAACACTGAAGCTTCCGAAAGACTCCTTACCGGTACACACTTTCTGACTCTGTTAAGTACTCAGTTATTTTCTTATTATTTAACTTATGGTTAGGCAGATATTCTGATACTAGCCATTGAAAGATCTCCTAATTGAGACGAACTTCATGTATCCACATTCATCTTTGTATACAAAATAAGAAAAATAGTTTATCATCCTGAAAAGCAATTTCATATGATCTCAATGTTTGCTAGTTATGCATAACAGAAAGGAATCTATTATTTTAGCATGATTCAAAATGTGTTTTATTAAATTAATTTGAAGGTAGTCACAGACAATAAAATTGGTCAGATTTTGAATCTATATTTTTTAATATAGTACAATATTATTGTTAAAAAAGGATGAAATTATCCTCTGGATCAGAATATAATCTTACAGAAAATGCAAGTCATTATATAAAAACAGAGTTGCTTTGATGAAAGATAGAAAGGGATATTGTACCATATTCAAGCCTGACTTTTTTCATTTTCCTTTGTGTAACTCAGTTTGAAATTATGTTCTATAATATTCTATTTTCCTATCTAACTTCTATTCATTCTCTGAAATGAATTTCAAACTTGGTCTCCAATTGTAGGTAAAGTTTCATAGTGCAATGTTTTACATGACTTGCAAGCAAGTTTCAGCTATGCCTAATGTGTATTTACTTATGGAGAAATATATCAAATGCAGTGTAATAGTGCTTGGAGCCTCATTGACTTCTCACTGTCTTCTCCTGCCCTTCCTTGTCTTTCACAACAGTAGATAATATTTTGTCTGTCACTTGATGGCTTAGATCTATTCATATAATGAGCCAGTGCTAGTTTATTAGAATACATTTTCCCATTTAGTGAATATAAGCTAGAAAAATTTACCTACAAAATCTCAGTGTCTGATAATTCCTTTTATATAATGCTCTCAACTTTTGTGGCTAGTTCAACTTATTGGTCTCATTTCTAGTCTCCTAACTCCTGACTCTTACTCCAGGCACTTGTGTGGATTTGAGTCTATCTTGAGCCTCAGTTGAATTCACTTGTGCAAAAGATCTGTCCACTAGTTACCGTTATTTTCTTTCCTGAGGCTGAACCTTGATTGTCTTCAGCAGTGCTCCCTTGGAAACCTTGCAGTTTTAGAGGCAGAGCAAGATGGCAGAGGAGGAGGCTCCACCGATTATTCCCACCCCCACCCCCACCACCTCCCCACAAGGACACCAATTTAATAAATATTTACAGAGAAAAAAACACCATTATAACAATAAAAAATCAGGTGAGTCCTCATAGTACTTGGTTTTATCTTCATATTGCTGAAAGGGGCACTGAAGGCTTAGGGAAAACAGCTCTGAGTCTCTAAGTAAACCTGAAAGGCAGTCTAGGCCATAAAGTCTGTGAAGTAAAGACATTACATTCAGCTGTTTCATTTGTTATTAAATGCCTGCAACTCAGGCAAGTCCTAGCACTGAACTGGGGCCAGAGACAGTGGGTTGGGGAAGGGGGGCATGCAACCTACTGAGACATGAGCTGGGGCAGCTAAGGGAGTACTGGCATCACCCTTCTCCTAGCTCCAGGCTGCACAGCTCCTGGCTCCAAAAGAGACCCCTTCCTTTTGCTTGAGGAGAAGAAAGAGTGGGGAGGACTTTGTCTTGAATCTGGAATACCAGCTCTGCCACAGCAAGGATAGGGCACTGGTCAAAGTCATGAGATCCCTGTTTCAGGCCCTAGCTCCTGAACATTTCTAAACACACTGTGGCCCAGAAGGAAGCCAATTGTATTGAAGGAAAGAAACCAGACCTGGCAGCATTCATCAGCTGCTAATTGAAGAGGGCTTGGGCCCTGAATAACCAGCAGTCATACCCAGGTCATCAAGGGCCTTGAGTGACCTCCTAAGACTTGCTGGCTTCGTATGAGACTCGGTACATTGTCAGCTGTGGTACCTACAGAGTGAAATTCCTTCTGCTTGAGAAAAGCAGAGGAAAAAGTAAAAGCGACTTTGTTTTTCATCTTAGGTACCAGCACAACCACAGTGGGGTAGAGCACCAAGTGAGCTTTTGGGGTCCCCGATTCTAGGACTTGACTCTTTAATGGCATTTCTGGACTTTCCCTGAGCCAGAAGGGAGCCCACTCCCCTGAAGTGTGAGTACCAGGCCAGGTAGGATTCACCACAAGCTGACTGAAGAGCCTCAAGTAAGCCTGAAGAACTTTAAGGAAACATTGATGGTAGTCTGGCAGTACTCCCTTGGCTGATGGTGGTGGTGGCTAAGGGGCGAAGCTCCCCTGCCTTTGGAAAATGGAGGGAAGAGTGAGAAGGATTGTGTCTTGTGGTTTGAGTGCCAGCTCAACTACAGTGCAATAGAATATCGGGTAGACTTTTAAGGTTTCTGACTCTAGTTCTTGACTCCCAGATGGAACCTCTGGAGCCACTTGTATCCTGAAAGGAAGGAAACAGGCCTGGCTGACTTTGCCACCTGCAGATTGTAAAGCTGCAGGACCTTGAGTGAACTTAGGCAGTAGCCATGGAGTGGTTACAACAGGTCTTAGGTGAGACTCAGTGCTGTGCTGGGTTCAGGTCTGACCCAGCACCATCTTAGTAGTGGTGGCCACGGAGGTGCTTGTGTCAAACCACACCTAGCTTTAAGTGGGTCAGAACAAAGAGAGAGACTGCTTTTGTTTAGAAGAAAGTAGGAGAAGAGAACAAGAGTCTCTGCTTGGTAATTCAGAGAACTATCCTGGATCTTATCCGAGACTATCAAGGCAGTTACTCTACCAATCTGCAAGAACCACAGCATTACTGAGCTTAGAGTGCCTCCCAAAGCAGATAGAGATTACATCATAACACTCAAGTCCTTTCAAACATCTGGAAAGCCTTCCCAAGAAGAACACATACAAAGAAGCCCAGACAGTGAAGACTAAAATACATACATCAGTCTTCAATGCACAGACATCAAAGAGCATCTACTAGCATCAACACCATCCAGGAAAACATGACCTCACCAAATGAACTAAATAAACCATGAGGGATCAATCCTGAGGAAACAGAGATATGTGACCTTTCAGACAGAGAATTCAAAATAACTGTGCTGAGGAAATCAAATGAAATTCAAGATAACACAGAGAGGACATTCAGAATTCTATCAGATACATTTAATAAAGAGATTGAAATAACTACAAAGAATCAACCAGAAATTCTGTAGCCGACAAATGCAATTGGCATACTAAAGAATATATCAGAGTCTTTTAACAGCAGAATTGATCAATCAGAAAAAAGATTTAGTGAGCCTAAATATAGGCTATTTGAAAATACAGTCAGAGGAGACAAAAGAAAAACTTGTGTACAGTTGTATGTGTTTTGCTTAATAATGTCTACTTTGCTTAATAGTCAGTGACTGTTACTGGTTTATGTATTTACTATACTATACTTTCTACCATTATTTTAGAGTGTACTTCTTATAATTATATTCAAAAAGTTAACTGTAAAACAACCTGAGGTGAGTCCTTCAGGAAATATTCCAGAGGAAGGCGTTGTTATCATAGCAGACAATGGCTCCATGGATCTCATTGCCCTACAGTTTTTCTCATGGGGACAAGATGTGAAGGTGGAAGACAGTGGTATTGATGGTCCTTACCCTGTGTAAGCCTACGCTAATGTGTGTGCTTGTATCTTAGTTTTAACAAAACAGTGTTAAAACCAAAAAAAAAAAAAGTTTTAAATTTAAAATAGAAAAAAGCTTAAGGAATAGAATATAAAGAATGAAATATTTTTGTACAGCTGTACAGTGTCTTTATGTTTTAAACTGAGTGTTACTACAAAAAAAGGAAAAAGGTTAAAAAATGAAAAGGTTTATAAAGTAAAAACATCACATTCAGCTGATTCATCGATTATTACATGTGTATATTTTAAAATAAATGTAGTGTGGCCTAAGTGTACAATGTTTATAAAGTCTACGTTAGTGTGCAGTAAATGTCCTAGGCCTTCACTTGGACTCACCACTTACTGACTCACCCAGAGAAACTTCCAGGTCTGCAAGATTCATTCATGGTAAGTGCCCTTTAAAAGTTTAACACCTTTTTTTGGCCTATTATACCATATTTTTATTGTTATCTTTTCTATGTTTAGGTATGTTTAAATATACAAGTATTTATTCTTGTGTTACAGCTGCCAACAGTACTCAGTACAAAAACATACTGCACACATTCGTAGCCTGGGAGCAATAGGGTATACCACATAGCTTAGATGTGTAATAGGCTATTACACTGAGGTTTGTGTAAGTACACTCCATGAGGTGCACACAACAAAATCACATACTGACACATTTCTTAGAGTGGATCCTGATTTTTAAGGAATGCATGACTGTATTGAGGATAATTTCTTTCCAAGTGAACATCCAATGTTACAGTATAGTTGAAATGACTAACTTTCCCAATTGAATCATGTTGGCATCATTATCAAAAAACAAAATGGCCAAATATGTATGAGTCTCTTTGTGGACTCTCTTTTCCATTCAATTAATATATGTGTCTATTCTTACATTATGTATTAGTTTATTATGGCTGCTGTAAGAAGATACCACAAACTAGGTGTCTTAAACTACAGAAATTTGTTGTCTCATAGTTCTAGAGGTTAGAAGTCCAAGACCGTCAGCACTGTGTTCCTTGAAAGTAGTAGGGAAGAATTTGTTCCAGGTCTCTCTTAGCTACTGATGGTTCCTTGGCCTGGGGAAGGATAATTCCAATCTTCAAATGGCATTCTTCCTATTTGCAGATTTTACCAACTTTTTCCCTTTCATGAGGATACCAGTTATATTGAGTTAGAACCTATCCTAATGACCTCACTTTAAATTGATTACCTATGTGAGCACTCTTTTTTCAAAGAAGATCACATTCTAAATTGTTGGGGATGCAATCATATCTTTCTTTGTAAGGGGACTTTACACAGACACAAATCAACCCATACTGCACCATTACAATAGTTTTAATGACTGTAGCATTACAGTAAGTCTTGAAATCAGGAAAATGTCTCCAGGTATGTCCTTTTTTAAAAACATGACTATAATAAATTTATTCATATTTACATATTTTATTATGATAGACAATATTTATAAAAATAAATGCTAAAATTTTGATTGGGATGTTATAAATTCTTAATTTGGAGAGAATTAGGATCTTTTTTTTTGGCCTTTTATTTTTTAATTTTTTATTTTTTTATACTTTAAGTTTTAGGGTACATGTGCACATTGTGCAGGTTAGTTACATATGTATACATGTGCCATGCTGGTGTGCTGCACCCACTAACTCGTCATCTAGCATTAGGTATATCTCCCAATGCTATCCCTCGCCCCTCCCCCCTCCCCACCACAGTCCCCAGAGTGTGATATTCCCCTTCCTGTGTCCATGTGATCTCATTGTTCAATTCCCACCTATGAGTGAGAATATGCGGTGTTTGGTTTTTTGTTCTTGCGATAGTTTACCGAGAATGATGGTTTCCAATTTCATCCATGTCCCTACAAAGGACATGAACTCATCATTTTTTATGGCTGCATAGTATTCCATGGTGTATATGTGCCACATTTTCTTAATCCAGTCTATCATTGTTGGACATTTGGGTTGGTTCCAAGTCTTTGCTATTGTGAATAATGCCGCAATAAACATACGTGTGCATGTGTCTTTATAGCAGCATGATTTATATTCATTTGGGTATATACCCAGTAATGGGATGGCTGGGTCAAATGGTATTTCTAGTTCTAGATCCCTGAGGAATCGCCACACTGACTTCCACAATGGTTGAACTAGTTTACAGTCCCACCAACAGTGTAAGAGTGTTCCTATTTCTCCACATCCTCTCCAGCACCTGTTGTTTCCTGACTTTTTAATGATTGCCATTCTAACTGCTGTGAGATGATATCTCATAGTGGTTTTGATTTGCATTTCTCTGATGGCCAGTGATGATGAGCATTTTTTCATGTGTTTTTTGGCTGCATAAATGTCTTCTTTTGAGAAGTGTCTGTTCATGTCCTTCGCCTACTTTTTGATGGGGTTGTTTGTTTTTTTCTTGTAAATTTGTTTGAGTTCATTGTAGATTCTGGATATTAGCCCTTTGTCAGATGAGTAGGTTGCAAAAATTTTCTCCCATGTTGTAGGTTGCCTGTTCACTCTGATGGTAGTTTCTTTTGCTGTGCAGAAGCTCTTTAGTTTAATTAGATCCCATTTGTCAATTTTGGCTTTTGTTGCCATTGCTTTTGGTGTTTTGGACATGAAGTCCTTGCCCACACCTATGTCCTGAATGGTAATGCCTAGGTTTTCTTCTAGGATTTTTATGGTTTTAGGTCTAATGTTTAAATCTTTAATCCATCTTGAATTGATTTTTGTATAAGGTGTAAGGAAGGGATCCAGTTTCAGCTTTGTACATATGGCTAGCCAGTTTTCCCAGCACCATTTATTAAATAGGGAATCCTTTCCCCATTGCTTGTTTTTCTCAGGTTTGTCAAAGATCAGATAGTTGTAGGTAAGCAGCGTTATTTCTGAGGGCTCTGTTCTGTTCCATTGATCTATATCTCTGTTTTGGTACCAGTACCATGCTGTTTTGGTTACTGTAGCCTTGTAGTATAGTTTGAAGTCAGGTAGTGTGATGCCTCCAGCTTTGTTCTTTTGGCTTAGGATTGACTTGGCAATGCGTGCTCTTTTTTGGTTCCATATGAACTTTAAAGTAGTTTTTTCCAATTCTGTGAAGAAAGTCATTGGTAGCTTGATGGGGATGGCATTGAATCTGTAAATTACCTTGGGCAGTATGGCCATTTTCACGATATTGATTCTTCCTACCCATGAGCATGGAATGTTCTTCCATTTGTTTGTATCCTCTTTTATTTCCTTGAGCAGCGGTTTGTAGTTCTCCTTGAAGAGGTCCTTCACATCTCTTGTAAGTTGGATTCCTAGGTATTTTATTCTCTTTGAAGCAATTGTGAATGGGAGTTCACTCATGATTTGGCTCTCTGTTTGTCTGTTGTTGGTGTATAGGAATGCTTGTGATTTTTGTACATTGATTTTGTATGCTGAGACTTTGCTGAAGTTGCTTATCAGCTTAAGGAGATTTTGGGCTGAGACAATGGGGTTTTCTAGATAAACAATCATGTCATCTGCAAACAGGGACAATTTGACTTCCTCTTTTCCTAATTGAATACCCTTTATTTCCTTCTCCTGCCTGATTGCCCTGGCCAGAACTTCCAACACTATAGGAGCAGTGAGAGAGGGCATCCCTGTCTTGTGCCAGTTTTCAAAGGGAATGCTTCCAGTTTTTGCCCATTCAGTATGATATTGGCTGTGGGTTTGTCATAGATAGCTCTTATTATTTTGAAATACGTCCCATCAATACCTAATTTATTGAGAGTTTTTAGCATGAAGGGTTGTTGAATTTTGTCAAAGGCTTTTTCTGCATCTATTGAGATAATCATGTGGTTTTTGTCATTGGTTCTGTTTATATGCTGGATTACATTTATTGATTTGCATATATTGAACCAGCCTTGCATCCCAGGGATGAAACCCACTTGATCATGGTGGATAAGCTTTTTGATGTGCTGCTGGATTCGGTTTGCCAGTATTTTATTGAGGATTTTTGCATCAATGTTCATCAAGGATATTGGTCTAAAATTCTCTTTTTTGGTTGTGTCTCTGCCCGGCTTTGGTATCAGAATGATACTGGCCTCATACAATGAGTTAGGGAGGATTCCCTCTTTTTCTATTGATTGGAATAGTTTCAGAAGGAATAGTACCAGTTCCTCCTTGTATCTCTGGTAGAATTCGGCTGTGAATCCATCTGGTCCTGGACTCTTTTTGGTTGGTAAACTATTGATTATTGCCACAATTTCAGCTCCTGTTATTGGTCTATTCAGAGATTCAACTTCTTCCTGGTTTAGTCTTGGGAGAGTGTATGTGTCGAGGAATGTATCCATTTCTTCTAGATTTTCTAGTTTATTTGCGTAGAGGTGTTTGTAGTATTCTCTGATGGTAGTTTGTATTTCTGTGGGATTGGTGGTGATATCCCCTTTATCATTTTTTATTGTGTCTATTTGATTCTTCTCTCTTTTTTTCTTTATTAGTCTTGCTAGCGGTCTATCAATTTTGTTGATCCTTTCAAAAAACCAGCTCCTGGATTCATTGATTTTTTGAAGGGTTTTTTGTGTCTCTATTTCCTTCAGTTCTGCTCTGATTTTAGTTATTTCTTGCCTTCTGCTAGCTTTTGAATGTGTTTCCTCTTGCTTTTCTAGTTCTTTTAATTGTGATGTTAGGGTGTCAATTTTGGATCTTTCCTGCTTTCTCTTGTGGGCATTTAGTGCTATAAATTTCCCTCTACACACTGCTTTGAGTGCGTCCCAGAGATTCTGGTATGTTGTGTCTTTCTTCTCGTTGGTTTCAAAGAACATCTTTATTTCTGCCTTCATTTCGTTATGTACCCAGTAGTCATTCAGGAGCAGGTTGTTCAGTTTCCATGTAGTTGAGCGGCTTTGAGTGAGATTCTTAATCCTGAGTTCTAGTTTGATTGCACTGTGGTCTGAGAGATAGTTTGTTATAATTTCTGTTCTTTTACATTTGCTGAGGAGAGCTTTACTTCCAAGTATGTGGTCAATTTTGGAATAGGTGTGGTGTGGTGCTGAAAAAAATGTATATTCTGTTGATTTGGGGTGGAGAGTTCTGTAGATGTCTATTAGGTCCGCTTGGTGCAGAGCTGAGTTCAATTCCTGGGTATCCTTGTTGACTTTCTGTCTCGTTGATCTGTCTAATGTTGACAGTGGGGTGTTAAAGTCTCCCATTATTAATGTGTGGGAGTCTAAGTCTCTTTGTAGGTCACTCAGGACTTGCTTTATGAATCTGGGTGCTCCTGTATTGGGTGCATATATATTTAGGATAGTTAGCTCCTCTTGTTGAATTGATCCCTTTACCATTATGTAATGGCCTTCTTTGTCTCTTTTGATCTTTGTTGGTTTAAAGTCTGTTTTATCAGAGACTAGGATTGCAACCCCTGCCTTTTTTTGTTTTCCATTTGCTTGGTAGATCTTCCTCCATCCTTTTATTTTGAGCCTATGTGTGTCTCTGCACGTGAGATGGGTTTCCTGAATACAGCACACTGATGGGCCTTGACTCTTTATGCAACTTGCCAGTCTGTGTCTTTTAATTGGAGAATTTAGTCCATTTACATTTAAAGTTAATATTGTTATGTGTGAATTTGATCCTGTCATTATGATGTTAGCTGGTGATTTTGCTCGTTAGTTGATGCAGTTTCTTCCTAGTCTCGATGGTCTTTACATTTTGGCATGATTTTGCAGCGGCTGGTACCGGTTGTTCCTTTCCATGTTTAGCGCTTCCTTCAGGAGCTCTTTTAGGGCAGGCCTCGTGGTGACAAAATCGGTCAGCATTTGCTTGTCTGTAAAGTATTTTATTTCTCCTTCACTTATGAAGCTTAGTTTGGCTGGATATGAAATTCTGGGTTGAAAATTCTTTTCTTTAAGAATGTTGAATATCGGCCCCCACTCTCTTCTGGCTTGTAGGGTTTCTGCCGAGAGATCCGCTGTTAGTCTGATGGGCTTCCCTTTGAGAGTAACCTGACCTTTCTCTCTGGCTGCCCTTAACATTTTTTCGTTCATTTCAACTTTGGTGAATCTGACAATTATGTGTCTTGGAGTTGCTCTTCTCGAGGAGTATCTTTGTGGCGTTCTCTGTATTTCCTGAATCTGAACATTGGCCTGCCTTGCTAGATTGGGGAAGTTCTCCTGGATAATATCCTGCAGAGTGTTTTCCAACTTGGTTCCATTCTCCGCATCACTTTCAGGTACACCAATCAGACGTAGATTTGGTCTTTTCACATAGTCCCATATTTCTTGGAGGCTTTGCTCATTTCTTTTTCTTCTTTTTTCTCTAAACTTCCCTTCTTGCTTCATTTCATTCATTTCATCTTCCATTGCTGATACCCTTTCTTCCAGTTGATTGCATCGGCTCCTGAGGCTTCTGCATTCTTCACGTAGTTCTCGAGCCTTGGTTTTCAGCTCCATCAGCTCCTTTAAGCACTTCTCTGTATTGATTATTCTAGTTATACATTCTTCTAAATTTTTTTCAAAGTTTTCAACTTCTTTGCCTTTGGTTTGAATGTCCTCCCATAGCTCAGAGTAATTTGATCGTCTGAAGCCTTCTTCTCTCAGCTCGTCAAAATCATTCTCCATCCAGCTTTGTTCCGTTGCTGGTGAGGAACTGCGTTCCTTTGGAGGAGGAGAGGTGCTCTGCGTTTTAGAGTTTCCAGTTTTTCTGTTCTGTTTTTTCCCCATCTTTGTGGTTTTATCTACTTTTGGTCTTTGATGATGGTGATGTACAGATGGGTTTTCGGTGTGGATGTCCTTTCTGTTTGTTAGTTTTCCTTCTAACAGACAAGACCCTCAGCTGCAGGTCTGTTGGAATACCCTGCCGTGTGAGGTGTCAGTGTGCCCCTGCTGGGGGGTGCCTCCCAGTTAGGCTGCTTGGGGGTCAGGGGTCAGGGACCCACTTGAGGAGGCAGTCTGCCCATTCTCAGATCTCCAGCTGCGTGCTGGGAGAACCACTGCTCTCTTCAAAGCTGTCAGACAGGGACATTTAAGTCTGCAGAGGTTACTGCTGTCTTTTTGTTTGTCTGTGCCCTGCCCCCAGAGGTGGAGCCTACAGAGGCAGGCAGGCCTCCTTGAGCTGTGGTGGGCTCCACCCAGTTCGAGCTTCCCGGCTGCTTTGTTTACCTAAGCAAACCTGGGCAATGGCGGGCGCCCCTCCCCAAGCCTCGCTGCCGCCTTGCAGTTTGATCTGAGACTGCTGTGCTAGCAATCAGCGAGACTCCGTGGGCGTAGGACCCTCCGAGCCAGGTGTGGGATATAGTCTCATGGTGCGCCGTTTTTTAAGCAGGTCTGAAAAGCGCAATATTCGGGTGGGAGTGACCCGATTTTCCAGGTGCATCCGTCACCCCTTTCTTTGACTCGGAAAGGGAACTCCCTGACCCCTTGCGCTTCCCAGGTGAGGCAATGCCTCGCCCTGCTTCGGCTCCCGCACAGTGTGCGCACCCACTGGCCTGCGCCCACTGTCTGGCACTCCCTAGTGAGATGAACCCGGTACCTCAGATGGAAATGCAGAAATCACCCGTCTTCTGCGTCGCTCACGCTGGGAGCTGTAGACCGGAGCTGTTCCTATTCGGCCATCTTGGCTCCTCCCCCCGAGAATTAGGATCTTAATAATACTGTTTTGCAATTCATGTACAAGGAATATCTCTCCATTTATTTATATTTTATATAGTTTCTGTTATTGTTCTTGTATTGCACATAATTTGTTACATTGATTTCTGATAATTTCATCTTTTTGATACAATCACAATTAAAATTAACAATCTTTTAACACATCAATAAAATTATTTTGAAGTTATGACAGTTGTAATGATGGTTACAACATCATATCTGAGTCTGACTGATTTCACTGTTTTATTTGCTTGCAATGGGTAATATTTTTGTGTGTGTATGTGTCTTGCAACTTTTGATGGAATGCCTAGACATTGTGTGAAAAAGAATATTAGAGTCTGAGGTTAATAATATTTACATGCAGTATTTTTATATATCGTTTTCTGTCACGTCATTATTGTATGGGTTCAACCTAGTGTGCAGCTGAGCTGAGTTTCATTACTGTTGTTGATATAGTCATCTTCAGTACACTACAGTCTACAAACACCTCTAGTGATGGTCTACTGCTTCCTTGTACCTAGTGTATACCCTGGAGTACTAGAAAGTTTACCTGTTCATGTTCCACCCTCAATATTTTGCCAAAGAGAGGTTTTCTCTCTGTACCTCTTTGCCATCTACCTCAGTGGAATGCTTTTGCTGCACGAACTGTAGTGGTAAAGTGGTCTCTTTATTCATGTTCATTCATCATCAGTGTTAGACCGACCTTGTGCATGAGAAGCTCAGGGGTTATGTGTTCTTAAACTTTCTGTCCCTGCTCCAGTGTCAGATAAACTTTGCTCATTACTCAGTGGTGGATCTGAGCTCAAGCATATTTCTCATATCCTCTGTCCATTTCCCACCCCAGACAACTAATCTATGCCATGTATTGGTGGCAGGAGGCTTTTTGTGCAAACCACATTTCTGCCATTTTCCTGATTGATTTGCAAGATCCTAGACATGATCAGAGTTCTTTCCCTCCTCTAGCACCAAAGGGGCTTTGCTTTGTGTCAGTGCAGAATTGGAAGTAGCCTACCCTTTCACCAGTGACAGGTATGCCTGATGTCAGCCAGGAACAAAGAGTGGGTAAGATGGTTTCTGTCCTCCTTCTGAGTGGAGGAAGGCCTTCTCCTCATGTCGGAGAACAGTTACTTCTTCACTGATGGGTTTCTTGCCCTCTGCTCGGGTCAACTCCAATGAGAGTAGACCTGGGTCCCAAACTAGGTTTATGCTTTATACCCCAGGGGCACCCTGTCACCACCTTCTACTCATGAAGGGCCTAGAACACAGATGGGGTTCTGCAGACACTCATGCTGCATGTTCAAATCTAGGCAGGTCTTAAATACCTATGACATCCAAGGGCTCTCTCATGTCACCTGTCCTGTACTCAACATTCTTCACTAGGTAGAGGCTAACAGCAAGAATCCAGTGAGTGCTTGTAGAATCCCTTCATAGGTAGGATCCCCCAGGATCTAATCTGCCATGTTAACCCTCAGCTAACATCTGAGAATGTATTAAAATGTTAGCTTTTCCTTTCTTATGTGCCTTTATTGTAACCAGCTCTTTCTCTTGTTCTCTGCCAATGATTAAATAGCTCTGCCTTTCATTGAGGGAGCTTTGTCACCTTTTGGAAATCAGTTTACTTGTTCAACTTATGACCTCAGCTCTCTGATAGGGTCGAAATTATGATTTCATAGATTTTTTACTTTTCTTTCTTGATAGAACATGAATGGCATTCTCTGGGGCTTTCTATGCCATAAGCCACATTGTTAATTTTAAGATGCTTATTAGACATGCAAGTGTAGAATCTGAATAAGTATCTTATATTCATAAGTCAGAAATTCAGGACAGTGGTCCTGCCTTGAGATATACAATTGTGCGTTATCATCATATTGGTGATTTCAAGAGCATGAAATGGATGAGATTACCAAGGAAATTAGTATAGCTAGAGGCTAGAAAATGACCAAATATTAAGCTCTTGAGCACTCCAGTGTTTCGAGTATGTAGAGATAAGATGAGGAAATAGCAAGAGGAATGAAAACAAGAGTATAAAGAAAAGAAACTAGAAAAATAAGATATTTTAGAATGTTGAGTAAAGACAATATTTCAATGAGAAATGGCGAATTAGGTCAAATGCTGCTGATAGGTCACATAGAGGATTAAAAATTAAACCACTGGATTTAGTATCATAGTCTTCTCTGTTGACTTCAGTAAGTATAGTGGTGGTAGACTAGATATTCTGATTGGATAAGGTCAAACGGAAAATAGGAAATGAGAAAAAGAAACCAAAGTGTGTTTTTAAATAATTTGTGCTAAAAAAAGAGAAAGGGGTGAGGAAACAAAAAAGTAATTTTCAGAGAGAAATAATATCTAGTTTTGAGGGTTATGGGAAAGATCCTATCAATCATGAAAAACTAATGCTGCATGTGTGAGAGAAGAGCATTTCTGGAGCAATATTCTTGAATGGATGAAAAGTAGGAAATATAATACACTAATGAAAATGTGGCCTTTGAGAGGAACAGAGAGATAATTTACACCAAATATGAAGAAACGGAGTACATAGATGCAGACACAAGCAGATGAGAAGTTACACAGTGGTGGGAGTTTGTGAATGTTACCTTTTCATTGCTTCTATTATTTTTTTTCTTTTTCTCATTATTTAATTGAAAACAAAAACAAGGTTATCAGCTGAGAATTAGGGAAAATAAGGAGGTGTACTCGGCTTAAATGGGAGAAAAATATATGAAAACCCAATAGGCAAATGATAAAGTAAGTAGGTTTGGGAAAGATAACTACTTAGCAGCCTTCTAAATCAACTTCAGGTTAGTGGTCACTAATTTAGAGTCAGGATAATCAGCCTGGTTTTGTGTCTTTCTCCAGCCATAATCAGCTATGCAGTTGCAGACATGTAATGGATGAAGATTTGGCACAATCAGGATAGTACTTTAGTAAAGAGAGTTCTGTTAAGTAAGAGATCAGAATTAACCATTTATGTAAGGCAATGATCCTAGTGATTGACTGTGGAATTTAAACTAGATAAGAAGAGAAGCTTAGAGGTGAGATACATGGAAGCATAGAAAAAGTGAGAGGGTCAAAATTATTAGAATTAAGAAGCTAGAGAAAGGGAGCATTAGTATATTTGTGTTGCAGGACTCTTCCTTAGTTCAGCTAAAGACGGGATTCTTTGTCCCGTGGGAACAAAAATTCAGTCTCACAGACAATTCGAATGGTGAGTAAGACAGGGTTTTATTGGGTGAAAAGGAATAAAAGGGGGAAACGGGGACTCTCACTAAGCCAGAGCTCTTGCTAGAGTGCTTCCCACCTCTCAGTTCGAATCCCAGGTCCCCCACCAAAAAGGAGGGGCCAGGTTCCTCCCTGCTGGAAATGGTGCAAACTTCCTGAGGCTCCACCCCAGTGCACAGGCTGGTTGGAATTTTGCCGGGGACCCCCTACCACCGGTTGTCTCATTCCCCCCCTAAAGAAGTACATCTAACTGCCATTATAATAAAGATAAGGACGAAGACCAATCTTAACTGATTCCTGCTGGCAGGGGGCACTGTTTTGGGAAAACGGCAGTCAGAACTCCTTCAGAGACCTATTTAAGGGTTCCTGGTAGAAGGGGCTATCGTCAGAGGCTCCAGTTGGATGACCATTTGGAGAACAGACAAACTGGGTTATTAGAAAACATGTATCAAAATGAAACAAGGGGAGGGGTAAAAACATTTCAAAAATCCCGAGGCCTTTTATAAGTTTGCACATGGAGAGGGAGGCCAAAACTTTACATTTTTGTCAGCCTGCTGGGCTTCTGCCTTCCCTTCCCCTGAGCCCAATCCTAAGCCATGAGTTTAAGGTTTGGAAAATTAAGTTTTCCCAGTTTGGAGGATGCATCTGAGAGGAGTCTCTCGTAGTACAGAGACACAATTACCTATTAATGAAGAGAGACCGGAGGAGGAGAAAGAAAAAAGAAGGCATTTTTTAAAGGAGTCCCAAGGATTCAGGATGCATTCAAAAGGGGTACAGACTGAAGATGAATGGCTACCCCTGTAGAGAGAGGGGAGCAGGCATCTTTGGTTCCCATCTCTTCCTAGCAGATACCCATGGTAAGTGAGGGAGAGAGGAAAGAGCACCCTCTTTCTCTCATCCGTCCTTGCATCCCCAAGTCCCAGCAACCTTGGCAGGTCCTGCCATGAGTGCCAAAGCGGCTTGCACCCATGAAGCAGGAGGGCCTAGGGAGTGGGAATCATCCATTATTACCCATGTACACCCTATCTCCCCTGCTGTCTCTAGCCTTGGAGTTCCCTAGACCTCATTTATGCTGTGGATACTGATGTGGCCTTTACCTATGAAACAGAAAGCTTGGGTTTGGATTAATCAGGAGCAGTCAGCCCTGGTCACCTGTGCTGTGCCTTTAAACTTTCATTACTATCTACCTCTGGATCCCTCAGATCCAATTCTCTTTCCTAGGACTTTGACTTGAGGTTTGGAATTGAATTTGAGACAAAAATATGTCTTGGGGGGTTGCGTGGACTTCTCATAAGGAGTCCTTATAAGCTGAATGCTAAGGTGAAACTATGGAATTGAGTCCTCCTCCAACAACGGAGAGGAAAGGACGTCTTGTGACACACTCAGATAACCAGTGGCTGTAATTATGCTTCCTAAAATTTGGGTGCATGGTGCTTGGCTTTGGTTAGCTCCTTTGGTCTTACTTTCCCAAAAGGAAACCTCTGAGTGATGGGCTTCCTTTTTATTCCAATCTTCTGGTAGGATTTGCAGGACAGTTGCTCAGAACTGCAATATTGATCGAGATTTTTACATGGCCCATCCCTCTTGTTTTTTCTGAGCTGCAGATGGAGATTGCTGGTTGGTTCACAGGAACAAGCAGGGTTAGTATAAAAGGGTAGGTAAATACTTAAAAACAACTAATGAGTTTAGAATTTAATGAAAAATGTATGATAAGTTTTGAAACATAATTTCTCTCTCTCCAGTCCTCATTTTTGTTAAAAAAAATCATAACAAGATTGAGTTGTTTTCAAAATAGACTTTAGTCTTATACTTGGCCTGATTATTTGCATAAAGTGCAGCAAGAATAATTATTTCTACCTAGGCCTTTTGGATTGGCTTTAAGGGAACTCTGTTCCACAAGGAATCTCAGATAAGAACTTTTTAAGCTGAGTCCAGCCATGCATTTGCATCCTCAAATACCTGTGAGTTGGGTGATCCTTTCCTCTCCAGGTACCATAATAAACTTGGAGTTCCTGGACCTGTTAGAAAGTGACGTTCTGTGTTGACTATAGGTCAGGAACCCTATACAGGGACTGTGTAGGCAAGGGAACGAGGTCATTCTCCCTGTGGGGCTTGTATTGGCTCTGCCAGTCAAACTTGACTCCTTAAAGGGAAGCATACACTTCTAGTCAAAGCCTTGGTAAAATAACAAATTTTTCCAATTCCGTCCTCTTGCAAAAGAAAAATTGATTCTTACTGCACTGATGCAAACAATTATATTGACATAAGAATACTCACAGATAGTTTCCAAATTCTAGAGGAACCAGGCAGAGAGAAACAAACATGCTCCAAATTTTGTTCATGGGAGTACACCTTACTCAATTATTAAAGGCCATAAATAGTTTAAAATAAGTTTTCTTAACTCTAAAAGACAAAACACGGATCAGCAATATTCCAAGCAAAGGTTAAAAAGATTGCTTCAGTTTCTGAGTTCAGTCCATTTAGTTAATTCTTGTTTTGCTTGATAGTCATGAACACTTCAGCTCTTTATGAGTCCTGTACATTTTCCTTTACTCCAATATCACAATCTCCAAAGTTATCAGTAGCCTGTATTTGAGAGTACCTGTTACAGTTCTGTAGCTTATTATAAACCATCTTTTGAAAAGGATTAAAAAACGACAACAATTGCCTGTGAATAGCAAAATGTCCAGGGTAGTTACAGTTAGAAACAGGATTCACAAAGAAGTTCGGTTATCTCCATGGTTTACAATAACTTAACATAACAACCTTAATTATGATTAATAGCATATACTTAGACATTAAAATTTTAGAAATCCCATACTATTTGGGAACATATATTAGCATTATTCACAAAAATATAACCTAAAGAAGATTGACCATCATTTTGGCAATCCCATATACATAAACATGTCAAATAATCCTGTCCACCTCTCGTTTCTGGATGTCTCATGGGCCCTCTGATTCATCTGAAAAGCCAGGTGTCAGGAAAGACAATTTTGAAACTAAAGTTTGATTTGGGGAAGGCTGTCAAATATGTTCAAAGTTTAAAACACTTGGTATTATGAAATAGAGTTCCAGATTACCATAAGTTATTTATTTTGCCAAAATGATGATTCACCAATTTTAAAGAAGTAAAAACCTACTATAACCCTTTACAAATTTTGCCGAAAAACAAATTAGCACCTGAAGAAAACCTTGTTATGCTTTTATTTCAATGCTGAGTTTACAGAAAAACTATATAATATCCTTTGAATTTAGTCGGTATGTTCACATAGAGAACCTCTTCTGTAAGATTAAGTTCCACAATTCTTCCACCACGTCTTTTTGAACCTTCAGCTTTTTCCTAATTTGAAACAGTCTTTTAACCCTAGGCAAAAATTTACATTTCCGTGCTTTCTTATAATCTTTTACAAAAAAAACAAAAACAAAAAATCATATTTTACTGTTCTTACACACCCTCCATGTAAATCTATTTCCAGTAGTCTCAATTACATGTTGTAATGATAATTCCCAGCAATTTTTAATTTTAAGGTAAAACTTGGTAAGTTGCTTTAATTGTGTGCTAAGTGCAGCCAAGGTTTACCTTCTTAATTATGAGTATGGTTAGTTCTATATGTCCCCAGGCCTTACCAGTTGTGAAGCTGGCCAGTAAAATAGTTATCAAAACCCAAAAAGCAGTTTGTAACCTCCAAATATTTAGCATATCTTGCATCTGACCTGCAAAATTTAGCCCACGTATTTACATCTTAAGTACACCTGCTTTTTACCAATAACCTTTAAGGCCATTTTTATTTCTCAAAGATTAAACTCACGTGAACTGAAAGGTACCACAAATTTTATCTTTCCTTTAAAAAATATTAGATCCAAGTGCTTGTCTTTTTTTAGGCCAAATTAATTAGAGCTCTTTTTACAGACATTACACACAGCATACACACAGACAGGAAGGAGAAAATGCAGTCCCCCAGTGGGGTTCTATAAGAGACAGGGCTAGGAGAATATGCAGGTATCAAACCGGAAAGGAACTTATTCCCTAAGTCAGGATTGCTAAATGAAGCCTTGCCACCTGAGTTACAAGACATGGCCTCAGGATGCAAAACAAGATGGAGGCTTACAAGTTTGCTGGAAACCATACAGACATCCAAAGCACACCAGATTGGCCAAAGCCCAAGACCAGCCCCACAAATCCTTTTTCATAATTAAAGCCTTATAGAGAATATAAACAGTGATAGCTGGGGGGCCTGGCCTAGTAAAACTTTTTCTAAAATCAAATCAAATCAAATAAAAAAAAACTTGCATAAAGTTAACTGCTGATGGGGTGGAGAAGAGGAAAGAAAAAAGGTTTAAAAATGGCTGGGGAAGAACCTCTTACTCTTATACAACTGGTTCCTTTACCTGGAGAATAGCTTAATTACTGTCCGATGGAGTAAAGCCCCTTGGCTGGGGAAGGGGAAGTGAAGGCTACAGCGGCCTGTGGCAAAAAACACCAGGCAGATGGCTGTGCAAGACCCTTGGGCCATGCAGGGAAGGGAGGGCAGAGGGGAGCCACTGCTCACCAGTCTGTCCCAAGAAAGGGAAGAAAAGATCATAGAAAGGCTGGGTTGGTCCCCAACCCCTCCGAGCAACAGGAGGTGGGGGTGCAGTTTTCCATAAGCTTAGAAGTCCGAGGATGAAAAATGACAGTGAGAGGTTTTGAGTCCCCATTTCACTCACCGCTTCTGGAGCCCTATGTTGAGCACCAAAAATGTTGCAGGACTTTTCCTTAGTTCAGCTAAAGATGGGGGTCCTTTGTCCTTAGTTCAGCTAAAGATAGACATCCACAAAAATTCAGGCTTGAAGTTAATTTGAATGGTGAGTAAGGCAGGTTTTTTGTGTGTGAAAAGGAAGGAAACGGGGAAACAGGGACTGTCACAAGTCCAGAGTCCCTGAAAGGGCGCTTCCAGCCTGGCTCACACCTGTAATCCCAGCACTTTAGGAGGCCGAGGCAGGTGGATCACGAGGTCAGGAGTTCAAGACCAGCCTCGCCAACATGATGAAACTCCTTCTCTAATAAAATATAAAAATTAGCCAGGTGTGGTGGTGGGCACCTGTAATCCCACCTACTTGGGAGGCTGAGGCTGAAGAATTGCTTGAAACCAGAAGGTGGAGGTTGCAGTGAGCCGAGATGGAGCCACTGCACTCCAGCCTGGGCAACAAAAGTGAAACTCCATCTCAAAAAAAAAAAAAAAAAAAAAAAATCCCATGTTCCACACAGGAAAAGGAGGGGCCAGGCTCCTCCCGGCTGCAGAGGGCATGAACTTCCAGAGGCTCCACCCCAGTGAGCAGGCCAGTTGGAGTTTTTCCAGGGGTCCCCTTCCACCTGGCTGCCTCATTTGCTTTTCCTGTACTGTTTTAAATCTATTTTTTATTTCTATCTTATTTTATTAGGTATTATATTTGTATGTTGCTTGTCTTTATTTTTGAAAGAAGTCAGTTATGTATAAACTCAATGTAAAAATTTGTAATGTTTTTTTAAAGGTATAGTCTTTCTTGAGTACTTTAGTTTTCATTAAGATTTCTATAATTTTATTTATATAAAAATTCAATTTCAAATTACAAATTTGTATTTTCTTACATTTTAAAATAAATAGTAATGTTTGCTTTTTCACACTTTTGTAAAAATGTCTGGGGAACAGAGAACCATCTTGCACTTATCTCGCTGCTAAAAATTAATTTCAATTTAATTTTAAACAAACACATACATGCAACTATACACTAGATATATATACATTCAAATTTTATTGGCTTATAAGGCAATGATTCATTTTTTTTTTTAGGAACTATGCCTGTAGAAAAAGAAAGCACATACCTTGAGAGGGAAATACACAAGAAATAATACTTAATTTTTAAAAACATGTTGAATTGCATGAGGCATGCAAAACAAAGGGGTTGAAAATTTAGTAAAGATGTGATAAGCCATTCCTCAAGGATCCTGAGGACTTGGGAAAGCACGAGATTACAAACATGAGTGCAAGAACCTTTGAAGGAAATGGCATTCTTCTAATGGATGGATGAAGACTGTTGGGGTAAATGAGATACAATTTTTTTTTTTTTTTGAGGCGGAATCTTGCTCTGTCAGCCAGACTGGAGTGCAGTGGCGCCATCTCGGCTCACTGCAAGCTCCACCTCCAGGGTTCATGCCATTCTCCTGCCTCAGCCTCCCGAGTAGCTGGGACTAAAGGCACCCGCCACCACACCCGGCTAATTTTGTTTTGGTATTTTTAGTAGAGATGGGGTTTCACCGTGTCAGCCAGGATGGTCTCGATCTCCTGACCTCGTGATCTGACTGCCTCGGCTTCCCAAAGTGCTGGGATTACAGGCGTGAGCCACCACGCCCTGCCATGAAATACAATTTTATTTTGTGGGTGCTATATACTGAGTGTGAACCTGTTAGATAACTTTCAACATTGTCTGTAACACAAAAGATGATTTCAACCTCTAAGAAAAGACTTGGATGGAAGGTATGAAATTGTGGAGACAGTAAAGAAATTTCGAAAAAGTCAAAATGAAGTTAGAAAGACAATAGAAGCAGAAAGCATAACTCCGTATCTATGTGGAGTGAAAAGCACACTCTAAGTTTGAATTCATGGAGTTATATTGGGTCAATCTAGCAGCTGTGTGACTTATACAGAAGTAGCACTCTATAGGTCAGGTCCAGTAATAGAATGGTTATTGGGGTAAACCCATTTGGACATTGAAGTTACGTACTTGCTGGGTGAGGGTAATCAGGTGAGAAAACACAGTATTAGCAAGAAAAGACGTACAATGATGCATTCTGAGGATAGATTTGAAAGTGAAGGCCAAAATCGAAGTGGAGTTTGATAGATTAGATTAAAAAAAACTAAGGATTTAAAGTCTCAATTAGTAGAAAAAAAGACAGTAGAGACAGACTGTGGAGGAGGACATTAGGAAAATACAAGACTGCTATGCATGGTAGAAAACTTGATTTTAAGCTCTTAGAAAAGAAATAATTTTAAAGGTAATAGGATCCAGTGGGTTATCATGGATGTAGATATCCAAGGAGATTGACAATAAAATTAACGTATGAGCATATTGCATATTGGTATATATTCATTGATTGATTATCAGTTAATGTTCAACAGACTGATACACAAATTTAAGTGGCTAATAACCCAACATATTAATTCCATTCTAGATTCCACATCAAAACATGTCACATCTATCTGAGATTTGAGTTTGCTCCCATTTTTTTCTCATGTTTTCTATCATTTCTCATTGACATCCTGTAAGCACCAGTCCTTCTGAAATGCAATGGGGTAAATTTTGCTTATATTTTTTAAACTTTCACATTACCGTAGATACTGACAGTAAAATAACAAAAGTATACTATAAAGCTTTTAGGACATTTAATCATCTGAAGTCAATAAGTTTAGTAAATCAGGATATATACATACAAATAAAAATATTGATGTTGTAATCATTCAGATATGTTCCAAAAAAAAAAAAACTTTAAGAAAGGGGCAGCTTAATTTTATAACACATAACCTAAATTTCTAATAATCTAATAGAGAAATGATACCCACTTTTCTCATTTTTACTTCTCTGGATAAAGACTTCAATTTTGACACTTTTAAAATATCTTTTAGATTGTCAGTTTTATTGAACTGAAACATTTCTATTTGTGGCAAACTTTTTCTACTCAGCTTATGAAACTGCTTTCACTTTAAATTACTGATACTCATTTATTCAAAAGTGAATAACAATAGGAAAGAGTATTTGTTGATTAATTTTAGTCATCTTTTACCCCAAATGTAAATCTATTTAAAAGAATAAGAAGATTTTTTAAATATTAGATTAATTTTTATGAATTTTTGATCATACAGATGAACTCAATGGCATAATATGTTGATTGCTAATAAAGTCATTTAATATTCTACACATCTGCATATTTATCAGTTCTAAGTGCAGTCTAGCAATCAGCAATATCCCCATGATAACTCTCCTGTGGTGCTTGGCAAGATAATATAATGCCTGATGAGCAGTAAGGCACTCTCGAACCAAGAGGCAGTGAGCTTTCAATTTTGGTACAAAGGAAATGAGCTCATCCTGCTTCCCCAGGCAGTGGAGTCAGCAAAGAGCAAGGGCACCCCCTGGGCAAGAAAAACCCAAACAGGACTAAACATTTAAAAGAAACCTACAACACTTTTCAAAATATTTTAAAAAGATGAAATAGAGTGTTATGCTCCATTAATAATATATACTTAGCATTAAAAATACTTTTTCAGTGAAATAGGCTTGTAATTTAAAAGGAAGAATTCTCATTAGGTGTTGTTTTATGCATAGCAAAGTATTGTAATAAAAATGTATCTCCAAAGAACTTCAACTCACAGTATATTCTTGGTGCATGATGATGCTTTGAAGAGGGTATATGTTACTTGCTGCCATTGCCACTAATGGAGTCATATATATATTGTCATATAAACATATATAATGTTTATATGTTTTACTATTTATAATACAGTGTACTGTATGAAGATGATGCTATATTTGCTTTTCTATTACTAAGCTAAGAACTAAAAAACAAAGTGAGCACTTTGAGGAAAATTGAAAATACAGTATGTTTGTATCATAGCCCTAACTATACTTTATTGTAACCACCTGTATAATTACTTTCTCTGAGAATACAGAAGAGCTGCCTTTCTGTAACCACCTAGCTTCAGACTTGGTATATTGTAGATATCTAAATATCTGTCAGATGAATAAGAAACGAATGGTACATTTTAGATTCTTCTTAAATTTCTCTTTTAGATTTCAAAACAAATTAGTAATCTGTTAACTATATATATTTCACTAAAAACCAACAATACATAAAGAAGAGATAAAATAAGGCAAGACGACTTCTTTCATGAAAACACTTGCGTTAGCTTACTCTATACATATTATCAAATGCCTACTTTTGTGCTTGGCACTTGTGATATATCAGTGGGAAAAAATGCATAAATTCTTGGTGTCATGGACCTTATGTTCTCATGGGGAGGGAGAGCCAAGAAATGTATTTAAATAGCAATTTGTAAATTAGATTATATTTAATGATGATTAAGTTTTGTGGGAGGTGGAGGCGGAAAGAGAAAGTAGAGCAGGATAAGGGGAATGAGGCAGGCTACTTCAGAAGGAGAGGCATGTTGAAAATTTTTAAATAGCATAGACCAGGAAAGACTCATTAAGGAAATGACATTTGAGCACAGGGTAAGACAGTGAGCCCTGTGGATATCTCAAGGGCAACACACAGCAGGAAGAAGGCTCGGACAGTAAAAATATGCCAAGAGAAGAACACATCTGCCATGTTAGTACAATGTGGCTGGATCATTTAGGGGAGAAATAGAAAAGTAAATCAGAAAGGCAAGGACGGACCACATTAAGTACAGCCTTGCCAGGCATTGCTAAGGACTTTGAATTTCACTCTAAGCTAAATGTGGAGCTATTGGATAGTTTTGGAGGAATGAACTGATTGACAATTTAAAAAGATCCCTCTGGCTTCTTTGTTAAATATTGACCACTGGAAGTAAGAGTGGAAACAGGTAGAGCCCACAACATTACTGTGTATTTAATGTGGTGTGTAAAATAAAGAGAGGAGTTGAGGATGACTTCAAATTTTATAGCCCAGGTAACCTGTAGTGAAAATATAATTTTAAAAATATACAGTATAGGGAAAGTAAAATGAGCTCAGTTATGCCCTAGAATCTGGGTAGTATAAGTTACGTATTTATTGATTCAAATAAATACAAGTTCAATAAAATTAATTTCAATCCAAAATAAGAAAGGATCTTGTATTTGTCTTTCTTTGCACACATCTTGGCTGTTCAAGGCAGATTAAGTACACTCCAGGTATATGGAATGCCTCTTGGATACCTGATGCATGCAGGTATCCTCTTTCTCTTAATGCACATATCTTACGTTTTTACAAAACAAAGCCTTATCTGAGTATATTCTGTGAAGTCTGTTCAATCATTTCACATATCTGAACTGGGGAAAACAATACAGGTTCCAGTGTAAAAAGAAGAGATATCACATGACCAATGAGGTTTGCAATATGTTCACCTAGATAGATCTGAGAAGACAGTAACTTGTATCTAGTTGTCCCCAAAGTAGAAACCAGATCATTCCACTCAGTCCAGAGGTCTTCAAATTGAGATACTCTTACAAAGTCTTTGTCAACTGCTGCACACTATAACATAAACTTAAGTGGTGAAGTTTACCAAAAAATTGAGTAGGTATAATTTTTAATAGATATTCAGGGTATTTAATAGATATTGAGGGCATTTGTAGCTTACTGACTGTGAAATAAATAAATCAACATATTCTGGGAAAGCTGTCATTACACCAAAATGTCTTTTCATTAATAACGAAAGGAATTTTCATTTTTTTGTTGACTATAATGGTGGCTAATATATACAAGACATTTAATAAACATTTGTTGAAAGGATAAACCACAGTGCTGAATTCAAATGCAGTATTTTATCAGATATCATGTGTATCAATTAGTGGATTAGGTCATTTTCATTAGTTCCCAATGACATATAAAACAGCAGGAAGAAAAGATGACATAAACATAAGAAGTCTGTCAAATTAAAAAAGAAAAGATATGAAATTAACAGTAAAATTATCAGTAACTGTTCATAAACCAATCTGGAACTAAGGTAGTAGAATGTTGCACTAATTTGTAAGTCATGATGAAAGGCTAAGCTTGCACATTTATAAAATTGCTCTCCTAGGCAATGTCTCACAATTACATATTGATAATTTTAGAATAGTTGAACATGTGTATGTGTAGACTGCAGTAGATATTTATTGCTTTTCAGTCACCCAGTATACATTCACATTTCCTTTGGAAAAACATACTAAAATCTCTCTTGCAGAATTACCTCATTTTTTTTCACATTGCATAAGGCCATATTGGACTGTAGAGAAATGTGCTTTATTCATCCTTAGATACTAAAACACTTCAGTTCTGGTTCATGTCTTTTCTGGAGCTGGGTTTTAAAGTTTCTGTTTAATTATTTCATTCGCCTGAGGTCCTTAAAATAAATTTCAGCTTTATTCAAAATTGCCAGAAAAAGTTTCCTTTGTTTATAACCAACCGTACATGTTAGAGAAAATATACTATGTAAGATATACTATGGGGTGTAGTTAGTTTTTCAGCTTTAAAAATAAAATAGGGGAAGGTGTAGCTTATGATTAAGGAAAAAACTGTAAATTTTAAAAGATTTGCACTGCTTCTGAGAATTCATATGGATTGTATCATGCATCACAACATGCTTCAAATAAAATACAAGGGATTGAAAGCAGAGAATTTCTTCTCCTGAGCCCATTTATGTTGTTTACATTTCTAGCTCTTTCTCTGTTTAGTGTTTGACCTCAGAGAGTCAAATATAACATCAACCATCATGGCTTGAACTTTCCCCAACACCAAATGTTAATTGAAGCAGAAAGTTACACATGGAACTTTTTAAAATAAAATTGAATCATTTTAGTTTTGTATATTTCTGATATTTCAAGTGTCTTTTATCTTAATTTTACATTTATTTTTTAAATTAAGATGCTTTTATTTCCTAACAACCATTTGAAAATCATTTAAATTTTAAATAGGAGATTTCTTTAGTTATTAAAATATTTAATTCTACACCTTTAAAATGGATTACAAACTTTCCACCCAAATTTTTTTATTTCTCAATTCTTTTTACAAATTGAATGATTGTATTGCATATATGTCCTTGTAAATCAATACTTTTTACTCAAGCAAAAGTTTCTAATTTAGTAGGCAACAAAAGGAGTTTGAACAAACAACTTTGAAGTCAGATCTTCTAACTCCCAGGACTGGGTGTTCAAATTTCCACACACAAAAAATAAATAAATAAATAAAAACAAACTTTTAATGTTTAGGGCACAACATAGCACATTACAAAACTGATATAGTTTTAGCACACAGACCATGAACTTATTTTTTAAAACTAAGATTGCTAAGATATTCTCCACTATTCTCCTAGCTACAAAGGGCTACCTGAGCAGTCTTTAGATTCATACTCACCCCAAACTGACATAGACTATTCAGGTATGATGTATCACACAGAAAAAAATACATTTTTATATTGATCACCTTCAATACACTGTTCCACTGATACTGCTGTGTACAATCTCTGCTTTCTTCTGCAGCCCCAAACTGATTGTAGTGAGCCCAATAACATAATATTTAGAAGTCAATTCATAAGCCACTTAATTGGTTAGGAATTTATCCATTACTCAAAATTTTTTCTAAACAGGATTATTCTTGGTCCACTGTTTTCTCTCTTAAGAATATGACTGGGGAAAAATGAAAAGAATCTGGTGCTTACCACATTTAGTACAGTCTGAAATGTGCTGGGAGTCGAAGCAGAAACAAAAATTATTAGAAAGTCAGACTATGAGCACACCAAAAATACAAATACAAGAATGCTATTAAATTGTACAAAGTTCTAAAAACACATGCTCAATGAATGTGAGAAATTTGCATACAAGGAGCTGAAAGTTTGAAACAGAGTAAAGTAATAATAAAGGCTTGTGAAAGAAGAGCTTTTGGTTGAAGATGGGACATTGTGGCAACTGTCTACTTATTGCCTCTTGGCTCTAAGTTCACCCTTGATTGCCTGTCTTGAAATAATGGAGTCAGGCTTTATAAAAATTTTTTTTTATTTTTTGGTCAACTGGACAATGTTAAGCTTTGTCAGTGGAGGGTGTTGGACAATGAAGAATTTTTGTTTTGTTTTGTTTTGTTTTGTTGTTTTGTGTTTTCTGGTATGGTTCTATTACCAGCCTCCCGAGAGGTAGGGAAAATGCCTTCTCCAACATCAGGCTCTTGCAGTGCATGGAGAGCCACAGCGGCCCCTGTAGTTCCTCTACAGCTTTACGTCAGAATGACACTCAACCACAGCATTCACTCTATGGCTTTCTAACAAGAACCTAGATATAGCATCTCTCTCTGTGGATGGCTTCCACGGAATCTCAGAGTTTTGCATCACAGCACCTGAGCAACTTCCCCACCACCTAGTTATCTATGGCTGCACCTTCTCTAATAAGGTCTTTAAGCCTTGGGTGGGGGCAGGACCCTCCTGCTTGGGCACTCTGTCTCAGACCTAGGATTAGTGGTTGCTTCTTATATATGCTATTCTTGTATTTCTTTTTACTTATTACTAGCCAACTTCCCATTATTTCAATTCCTAGTTAAAGTTAATGAATCTTTATATTAAACTTTCCCTGTCTAAAGTACGGTATGCTTTGCTCCCTGATTGGACTCTGACCAATACAGGTGGCAAGAAAATAGCTTCATTGAATCACTTCCATAAGGTCTGTTTATAGGATAAAGCTTGAACCATCCAGAAAATTCTTATGTGTTTATTACCTTATTTAGATATAAAATTGTTACTTTTATAATTCCAGACAAGGACATGTGGCTTATCTGCTTTATGAAATCATATCTATATTTATTCACATCTTTCAAATGGTTGAGGTGTTGTTACAAGGTATCAAGGAAGAAAATAGAGGGGTAGAAAGATTGCAAACACTAACATGTGTTTTAAAACAAAAACAAATTTATCATCACACTTTTATTACCAGTGATTGCGGACTCCTATTAACAATCCAAGATCTTCTGGCTTCTCTTCTGATACCGCAGGGAGTTTGGCTTTTTTTTTTTTTTTTTTTTTTCTCTAATTTCTCAGTGCTTGCTGCCATGTCAGGCTTGCTTGGTCTTATTGGGTCCATTTCTTTCAAGGTTGAGGCTAGAAATGTGCAACTTCCTGGAAAATAAACACAAACGTCAGCCTTCAGCCCATTCTTCTGGAAAGCAAGGATTTGTGATAATTGCGTGGATAATTGTGTGCACAGGAAAAGTTAGGTACTTTATTTTTGCTAAAACAAAGCCAAAACCGCCACCTCTAGATATCCAAATATAGGAGTATTTTGTAATTTTTAGAGCATTAAAACTAGAATTTCCCTATACCTATCCACCTGGATTTTCTTGTTGAGATTTTGATTCCAAAACTCTGTTACCTCACTGACTGTCCCAGTCTACTCCTGAGTTTGGAGTGTGGACTTCATTATTTGTCGCATGCTTGATGGATCACTAGAGTTGCCTTCTTTTCCTCTTCAACCGTGATTAACTTTGCCAACAGAAACATTAGGTTGGTACAAAAGTAATTGCGGTTTTTGCCATTACTTTCAATAGCAAAAACCACAATAATTTTTGCATGAACAAGTAATTCATGGAGTTCTGGGTAGTGGTTAAATACGCTATTATTACTTGTTCCTACTTACTCATTTGAGCTCTTTTGAACTTTCTATGTGAGTCCATCAACAGACAAACAGATGTCTTGCTTAGTTATTGTATAACATGTGCACGCTGCTCTAGTTAATTATACGTAGTTTGAAATTACAATCCCATTCAGTATCTGCTTTGCCCTAAATATATCCCATGGCTGTGAAGCAGTTGTCTGCAAGAACATCAGTGCTTGTAACTGGGTCCAAGGACAACCCCTTGAAGCAATATTGCAGGTTTACATTTGAAAAATAGCTCATTTCTGAACATGCCAAATTCCTACCATGAATAAAATCATTTTCTTCAGTTCATGACAATGTGCATATTGAGAAAAAGAAAAAAACTACCAAGTTACTAATTGCAACTAGTTTGTACCAGCTGATTTAATCCCTGAAGGATAAGACTATTTGGTTTGATTGTAGAGCAGGCATAGTTTTGAACTAATGTAACAAATCCTGATATTGATTTTGCTCACTATCCCCAAATAATTACAATTTTTAAATAATATAGGGTCCTTATAAGTTGGTAAAAACTAATTTTCATTTTGCATTTTTAGCAGGATTGTTTTAGATGATGACAGTTTAGTAAATTTTTTTTATTATACTGTACATAGCTTTTACTTTGTACTTAGTCTATACAATTTCTAATACTCAATTATTCCCAAATTTGCAAATCCAATATCAGAATATTTTCTACATTATCTGTTTGGCTTTTTCATGCTATTCAAGAGCCATCTTTTGATGTTATTCCAAAAACATTTTAAATCAGAAATAATGGTGACTATAACACCTTTGGTCCCAAAGTGGGGAAGTAGAAGATGGAAATTATTTCCAAAGAAACCATTTACCAGCATGGGTTTTTATTGCGTGGATTAATTTCTGCACAGATTCACATTTACAGCCAAAATAATTTAAATGGAATTTCATTTGTACTTAAGTCTCTCAAAGAATACTAATCCTATTCATTACACCCATAACATTCCTTGAAAACCTTTTCCCTTCCCAATTTCTATGTCCTCTAGTTATTCCTAAGGACCTTAATTGTCAAATTCTTAAATTCTTCTTTCAGTTCAGCCTCATCTGGCTTTTCTCTTTCTTTTATTCACTGTTTTCCATATTTCCTTATTTAGCAAGTAGGCTAATATAAAAAGTTTTACTATGGGCAGGAGTTAGTAAAAAAGACGTGAATATTCATTTTTGCCCTGTTGCAAAATAATTCACCATTATTTTAAGGAGTCTGTTTTTGTAAATTATTATTATGGTCAAATATGGTAACCTGCTTTTTGTCACTGAGTGTTATGACCAAAGAATCACACATGAATACGGATTCTAAAAAAGAGTTGCATGTAAAAAAATCCCAACATGTGAAGTGAATATTTTTACAATGTGTATCATTAAAATATCTCCCATCATCACTTCAAATTTTAAATGCATATTTTTCTTGGTAGTCTGCTTTACAAGTCAGGATTTTAATTCATCTGAGAAATCTGATCTGGAAATTCTCACTAATGCAAATATTAAACTGCTAGATCTAGAATATGGTCAGTGGCATAGGGCATGTGTTTTTTGTTAATTTACAATTTTCCAGGAAAAATAATGAAATCCTAGTTTATATGATTTCTGTCTTATCTTTGAGCAACTCAGCTTTTCCAGTAAAAGAACACCATATAATTAGATTAAGTTTGTCTAAAGATTCTCATTATGGACTGAACGTTTGTATCCTCCCCAAATTTATATGTTGAATCCGTGTTCCCCAATGTGAGGGTATTTGGAAGTGGGGCCTTTGGGAGGTAATTAGATTTCAGTTAGATCATGAGGGCAGTGACTCCATGCTGGGATCTTCTCTGTAGGAAGAAGGTGGAAGACCAGAACTTGCTCTCTTTCCACTATGTGAGGACACAGAAGACAGCTATCTGCAAGCTCCAGGAAGAGGGCTCTCACCAGGAACTGAATCAGCCTGTCCTTCTTGGGCTCCCCAGGCTCTATACTATGAGAAACAAATGTTGTTGTTTTAGGCACCCAGTATATGACATTTTGTTATAGCAGCCCAAGCTAAGGACAATTTTCTTTTGTGGTTGCACTAGTTATAGTTTGCAGATATGATTTACTTTTGTTCATCTTTCAATATTTAACAACATCTTAATTGAGGAGATTGACGAGTTATCCAGATGTCAAAATATACACTTTATATTTAAAAATTGGTCATTATCATTTTAATTACACTTTTAATGCACATTATAATAAAGCATAAAACTCAGTTTAATCACGTTAAATACATATGTATCTATATGTTATATAATACCTGTATACCTATAAACATTAATATAATATATAATCATATTTAATATGTAAAACATTAATACTTACTATAAGTGATATATGAATATTTATATTACTTGAGATTATGGACTTGAGTAGTTGACTAGGATAATAATTATTCCTAAAGGTTTAGTGCAAATTAAAAGAAAAAAGGAACCAAGTCACCCTAAGTACATTTCTAAAAAGGGAGAGGGATCATTTGACACTAACTCTCCACCAAGAGCTCTTTGGCAAATTTGGATGTTATAACTCACTGGCAATTGAGGAGCTATTTCTCACTCTTAGCCAGAGGAATTAAGAGAAATGGTTGAAAAATATTTCCTCTCTCTGCTCATGGTTATATATAGCTAATATCATACAATATTTTATTCCTGTGGATGACTGCTTAGCTTGACTGAATCTTTACAGCTTATATTTTTATTAAGTAGAAATAAAGATAGAAATATAAAGTATTAAGTAAAATAATTAAGACCTATAAAATGTATATAGAGAAACAGTATTTCCAACAACCAACTTAAAAATCAAAGAATGTGTTGGAAATTCTAGAATTGAAGTCATCAGAAATTTTTACTTCACTTATATTGACCTATGTGTTTTATAACTAACTGTAAGTAAAATACTATTCAAAAGTGTGAATGTAATCCACTTTTATGGATGATAAAGTTGTTGCTATTTTGCAATCAGGTGAAATCCACCCTTTTTGTAACTAGAAAAAAATAGACGTAGAACGTTAAGATTTTCTTTGAAATATTTTCCTTATATATTGTTAATTGCAAAATATTGAAAAAGTCAACTATGAGCTAAAAGAGACTAACCATATATTTTAACATTAAGATTTCCATCATATTGACTATGCTAATTTTCCATATACTAGTTATTTTATATTATACTCATTGATAAGGTGAAAAAATTATAATAAAGTATTTATTATTGGTAAGAGGTTGACATAAATCAAAGCACTTCATATGTAGAGCAATTATTTATATTATTAATTCCACATAGGTTGTTTATAATTTTATACTATACCTTACTTTGGACAATTCTATAAGAAGCACAAAACTGGGTCATTGCATGTTAACCTTCAATCCTTATGCTCTGCTCTCCTTAAGTAATTAGATCTGTGGAAAAGAACCATATAGAACAGTCAAAGATATTTCACCACTATAGCATAAAAGCCAAGGATTCATTTTTTGTTTAGTAGCATCAGAAATATTAAGTAATTTCCCATTAAGGAAGCTTGCTAATATATTTTTAAAAATCTACAGAGGGTAAAAACAATAATCTTTCTTATTCTGGTTTACAGTGAAAGAAGTTAGGGCTAATTTTGATTTTTTTATACAAATATATTTATTCTTATGCACTTAACTGAACGTTGTAAGCATGCTAATGCGTAGTGATTAGTTTTATTTTTCTAAAAAAGTACCTTTTGATGTGATTGCTATTACACTGTTAATGATTTGAAAACAGAGAGATTTGCCCCTGTGAAGAAGATGGCAAATTAATGAACCTGATGCAAACAATTTGGTTCTAAAAGTTGATACTTTAAATTATACCTTCTGGCTAAAAGCAGTTAAAAATTTTAGAATAGCAAACTTGACCCAAATGCAATCTTAACAATTTATGGGAAAAGAAATAATCTTGTCCCCCACCACATTTCCTTCCACTATGATAGAATTGATTTGATAAAAATAAAATTTAATTTTGTCCCAGATTTAAAACTTTTCAAGTCCCCCAAGTGATTCCCAAAACCCTGATGAAGTTTTTACTTGTCCTGAGACAGAAGAGAACAAAAAGAACATTGTCACAAATTGTGCATAAAACTAAAGGTATTCAATTTATTGAAGTATCCCATGTTTTTACATGATTTTATATTACTGTGGTTCTAAAATCACTTCATGGTTTTGAAATAATGATACTAATAAAGACTTATTGTTTTCTAATCTTATTTGCAAAACTACAAAACTGATGGTCTTAGAGGGTTTCTCTCATCTTTTTTTCATTTCTACTGTCTTCCTTTTTTTTTTTTTTACTATATTTTCTCTTTTTATTTGCTTTTACTTTATTCAAATTGTTGTAATCATTGGCCTAGTCAATGAAGTTGAAACTCTCCAGCTTGATGCCTAAGGCTTTATATTTCCAGACTTATCTTTTATATTTTGTAAGCAACTCTGTATCATTCAATAATATCTAGCTCTTACTCTCCTATGCCTTTGTGTTTGCTATTCCTTCTTCTAAAGTGTAAATCTTATTTCAAGACTTAAGTGCTATGTCTTTCTACCATAACATCTCAAAATACATTTAAACATCCTTCCTCTCTACTCTCTTGATATCGCCTGTGATTTCATTTATCACATTGAATTTTTATCTTTTTGCATTCCAATACTTCTGTCATTGTACTTGCCACATTGCATTATAATTTTTTAATGTTCTTGGCTTCCATAACACAGTGAACTCCTTGAGTGTTGGAACCATGACTAATTTATTCTTGCATTTCGATTTCCTAGAATATAATGTATGCAATAGTCATTTAATAACAATTTCGTGCATGAATTCCTGAATGAATGAATGAATGAATGACTCATCACAGCCACCACTAACTCTGACAAAATTACCATGAGTATAGCTTATTTGCTAATGGTACTAAGATGAGATTTAAATGTTTATATTATTGGTTTAGAGATTTTCAGCTCTATGCTTCATAATCACTTGTGGATCTTTATAAAATCCATGTTTGGTTCTCTGTCTTAGAGAGTACATTCTGTTGATCTGTTGTATTGGAGTGGCCTTGATAATTATATATTTATTCACTTGTTTGTTTTAATTTTTCCTCATGATTCCTATAAGTGATCAGATTGAGAAAAAAAGGAGATAATTTCTAAAGCAAGTCATATAGTATAATTGTCTCAATATTAGAAACTTAGAAAACACAAATAAAAATACAGATATAACCTAAACTTTCAGTAGGTTTGATTAATTGTAGAGTACCACTTTGACAATTACTCATATTGATTTGCATGTTATTTTATTTCAGTTTCATCACATCCACAAAACTTAGTCTCAGTAAGTAGTAAGAACATTTGCAAGATTCAGAACACTATTCACCACCACCATGACCTTGAAAACTAGCTAGTAATGAACAAGATGACTAGTGTAGAAGATGGAGTTGGAGTTTACAACTACAAATAAATTCTGCCTTGATATTTGCGCTACAGTATCTGTATGGTGATTTAGTGAAGTTTTGATATCTTCAGCTCAACTATAGCTTCACTAGAATAGGGAGCATTGCTGTGATTTGATTAATCTAGTCACAGTTTGTGGTTTCGCTTTTCGAGAAGGACAGTAAAATAAGATTTAGTTGTAATGACATGTACAGTATAGCGTTTCATAAAACCTTATCTCATAAAATGTCTGAATAACTTTCCAAGTGGTAAGAAAGAAGAAAAAAATAAGAATTTATGACAAAAATAATAAAGGAGGTTCTGTTATTGAAGGCCTGCTTGTACCGCTGAAACTCAGGAATAGCATACATTGAAGTGGAAACAATCTTGATGAAGCTGCTGATCTAATATAACCGTTCTTTCCTCTTACTTGATTTGTGGAATAGAATCCATACAGATATGAGTTTCCCAACATCATTGTCAATATGATTAGAGGCTTATGTGTCTTGGTTCTAAATCATTATGTATAGTTACTGGACAACTCATAGAACAGATTATTTTACACATAAAGTTTTTATGACTTATATCTCTATTTCAGCACTGAAATGATATGCTCAAAGAGCGAACATTTATATTTAAACTAAAACCAAATAACATAAATATTATTAATAAAGGATGCCATAATAAATAATTGATATTAATCAATGTAGATATATAATAAGGTTTCCTAATTTGGGTTTCTGGATTAGAAGAGATGTTGTTATAGGTGGTATACATAACCATAATACAAAGAAAAGTTTTTGTACTTTGTAAACTCATGGTAGTGGATAGTAATGCAAGAGTCTTATTATCAGATTTATTCATTTTTATAGAGCAGTGTGCAAAAGCACTGTACTAATGTGGTTGTGCTTGTTCTCAGTTTTTGAGGACACATGGGTGAGACTGCTTGTAATAGTTAGGGGTTAATAAGACAGAGAGGAGAGGAGGCTGATGTCATCAGACTCTCCCTCCCAAATCATCCACCCTAACCTCCTGTTATGCACCATCAATTGACTTAGGAAAATTACAGGAGTGAATATGCCCTATCACTATAAAAGAAAATCGGAGGGAAAATGTAATCCAGAAGAAAGCATTTTTAGATGCCACAACAGCTTTCCTCATTTACACTTTGTTACTGCTATAAACATTGCATAATCTTGATTATGTAGGTTGGAAGTAAATTGTTTTGTGAAGTTTCTATATTTTACTTTTAAAAATTTTTACCTATTTATTATACCCTCTGTTTTATATTTTATTAGCCTTTTTAAAAAATAAAGATGTCTGAGAGTCCAGTGTAGTATTTATTTTTGTTGTTTTTGTTTATTTTTAATTTTTAGAGACAAGGTCTTGCTCTTTCACCCAGGCTGGAGGGCAGTGGCATGATCATGGCTCGTTGCAGCCCCACACACCTGGGCTCAAGCACTCCTCTTGCCTAAGCCTCAGGAGTAGCTAGAACTACAGGCGTGGGCTACCATGCTCTACTTATTTTTTTTTTCTTAGAAAGAGGGTCTTGCTATGTTGCCCAGGCTGGTCTCAAACTCCTGGCCTTATGCAACCCTCCTGCAATCCCTCCCAAAGTGTTGGGATTACAAGCATAAGCTACCATACCCAGCCAGTGTAGTGGTCTTGAAGATGAGGTATGAGAGAAAAAGGAGGATTATAGGTCTGAACCCATAAATAATTCTAGGAAAGTTGCTGATAATTATAATCTTGTGAATTATTTCACAAGTGTAACAAGAGACATGACAAAGAAAACTTGCTGTCACAATGAAGGCTTCGTCTTCATGGGCTTTTGCTGTGCTAGTCATTCAAGTTTCCTACCTCTTCGTGTGTCATCTATGACAACAAAACTAAAAAATTTAGGAATATTCCAATAAAATTGAAAAAATTCTTCATCATAAATCACTGTTTTTTAACACTAGAAAGAGCTAATTATTTTAAATGGATATTGAAATCACAAAGAAAACTAAATAAAGTTTTTATTTTAAAAGTCACATTGGTGAAAAGCCTCAGGATGCATGTTATTTAGCAGTAAAAGTTATTTCCCAGAGAAGGAAAAGTCACAGGGTTTGTGAGAACCTAATGTCAGCATGTAAAATTATAAATAAATATAAGGTGCGGTGTGAGGATTTGAAAATTTTCTACTCTCAGACAGTATGATAATAGACATATTAATATCATGTCACAAGACGGTAAATAAGTTTTCTGTAATTATCTGAAAAAAAAACAGCTTCTATATCAGGTTGATGCATCCTGAGATATTCTCAGTAAATGTCATGCTGTAGCATTTGTAAGACTGTGAAATCCCAGGTTTATTTTTTTTTCTCTGCTGAAAACAATGACCTAATACAAGCAAAGGCCAAGATGTTTTAAATGTTTTTCCTGTTATCTACAATCAGAGTCCGTCATAGAAGAACTGTACTGACATGTCTGCTGATCATGACCTGTCAATACTTAGCTTCATGAGAGGTTTAAATCTTCTTAAACAAAAGATCATCCTGAGGTAGTCACAACAATGCCTTCTTCACCAAGAAGTGCTGGTAGCAGAAGTTGTTGAGGTGAAAAAAAAAAAGTTACGCATGATGTTACAAAAGTGCTCTACTTTATTAATCAAAGGCCAGTTTAGTTGAGAATGTTTTAAAAATGAGGTGTACACCTGGACAAAGCCCATGTAAGTCTGCTACACGCAGAAATCTGGTGGGTTAGTAGAGGAAAAGTGCTCAACAGGGTGTGTGAGCTGAAAGGTGAGTTGAAGGAGTGCTTTAAAAAATAATAGACCTGATTCAGCTGAGACTTTCAAGAAGGATGGCTGTGGAAACGGGGCCTGCTTAGCAGATGTATTTCTACACGTGGACCAGTTTAATAGATCTTTGTGAGGCCCTGTAGGAAATTGATAAATTCATAAAAAGGAAATTGATCTTCTGAGAAATCAGTTGCAAAAGTAAATTCAAGTGTTTCCATTACTGCTTGGGTTTGAGTGTAGGAAAGGAAATCATCAAGCCTTAAGCTTACATTTAGAAAAACATAAATCCTACTTTGGCTTAACAGTTTTATTTAACAGAAATTTATTATATTTGCATAATGAGTTTTTAAAATTTATGAAAAGAAAAGAGAAAGAGGTTTCAATAAAGTAAACTGAGATTAATTACCTTTTTTTTCTGAAAAGGCTGGCTAAAAATATTATATTTTAACTTGAAAGAATGGGAAAAACAATCGAGCAAACACCATGTATTACATACCGTATAGCACTTCAAAATCTTATAGAGTAGAAATTTGTAAGGAGTTGTTAGAGCATACTTGGACAAGCGAAAGGAACAAAAAAGAAATTAAAACATTTTTCCCTTCTTGGCACTGCTGCTATGCATCTTGTAAGGAGGAATAATCACCCAAAAAGACAAAGCTAACACAAAGGCCACACTTGTATTAGTTTATTATTGTGTAACAAATGCCCAAAAACTTAGTGGCTCAAAAAAACAGTCATGTATTAGCTTATAGTTTCATAAGTCAGAAATCCAGCATGGTGGGCTGGATTCTCTGCTCAAGGTCTCAGCAAAAATTAGTGTTTGCAAGACTGTATTTCGTTTTGCAGGTTTTTAGGGAAGAATCTTCTTCCAGGCTCGTTATTTTTTTGAAGTTTTGTTTTATTTTGAATTGACACATAATAATTGTACATATATATGGGGCATAATATGATATTTTGATAACACTCTTAAAATTTTGTGTTTTTTTTTTTTTTTTTGAGATAGAGTTTCGTTCTTGTTGCCCAGGTTGGATGCAATAGCCCCATCTCGGCTCACTGCAACCTCCGCCTCCCAGGTTCAAGCAATGATTCGTCTGCCTCAGCCTCCTGAGTAGCTGGGATTACAGGCATGAGCCACCATGCCAGGATACTTTTGCATTTTTAGTAAAGACTGGGTTTCTCCATGTTGGTCAGGCTGGTGTCGAACTCCCGAACTCAGGTGATCCCCCTGCCTCAGCCTCCCAAAGGGCTGGGCTTACAGGCTTGAGCCACCACGTCTAGCCAAATTTTTGTCTTTTTGATAATAGCCATTCTAACTGGAGTGAGGTGATATCTCATTGTGGTTTTGATTTACAATTCCTTGATGATTAGTGATGCTGAGCATTTTTTCTTGTCTCTGTATGTCTTCTTTTCAGAAATGCCTATTCAGGTCTTTTTCCTATTTTTTCATCAGATTATTTATTTTTATTTATTTGTTTTTTTTTTTTTTTTTTTTGAGATGGAGTTCCACTCTTGTTGCCCAGGCTGGAGTGCAATGGTGTGATCTTGACTCACCGCAACCTCCACCTCCCGGGTTCAAGCAATTCTCCAGCCTCAGCCTCCCGAGTAGCTGGGATTACAGGCATGCCCCACCACGCCAGGCTAATTTTGTATTTTTAGTAGAGATGGGGTTTCTCCATGTTGGTAAGGCTGGTCTTGAACTCCCAACCTCATGTGATCCTCCTGCATCCGGCTCCCAAAGTGCTGGGATTACAGATGTGAGCCACCGCACCCAGCCTCATCAGATTATTTATTAATGTTGCTGTTATTATTTTTATTTTGCTATTGAGTTGTTTCCTTCCTTATATATTTTGGATATTAACCCCTTGTCTTATTTATAGTTTGCAAATATTTTCTGCCATTCTATAGGTTGTCTCTTCACTCTGTTGATTGTTTCCTTTGTTGTGCAGAAGGCTTTTCGTTTGATGGGATCTCATTTGTCTAGTTTTACTTCTGTCAACTGTGCTTTTGTGGGCTTATCTTGCTCCGGCCAATGCCATGAAGTTTATGTTTTCTTCTTGTAGTTTTATAGTTTTGGTTTTCAACAACCAATGGGTCAATGAAGAAATTGAGAGGGAGATTAGAGCCAAGCGCAGTGGCTCATGCCTGTAATCCCAGCAATTTGGGAGGCCAAAGCGGGTGGATCACATGAGGCCAGGCTGGCCAACATGGCGAAAACCCTTCTCTACTTAAAATACAAAAAATTAGCTGATCTGTGGGGCAGGTGGGGTGGGTGGGGGCAGCGCTTGTAGTCTCAGCTACTCCGGGGGCTGAGGCACAAGAATTGCTTGAACCCAGGAAGCAGAAGTTGTAGTGAGTTGAGATCATGTCACAGCACTCTCGTCTGGGTGACAGAGCTTGCTTTCATAGAAAAAAAAAAAAAGAAAGAAAGAAAAAGAAGACAGAAAAAAAAAAGGAGATTAGAAAAATCCTAGAGAAAAAGGAAAATGGAAACACAACATACTAAAACCTTGAATACAGCCCAAGCAATTCTCAGATGGAAGTTTATAGCAATACATGTCTTTATCAAAAAAGAAGAAAGATCTCAAATAAACAATCGAATGTTGCACCTCAAGGAACTAGAAAAACACGAACGAACTAAATCTAAAATTAGTAGAAGGAAATAAATAATAATGATCAGAACAGGAATAAACAAAATACCGATTAGAAATAATACAAATGATCAACAAAACAGAAAGTTGGATTTTAAAAACATAAAATCAAGAAATCTTTAGCCAGACTAAAAAAAAAAAAAAAAGGAGAGTAGGCTCAAATAGATGAAATGAAAGACGAAAAAAAGATATTACATTTGACACCGTAGAAATACAAAAGATGATAAGAGACTATTATGAACAACTGTATGCCAAAAAAATTTGGATAACTTTAAAGAAATGGATACACTTTTGAACACTACAATCTACCAAGACTGAATCATGAAGAGAAAATCTGAACAGACCAATAAGGAATAACGAGATCGAATAAGTAATAAAAGGCCTCCTATCAATGCAAAGTCCAAGACCTGATGACTTCACTGTTGAATTCTTCCAGGCTTATTATGGTTGGCAGAATTCATTTTCGAGTGGTTGTATGACTTGAGGTCCCTGTTTCATTGCTAGCTGTTGCCCGGGGGTAACTCTCAGCTCTAAGAGACCAACCTCCAGTCCTTACATGTGGTCCTTTCCATCTTCAAAGTCAACAGTGACACACTGAATGCCCCTCATGTTTTGAATCTCTTACTCCTTCTTTTACTTGTACCTGGAGAAAATTCTCTGCTTTTAAAAAGGTTCCCTTGATTGGGCCAGCCCCAACCTGATAATCTGCATATTTTTAAATCATATACTTCATTCTTTCATTCTGCCTGCAAAATTCTCCCAGACTAGTAGCTTTATTAGTGTTTAATTGAATAATCAGAAAATGAGAATCCACAATGTTATACCTTCAGTGATAGGTACTAAATCGAAGCATTAAATGTGAATTATCTGAAATGTGGGTAAATATGAGGTCATAATGGAGTAGGCTGTACTCCTAATCAAATATGATAAGTGTTCTTGTAAGAAGAGTGAAATTTAGTAGGAAGATAGCCAAGTGAACATGTGAACTCCGAGGATTTTGGGGTCATCACCAGACATCAGAGACATGGAACAAATTGTCTTTCCATCTGATCCCAAAGAAATGAAGCCCATTCACACCTTACTTTTGGACAACTAGCCTCCAGAACTGTAAAAAAATAAATTTCTGTGGCTTTAAGCCACCTAGTTTTTGATACTTTATTATAGAAGCTCTAGAAATTGATATAAATTCAAAATAATTTCAGAGATTTTTGATAGACTTTATGGCCTCATATTTTAAAATTCATTTTCTTTATAAATATTATCTTACTGCATAAGATTTATTTTGGTTTTCCAGTAACCCAACCCATTTTTTTCTGCCTAATGTCTTAAGATGTTGTTTTCTCCTTCTAAAAAATTCCTTTTCTCACTCTCCAAACAGCTAGCTTTTATTTGTGGATTTTATCAGTTAATTAGTAGAATGTTAAGCTTATTTTGAAATAACTAAATATCAGGGCCTGTGCTAAGATTAAAACTATTTTAATCCATGCCAATTGTCTAACTTGAAAACTTTAAGTGCAATTAGAATCCAGTAAATAGATTTTTAGTAAAAGTTTACAGAATATGGAATTATTTAGAAGGAAGCTAAGTCCTGAAGGGTTGATGTAATTTGGCTGCAGAGGAATGTCTTATTCTACTTATGTTCTAGTAAATGAACTTTCTATTCACACAAGTGCAATATCTTTGAGAGAAAAGGTTACAATCTTAGAAGTCTTACTCACAGTGTCAGAGGCATTAGAACCAGAGAGACTCCATGTTGAATAGGCGCTGAGTAAAATAAGTCTGAGACCTGCTGGGCTTCATTCCCAGTAGGTTAGGCATTCTAAGTCACAGGATGAGATAGGAGGTTGGCCCAAGATACAAGCCACAAAGGCCTTGATGATAAAACAGGTTGCAGTAAAGAAGCCAGCCAAAGCCTACCAAAACCAAGATTGTGATGAAAGTGACTTCTGGTCATCCTCACTGCTTATTATACATTAATTATAATGCATTAGCATGCTAACAGACACTCCCACCAGCACCATGACAGTTTATGTGGCAATGTCCAGAAGTTACCCTATATGGCCTAAAAGGGGGAGGGACTCTCAGTTCCAGGAATTGCCCACTTTTTCCAGAGAACTCATAAATAATTCATCCCACTTGTTTAGCATATAATCAAAAAATAACTATAAGTATAATCAACTGAGCATCCCACACCACCGCTCTGCCTATGGGGTAGCCATTCTTTATTCCTTTACTTTCCTAATAAGCTTGCTTTCACTTTACTGTATGGATTTGCCCTGAATTCTTTCTTACACAAGGTCCAAGAACCCTCTCATAGGGTCTGGATTAGGACCCCATTCCAGTAACAACAGGATAATAATACACTGACTTGCCAATTCTTTCTCATAGATTTTCAACAATGGCAGAGCAGCAATAAGGGTCTAGGTGTTCCTGTATGCAATATCATTCCCATATATGATAGATGTTCAATAATGATTTGTTAAATGGATTAATAGATGAATGAATGAATGAATGAGTGATGCTGCCTTCTGTGTATGCATGCGTGTCTTCATTGAGAGCTAATGTCATTGAGAACTAATAATTATAATGACTGTTAATAAAAAGTAATATTAAATATTATGATCAGTTTTCTTAATAAATAAAAATACTTCAGTAACATGACCAAAAAATTTTAATAAAATGTATATTTAATAAATGAAAATATATTTAAATATCTTTAATTATCAAGTGCAAACATGTATTTTGTTTCTGGGCTTAAGAAGCATAAGGGATATATTTAGATGTTACATTAATAACTTTGTCAGTTATTATAAATAGTACTCAAATAATCAAAATATTAATAGATGCTACAAATATCATAATATGAAACATGAAAATAAGCTAAGAATCTACATAGTGATTTTCTGTTTCATATTTATTTCCCACCCATGGATTTAGATTGGAATTTGGTAAGATATGAAAAACTAGCAGTTTCCACAAAGCTGTCAATAACTGATTTCATATATTTTTTGTAATTATTTTCTTAATCTTGCAATTTTCTATCACTTGAACTTGCTAAACTTTCTCTAGATATCTGCACTTACCAGCAATTTTTTTGGAAATTGTTATCATCTTTGGATATATTCATCTTTGCTAACTGATGGAACACTAGGTTCTGAAAATTTCAATTGTCATATAAAAATTGAAGCTCATGTGAATGTCTTCTGAGGCACATAGTAGTTTGGTAGCCTGTCAGTGTCCTACATATTGACAAATTGACTAAGGATCAGTCTTTACTGTACTTAAATATGTATTAACTTTCTAGATAATTAGATATGTAAGTGTTTAAAATAGAGATGTGTCAATAGAAATCAGAACACCTGTCTTGACTCTCTATATTTCAAAACTAATACACATTTCAGAAAAGAAACCTCTATTAAAACAGTATTTAGTATTTATATTAGCTTTATGGTCACTTTTACTACTTTTTATGGAAAAAGTCATTGCATTAAGTATTATGTAAATTATATTGTACTTTAAATTTAGTGTAAATTGATTAGAAATATCTTTAATGACAAACAGTAATGGAAATGTTTAAAGTGTTGCTGAAACCATTGTTTCAGGATTTTGTGTTCAGTATAGATAGCTAAGCAAAACTTATATAATTTTATTCATTAGAAAATTCATCAGAAAAATATAGATTCATTTGGGAGTTTTATCTAAAGGCAGAGGGAAAATTTGTATCCAACTGTCTTTATTTTGATCATGGATTATAAATGTTGCCAAGAACATAGAGACATGTAATTCACAGGACTTTGATAGTGTCAGAGAGATGTTTGAGTGTTTATTAATCTAACTGTAAATGCACAATTCAAAAGTGTTTTCCAGTTGAAAGCTATATAGTCTCTAAATTGGTAACAAGGAACCTCTTTATAAAATGCCCTCGCTGTGCATTAATGTATTTATATACTTAAGGAATAAACTTGTAGTGTCCACTATGCAGCAAGCTGCACAATATGCCTTGAGTGTATAGTTAAGGAATGCACACATGATTCTTTTCCTGACTGAACCTACGGAGTAGACGAGGAGCAAAGAAAGTAAGGCAAACTGAGAGAGAACATTGTGCGGACACCTAGGCTAGTCAATTATATCTCTAGGGAACAATAAAAAACCTTCGAATATATAGAAATTATGGAATTCTTTCTACTGGGTATTAGAAAAAGAAACCCAGTCAAAACGTAAAGCAAAAACCTGAAAAAATATTATCCATGGAAATTGTTGTGGTTAAATAACTTGAAATACAATATAAGACTGATCCATTTGAAGCTACTAAATATTTTACCAATATGATTTTATAGGATATGGAAAGTCACAGGACACCATTGTTCCCTAACAGTAAAGAGCAAACTAAATAAGCTATAAAAAAAAGTGTGTGTGTGTTGTATATGTGTCGTGTGTATGTGTACACACACAGGTATATATGTAAGCTCATAAGAAAGCTGAGGCAAAGAAATCTACATGAACTAAATTTTGGTTAATGAAAAGGAAATAATGATCATGACAGAAAGAGAGGAAAGGAAAAACCATCTAAATCTTAACAATTCGTAATGACTGTATGTGATCTGGCAGGATGGTTCAGTACTAGGAGTCCCATTCACAGGATAAGGTTACACTGACTTGCCATTTCTGTCTCATAGGTTTTCAACAAAGGCAGAGCTGCAACAAGAAAAAGATGAGGTAAAACATAAGTGTGGAAACACCCAACTTTGGTACATACTATGGTCTAGCTCTAAAATTCATGTGTTAAAACATATTCCCCATGTAATAATAGTAGGAGATAGCATCTTCGGGAGTTTATTAAATCATGAGGGGTCTGTTCTCATGAATGGCATTAGTCCCCCATAAAAGGTATCCCAGATCACTACCTTGCCCCTTATACCATGGGGAGATGCTGAAAGAAGGTGCTATCTATGAGCAATGAGCTCTCACCAGACTCTGAATGTCACCGTGATCTTGGACTTCCAAGCCTCCAGAGCTGTGAGAAATAAATGTTTGTTGTTCATAAGCCACCCAGTTTATGGTATTTCTGTTATACTAGTTCAAACAGACGACGTGCATATTACATATTACCTTTCAGTGAGTACACTACAATAATAAGACAGGGAATGGGCCAAGGACAGGATGGAAAAGAGGATACTCCAAGGCACACAGAACCTTCAATGAGCGCATAGCAATAGTCCAGCAAAAGCTAAAAGTAGGGCATCATGGTGAGAGGAGATTTCATAAGACATAGAAATTTCCCAAGATATAGGAGTTGGGTTAGATAGCAAAGAGACCATCAGTCTAAAAAGCTGGTGGCTATGTTACAAAGCAGAGAACTCTCCTGTGACAAGAAGAGCTATTAGTTTGTTTTATGTAGAGAGATCAATGGAATCCTACTCATCGAATTCCTAACTCCACCATCAAAATACCAACCAATGTGAAAGAAAAATAAATCTCCACGCCCTAAATCACTAAGCCAAAGGGGAAATGTCAAGCTGGGAACTTTATCAGGCAAACCTGCCTCCTATTTTATTCTGTTAAATTTTACCCTGGTGATATAAACTGACAACTTATCTTCACAGGTGCTGGACAGAGGACAGAACTCAAAGTCACCCCTCTGACTCATCTGAGACAAATGCATATCTAATTGCTTACTCCGCCCTATTGTTTACATTATCTTATGTAAAAATGCAGATTCACTGAGCTATATGAAGGCATAAGTGACTATTCCTCTACCCACCTCTCACATGCAAATTGTGCATTCAGTGAAAGGCTAATCAAAGATTCCTCTCTTATTTACTCAAACCTTTTAAAAATTTCTTCCTCTTTCCACAAGATCTGCCTTTTCCCCTTTAAATATTGAAGCCCTCAAAGTCATCTTTGGAGAAAGGCACAGACATGTCTTCTGGGTGCATGTCCTTAACCTTGGCAAAATGAACTTCTAAACTGATTGAGACTCAGGCACTTTTTGGTTTACACCTGTAAGAAACTGAATCTGAACAAAGCTGCAATTAAACCAAAACCCATTTCAACTTCAGATGTAATTGGTTGAACTTCTCAGCCAAGTTGTTTTACAGGAGATATGGATATATCCATTGTTGGAATAAATAATATATACTTCAGTCTCTACTACACTTTATGTACAATGTTATGCATAAAATAAAAAATAACAAAGCACATGAATAATAAAGAACATGTGACTCATAATCAAGAAGCAAAGTAGGGAATAGAAATGTAACAGAAAGATAGGTGACTCAAACGCTCAAGTTGGCAAACAAAATTTTCAAATAACTTTTATCAATGTATTAATAGATGTTACAGAAAAGTAGAAAAAATTTGTGAAACAGTTGATGAATTTTACCAGATAAATGGAACATACCCTTGAAAAGTAAACGTAAAAAATGTGGAACTGAAAAGATATATTGTCAGAATTGAGTATGATTTTTCTTCCATCAGTAGAAAAGACACAGGCTTAGGTATGTAGTCAAAGATGCATGCTGACCCCACTAACTTCAGAGCTTCATGGCTGCTTTCCCAGTGGTTCTCAGTAGGGCACGATTGTCATTTTGGGCTGTACAATAATTTCTTATATAATATAGTTTTGTAATGATTAATCCAGAATATTTTACTGATACTAAGATAAAAAATGCCACTACTCATTTACAAAGCTTCTACTTAAGAAGCAGTGCATTTAATTTAATATTGTCGTTCACAAAAAGCTGGAAACTTGTACTAATCTATTTTCTGCTATTTACCCAACATGTGACTTTCAGTACTTTCAACAAATACTTTTTAAAAGTCATTTTTAACTTGAATGCCTTCTGTTTTAGCTAATTTTTGTGTTTATTACTTTCCGTTTAAAGAAGTACCTTCGTAAGTTTATCCTGACTATACTTACTTAACAATGACAATAGTATATCTAGAATTTATTTTTATTCTTTGTAGTTGCAAAGTGATCTAACCTCATTTTCTAATTTAAGCTTCATTCCAACTCTGTAAGATAGGAATTTTTAATCTATATTTAATAGATAAAATGTGTTCCTAAGTTTCACTTGACAAGATCTTACAGGTATTAAGTTGTAGAAGCTTACTTGAAAACCAAATCTTATCCTTTAGTGTTTTACTGCAAGTGTTACACCCATTCAAAACATTTTAATAGCATAAAATTTAGTTATTGATTTGTATAAAATTTATATTTTTGTATAAATAAATGTTGAATTGTAAAATTGCTGTTATACTCTGGAATACAGCCTCTATATTATCACTACTATCACCCTAAATATTTTTGACAAGTTACATTAACTTTGATTTTCCTCCCCTGATAAATAATTTGGGCTTACTTTAGTAAGTGGTTAAAAAAAAAAAAAAAAGCTAACATCTAAACCTATCCAGGCACTGCTGAATACTGATATTATACATTTCAATTACCTATCTGCTGATATAGTTTTTCTGTGTCCCCACCCAAATCTCACCTTGAATTCCCATCTGTTGTGAGAGGGACCCGGCGGGAGGTAATTGAATCATGGGGGCAGGTCTTTCCCATGCTGTTGTTGTGATGGTGAATAAGTCTCAGGAGATCTGATGGTTTTAAAAATGGGAGTCTCCCTACACAAGCTGTCTATTTGTTTGCTGCCATCCAGGTAAGACATGACTTACTCCTCCTTCTGCCATGATTGTGAGGCTTCCCCAGTCACGTGGAACTGTAAGGCCATTATAAACTTCTTTTGGTTTATATAGACTGCCCAGTCTCACATATGTCTTTATCAGCAGTGTGAAAATGAACTAACACAGTAAATTTGTACCAATAGGATGAGGTGCTGCTGAAAAATACCCAGAAATGTGGAAGCAACTTTGAAACTGGCTAACAGGCAGAGATTGGAGCAGTTTGGAGGGCTCAGAAGACAGAAAAATGTGGGAAAGTTTGGAACTCCCTAGGGACTTGTTGAATGACCTTGACCAAAATGCTGATAACAATATGGACAATGAAATCCAGGCTGAGGTGGTCTCAGATAGAGATGAGGAATTTTTGGGAACTGGAGCAAAGGTGACTCTTGTTGTATTTTAGCAACAAGATTGGCAGCATTTCGCCCCTGCCCTAGAGATTTGTGAAACTTTGAACATGAGAAAGATGATTTAGTGTATCTGGTGGAGGAAATTTCTAAGCAGCAAAGCATTCACGACATGACTTGGGTGCTGTTAAAGGCATTCAGTATTAAAGGGGAAATAGAGCATAAAAGTTTGGAAAATTTGCAGCCTGACAGTGTGATAGAAAAGAAAATCACATTCTCTGAGGCGAAATTCAAGCTGGCTGCAGAAATTTGCATTAAGTAACAAGGAGCCAAATGTTAATCGTCAAGACAATGGGAAAATGTCTCCAGGGCATGTCAGAGGTCTTCACAGCAGCCCTTCCCATGACAGGCTCAGAGGCCTAGCAGGAAAATTAGTTTCATGGGCTGGGCCCAGGGTCCCTGTGCTGTATGCAGCCCAGGGCCTTGGTGCTCAGCATCTCATCAGCTCCAGCCATGTCTGAAAGGGGCCAACATAGAGCTTGGGCCGTGGCTTCAGAGGGTGCAAGCCATAAGCCTTGGCAGCTTCCACAGGGTGTTGAGCCTGCAAGTGCACAGAAGTCAAGAATTGGGGTTTGGGAACCTCTGCGTAGGTTTCAGAAGATATATGGAAATGCTTGAATGCCCAGGCAGAAGTTTGCTGCAGAGATGGGACGCTCACGAAGAACCTCTTCTAAGTCAGCGCAGAAGGGAAATGAGGGATCGGAGCCCCAGTACAAAGTCCCTACTGGGGCACCACCTAGTGGAGCTGTGAGAAAAAAGCCACTGTCCTCTAGACCCCAGAATAGTAGAACCACCTACAGCTTGCACCTTTCTCCTGGAAAAGCCACAGACACTCAATGTCAGCCTGTGAAAGCAGCCGGGAGGGAGGTTGTGCCCTGCGAAACCACAGGGGTGGAGCTGCCCAAGCCCATGGGAATCCACTTCTTGCATCATCATGACCTGGGTGTGAGATCTGGAGTCAAAGGAGATCATTTAGTAGCTTTAAAATTTGACTGCCCTGCTGTATTTCGGACTTGGATGGCCCTGTAACCCCTTTATTTTGGCCAATGTCTCTCATTTGGAATGGCTGTATTTACCCAATACCTGTACCCCCATTGTATCTAGGAAGTAACTAACTTGCTTTTGATTTTACAGGCTCACAGGCAGAAGGGACTTGCCTTGTCTCAGATGAGACTTCAGACTGAACTTTTGGGTTAATGCTGAAATGAGTTGAGACTTTGGGGGACTGTTGGGAAGGCACAATTGGTTTTGAAATGTGAGGACATGAAATTTTGGAGGGGCCAGGGGTGATGATATGGTTGGGCAGATCCCCACTCAAATTTCAACTTGAATTGTATCTCCCAGAATTCCCATGTATTGTGGGAGGCACCCAGAGGGAGGTAATTGAATCATGGGGGCAGATCTTTTCCATGCTGTTCTTGTGATATTGAATAAGTCTCACGAGATCTGATGGTTTTAAAAGCAGGAGTCTCCCTGCACAAGCTGTCTCTGCCTGCTGCCATCCATGTAGCATGTGACTTTCTCCTCCTTGCCTTCCACCATGATTATGAGGCTTCCACAGCCAAGTGCAACTGTAAGTCCATTATAAACCTCTTCTGTAAATTCTCCAGTCTCGGGCATATTTTTACCAGCTGAGTGAAAACTGACTAATATACCTACAGATAAAACAAGGGGAGCAAATGAACTCCATAAAATCTATGTAATGCTCTCTACTTCCAAATAGCTACTCTTTAAAGTCATCAGTTAAAAACTTTATTTGGCAAGAATTAGTCTAATAGGTGCTATTCTCTATGAGCAGCATGAAGAGGTGGGCAGGATATAGTTCTAAAGGGAACAGTTTTTCAGCACCTCCTAAGGTAGGTTGTTAAGAGTGTCACTTTATTGTGTTGGCTTGACACTCTGAATTCCCACAATGCCTAATCTGCACCAATGAAAATGTAAATATAAAAATAACAGGTATTTCCTTAGGCCACCAGCCTAGAGGTAGAGTAACTGTGTAAATTAATAACATACAATGATCATGTGTCTACATCATCCAATTTTCTCCTTTCAGCATTGAAAAGTGGAAATGGCCGTTCTGGTGGCTAAATTTCTTCTCTTCCCACCTCCCATTCCCCATAATTCCTGCAGGTATTTCTATTTCTAAATAGCTACATTGATTCTTGATTGACTTTGCTAATGTCACTGAGAGAATTGGTATACTTCCCAGATAATTCACGCAAAAAATTTGTGCATCCATAGATAATTGTATTGCTATTGCCTGTGTATTTGAAGAAACTCTTGACAAAATGTCTTCTTTCCATTCTGGCCTGGGAGCCTGCCACCAGAAAAGAGCCATAAGAAGTCAATATATTGTCCTAAACAAAACCAGGTGCTTTACAGCCATAAAAGCATTATCCCTTTACTATGTGTTCCCTCTCAGTCACTGAGCCCCTCACTCACTGAATTAGTGTTATCTGGGTCTTTTCATGGTAAGAGTTACTCTTAAAACCACTTCCCTTTCTCTGCACCAGACACTAATATGATTCACATTGATTTTTCTTTTTGTTCCCCTTTTCTTCATTCTGTTGTCAGACATCAGGATCCAGATATGATGTAGGGTCAAAAACTCTGCTTCTGGTGTTGGGGTTTATTTTTTGAAATCGAATCCATATTATTGTTTCATTAAAAAGTTAACCTCTGAGCAACTTTTAAATCTTAGCCCATTTCATTTTTTTTTTTCACAGAGAATGAAAAATTTCTCCTCCACTTAACATTTTATTTTCAAGGTTATATATATGCCTGTTTTAATATTGTATTACAAGTAAGGATTTTTTAAGATAATTGACAGCAGATTTTTAAAACAGGATTTTAAAATATATTCAATTCTGTAAAGTCAGTTTTTTCTATGTTTTTGAAAAAATATAGAAAATGTAATTTATCAAAATATTTATTTCCCCTATTAGTATTTATTTACATGCTTATGTGAGCTTTTATAGACAATACAATACTCTTAATTAGCAGTGGAAAGGGGAAGAAAGATAGGACAGGAACAAAGGACATAGACTCTGTTTTTCTTTCTCACTTTGCTGTTTAGAAATAGTGAAAATGAACAGAGTAAAAATTCTTTGAAATTAACATTGAACATCCTACATATACCTGAAAAATAAATATACAGCACGAGGGTAGACAGATGAGGTGAGGGCTTTAAGGGTAGCTCTGAAGTCACCTGCAAAAAAGGCATGCAGGCAGCAAGGAATAGGTTAACTACTTCACTCAGAAGTATTTCAATTTAGTTGAAGCCAGGAAGACACTTGTCTAAGCATTTTCCACAACCAGTAATTAGGGAATGGAATGAGCTATTGGGTTTAGGGAAAAGAGATGGAAAGGGGCTTTGTAAGTTAGAGGAGAGGAATGAACACTAAAGGAGATAGAGGGAGACATTTGAATAAACAAATATATCAAAAGAGATTTTTTAGAAAAAGATGTTTAAACCTTATCTGTGTGTGAAGTGTATTGAGTATAGATACACTATTGTCTGGAAAGGGCAAGGATATGATGGCAGTCAACGAGATATAAGAGAGAAAAGCTTATCATAGGCTGAGAGCTACAGCAACAGAGAGGGAGAGTAGTTAAATATATTTTCAAAAAAATAAATACCAAAACTCAGGAGATACGAAGTGGAGAGAGTTTCAGGATGGGTGAGCCTTTCAAATTGAAAGCAAAATATTGTATATATATGCATATATTCATTTCTGTGGCATAAAGAGCAATGGATTTTTATCAGATTCTCAGAGGGAATTGGGCTTTTATTATCGAATGTAAAGAATAATGAAGGAGCAGAGGTCAAGAAGGAAAAACGAGAAAACTGGTATTGAAAGTGATGGTACATGTGGAAAAGTATGTTGAATTAGAGGTGAAGCAATCAAGTCTATTTTTAACAGATTCTGTTTCTTTAATTCCTTTATCAAAATTATGCTAACAAAAGGAAAAGAGTAAAAAGTAATTCTGGGAATATGTCACTGATATTTTTGTTTGCATTATAATATATACACTGTTTTAGCTATTTTGGTGTACTGAAATCTTCAATATTTCAATTTCATTATGTTCAGAGAAGCACCATAAATGTCTCTTTCCCCATCATAAGCTTTTGCATCCTGCCCACTTGTTTAAATGACCTTTTTAAATATGGCATTACAGATGGGATTTATTTTTATGAATACATAGTAAGTGAGTAACTAACAATCAAATTTCAGTATGAGTGGGAAGATAATGGAATAGGGAAAATTGAACCCACGACAATTAAGCACATTGTAATGATCACAGATAAGATGGTAACTGACCATTTCAAGGGAAACTCAGAGGCTGATCAGTCTTTGGTTGAATCATCAAATTACAGGTTCAAAAAAATAATTTAACAATTTAAACACTTCAAATTTCAAAGGCCCTAATTGCTAAACGTGAATGATAATTAATTTCTCTCCCTGAAAATATATCTGGCATGATAATGGAAAATACTTTTCTAAAGTGGAGAGATGTTAAGAACTTACTTAAGAGACCAATTAATAGGCCAAAAGTAATTAGGTAAATGTGTTAAACAGAATCCAAGTTTTCCCCAAAGATCATCTGCTCTCTCTGGTGTATATGTCCTGAGTAATTCCCTGGTGGAATATAATGGTTCGTGCTACCAGGATTAGGTTTGGTTATTTGGCACTGTTGATTTTTAGGTAGAGAGGTTTTTCTGGGTTAACCTGATCGAATCATATGAACCTGTAAAAGTATAGTTTTTCTCCAGAGACTTGTAGAAGAGGAAATCAGATATTTGAAGCAAGAGAGGAATTCACTGAGCCGTTGCTGGCTTTAAGATGAACAAGGTCACGTGAAAAGGATCAAAGAGCTAAGAACGACCTCCAGCCTAGAGTCAGCAAGAAAAGGGGATATGAGTCCTACAACTGCAAAGAAATGAATGCTGTCAACAACAAGAATTATTTGTGAGGAGATTTTTCCCAGGAGGCTCTGAGGAAAACAGCCTGACTGACACCTTGATTTTGATTTCAGGAATGGTGAGCTAGACTTGTGACCTACAGAAGTGGAAGGTAATACATGGATTTTGTTTCAGGCTGCTAGCTTTGTGGAATTACATATTAGAGTAACTCTTTATGTTTCTTGTGTTAATATTGTCTTAGTCAGTGAATATATGCAGATTTAGGTGAGAAACATCTATTTCCCACCACATCCCCATCTTTTGGGAAGCACCTCAAGTTTTCCTTGGGAATCTGTCATTCTCTGCCATATATTGATACCTTAATTTGCATGGGATTGACCCCACCTCAGCTCCAGGGGTGAAGGCATAATGAGTATAATTAATACTAATCTTATCCTGTGCAATTATTTTAGATTTATGCACGTGTTCTAGGTAGATCTCATTAGAGCAGTCTTCAGAATTTTTCTTGAAGGTCCTTGGAAACAAATGACCTCTTTGCAGCCAGACATGAGTGAGGAAGCTTATGGTTCTGGGAGGCTTATAACATTTTTGATAAAATAAGGAAAGATTCTGCCCATGGCACCAATCCAAAGGAAATAAAACCAGGAAATAGGGAAAGTAACTGAAGGTTAAGTGAAATTATTTGAATAACAGACAAATCCCTGCCAAGTCCACAACTAGGCAATTACATGAGCCAATAATTCCCTTCATTATTTAAGTCCACTTGGCTCTCCTTTCTCCTATTTACAACCAAAATCCTCCTACAATAGTCAATGATCTTCACTCTGAGGCTCTTTCTATCTAATTACAAGAAGAATAATTTTGAATCGGAATGCATACTCCCTGAATTTCTCCAAAAGTGATCCTGACAGATTTTTTAGCTCTGATTTCCTTTCCTTGTTTCAGTTACCAAATGCTTCTGTCATTCAGCATTACCTGACTTTAAAGCTGATGATATTAGTTTATTTTTTATTACGAACATTTCAGATTGATGTCTTCCTGATAAATCCAGAGAGACATTTTATCATTGATATATTTTAAAAGTGTGTCTTAGAATGGACCCCAGAAAGATCCCTACAGATGACCAAGCTCTCGTTTATTTTCTAATGTTAGAATCCCAGACCAAAAACATATTTTATTCTAAGGCAAATGGTTTGCAAAATCTGAGCTCTAATTATAGACCACTGTACCCAAGCAGTATTGAAAATAGTGTTAGTTTGAAAAGTACAGAACAATCTAAGTGTACAGACAGTTATACAGTTTTCGAGGTTCTGTAAATCCCTTTACTATCAGCTAGGATTAAAGAAAATCTCCAAATAAACATAACACGTTCTCATATTTTGTTTTATTGTTTTACATGCAACTATTGTTTTCTTTTAAACTGGTTTTCTTACTTATTTTTTCATCGGGTTTTTAGATCATGCTAGAGAGAATGGGAAAATTCCTGCATGTCACTGCCAACTATAAAATCCACCATACAAAACAATATTTAAAATATTCAGAATGTACTTATTCAAGAAGAGATACATGAATGAGTCAAGAGACATGTAATTTACTGATTAATGGCTATAAATTTAGGAAAGAAAGGTAAGAGCAGTCCATGTGTTATTTGCTTATCTACTGTTATGTCAGCACATTGTCTTGTATTTGCATTTGTTTTGCTAAATTTATAGCTAAATTAAATAGAAAGGATTTTCTTATTCACCATGTATACCTGAGCTGTGAGCTGTAACCAAATGAAAATTATCTGTATTTTCTATGTTTCTGAGTAAAAATGATAAAGATATTAATTGCATGCCTTCTTTACTATTTTGTTTATAAAACTAAATGAAATAAATGAAAGCTGCTTGATTTTGAAAGAAACAAAATAAAATGGGAAAGGAGTAGAATGTTCCCTTTACCTCTATCATAGATCTGTTCTAATATTATATGAGGCATTGTAAAAGAAGACACCTGGGTTGAGGTAAGAAGAATGCATACCCCCAAAAACTTGGTTCACTTCATGATATGTGGCTTGCTTATCTGGCAAAGACCCTGGATAGTATATTGCACAGTGAAACTCCTTTGTGAGTTGTAGAAACATTTTGACCTAACAGACAAGTTTTGAAAACATAAATTGCTCCTATAAATACTTCGTTTTCTTCAAAGCAATACTCTAGCCATTTTGCACTGGTAGCATTGGACATTGCTTCATCCCATCCTCATTGAATATTTATATTACCAACAAAAAGGCATAAATTTTGTTCCAAAACATAAAACTTTAACATTCCTAAAAATTCTTAACTAAATAAATTCTAAGGACTGGTATTTACTACATTTAGGGATATACTACATTTTACTGATTGCTAAAAATTAGTAGTATTGATCAACACATTTTCACACCTGTTCAGGTAGCTTCTGTACTGAACATATGGCTAAGTCTGGTCTCTGCTCACTGGGCTTTTGTGTGCATTGTTTAGTATAAATCTGGAAAAAAGTATTGCCAAAAGCAGGAAATCAAATTATCTTAATTATTTTTATGTTTTATTGGTAAACCCAAAGCCGTGTAATATGGTTATCTTTTTCCTGGATTTGTTATGTTAATCCCTTTAATTAAACCTTAAAGCCACAATATGCTGGCATTTAAAAGCTGCTGACTGAATCAAAGCCAAAGAGCTTACAGAAAACAGATGACACATTTTCCCCCCAGGCCAGTCTCAATATCCTAACTTCAGCTTTAAGAGGCCTAGACAGCTGAAGTGGTTCTCAGTACCCTCTCTCTGGGAATGCAAAGCTGCAGAGGCAGTGACTGTCCTCTTGGGGCCATTTAGCAATACTTCTTACTGACTCCAGGAAAAAAAACTAGCAGGGTGGGGCTGCCATTCTCTATGATATACTTGGATATTTGGACAAGGACTGCTTTTAGCTAGTATACATTGATTCTTTTTCTATTTTCTCACTCAAATAGAAAGCCAAAAATATTATGTAAAAAGAAACACACACACACACATACAAATACACACACACACACACACACACACACACACACACTCTGCTATGGACTTAATTGTGTCTCCCTAAAATTCATGTGTGGAAGCCCTAGCCCTGATGAGCTGGTGGTGTTTTGAGATGGAACCTTTGGGACATAATTAGGTTCACATGAGATAATGAGAGTAGGCCTTCAAGATGGGATTAATGCCCTTATAAAAAGAGATAGCAAACAGCTGTTTCTTTCTCTCTCTCTCTCTCTCTCTCTCTCTCTCCCCCCCCCTCTCTCTGTCTCTCTCTCTCTCTCCTATTTGAGGACAGAGTGAGATGGATAGGCCACCATCTACAAGCCACAAAGAGAGCCCTCATCAGGAACTGAATTGGCCAGCACCTTGACCTTGGACTTCCAACCTGCCAGAACTGTGAGAACATAAATTTCTCTTGTTTCAACTACCCAGTCTCTGGAATTTTGTTATGGCAGCCTGAGAAGACAACTGAGACACACAAATACCAAACATGGGGAAATATTTTGAAAATTAAGATAATGAAAAATTCAAACTCTTCTTAGCAGTGAACCAAAATTTAGTTTTCTGGCACACTTTGGAGTCACTATGTAACATTGGTTGTTATAAAATAGAAGAAAGAATCAGGTAAATAAAGTAGATTGTACCTTAGATTTGTTCTGGAAACCACCAAGCAGAATACATCATAACACATAGTCTTACATTACAATAAAAGTATAATATTAGCAAGTTCCAGTGTAAATCATTTAATACATACAGACTATCAGTATTCAACCAAACCAAAATTTGCTCTTAGGAAGTAGTGTTTAAATTGTCTTCTTCTGTGTCCCACCAGTTCAATCAATTGCTTAATCTTTTTGATTCTAGGTGTTTATGCTTATCCCTATTGCCTCTGCTCTTGTTAAGGCCGTGAGAAACATATATCATATGAATTCTCCTAGAGAAAAGATCTACTTTTAATATTCCTTCTTTAAAAATATCTAATAGTCAACAATATAGTTCTTAAAATTCTTCTGTCTAAACTTCAAAACATTTGATAACTGTCTTAACCTCTATTTCAGAACTTATCGATGACACCAACTTTATACATATACTGGATTCCAGTCAAATAGAAAATCTTTTTCCAAATGCACCTGCAGCTGGTGATTGTACACTTCCTTCATAAACACTTTTCTCCCTATTAAAGTCTGTAGATAGTCTACCTAACCCTCAAAACTTATTGAAATTCCATTTTAAATAAAATATGCATTTACTTATCACATACTACGTATCATGTCTTTTAAGGCACAACCTTTGATGCTCAGAAGCTTAAAAATGAACATACACAGAAAAATGTAAACATAAATTTGATTATTTTTATAAATACTAGAAATAGATAATACAGTATATGTAATATATATAACAGAAGCCAAATGTCTATACAGACATACCTCATTTTATTGTGCTTCACTTTATTGTGCTTTGCAGATATTTTATTTTTTACATATTGAAGATTTTTGACAACAGTGCATTCAGCAAGTCTATCAGCACCATTTTCCCAACATGGCCTTCCTTTGTGCCTCTGTGTCACATTTTGGTAATTTCTACAATATTTCTTTTCCATTACTGTAATATCTGTTACAGTGATCTGTGATCAGTAATCTTTGATATAATTATTGCAATTGTTTTGAAGCACCACTAAGCATGCCCATATAAGATGGGAAACTTAATTGAAAAATATTGTGTGTGTTCTCACTGCTCCGCCAACCTGTAGTTTCCTTGTCTCTCCCTCTCTTTGGGTCTTCCTATTCCTTGAGACACAACAATATTGAGAGTAAGCCAATTAATCACCCTGTAGTAGCCCAATAGCCTCTAAATGTTCAAGTGAAAGAGAGTCACACTTACCTCACTTTAAGTCAAAAGCTAGAAATGATTAAGCTTAGTGAGAAAGGCATGTCAAAAGCTGAGATAGGCTAAAAACTAGGTCTCTTATGCCAAACAGCCAAATTTTGAATGTAAAGGAAAAGTTCTTAAAGAAAATTAAATATACTACTCCAGTGAATACACAAATAATAAGGAAGCAAAACAACTTTATTGCTGGTATCAAGGAAGTTTTAGTGGTAGGATAGAAGATCAAACCAACCCTAACATTTCCTTAAGGCAAAGCCTAATACATAGCTAGGCCCTAACTCTCACCAATTCTAGGAAGACTGAGAGAGGTGAGGAAACGTCAAAAGAAAAGTTTGAAGCTAGCAGAGGTTGGTTCATGAGATTTAAGGAAAGCCTTCACAATAACCTAATAGTGTAAGATGAAGTGCAAGGTGATGTAAAAGCTGATGTGCTGATATAAAAGCTGCAGCAAGTTTTCCAGATGATCTAGGTAAAAGAGCTGGTAAAGGCGACTACACCACATAATCAATTTTCAGTGTAGATACAACTGCCTTGTATTTGAAAAAGATGCCATCTAGGACTTTCATAGCCAGAGAGAAGTCAATGTCTGGCTTCAAAACTTCAAAGGACAGGCTAACATTCTTATTAGGAGCTAATGCTGCTGGTGACTTTTAACTTGAAGCCAATGCTTATTTGCCATTCTGAAAGTCCTAGGGCTCCTAAGAATGATGCTAAATATACTCTGTCTGTGCTCTATACGTGGAACAACAAAGCCTGGATGACAGCACATCTGTTTATAGCATGGTTTACTGAATATTTGAAGTCCACTGTTGAGACATACTTCTCAGAAAAAAATGATTTCTTTCAAAATATTACTGCTCATTAACAATGCGTCTGGTCACCCAAGAGCTCTAATGGAGATGTACAAGAAGATGAATGTTGTTTTAATGCCTGCTAAAACAACATCATTCTTCAGCCCATGAATCATGGAGGAATTTTAACCTTCAAGTCTTCTTGTTTAAGAAATACCTTTTGTAAGGTGTAGCTTCTTTAGATAGTGATTCCTGGAATGAATCTGGAAAAAAATTAATTGACAACTTTCTGGATAGCATTCACGATTCTAAATGCCTCTAAGAACATTTATGATTAGTGTGTGGTGGTCAAAATATCAGCATTATGAGGAGTTTTGGAGAAGTTGATTCCAACCTTCATGGATGACTTGAAGGATTCAAGACTTCAATGAAGGAAATAACTGTAGATATGGTGGAAATAACCAGAGAAAGATAATTAGAAATGGAGCCTGAAAATGTGATTGAAATGCTGTGATCTCATAATAAATTTGAACAAATAAGGTGTTGCTTCTTATCAATGAGCAAAGGAAGTGGTCTCTTGAAATGCCATCTACTCCTGGTGAAGATGCCCCATTGAAATAACAGCACAGGATTTATAATATTACATAAAGTTAGTTGATAAGGCAGTGGTCAGGCTTTGGGAGGATTGATTCCAATTTTGAAAGAAGTTCTACTGTGGCAAAAATACTTTCAAACAGCATCCCATACTACAGAAAAATCTTTTGCAAAAGGAAGAGTCAATCAATGCGGCAAACTTGATTGTTGTCCTAATCTTAAAAATTGCCACAGTTACCCTCATCCTTAGCAACCACAACATTGATCAGCCAGCAGCCATCAACATCAAGGGAAGACCCTCCACTAGCCAAAAGACTACAACTCACAAAAGGCTCAGATGATCCTTACCATCAGGTTTTAGCAATAAAGTATTTTCAAATTAAGGTATGTACTATTTTTAGACATACTGCTGCTGCACACATAACAGATTACAGTATAATGTAAACATAACTTTTATATGTACTTTGGAGACTCAGAAAAATTCTTATATCTCACTTTATTGTGATGTTTGCATTATTGTGGTAGTCTGGAACATAATTCATATCTCTAAGATATGCCTGAAATATATAATAGAAGCCAAATGAAGGGGATGGCTGGGAAAGAATTAAAACAGAAATGGTGTTCTACTGGTGGACAAAGAATACCATTTAGTCATATGTTATAAAAATTTTACCAGTAAAGACATGGATAAATAGAAAATAATAATGGTAACGTTTGAATTTGTCTAGGTAGTTCCAGATATGTCAAAAACTATTGAGAATAGGGTTGTAAGGCTAGTCCAGCCCTACAAAATAAAAAAACCAAATAGTGTGCATAAAACAGATCTTAATAAGACTATTTAAAATTTAGGACATTTCACCAACTTTGAAGGTTTTAGGCTTACTTTTTCAAATCTGTTTTATATAATATCAAAAATACTAAAATACTGTCATGTTCTACAAAAAATAATTCTTATATGAAGTTTGTGTTGAGTTGCAGTTAATTGACATCACGTTTATAAAAATTAAATTAACATTTACTAAAGCCAATTTTGCTCACTTTTCAAATAATTTTATAAAATCTTAAAAAGCTTAAAAGACCTGGACACTATGAACATTCAATGGAGAAAATTACTCTGGCACATGTGGTAGTATTCATTTAAAATTTTTAATGAGTAAATACTATACTCAGATTATGTTTCAGATAAATCATTTTAGTGGAATGCATGCAGATAGGCTAAAAGGAAACAAGAAAACATGTCATAATGGCTGCTTCATTAAACTACTATTGTGTGACATGTTTTCTTCCCCTCAACTTTTATAGCACTTTGGGGGATCCCTCTTCTGGTTATGATAGAGTAGCTTATAGTACGTCAATCCTTTCACCAAAACCAAAGAAAAAGCCAAAGTAAACACTAAAATAATTAATTTTTGAAGGCATTGAAGAACTGCCAAGGCAGTTAAAGCTTGGGGAGTGAAAAATCACAGACATGTTTATTAAAATACACCTAATACTCTTTACATTGCTTAAACTACCCAGAGCTAGAGGCTAAGATGCCTGTTAGAACATGGCTAAAAAGCATAGCATAATATTAATCAGTTCCTTGATTATGAATGGCTAAAATACTCAATATCTACCAGGAGAAGAAACTCTATAAACATTCCAAAGTGTAAGTTGAGATTTCTAGAAAGAATTGGTATAAATATGAGATGGAGCAGAGGTTTATAGAATTTTGAAACATTTCAGATCTCAATTACACTATGGAGATCTCTAGATGCCTGGAAGACAGTAGGATAAATTTTTTCTAGCAGAAGGCAAAATTATCTGTAGCTGCAACATTTTAAAATATAAAATGCCTGCTATTCATTTGAAAAATATCAGATAAGTAAAGAAAGCGAAATAGGCAATAGAAATAGATCAAAGGTGATTCAGATAATGAAGTGACTAAACTTGGACTTTAAGATAACTATGAATAATATGTTCAAGAAGATAACAGGATATAGAATTTTATCAGATAATTGGATAAATAAAAATATTCAAACAGAAATTCTAGAAATGAAAAACATAATAACTAAATTAAGAATTCAGTAGATATGATTAAGAGCATTTTAGAAAAAGCCAGAAAAGAAGAATAACTTGAAAATAGGTCAGTAGAGAGTATTCAAACTAAAGAACAGAATTAAAAAGAAACTGGAAAGTATGTGGTGTGGGAGGCGGCTTGCTGAAAAATCAAACAAATCTGTAATTAGAATCCAGTATAATAAGAATAGAGAATGTCAAAGAAGTAATATTTGAAGAGATAAGATCGGAAATTTCTCTATGGCTGAATAAAGACATTAAGGACTAGATTTCAAGAAATGCTATGAGCCCAAAAAGAATAAGTAAAAGGGAACTCATTCCAGACACAGCAAATAAAACCATTGAGAATCAAATTTGGAAAGAAACTTTTAAAAACCCGAGAAGGAAAGGCACATTATGTTCAAATGGGAGAAACAAAAGACTGTGCTTAGATTTGCCCACGAAGTATCTACACATTTCAAAAGATTAAATACATTCACAAAAATTATCTTACCATAGGAAAGATAGAAATAATGAATAGGGTAACAATTTAAAATTTGTAAATATAAGGAAATTAACAATATAGTTCTAAACATCTTCAAAATAAAAACAACATTAAAAATAAACATTTTGAACATAATGATAGAATGATTATCATTTTAATATTTTAAGATAATAAAAATATGGCATATTAAGGCCAATCTTTCTTATGAGCATAGAGGTAAAAGTTCTCATTAAAATGTGAGCTGAAAGTATACACATGTAAATAATAATGCTTCCAAGCCAAATTGGTTTAACTTCAAGAAGTCAACATTGATTAAAGATTTTTATACCAATCAAAATAATTATTTACATTTATAAAATAAAGAAAAAATCTTCATGCATTTAGGTGAAGAGAAGGCATTTTATAAAATTCTACATAAACTCGTTGTCATTAAAATTCTTAGCAAAGTAGGAATAAAGGGCAATGCCAAACTCTGATTAAACAACATAGCCAAGATCATAATTAATAGTGAAACACTGGAAGAATTTCCTACGAGGTCAGGAAGAAGACACAGATATATACTATCACCACTACTATTGAACTTTGTACTTGGGGTCCCTGTCATTGCAAAGAGTCAAGGAAAAGACAGAAAATATATGTATTGGAAAAGAATAAATGAAAATTTGACCTAAGTTGTGTTCTATGCGATGCCAGGCTAGTAGAGTTCTCTTAGAATTATATTGTGAAAGAGGGTAGGAAAGCTAACGTAATCTGGAAGCAAGACTGTAAATGTATATTGTTATCTATTGCAAGTGAATGAAACTTTCTCTGATCCTCATTTTTGGTAGGGATAGAAATAATACATTCTCTTGATCAATGGCCGCCTATCTTGTGTCACAGGTCATGCTAAAATACTTTAGAAAAGACACCATTTCTAAAACAGCGGCTGTAATTGGTTCTAATACTTGCATGAACTTATGGTCACCTTGCAAGCTCTGCCTTGTTTCTTTAATGGCTAGATTGGTAAAAATAAATGAAAACGTGATGGGAATCATCACCCTTCATCCTTTGGGCTTATATAGGGATGTCTCTAATTTGTGACTTTTCTCCTGGGATGCATTATTTTTAAATTAAATTTATGATCTCAGCCAGGAAGGATCAGTGTTAGACACTTCCATTTGGCCTTCCACACTATGATTGCATTGGGAGAAACAAGTACCAGGTGGGTCTGCCAATTCAGTGGAATAACCATGATCCTGGACTTTGCATCATGTGACCCTCATGTATCCCTCTCAAACCAAGGGCCCATAATGACACCTCAGTTTTCAAAGTACCAATATTTCCTCAAACCCTGTGTCTAATAGGTCTTAAAATATTTTGTGTTCTCATTTAACCAGTGCACAGTTTCCAGAATAATTTGCTATAAATAGCTTTAGGAAAGGGCTGGAGTAATCATGACTATATGCACTTGTCATGACATTGCAATACCCTTTCTCCTGTAGACCTGATCTCACTTTCAGACAGAAGTTTCCAGGTCCCAAACAAGCCTTTGTCCAGAAACTTGGCAAGAAATTATGACTTTTTGTTTTATTAACTTCCTTCAACCTTCTGAGAATCTATTTTTTATTTTCTTTTGTTGAACCAAATTATTAACAGTAGTGCCTTTACTGGCCATTTATCTATTTTGTCCCCAACATCATCGTGGTATGTTAACCTTCTCCATAGCTCTCTGCTGCTCAAACTCCCTTAGCTGCTTCTGTGATCTTACTATACATTAAAATATTTGCCTCTCTTTGACTCTGAATGACCCATCCTATATATTTATCAAGTCCTATTATCATTATTGCTGTCAGTAAAGCCAGTTCTGAAATAGCATTTCTTCCATCAGGCCTGGCCAATAGAGCAAAGTTAACTTCTCATTGGTGTGACTGCCCGTCTCCAGCACATTCTGCCTTGCTTTGGTAACTGCTGTATCCACCAGGCCTTTTTGTGAAACACAGGGCTCTGGTGACTTTTCCGGTCTTACATAGAACATCTACTCAAATATGCTCACATCTTTAAACCGTAGAATTCCTTCTTTTACCATTTACCACAGCAATTCTGACATTTCTACCACATCTAGTAAGGACAAACAGATTTTTCATACTTCTGAGGGCTATCATACTTTAGAGTTCGATATTTTATACCATAACATTGATCAAACTGTTTCACAATATGTTTCCATGCATATCATCTCAGCTCCTGTAGTTTTATGCTACCCAGGTCCTGCATCTTTGGGACATAGTCTCTGATCTTTTAAATCAAGTCTAGTATGTTCCTAGTTGGGTTATGTTATTCATTATGCATGCTTATTTCGAAATGTATGAGAAACACATTGTGGTAACTACTCATGGGAGGAATACGTTCTTTGGAAAAAGAGGCTTCTGCATCATCTTCAAACAACAGGAGAGTGCCAATCCTTAAGAGGGAGACTTGGTCAATTTTGTAGGATTCAATATCTCATATAAATCTACAGATGTTTTAGTTTTGTAAAGCAAACCACGTAAAAAAAAGCATGGGTTATTTAGTTTGTAAAATTATTTTAATGCAATTAGTAATGAGAGTTAAAATAATTCTAGATCCTATTACATTACTGAAGATTTTTCAGATGACATTTAGATAAAAATATTTAGGTACTGGGTTGTTTTTAATATATTCATTTTACTGTGCCTTCACTGGCTATCTCTCTATTTTGTCCCTAACATCATCATGCTATGTTAATCTTTTCCACAGCTCTCTGCTGGTCAATCCCCCTTGGCTGCTTCTTTGATCTTGTTATACATTAAAATATGTGTGTCATTAAAATACTTTCTCGTTGGTCTTAAGTAATTAGGGGAGAAAAATTGAGTGAAATTATATGACAAATTATAATCAATTGATTGGCAAAATCTTAAATTATGACTTTTTAAATGAAAAAGATAAATACGTAATGCTAAGTCAACTTGAAGTTATTGAGAATGTTAAAAAATCTGATAACAGTAGGATCCAAGTTTAGACATTGTATTATATTTAGAAATATAATCCTTCTGAATTATAAGATATCAGAAAATGTCACTAACTATTTTTAAAGTAATTTTAGGTCCTGGATTCATATATTCCTTAGGAGTCTCAGGAAAGGGCAAGCTGACCATTAGGTGAAGTGCATCACTATTCATTACAGTATTTTTTGACAATCTATATTTAAGAGTTTAGTGCCACCTGGTCAGTTGCTGCTGCTTAAGATTTGGTAACTTGCTGTCATAATATTAAAAGCTGTAGGGATTTTTTAGAAGTATTTAAGATAAGCACCCAAGAAGTTACTCAGAAGCAGTTCACAAATGTTTCAGTACATGGAGAGAGAAGTGGTATCAAACTATATTGAACTCTCTATGACCCATTGGATTTTCATTCAAATTTTGTATCTTTCCCCACAACTTACTTTGAGACGTTAAGCAAGTCACAATTACTTTTGGCCTCCACTTTTGTATTTTAAAGTAGAGCTTCTTTTATGCCCCTTCATTCTACGTTAATCTTTGCTCATTAATTTCACTCCTCTTCCCTCCCTTGCTGGTGAAAACTGTACAGGAGTATTGAAATTTAACTCTCCACAGTCCAGTTTCAATCCATTATAAGCCACCTCATCTATATATATTTACTGTATTTTTCTCCCAATTTCAATAAAACTTACTGACTACCAGTCACTTTATATTTGTGTTGCACAAGTACATTAGGATGAAACTTCATATTTTTGAACTACTGTGTGTGTGTACATGTTCCACCTCAAAGTTCTTGGGAAGCAGGGGTCAGGGAGGAGGTGGAGAATGATACGGAGCACATTCTGATCTTTCTTATTGACAAAGTTTTGGTGAATCTAGCAGTGTCTTCATATTTTAGTAAAAAATCATGATGTACTTTGTGTAATCTATTTGTGGAATTGGTGAGATATGTTTTTAAGGGTTGTATTATGATCTTGTTTCAGTGATACAATAGGGACAGATTGGTTCACAACATTAGGTGGTGTATGTTACTTCGCATTTTTCCCAGACAATCTTTAATTCTCGGAGCCGTTGTATGTGTCTAAAGCCCAGTAGCTCAAAGGTTTTTGCTACCCTATTAAGAGAATATTGATGTGCTAAGGGTAATTCACCCTTTGCTGTGTGAAAAAAGTCACCTGTAATCACAAATATTTACACTGTAACCTATCAGTGGCCTCCTCTAGGACCTATTATATCAGTAAACTACATGTGTCTTTTGGGTTTGGGTTTATTGTTCAATCCAGTTGTAATACACACACTCTCTCTTTCTCTATATTTAAATATATATTTCAATATATATTTTAGTAGATATATTTCAAATATTTCTCAAAGGTCCTGGCACAATAATGGTTTCATTTCTATTTCTGATTGTGTGTGTATGTGTGAACTGAATCAGATGTATGGATTTGACACTGAACAGGTGGCTAACAAGGTTTAATCAATTTGAAATATAATAATCTTGGTATTTACTGGTCCTTTTCACTATCTGGTAACTGCGACGTTATTAGAAAATGAGTTATGTCTAGCCTCGTAACCTAACTATTATAGTTACAGAGTATGTTACTTAAATGCAAGATAATAAACTTTAATAATTAAAAATCATGTCTCAGCTATTGACTTAACAAATATCAATTTTACAGAAACCAAAAGTTTGACTGAATTGTGATGGGATATGCCAACGAAATGTGGTATAAAATTACTCCAACACTAAAAATCTTTGTCATTAAAGAGTAATCTTACACTTCTTGTGTGTCTAGGAGTAGCTATATTTTATGTGAAACAGCTTTCAAATGTGTGGACACGGGTTTGAGAAGATCATTCATAAATGTGCACAAGCTTTGTGAACTTGCTTTAGACCACGACATCTCAGCTTTGGCATTATTTACATTTCTGACTTGGTGATCTTTTGTAGTGCAGCATCTGTAGTGTTCACTGCAGGATATTCAGTAGCAGCCCTAACCTCTATCGGATAGAAGCTGATAACAGCATGCCAACTGTGACAAGCCAAGATGTCTCCAAACACTTAAAAATAGTCTTTGGGGGCCAAAATCACTCAGGTTAAGAATCACTGGTCCAGACATATTTATATACATTTTTCAACTGAGTCATAGTGGGAAATTATTTTTGTTTGAATCTATCATCATGCTTTTATCATAAGTAAGATGCAGTCAAAAGCAAAAGAAAGAGTAATTCAGTAGGGAGGAAATGGCAAAATATTCCCATGAAGATTAGATTTCTCATCTCAGAAGGGCATTGTACATATTTTGAAAACATTTTTAATTATTTTAAATGTGACTCATTATATGTTGCCCACTATCTCTCTCTGGAGATTTATTGACTATCTTTTAGCCCTGAAAAATAAAATTAAATATATTTTATTAACAAAGATCAAGGGCCTGTGTGATATTTCAGGTCCTCTGAGTAGTATTTGCCATGTTGACACTAGATGTTCAAGAGATTTATATGGAAAAACGTCTGTAAAGGAAAAGGAGAAAGCAGCTGGAAGAAGCAAAGTGAATCCTCACAGCAAGATGCATATCTGACTCCTGTAAAGGAAAAAGGGAATAAAGGAGGTTTGATAAGTAGATTCTCAGCACAAATCTCAGTTTTCTGCTAAGCTAATTGTCAAAGTTACCCTTTAGAGGAGTCCTGCATCTTACAGAAATAGACCTGCCTCAGTATGCCCACTATGCTCAGTCATGGGCTGAGAGCCTTAGAGAAAAGTAGCCTGAGCACAGCGTCAGGGAGGATTCAGAAGACAGCACCTGGTGATGTCTGTGATGCTACTGAGGCGTAGGTTTGTTGGTCAATTTTTCTCTCAAGCTCCTCAATGCAGATTGAAGTGCTATCTTTTTTTTTCTGATAAAACCTGTGTCTTTATTTTTGGAGGACAAGAAGAACAGGAGTGTTGAAAATTAAATACTTCAAAAAATAGTTATAGAGGTAAATATCCAGAGTTGCACTAGCTCATGCAATAGCCATTAGCAACAGGTGACTATTTAAATTAATTAGAATTAAATATTATTAAAAATCCAGTTCAGCAGTTGCAGTAACCACATTTCAAGTACTGAATAGCCGTGTGTGGCTAGCAGATACGGTATTAGAAAGTGCTGACTTATACTGTTTCCATCATGGTAGAATTTTCTATTAGACAGCATTGATCTAGAGAAACTGAAGTAAGATGGTCCTCTATTAGATCCTTTTGGGCTTTCTCTTTCATAAAAATTTGCTACAACTGGAAGTCAGCCTAAGTTAACATGTCAGCATAAATTTATACAAATTTGGAACTGGAAATAAGAACTGAAATATAAATTGTTCATTATAACTTACACCTAAAAGCCATGGTGTAAGACTCTAATGTCCACTTACTAACAGTTCCAACACATTTTTATCCTTGCTGAATGTAAAAACAATGTTCAAAAACATTGTTTTTAAAAAATTCTATAAAATAGTTTATACTAAATAAATTACATGGAAAATTAAGGACTTATAGAAATCATTCAGAAAAGTCATCATATTTTGCTTATACATCTATCCACTGATGAACACATGGCCTACTTCCATGTTTTAGCTATTGTGTGTAACGTTGCTTATAAATATGGGTATACAACTATCTCTTTGATATTTTGGATTTTCATTCTTTTGGGTATATATCCAGAAGTGGAACTGATGGATTATAGAGTAATTCTATTTTTTTTTTTTTTTTTTTTTTTTTTTTGAGACAGAGTTTCACTCTTGCTGCCCAGGCTGGAGTGCAATGGCGCGATCTTGGCTCATTGCAACTTCCACCTCCCAGGTTCAAGAGATTCTCCTGCCTAAGTCTCCTGAGTAGCTTGAATTATAGGCATGCGCCACCATGCCCAGCTAATTTTGTATTTTTAGTAGAGACGGGGGTTTCTCCATGTTGGCCAGGCTGGTCTCGAACTCCCGACCTCAGGTGATCTGCCCACCATACATTCATATAGTTTTCCCAAACAGCTATACCATTTTACAGTCACACCAACTAGGCAAAAGTTTCAGTTTCTCCACAGTCTTACCGACACTTTTTTTATTCTTCTTTTTTTTTTAATAGTAGCAATTTTAATGGGTAGAAGATGGTATCTCATTGTAGTTTTGACATGTATTTCCCTAATGATGAATAATGTTGCTTATCTTTTCATGTGCTTATTGTTAATTTGCTTGTATAACTTATTTGAAGAAATGACTATTCCAGCTCTTTGAGCATTTTTGAATTCAGCTGTGTGTTTCTCTGTTGTTGAGTTTTAATAATTCTGTTGTATATTCTGGATATGAAGCCCTCATCAAATGATTTACAAATATTTACTCCCATTCTCTGGTTTGTGATTTTTGCTTTGTTGGTAGTGTCTTTTGAGGCACAATTTAAAAATAACCAGACAGTTCAAGTTACCTGTTTATTTTATTTTATTTTACTGCCTGTGATTTTGGTGTCACATCTAATAAATCTGCTAAATCCAATGTCGTGAAGCTTTTCCCCTATTTTCTAAGAATTGTATAGCTTTAAGTCTTACAATTAGGTCTTAAATTTATTTTGAGATAATTTTTGTATATGGTTTCAGGTATCAGCTTAACTCCACATTTTTTTGCACGTGGATATCAATTATCCAAGCCCAATATTTTTAAAAAGATTGAGTTTTGCTCCATTGAATAGTCTTGGCACCCTTGTTAAAAATCATTTTATAATATATGTAAGAGTTTATTTCTGGACTCACTTTTCTATTACATTAATCTATATGTCTGTCTTTATGCCAGTATCAAACTTTTATTTTAATTTACAGTAGTTTTGTAGTATGTTTTGAAATCAGGAAGTGTGGGTCTGCCAACCATGTTCTTTTTCAAAATTGTTTGGGCTTGGGCTACTTGGGGTGCCTTGAGATTGCATATGAATTTTACAATGAATTTTTATATCTCTTCAATAAATCCCATCGGGGTTTTGATAGGAATTGCATTAAATCTGTAGATTGCTTTGGGTTGTATTGATGTATTAACAATATTAAGTCTTCCAATCCATAAACATGGAATGTTTTTCCATTTATTTATGTCTTTTAAAATTTCTTTGAGAAATATTTTGTAGTTTTTATTGTATAAGTCTTTCACTTCCTTGGTTAATTTCTAATTATTTGATTCTTCTCGATGCTATTAAAAATTGAATTGTTTTCTTAATTTCCTTTTAGAATTGTTCATTGTAAGTTTATAGAAATGCAACTAATTTTTGTGTGCGGATTTTATGTTCTTCTACTTTACTGAATTTATTAGTTCTAACTTGTTTTTCTTTAGTGCAGAAACTATAGGGTTTTCTACATATAACACCATATAATCTATGAACAGAGATTATTTTATTTATTTCTTCTCAATTTGTATGCCTTTTATTTCCCTTTCTTATGTAATTGCTTTGGCTAAAACTTCCAGTACTGTGTTGAATAAACTTGGCAAAAGTGGGCATCTTTAACTTGTTTCTGAACTTAGAAGGAAAAACTTTCAGTCATTCATCATTGAGTGTAATGTTTACTGTGACTTTTTCATATATAGCTTTTGTTATGTTAAAGTTTGTTCCTTCTATTCCTAGTTTGTTGAGTGTTTTAATCACGAAAGTTTGTTGAATTTTGTCAAATGCATTCGCTGCATAGAGATGATCATTCTTTCCCTTTCTTCGTGTTAAAGTGATGTATTAAATTGATTGATTTTCATTTACTGAGCTGTTTTTGCATTTCAGAAATAAATCCCACTTGGTCATGGAGTATAATCCTTTAAATAAACTATTTAATTTGGTTTGCTAGTACTTTCTCAAGGATTTTTACATCAATCTTCATAAGGGAGATTGGTCTGTAGTTTTTTTTTTTTTTTTTGGTAGTATCTTTGTATGGCTTTAGTATCAGAGTAATGCTGATAGTACAGAATGAGTTAGGATATGTTTCCTTCTCATCAACTTTTTGAAAAATTTTTGAAGAATTCATGTTAGTTTCTTTTTAAATGTTTGGTGGAATTCATCAGTAAAGTCATCAGGTCCAGGGCTTTTCTTTGTTGGAGTTATTGATTCATCTCCTTACAACTTACAGGTCAATTCAGAGTTTCTATTTCTTCATGGTTTGGTCTTGGTATGTTTTGTGTTTCTAGAAATCTGTTTACTTTATCTAGGTTATTCAGTTTATTGGTATGTAGTTGCTCATAGTACTATCATAATATTTTTACTTCTGTAGAATCAGTAGGAATATCTCCACTTCTATTTTTTATTATAATAATATGAGTCTCCTTTTTTTCTTAGTCCAGCCAGCTAGATGTTTGTGAATTTCACTGATATTTTAAAAAAACTTTGATTTTATTGATTTCTTTTTTTTGTTCTATACTTTATTCTAATCGTTATTATTTATTTACTTCTGCTAATTTTGGGTTTAGTTTTTTGTCTTTTCCTAGTTCCTTAAGTTGTAATGTTCAGATGCTTATTTGAGGTTTTTTTTCTTTTAATATAAGCACTTACAGCTTAAATTTCCACTTTAGCACTTCTTTCACTGCATCCTATAAGTTTTGATACATTGTGTTTTTATTTTCTTTCATGTATAGGTATTTGCTATTCTCTTGCGATTTCTTCTTTGATCCTTTGGTTGTTTATGAGTGAGTTGCTTAACTTTCATAAATTTCTGAGTTTTACAGTTTTCTTTCTGTTACTAATTTCTAACTTAATTCTATTGTGCTCAGAGAAGCAACTTTGTAGTATATATGTTTTTTAAAAATCCATTGAAACTTAATTTGTGGCCTAATACATGATATGCCCTCAAAAACGTCCCACATGTTCGTGAGAAGTGTGTGTATGCTTTTGTTATCAAAAGAATGTTCCATATATGTCAGATATTATTGGTTTATTGAGTTGATCAAGTCCTCTATTGTAATATTTTCTCACTTATCTTCTGTCTGGTAGTTCATGTCATTATTGAGAGTTAAGAAGTTAAGTTAACTTAAGTATCCAACTATTATTTTAGAACTGTCTATTTTTTCCCCTTCAATTCTATCAATTTTTGCCCCTTCAATTCTATCAATAATGATCTGTTATTAGGTGCATACATTTTTGTTGTTATTGTTGCTATTGTTGTGTTTGAGACAGAGTCATGCTCCAGGCTGGAGTTGCAGTGGTGCAGTCTTGGCTCAGTGTAACCCCTGTCTCCCAGGCTCAAGCATTTCTTATGCCTCTGCCTCCTGAGAAGGTGCCACCATGCCCAGCTTATTTTTCCTATTTTTGGGAGAGATGAGGTTTCGCCATATTGGCTAGGCTGGTCGCGAACTCCTGGACTCAACTGATCCACCAGCCTCAGCCTCCCAAAGTGCTGGGATTACAGGCGAGAGCTACCACACCCAGCCTAGAAATGTTTTTTAATTGTTATATTTTCTTGCTGCATGGAAACTTTTATTGATATGTAACATCCTTTGTCTTTTGAAACTTTTTTGGTTTAAAGTCTATTTTGTCAGATATTAATGTATCTACTCTCTTAGCTACTTTTTGCATGAAATATTCTTTTATATTCTTTAACTTTCAACTTTTATGCATCTTTGGATCTAAAGCCAATCTCCTGTACACAGCATAATTGGATTATTTTTTTTTAAGTCATTCTGCTAATGTCTGTCTTTTAACTGGAGAGTTTAATCAATTTACATTTAAAGTTCACGATTAGAATGGACTTTTGCCACATTGCTATAAGTTTTATACATATTTTATAGTTTTTTACTCCCTCATTTCTTGCATTACTGTCTTTTACATTTAGCTAATTTTTTATAGTAAAATGTTTAAATTCCTTTTTTATTTCCTTTTGTGTACATTTCTTAGCTAGTTTATTTATGGCTACCATGGGGATTACACATAACATTATAAAGTTTTAATACTTCAGTTTGAATTTATACCAGTTTAACTTCAATTAAAAATCACATTTTTGTGTATTTAGTTTTCAAGAACATAAGCTTATAATTTCATAATGTTTTAATCTCTTAAAATATGTATATGTTAAAATGTGAGATTACAAACCAGATTTTAAATAATACTAAGTTTTAGACTAATTTTTTTAAATGCATGTCTCTTAAATTATGTAGAAAACCAAAGGTGGCTTTACACACCACTGTTATAGTAATACTAGCTTTTATAATTGCCCATGTATTTGCCTTTATTAGGATCCTTATTTCTTCATATGGCTTTGAATTACTTTCTAGTATCCTTTCATTTTACCCTGTAAGATTCCCTTTGCTGTTTTCTCATAGGCCAGTCTATTGAAAATGAACTCTATCAGCTTTTGTCTATTTAGGAATGTTTTTATTTCTTTTTTACTTTTAAAGGACAATTTTTCTAAATATAGGATTCTTGCTTGTCAGGTTCTTATTATTTTAGCTTTTAGAACATTAAATATATCAGCTTACTTAAGGTTCTGATGTAAAATCTGCTTATAATATGTTAAAGATCCCTTGTATCTGACAAGTCCTTTTCTCTTGCTGCTTTTAGAATTCTCTTTGTCTTTTACTTTTGACAGTTTGATTATGTATTTCAGTGTGAGTCTCTATGAGTTCATCTAACTGGAGTGGTTGAGCTTCTTGGATGTTTATATTCATGTCTTTCATCAAATTTGGGAAGTTTTCGATTATAATTCCTTCAGATATTTTGTATGTACTTTTCTCTATCTCTTCTTTTTCTAGGGCTATCACAATGCATCTTCTTGATGGTGTTCCATAGGTCCCTCAGGTTCTGATCACTTTTCTTCAATATTTTTTTTGTTTCTGTTTTTTTAAGCTCTGTTATTTCTATTGTCCTATTTCCAAGTTCACTGATTCTTCTGCCTGCTCAAATCTGACTTGGGATCTCTCTAGTTAATTTTTGATTTACACTTTTATAGTTTTTAGCTCCAGAATTTCTTTTTGGTTTGTTTTTAGGCTTTCTGTTTGTTGATATTTTCACTTTATTCATACATCACTTTCTTGATGTACTCCATAGTCTTCCTTTTCCTTTTTGAGCATTTCTTAAAAAGTTGCTTTAATTTATTTAGCAAACACACCTATAATTAGGTCTTTTTCAAGGAAAAGTTTTTGTTATTTTATATATTTCATTTGCATAAACCATATATTTTCATTTGTGTGCCTTGTGATTTTTTATCATAGTTGAAATCTGGACATTTGAATCTAATAATGTAATGACTATATTTCAGATCCTCCTACCTTCCCAGAGTTTGTTGGGGTTTTTGTTATTGTTACTGTTGTTTTTTAAATTGTTGCATGTTGTGTCTGTGCCAACGATCAGCCTGAGACATAAACTTAAGGTATTTTCAGGTCTTTCTGAGCCTGTACCTTCCCCTAGGCATGTTCAGTGACTTTCTAATTTCCTCATTGTCTGCAGTTGCTTTTCAAGGTTCTAATGTTCAATGTTTGGTTTTCAAAAGGAGAATGAGAAAAAAGTGGAGATGGAGACAAACAAACAAACACACACACATACAGGCCCTTTAAACACTCTGGAAGCCATTTCAGATGGAAGGGGAGAAACCTGCAACAATGCAGGGAGGTGCAATACAACAAATGCCCCTTTTTGTCTAGACCTATGTGAGTAGAAGCAACAATTGTAAAATAGAGCACAGATCTCTGGTATTTGGAGGACAGGGTCTTTTTTCCCACCCTCACTCTGGCAAGATTTGTGTAACCTTCTCCAAAAACATGTTCACAGCTGACAGTCCTGGGGCTAAAGGGTGGGGGATGGATAGCAGCTACTATGCTAAAAGGTGATGCTGACTGAAATTAACTTCAATTTATTACTTATGCCTTTGTAGGAAGTTGCAAGCCTTCTATGGACTCTAGAGTTCCAAAATAGTTACACCAGAATGATTCTGCCTGTACAATTGTTGTTTAGGGAGGGAAACAAATTTTTGGTGCTTTCTATTCCACCGTCTTCTAAGAATCCTTGACAGTTCTTTTTTAGTTAAGAGAATACAGGGGAGATATTAGATACAGGAACACTAAAAATAGACACTTTTTTACCTCTATACTAGACATCTAGTATTTTACTTAGTACATAGATTACTGTATAGAGGTCTTAAAAAAGAAACTATGAGACTGATTATAGTTTTATCATTACTTTACAGATAAAAATGTTAACAAAATAAAATAGAAGATCTAGTTTGCAAATCATGGTGAACTTTATTCCAAAGTCTATACTCTTATTTATGGATTTGGTATAGACATCTTGGCTCAGAACTTGCAGACAGGATGACGTTTATCAGTAAGTCTCTGATATGCTCTTACTAAAGACATTATCTGAATTGGATGCCGTGTTGGTTATTTTCAAGAAATGCAGCAGGAGAACATAAAGAGTGAATAATGTCAATTAAAGAGTATATTGTCTAAAGTTTCCTTTGACCACCAAGTGTGCGCTAAATGTCCAATAGAGGGATTCTGTTTTGCAATGATGGCATTTCCCAATCATATTACAGCAGGCTATTTGCATTTTTGTCCCATCCACATCTTAAGACAGTAATCTGGTGATAGGGTTGAGTGTTACACAGTGCAAGGCAAATGATAAGCAAGAAGCAAATATTTATTGATCACAATTGAACAAAACAAATGAAGTGCTTATTATTTTTCCAGTTGTTAGTTAACAGAAACTTTGTGAATTATATCCTTTTATATTTGAGAGATATATACTTGGCTTACTCTATTTTGATACCTAATTAAAATCAGAGACATGAGTTGATTCCTGAAAATTTAAAATTCAAACTATTTTGAAGCTAAACACTATTTTTGAAGATATGTGCCTATATAACTATCTATCTGTCCATTTATTTACCTATGTTAGTCTGTAGTATTTTGAGGTTTTCTGAAATTAGACCCAGGATTGGATAGTTTTAATACCTGCTTTAACTCGTTATTTGCATATCACACATTGGGGAACAAAATGTGAAACCACCTGTCTTAGTCCATTTTCGCTGCTATAGTTACCACTGACTGTATAATTTATAATAAACAGACATTTATTTGGTTCACAGTTCTGGAGTCTGGTAAGTCCAAGAGCATGATGCTGACATCTGGAGAGGGCCTTCATGTTGCATCATCCCTTGTTGCAAGGTAGAAGAGCAAGTGAGGGCAAGAGCAAGTGAGCAAGAGAGAGCCAAATTGGCTTTTATAACAAATCCACTCTTGTGATAAAAAACTTACTCCTACAATGACAGCATTCATCCATTCATAGGGGCAGCTCCCTCGTGACTTAATCACCTCTTAAAGATCTCACCTCCCAAGATTGTTTCATTAGGGATTAAACTTCTTTTTTGTTTGTTTTTGTTTTTGTTTTTGTTTTTGAGACGGAGTCTCGCTCTGTCGCTCAGGCTGGAGTACAGTGGCGCGATCTTGGCTCACTGCAAGCTCCGCCTCCCAGGTTCATGCCATTCTCCTGCCTCAGCCTCCCGAGTAGCTGGGACTACAGGCGCCTGCCACCACGCCCGTCTAATTTTTTGTATTTTTAGTAGACACGGGGTTTCATCGTGTTAGCCAGGATGGTCTCGATCTCCTGACCTCGTGATCCGCCTACCTTGGCCTCCCAAAGAGCTGGGATTACAGGAGTGAGCCACCGCGCACGGCCCAGGGATTAAATTTCTAACACATTAACTTTCAGGAATGCATTCAAACCATAGCACCACCTAATGGTGCAAATTCTGACCCTTAATAAACTGAAGAGTGGAATTGTGTTTAAGGCTAAGGGACTCAAATTTAATTCAATTTTGCTTAAAGTGGTAAGAACACTGATTCAAATCACATAGATGTTTCACTTAGGCAAAGACAAACAAAACATTACCATTTAGTAGAAAGCATTAGAATGATTTTTTTTCCCACAGCAAACCCTCCAGTGACCAATTTCTTCTCTCTTTTTCTTAAAAGTTATCTGCATCAGTATTTGCACCAAAATATTTCAGTGCACTTCGTGAAGTAATAGTCTTTTTTGTCCTTTGCAGACAAAGCAAATGAGGATCTTTCCTAATTGAATGAACGCTGAAAATGCAAACATCCACCTAGTATACTATTTAATTATAGTTATCTAAATTAAAGTCTATTTACTATAAACTTGAGTGGTATAAATTTGACTTTTAAAAATGTATGGCATAACAGAATATTCAGATGTCAAATAACAACTGCCTTAAAGTCAGAAAAATGTTTCACATAACAAAGCAACAGTAAAATTTCTATTAAAACAGTCATTTTATAAAGTATTATACAGTATAATTATGTAGATAACTATTTTTGTGTTTAATTTCACCACTTGTCACCAATGGCATGAGTCTTTCAACATCATTGTAAAGGAGTACAGGTTCTGGAAGACAACAGAATAACAATTTGAAACATGAATATCAAGTGTTATACTATAAGAAAATGTTGTCAGATTTTAGAGGGACAGTGAAATGAGCTGGATGAAACACAGACAGACACAACGAGAGCAGAAATATATATTTTGAAATAAGGAAGAAAAGAGTTGTAAATTAGATGAGACTTTAAAAATGGCTCATGCTTGCAATCTCAGCACTTTGGGAGGCCAAGGCAGGCAGATCACGAGGTCAGGAGTTCAAGACCAACCTGGCCAACATGGTGAAACCCTGTCTCTACTAAAAATACAAAAATTAACTGGGCATGGTGGCGGGCACCTGTAATCCTAGTTACTTGAGAGGCTGAGGCAGTAGAATTGTTTGAACCCAGGAGGCAGAGATTGCAGTGAGCTGAGATTGCGCCATTGCACTCCAGCCTGGATGACAGGGAGAGACTCCATCTCAAAAAAAAAAAAAAAAAGAAAAAGAAAAAAGCACGAAGGATAATAGAGTCAGAAATTCAGAAAATTAACAGTGCAAGGGAATTAAAATGCACAAAATTAATGTAGATCATATGTGAAGTCGAAAGACTTATTTAAACATTCCGCAATAATAGTCAAGATGGAAGTACTGAGCACATTTTTTCCCAAAATAATATTACGAGCTAGAAATTACAAGAGAATGCTTTCCATTCAGGAGGGAGAAGATGTCCCTTTTTTAATGAGGAGGAAAAAGGTTTCAAAAAAGACTATTACTTCAAGAAGTGCACTGAAATATCTTGGTGCAAATACTGATGCAGATATCTTTTAAGAAAAAGAGAGAAGAAATTGGTCACTGGAGGGTTTGCTGTGGGAAAAAGTTATTCTAATGCTTTCTACTAAATGGTAACTCAAGTTCACCTACAGAGAACAATGCAACTTCTACTGAAATATATCTTCAAGAAATAAAGTTACATAATTGCTTTGATATAAGCAAGAAATCCTGTAAATAAAATATTTTGCTTTCTCTAATTTTATTTTAATGCAGAATTGAGAAAAAACAGTCTTTTTTCTGGAAGAAAAAATGGGTGTTTACAGATGATGAATCTTCACATTTAAAGTGTAGGGAAACTTTACATTTATGATTGCATTATGATATATATTAAAATGCTTAAGAAAATGTAAAGACTAAATAAATGAAATGCTGTTTTCTAATGATAAATTATTAAGCATTTTTAAAGACAAACTTTAGGTTAAAATTTATAATACATATTGAGTTAATTAAACCTTAAACTGTGGCCCCTGGTAACTTAAGAACTTACAGTTACAAAATAAAAGAAAGTGAAATAAATGCCATTACTTTTCTAGAGACCTTTCATACTGAGAGAAGAAAGGATAAGTAGAGATTAGTTTTAATTTGCATTTATAAATGCCTTACTTACAAGGGTGTCTTAGGAAGTTCCGGCTACTATAACAAAATACCGTAGACTGGGTGGCTTATAAAAATCAGAAATATATTTCTCATAATTCTGGAGGCCGGATGTCAAAGATGCTGGTGTTAGCGTGGTTGATTTCTGGTGAAGTCACATTTTTTGGGTTATAGACTGCCAGTTTCTTGTATCCTTTCATGGCAGAAAGACGGCAACAGCGCTCTCTGGGGTCCTAATTATTTATTACTTGTTGTATTTATTTTTTCAATTTAGGTATATTTGACAATTAAAGATTGTATATATTTAAGGTTTACAATTTTATGAATATACATATATATAGTAAAATAATAACCATGACCAAGTTAATTAACATATCCGTCATCTCAGATAGTATCACTTTCCTTGTTACTGCTTTATTATTATTTTTTAATATATTTCTTATTTTGGTGTAGTGAGAACACTTAAGATATACTCTCTTAAGCTGAGAATGGTGGCTCTCACCAGCAATCCCGGCACTTTGGGAGGCCGAGGCTGGTTGACTGCCTGAGCCCAGGAGTTTGAGACCACTCTGGGCAACATGGCAAAACCCCATCTCTACAAACAATACAAAAATTAGCCAGGAGTGGTGGCACGCACCTGTAGTCCCAGCTACTCAGGAGGCTGATAGGGGAAGACCACTTGACCCCAGGAAATCAAAGCTGCAGTGAATCTTAAATGTGCCACTGTACTCCAGCCTGGCCGAGAAAAGTAAGGCCTAGCCTCAAATAAACAAATAAACAAAAAGATATACTCTTTTAGTGAATTTTAATAATAAAACAAAATATTGTTAATTATATTCACACTGTTTTACACTATATATTAAAAATGAACAAAATACATGAGTAGACAGTTCTTAAAAGGAGACATACAAATGGCCAACAGGCATTTGAAAAACTTCTCAACTCACTTATCATCCAGGAATATAAATGAAAAGCACAATGAGATATCACCTCACACCTGTTAGAATGGCTATTATCAGAAAAATAAAAGATAAGTGTTGGTGAGGACGTGGAGAAATGAGAAACCTGTACACTGTTGGAAGAAACATAAATTAATACAGTCATGAAAAACAATATAGAGGGTCCTCAAAAATTTAAAAATAGAACTAGCTTATGATCCAGCAATTCCACTTCTGGCTATATATCCAAAGGAAATTAAATCAGACGTTGAAGAGATATTTACACTATTTTCCCGTGTTTTATTGCAGCTTAATTTACAATAACCAAGATATTGAAAAACCCTACATTTCCATTGGTAGATGAATAAAGAAAATGTGGTATATACCTACAATGTAATATTATTTAGCCTTAAAAAAGAAAGGCATTTTGACATTTGTGACATGTATAACCCTATAAACATTATATTAAGTGAGAAAGGCCAGACACAGAAAGATAAATACCACATGACCTCACATATATGCAAATTGAAGATAGCTGAACTCACAGCAAAAAAGTAGAAGGGTGATTACCAGGGACTGAAGGGAGGGAGTAATAGGGAGATATTGGTCTAGAGTCCCTTTTATAAGGGCACTAAGACCATTCATAAGGGCTCCACCCTCATGACCTAATTACCTGCCAAAAGGCCTACCTCTTAATATTGTAGGGTTAGGATTTCATCACGAATTTTGAGGGGACATAGTTGTTTAGTGTATTATAAAAGTTAATGTTTAAATATTAAGGTTAACTGAATAACTGTCATAATTTACACAAGAATAGAGAAAATATAAGTAGAAAAATAAAAATAAAAATTGAATTAAAACCTTAACTATTAGCCATATAAAAGGTTAAAACTGGTTTGTATTGGGACAGTAGACATTCTGTGCCCAAAGTTATCGAATGGTTTTAAATTAGTTGAAAATATTAAAGTAGGAAGATTTCACATAAAACCCAGAATGGAAACTTTTTAAATAACAACAACAAAATAAAACATAATATATGGAAGAAGTAACTGAATTTGAACATGACATGGATTAGCTAGGTCAAGTAGTCACTAGCTCAGTTAAATGAGGCATGTACTTGCCAGTTTTTCAGGGCTCCTCAGCTAAATATTGTCTCGTAACACCAACAAACCACCTACTTTACACAGCAATGTTAATGCCATGGCTCTGTAAATTGAATACAAAGCAGAGACATATATATTTTAAAGACCTTACTGAAATTTTTTTGATCAGGTTTTTGACATTATAAACAAAAACAATCAAAGAGATTTAAGAAAAATTGAGTTTCTTATCGCAGAAAATTTAGAAACAAAATACATAGAGGCAAAATGAATCATATAAAAGTTAATTAATGATGCTGTCACCTAGAAATAGTCATCAGAGACAATTCTGGATTTACCAGTTTCTAGTTGTGTAATCTCAGATAATTTATTTTATTTCTCTAAGCCTTTATACTCTCACCTACAAAAGTAGAAATTAATAGCATCAACCTCACACATTTATTTCTCATATTAAATGAAACAAGTGCTTAGCTTTTTGCCTTGCAAACATTAAATGTTTGCATTAGAGTGCTATTAAATAATTCTGTGTTAACTTCTTATTTTAATGTGTTTATCATATCTTCAAGAACTTTAGGAATTAACTGAAAACATGGAAGCTCTTACCATCAAAAGTGTCCTATATCTAGGGATGTTTTTCTCTTCCTCTTCAAATAAATGAAGCACATGTTACTCAGTATGAGATTACTGACATCTGATATCTTCTGTCAAATGGAGAGAGAAAGACATTCCAATAAGCAGATATTTTACTTTGCAAAAAGGAAAAAAGCCCATTCTCTTTGCTTTGAATGTGTTTTGTACAGAATCTTCTAAGTGTGTTTTAGGAGGAAATAAGCAGATTTTTCTATCAAAGGAAAATGTAAAACCTTTATATTATGAAAAATATCTAGGAGTCCTTCTATATAGCATAGTCGAATTTTCAGAAGTGTAAAAAGAATAACAGAGTGGCAGAATCTCACAGTCTTTACAGAAGGCACTGGGGCTATTATATGGGATCTCTGTTCCGTAGAATTATCAATAAATCCATGGCTATATGAAAACAACTATCTTTTTGAACTTAATATGGCAAATTTTGGGATCTTTCATATAAGGAAGGAATTTTGATAGTCCTGGTTATCTGGTAACACAGGGTCTTGCCCAGTGCTGGATTATCCAGTAAGAAGATCAAACTCATGCAAGTGCAACTACACACACACACACAGACACACACACACACACACAGGAGCATGAACACACACACCCCAAACAAGGTAAACCAGCATGATGTTCTGTGAAATTCAAGACTATCTCAATCTTTGTACTGTATCATGAAAAAGAAGTGAAAGTTGATATAGAGCTTAGTTAAGACAGTGAACTGCATTGCTACCACTGCAATACGAAAGTAAACTCCTATTTATTTTTTCATTAATTGGTATACAGGTGTAACGGTTTCCTGATCAATAACTGCATACCAGATAACCACGTGTACAGAAGTTTGCTCCAAAATGTCTGGTTTGGGAAATGCCATTTGAGATACCACCTGATGACACTTTAAAAAATGGACAATGATTTTTCAAAAGTTTTGGCTTCTGCATAAGGGAAATATGCAAGTTAAATAGTCATTTGATGGAAATCACCACCAGCTACATCTTTCAGATGTAGGTGATATTAATCTCTTCAATTCCCTCAGAAATGGAATACCATTTCTGCTTTTTATAATATGGATGTCAAGGAACTCATAGAGCTTCTATTTATCCATTCTTATCATAATAACAGTTATTGCAACGGTCAGCAAGAAAATTTAGGAATTCTGCCAGTTGCCAAATATGTATTACAATTATTCACCTTGAAGTGATGGAAATATATTCAAAGTGAAACCATGGTAACACTGATTCCATTGTCTGACAGCTTTTATTTAATACTTTATTTTATACCTGACAATCCCCAGTCCTTATCTATGGACTACAACGGGAAATCGGGTCTCCAGAGAATATCTTCAAAATATTACCAATATTTAATAATTTTTGGAATATCATCATATTTTCCTTTCCCCAGAGCACAGCCACCATGGTAAGTGGTTTTAAGTTCCTTTGAGTGATTTGTAGTATATAATTATGGCATTTTTAAGGGCTTTTATTCAAGGAGATCTAACCTTCCCTTTAGTAAAGAAGATATGCCTCTGTGAATGCGCTTGAAATCGGAGAGTCTGCACTTTGCCATTGTGGTGACTTAAGCCAAGTTTCTTCTGAACAGACGTAGAATTTTTCCAATTATATAGATCCGATAATATTTTACTAGCCTGACAATTCTTTTATATCTAGGAATCTAATAATTAATTAGCAGCCATCAAAAATCCCTGAATGTCGAAACATTTTATTTGCCAATCCACTCCAGCTGCCCATTTGATGGGCACTTTTATTAAGATAATTACATTTTACTACCTAAACTTTGTCACTCCAGGACCCAGCAGTCCCACGGAAACTGAGGAGCTCATTTCAGTGCAGGCAGATTTCAACACTAACCTTGGCCTTCTAAGGGAAAGCACTCCAGAGATTTCACAGATACTGAAGCCCAGTTCCTTAAGATAGTTAACAGGACCTCAGTAAAGGAACTGTAATTTGAGCCTTTATGGGGAAGCTAGTGGATATACATCACAAATATTTTCTAACATTTTCTTCTTCCGAAATCTAGATTTCTTCTTCCTTCTGCCAGGGATGTTCTGGCGTTCGAATCTCATTGAATGTGGTCAACATTTGTGTATAGTGTTTAGTGAATTACCAAAGTGTAACAGCCACCTCCAGCTTCTGGAAATTGTATATTAAAGTCATAATCTTAAGGTAATGCAAGCATATAGAAAAATTTGAGTCAATCTCCTTTTGCATCAAACTTTGCCTTGGTCCCCAGGAACACACTGGAATCTGGTTTTGTTATGGGTCTAGGGACAAAGAGGAGTAATGAGCATGGGCCTTGTGGAAAATAGATACCTTATTGCAAAGTGAGGTTATTATGGGATGTTTAAGCAGGAAGAGGTATCTCCTCAGAAAAAGAAAGATCAGGCTTCTTTCACTGCTGGTAGAGTTGAAGTTTCTCAGATTCTTCTGACTCCGATTGAAGGTCTCCAGTCCAAACTCAGAAACTCACTTTTCAATGTCTTAACTTTAATTTTAAGAAACTCAGTAACATGTTTTATTCAACTTGCATTACTATTCCCCAAATGGCATTATTAAATTTAGAGTTTAATTCTTAGCCATGTCTGCCCTGTGGCTATAAGAAATAGGATATTATTTCAGGGCCACAATAGAAGCTTTCTGGTACTCTGTGTCTTGAGCTGAGAGTTTTTATGTGAGAGCTTATTATTTTTTCAGTATAGCCAGAAGTAGCTGTATCATACTATGAACTTTGTAGTCATCATTTCTACCATAATGACTAAAAGCAACAGCAATTTCATCTCCAGAACAAACAACCAACAGATGATAGTTTATGTAATAATGATGTAACTTTATGCCATGGATTTGTGGTATCCTTTTCTCACTGGCAAGAAACTCCCCACTGTGTTTCAGCTTAAATAAGTGTGTAATCTAATTTCGGAAGCCCAACTTACATGTTTCTTAAAACTCTTCTAGTAAAAAGAATTATATTAATGTCAGGAAAATAGAATCTATGTTAAATAATTCAATATAAGTAGTATAGTACATGGAACTAGTATTAGAGGCACTGAAAGATGAACAAAGGAGAATATCAGGCAACCAGAAGCCACTTACAGAAAGTCACTTAACTGAAGAAAATATTACCAGTTATCACATAATGTTACCAGAGTCTGGGAACAGTGAACACTCGGGAGGCACTTAAACATGGAGCTAAAGACACCCCTCAGGCCTACACATAGGATTAGGGACATGGAGGGAGGAGAAACTTCACGGCAAAGCTGAAGCAGGAGCCTGTGCTGGAGCTGTCACTGGAGGGTTGAAAGGTTTTACCATTGTTTTTCTCAACTCCATCTCTAGTTTCTCATCAGCACACCTCACTGACTGAACCTAATTAAAATTAGTGGGAAAAGAAGGCTGAGAAATATAATGTACAAGAGTCAGTGCTCTGATGTGTAGGGGAAGGGAAGTGAGTAGATGAGAGCAAACAGGGAAATGACTAACACAATATTTTTATGCATTCATACCCAAAACAGGTCATATAGTCTAAATAAGAAGTCATGTTTTAATTTGTAACAGTAATACTTAAGCTATTTACCTAATATTGAGAAAATTTTTAAAAAGTGAAAATTTTTTTCTCAGATTATCAGCAAGTCTAGATAAAAAGACTCTTCAGCATAAGAAGAGCCTACATTCCACTCTTAGTTTTCTATTTCTGCTGTAATAAATTAATAGAAATTTAGTAATTATAATGTGCATTTAATCTTGTGAGGTTTAAAAATCTTATCTCCATATTAGTGTTCTATTACTGCATGATGAATAACCACAAACTCAGCAGCTTAAAACCACATCCACTTATTTTCTCACATTTCTGCAGTTCAAAAGTCTGGGCTGACTCAACTGGGCTATCTGTTTAGGTTCTCACAGTCTGATATCTTGGTGCTTGCCAGGTTGGGCACTAGAAAATAATTAACTACCAGCTTCATTCATTGTTGGCCGAGTTCATTCAAAACGTTTGTGCTTTTAGGATGGAGATACCTATTCATTCCCTTTCTGGCTTTAGGCCAGGGGTACCTGTTTTCCTTGGCAGGTGACTCTCTTCACGTTCAAACTGTCAAGGGCACATCAAATCCTTCTTGTCCTTCAAATCTCTTCCTGTTTTACTACAAGTCACAGAAAAGCAGGCTTTTAAGGGCTCATATGCCCACTGAAATAATCTCCCTATCTTAATGTCAATTGTTAATATAATATACTGTAACTAAAGGAGTGAGATCTTATCCTATTCACAGATTCCAGGGATTAGGGTGAGATCTCACTGAGGGGCCATTTTAGAAATTCTGCCTGCCACAGTGGCACACCTCCAATAAGGGGCAGTGATGAAAAGCATTTTTATGTCAACATCTGCTTTGAGCTTTGAGAGTAACAGCATTGATTACCATTGATGTTTGGTAATGAAATTAGTATTTTTAAATAATATGGGAGTTCTGTTTGATGACAGCATTTTAAATTAAATCCTGAAATAAACAGTGACATTCGTGAAAATGAGAAAAGTTCCATTGGTTTATAGTAAACAAAATGTTTGCACTTTTTGAATAAAGATGATTTTTTAAAGCAAAATAACACCATAAAAAAGGAAATAGGATTATAAAAATATCTAAGTTCCAAGGTTCCAATAGACTTTCTTAGGTATATTACTTTCCAGATTGTTTCCTTTTTCATAAAGAAGGAGCTATTTGAGTGTCATGTAACATTCCACCATTAATTCTCTCAAAGCATGGAATTGTCTTCGTGCATCAGCTGTGCTGCATTGAGATAGCAAGCCAAGAATTTATCTGTTAATTCAGAGTCTTTCTTAGCTGAAAAATGTCGTGGACCAATTTTTAAAATCTAGAAATTGTTATGAGTATCCTGTGATATTTTCCCAATTATTTTTAAATTATTATTTTCTTCTCTTTGGAAATAGATTGTGTTGATTTTACAAGGAACTATACATTCTTAAGGAATGATAAGTCAACTATTAGCTTTGCATTATTTCAAGAAAATGACAACAATATATGATAATAAACACAGTGTACTTCTTATATTAGGTGCATAAAACAGACTCTTCATTGTTGAAAACCCAAGTAATTGCCATTAGCCACTTTAGTTTCACAGCAGGTTACATAAATTATTATCACATTTAATTAGCATTCTGACAAGTTGAGGAATTCTTTACCTGCACTCAGATAACATACAGAAAGTGATTTGAAAGCATTTCCTGCCTTAAAAACATCAGAGCAAATCAAAGAAATCAGTTTCGATTTTATACTTATTATCAAATACCTGGTGATCATTAAACCAAATGACAGAGGAAGAAATGTCAATTATAAATGCTGTTTTAAGATATTTGATTTTCCATACGAATAGACTTCTACAAACAGAATAATATAATTCAACAACATTATTTTATTGTGATATAATATCAAGGATACCTTTCTTTGCCTCCCTTTCTAAATAAGTAAAATGGTATAAATATATCATCATTTAATATCTGAAGCATCATTAAATTCCTGTTTGTTTCTAATTCTAATGTAATGTATGCTAAGTAGTTATTTTGAATTATTGAATATCATATTAAAATTTTCATTATAAGAGAGAATTTCCATGGCAGAAGCATATATAGATTTACTTAAGAGAAATAACTCTTGTGCTGATAATGCAGTAGAACATCACAGACTAATAAAAATGGTAAGTTCATGGAAATATTTATATATATATATATGTTTTTTTTTTTTTTGAGGTGAAGTCTTACTCTGTCACCCAGGCTGGAGTGTAGTGGCACGATCTTGGCTCACTGAAACCTCCGCCTACTGGGTTCAAGCAATTCTCCTTCCTCAGCCTCCTGAGTACCTGGGATTACAGGTGCCTGTCACCATGCCTGGCTAATTTTTCTATTTTTAATAGAGAGGGGGTTTTGCCATGTTGGCCAGGATGGTCTTGAACTCCTGATCTCAGGTGATCTGCCTCCCTCTGCCTTCCAAAGTACTGGGATTACAGGCGTGAGCCACCGCGCTGGGCCTGGAAATATATTTTATGCAACATTAAATAAGATTACTTTCTATATTTTGAAATATTTTCCAATGATATTACTATTTATTAATGATGATTTACTAATGATATTTAGTAGCACTTTCTCACTCAGCTACCTTATTGGTGCTAAATCTCCAATGTGATAAAAAGAGTTAAACTTGCATGAAAATATATTAATTGCAAAAATAAAATTTTCATTTTACTTATAATTGGAAATAAAATAAAACATGCCTATATAGTATAGTTTTACTCGCCATGAAAATATACATTTCAAATCTGAATGTTTTCCAGAAAAGCTACAGAAGAGTAATTAGATAAGGTTAATAAAAAATAAAAACTATATTAGAGTTAAATAGCTCAAAGATACTACAGAGACTTCGATACATTGAAATCCACAGGGTATACATTCTATTAGAATGATATAAGACAACATTTTCTATTCCTTACATTAAATATGTATATAAGTGACATTGATGATTTCCCATATTATGGGAGAAAAAAAGAGTTATTACTATGAAGTCTAGGGCGTTGAATTCAATATTAGAAAATTTTCTTTCTGAACTCATCACAATTGTGTTACTTATTAGTATGATTAAAGAATGCTATCAAAATGAGTTACTTAAAAAAATACGTGAACTAAGGGGATACATTATATAAGGTCCTTAAGAATCTTTCCAAGTCTTTGAAACATTAAACTCTAAAATATCCTGCTAAGTATGAATACCTTTTAAAATTTATTACCTAGTTTATATAAAAATTAATGCTATTCATCAGAAAACCATATTCTTTTCTTCTCATATTATCTTGACTCTGTATATACTAACTGATATGCCTTGTCTGTAGTCAGATTTCTTGGGTGTAGATTTTGCTATTTACAAGTTAGGTGATATCGCGCAACTAACTGAGCTAGTTGTGACCAAGTATTCTTATCTCTAAAATAAGAATGAACAGTAGTATTGATATCCTTAACTGTTTTGAGGATCAGGTGAATTAATACAAGTAAAGATAACAGGAAAATAAAAGGAATCTCACACAACAAGCCCCAAATAAATGTCAAAAAAGTTAAGGAATAAAACAATACATGAATTAAATGAAATACAATTCCAAAAGACCTTTGCTGTATTTTCAGTTTATGGATTCTGGACATCTTTTTGCACTTCGCTCATTCTGCCTACAAAAACAAATCACCAATAATGGAAGCATAGCCAAAACATAAAACAAAGTCTTCCCAATTGTCCTTATTTAAAAACCATTCAAAGCAATTAGAAGGATGATCAAAATCTGCCATATTTTACACTTTAAGTAAAACTTGAGGACAGAGAAATCTATCAAGCTCAAACAACTTGTACAGGATAAAACATACACATAATAAGAACACAGTGTTCATAGGACTATGTCAGGTGCAGATAAGAATAGAAAAGCCAAGAGGTCAGAGGCATGGTTGAACCCAAGGAAAACAACAGTAGGAGCAAACAACCAAAAACATTCACCCCAAAAGGTAGGAGGCTTTGCCTTATGTGGAAACTACTGTGATTTCTGGAAATAGATATGGCAGGGTCATGTCCTGGGGTAAAGGAAAAATAGCATGGGTAGTGCCAAGCAAACTGAAGAAGCAGCATTGTATTGTAAACAGACACTCAACTCTGTTGCAAAAGAAGAGAGAGCATTTGAGTTGAGAAACCAGCAAATACTGGTTACACTGTTTCACTTTCCCTATCAGGTCATTCTACTTAGAGCTGGACCCGGAAAACTCCATTCATTCAAATATGAATAAAAAGGAAAGACTAAGCCATATCAATGAAATAGGATCATAATGAAATATACGGCCTGGCACGGTGGCTCACACCTGTAATCCCAGCACATTGGGAGGCAGAAGTGGGCAGATCACTTGAGGTCAGGAGTTTGAGACAAGCATGACCAACACAGAGAAACCCCGTCTCTACTAAAACTACAAAAAAAAATTAGCTGGGCTTGGTGGCACATTCCTATAATCCCAGGTACTCAGGCGGGAGGATGAGACACGAGAATTGCTTGGACTTGGGAGGTGGAGGTTGCAGTGAGCTGAGATGGTGCCTCTGCACTCCAGCCTGGGTGACAGAGCCAAACCCTGTGTCCAAAAAAAAAAAAAAAAAGAAGCAAAAGAGAAATACACATTGGCACACAGGCAGGCAGAAAGCCAGAGACGAGGAGAGAATGTGTTGTACAAACTGACAAAATAAGAGAAATAAGTTGAAGTTTAAACATCATTTCAGAAATTAAGACTAAGAGTAGCAAAAGGGAGAAAAAAACAAACATTGAGGATAAAAGTAAGAAAAGAGATGAAACTTTAAAAGAAATAGAGAAATGAGAAGTATTAGAAGGTGACATAGAAGGCATGCAAAGACTACACTAACAAACCTGTAATTGGAGGCACCCAATAAGAAACACCAGCCACTTAAAAAATATAGAGCAAACAAATCTCCCCAAACCCTAAGATAAATTTAGATAATATTACATGATCTGTAAAATTCTAATTATTTTAGATATGTTAATGATATTTTGTCCATGCATGAAAATGTTTTTATTTTTAGATATAGAATGTCACAATGTCTGTGATTCAATTTAAAAATACTTCTAAGATTTTGAAAACTGATGTTCTCATACAGATTAATTCAATATCTTATGAGGGAAGATTTTATACATAGTGGTTAAAAACCAGCTTTGGATTCAGATAGGCCTGACTTCAACTCCTATCTAGGCTAATTCACAGGCATGGAAATGTGGCAATATTACTGAGCCTTGGTTTCTATGTCTAAATCAAAAAATTATCTAATGAGTTAATGTGGACACCACACACATACTAAATTCAAAATGTCTCGGCCCTAATTACTCTAATGTGTCAAGTATTATTCATCAATTCTGGGACTGCCCACAACTCACATTTTGGAATTCCCCCAAACCAATAACTATGAATGTAAAGAAGATAATAAAAATATATAATTATAAATTAACGAACAGTTACAGAAAGTAGTAGAATCCTCCCTTACACCTTCTCCCCTGTGAAATAACTAGCTGCTACAAATTTCTGTTTTTAATATTAAAACTTCTTGGATTCTAAAGAATTTGGTGTTTACACTCAATTCAACAGGCAGGAAGAACTTGGTTACAAGCAATAGCCTCTGTTTACTGATAAATTTTAATTGTTTTTGTTTATGATCCGATTTAGAGTCATCTTAAATTCCTCTGACATTCATGAATTCATAGAACTTTCCTGATCTATAGTGATTCCTACACATGATTTTTCTTTTCCAATTTCTGTTGGGAAATTTACAAAATACATTACTCTTTTTAAAATGTATATTTATATTTTACCAAATTTTCTTGCACTTTGTTTATTTCATCATTTGTTTATTTTTATTTTGTCAATTTCACTTATCTTTTTTTGTAAATAGAAACAGACTTTTTTATCTTTGAAGTAAAAAACAGAATTTGAGTGAGGACTCTAGTACTTCTTCTTGTGTCTATTTTCCTTAGATATAACTAAAAATAATGATAAAAGTAGTATCAACTGCCATAGATGATATGCTTATTTTGTGTCAGACACACTGTAGTAAAAACTTTACAGATGATGTAGGGCCTTGTAGATCATTGTTAAATCTTCGGTTTTTATTTTGATTGAGATTGGAAGCTCCTAGAGGATTTTAAGCAGGGGAAGACTATGCTCTGACCGTGTTTTATCAGGACACTCTGGCTACTGGGGAACAACTGATCAAAGGAGTGCAAAAACAAAAGCAGGAAGACCATGCAGTAAGGAAGTTATTTCAAAAAGAAATTCTTTGCAAGTGATGGTGATTTGGACCAGGGGCTGGCAGTGAAGATAGGAAGAACAGTTCAGATTCTGAAAATAGCTTTCTTTATATGATCACAGATTATATATATATGGTATAAAAAAGTGAGAAGTCAATGAAGAATTCCAGTTTTCTGGATTGAATGATGGAAAGAAAAGACTTGAGATTTATTGTGATGCGGTATTTTAAGTTAAATTCAATTTTGTGGTAAAATAAGGATTTTGGTTATGGGGCTAGGAGAGGCAAAATCTGACCTCTACACTCTTAGAATTTTGGACTGGGTCTAAGAATTAAATTGACAAAAGGCAGATTAACAGGAGAAAAGTATGGAGAAAAGTATACACAGTTATTTAATAAAAATTTTACATGACACAAAACTTCATATTGAAGTGGAAGGTCCCAAATAGCAGTTAGAATCAAACATTTATATACTGAATTGGACAAACAGTTATACACTGTGAAAACATGACAAGGCAAGGGGGCTTGGGCAGGGTAATTAATCATGGAGAAGTGACTAAGAAGATAAAAGTCAGTTAACAAGGTTTGTTTGTACAGACTTATATCAGTCTCAACTAGCCATCCCTGGTGATAAGAATGTTACTTCCCTCCTGGCATATGAAGGACATCTTCCTTAGAGGGATTTATTTACCGTTTTCAGGAAGAAAAGGGGGAGGTCGGAGTCCCTTTCTTGTACCTGGTGTTTTTCAAGTACCTTTAGCTCAAAAAATTCTTATATTATGGTGTCGTATTTTGGGGTGGCATATTCTGCTACTCTTTAGGACATTGTTATTTTGAAGGACTTATTAGAATATTAATGTGGAAGTGTAAACGCATACAGTTTAAAAAAATTCTGTTGGTAAATGTCGAGTCAATATGCTATTCTGGAAAACCAAATTTTTAAACTTCAACAGATGATAAATGCATAGTTTTTAATATATATAGGAATTGCTTAAAGGAATAAAATTTGTTAATGATTGCAACAAAGTAGGCAGATTGTAAAGGTCTTTTTATTACAGAAATGCCATTCTTACAGGTAGTACTCAGCCAAGAAGACATTTCTAAAAGTCAAGAAAATCTACACAATCCATCCCATAGGAATAATACATAAAAACAGGCGTATTTTAACAGACAACTTTTCAGAAAAATTTATTTTCTAAAATATCATGAATCTGCAGAGAGGCATCACTCTGAAGCTGAAATAGCTAAAGCTCTAGAAATGCATGCTTTAAAGGATACAATTTGAACAGTTTCAAACAGAAAATGTGAGAATGGAATACTAGAGTTCTTTGACTATATCAGTAAGATGCTTTAAGTTTAAAGTGTAAAAACCTCACTCAGGTGAGGTGGAAAAAAACATCTAGTAACTTATAAAGAGGATTCACAAGTGATTCATGAAGCCAAGAGCAAGACAAGGGGAGCCTCATCTCAAGAGCCACTAGAGCTTCAGGGCATCTGACTCATTATTACCTTCCTATTTTCACAGACAACTTTTCCTTTTTCTCCATCATGAAATAATAGCTGTCTATCATTTCAGAATTTCATCACGCAGAGAGGCTGGTCCTTTCTCTGTCCTAATTACAAATTATTAGAAGAGAGGATATGATCAGACCTACTTCAGTCAAGGACCCATTCAATTAGATTAGGAAGAGTGTAGTACAAACATAACTGCCAGATGCTCATCCATGCATTGTGTCTGGCTCATTCACAGAGAAAGGTGTTCAACAAACCGCACATTTACAAAAAGAACATGGAAGGCTGGTGAAGACTTAAGTAGGAAATAAGCTTGCAATGTAAACAGAAATCTAAAAGCAGATGATGCAGAAGAAGTATTAAGACAGTAGAAAAACTCAGCCCATAACAAAAAGAATATATGATCCTGGCTGTTCTTGTGTGAGAGATTTGTCAGTAATCGAATGAGAAACATTTGGCGCTAAAACTTACAACTACATTGTAATTTTGCCTATGTATTATTTTCAGATTGAAAAGATATATATGCATATATATATATAAACTTTATACCGTGTGTGTTGGTTATATGCATAATGTATGCCTGTTTACATATCTATCATTTCTACATTTATACATATGAAAATATAGACATATGTAAATCAAATTATCTCCTTTAGGACTAATTTAATTGTCATGTTAAAAATATGAGTTAACTGCAGCTGCTTAGATAAATATTTAAATCTAGAGGAACTAATCAATTTAAGAAATCAAAATCTTGGCTCCCAGAGTTTGGGGCAGACAAGATAAGCAACTCTATCTGCAATAATAGGGCCTAACAGGTCCTGTTTCACTAGACAATGACTAATGCACATGATTTACATTTCCTTTATCAGGTAGCTCTTAGTTCTCATGAATAGCATTTCCACAAATATAAAGATTTTGGGTAGAGTGAACATTCTCTGAATTCTTATTCCTTGCGAACCAGAAAATTACACCAGATTTCTCAGTAATTGATGCTGTCACATAGTATTTTCCTCTCATTTCACTAATTTTTTAAAAGTGTCTGTCTTCAATGAGTACAAAATGGAGAGATAAAAAAGAACAAAATTAGCTTTATTATTTGATTAGACAATAGTCTGGTAAGATGCTTGCTATGGTTTGAATATTCCCTCCAAAATTCATGTTAAAACTTACTTTTCATTTTGATACTTTTGAAAAGTGGGAACATAAACAGGTGATTAGGCAACAAGGACTCCTCTCTTCTAAATAGATTAATCACGTCATTGAGGGAATGGGTTTATTGTCGAGAGAGTGGGTTATTACAAAAGTGAGTTTGGCTCTCTCGTGCTCTTTCGCTCTCTCTTTCTTTTGTCCTTTCACCCTTTGCCGTGGAATAGCACAGCATGGAGGCTCTTGCCAGATGCTAGTGCCACGTACTTGGACTTCTCAGCTCCAGAATTGTGAACCAAATCAACTTCTTTTCTTTATAAATTATCCAGTCTGTGATATTTCCGGTGCTTAATCAATGATATCCTGAACTTAAGATTTATTAAAATACAGCTTAGAATATACCAGTTAAAATAAATGATCCAGGAAATATGATTTTATTTTTAGTATGTTTAAATACTATTCTGTTACTCTTAGAAAACATAAGTATTTGTTAAATTTTACTTAAAAATGGGCAACTGTGATATATATGATTAATTTTTACTTTATAATATAGATAATATTAATGTAAGTTTTGTATTGATGGTAGTACAACATATTAAGCTTTTGTATCTCCAAGTATTATCTGTGGATATAGTACTGTTCCCTGTAGCTTATATATTTCCATGAAGTGAACTGGGCACCAAAATAAGAGCAATTAACTTTTGAGAAGCAAAAGTGCTCTCATTCGGTTAAAAAATACATTATTTGTCATTTTGAATTGAATCTGCATATTAATAGCTTTCATTATTATCATCTTTCAGGCTTTATGTACTATTCATTTCCAACTGCCTACATTCTTTTTATGATCTAAAAAATGCAAAACTACTTTTGAGATTCTGTATGTGTCTGATTGCTTTGAAAACCATGAGAGATTCTTTAAAATGTAAAGCATGAATCATTAAAGGGTTTATTTTGCATCTTGTGTATTCAAAAGGTTTGGAATTCATTTTCAAATGTTGCAAAGCACACTATATCTCATGGGTTTTTACTCTACAAACTCACATTCTCAATGAATGATTTCTCACTCACAATACTCTACCTGAGCATGAGGCGTACACGATAGGAGATGAGGCAAATTCCCCTTGAGCATAACTTTAAATCACATTGAGGAAGATGCCAATATTTATGTTTAAAAAACTAAGTTAGAAGCTTATATATCTACTTTAATAGAAGAAACATTAACTTAGCACCTCTTCTGGTATCAAGTTTTACCTGAATTTTCTCTGTACTGTTGTAAATCTTGAAACTACTGACAGACTAATACACAATAACTTCTAAAATTAATACTTGTGCTTTGGATTATGAGTTTCTAGAAGCCAGAATTATTTGTTGTGTATTATGATATTACAAGGACCAAACAGAGTGTTAAGGCACATACTCTGCATCCAATATTTTTGTTGTATTGAGCAAAGGAAGCGGGCATTTAGAAATAATGCCTTGTTTGAGTCATAGTGTCAGAGGCATGTGAAGTAGAACAACTCCATCTTGAATAGGAGCTGGGTAAAATGAGGCTGAAACCTACTGGGCTGCATTCCTAGATTGTTAAGCCATTCTAAGTCACAGGCTGAGATAGGAGGTCAGCACAAGATACAGGTCATAAAGACCTTGCTGATAAACAGGTTGCAGTAAAGAAGCCAGCCAAAACCCAACAAAAGCAAGATGGCCAAGAGAGTGACCTCTGGTTGTTCTCACTGCTACACTCCCACCAGCACTGTTGAAACCAGAAAAGCTTCCTTGTCTTTTTCACAGGGTGTGCGATGGGGGTATAACTCACTTCTTCAGTGCCCTGCTGCTCAAACCTCTAGGGGAGCATACAGATGGGCAGGCTGTGGGGCTCCGACCCCATGGCAGTGTCTAGGGGTGAATGTTTACAGCTGAAGCCCCAGTGGGCCTGTGTTACAGGGTGCTTTTCAGTTTAGCCAACCATAGGCGGTTTGTGTTAACCAGCTCAATTAGACCGTCTACCTTGTAACAAGGACAGGGGGCTTTCTGTATCCCAGGGTCTTGCCTTGGTGTCCCCAAAGAATGGGATAACACCTGGGCTTGGAGAATGAGTGCAAGGTTTTATTGAGTGGAGGTAGCACTCAGCAGATGGGGGAAACCAAAAGGGGGATGGAGTGGGAAGGTTTTCCCCAGGAGTCAGGCTGCTCAGTGGCCAAGGCTCTCCTCCGACTGCCCCAGCCAGACTCCACAGTGTTTTGCTAGTCGGTGGCCTGCCCTGTGCTGGTGCCGGTAGGTGTGCTGCTCTCAACATCCAGCCGTCTGTGTGTTCCTCCGCTGATGAGCTCTGGAAGTTCAGCCGCCTGTGTCTGCCTGCTAGGGTCTTGGGGTATTTTACAGGCACAGGATTGGGGTGTGGCCTTGGGAAATGCAACATTTGGGCAGGAAAACAAAAATGCCTGTCCTCACCTAGGTCAGTGGGCACACGCCTAGGGGTGGAGCCCTAGCCAGGGACCACACCCTCCTCTACCCAGCACTTCCCTTTCTGCTTCCGTATCATTTAAAGTGACTATGCCCTTCCCAGCACTTCCTTTCTGTATCATTCCCCCCCTCTGAAGAGGTACATCTCACTGCCATTAGAATATGGATGATGACTGGTCTTAGCTGCTTCCTGCTGACAGGGAGCACTTTTTTTGGGAAAACAGCAGTTAGATTCCCCCAGGGGTCTATCTAAGGGTTCCTAGCAAAAGGGAGCCAACGCCTGAGGCTCTGGTTGCCTGACCATTTGGAGTTTGATGGCTTCTATGCGCGAGAGAAAAAAACAAGGTTTTCAAGGTTAAGTATGCATGGGTTAAACCTGTGTATTATACAAGGAAAGAATTCAGTATCAAAGATTTCAGAGACCGGAAGTAAAATATACTGATGACAACATTGTACCCTGAGCTGTTTCATCCTAGTGAAATAAATTAAACCTTGTATGGGAGCAGATCAACTTTTAAAAGAGTGATAACTGTTCTTGCCATATCTTTGTGCACTCTGGGAACTCTGGGGTTTGCAGGCTTGCATAGTGACAATTAAAGCTTTTGCCTCTTTCCTGTACTTCCTCTTTCTTAGACCTCCCTGTCTCTATGATAAAAGACCGAGGTAGCCACTTTCAGGAGGTCCTCTAATGTACTATGTGGTCCCAGGGCCCATTTCTGCAACCTCCACCTGATATGAGGAGCTGCCTGAGTAATAAATTTATCCTTTAGGATTTTAGCTGTTTCTTGACTGAATCAGGAGATAGAGAAGTGTGCTTTACCAAGGTCTCTCTTAGCCTTTCGAGGAAGGCAGTGGGATTTTCACCAAATCCCTGGTTGAGCATGAACAACTTAATATAATCCAGAGGCTTGGTCTTAGTTCTACATAAGCCTTCCATTATGCACACCCAAAAATGTCTCCTTTTCCAATCTTCCATCTCATCACTGGGATCCCATTTAGGGTCATTCACTGGTATTGCTTCTCTTCCAGTTGGAAAATATTCGCCCCCTTCCCTGATGCTACCTGTGATGCAAAGCTCATCCCCAAATGTCTCTGCTGCTTGCAGAATGGCCTGTTTCTCAGTGTCCATCAGGGTCTGATCTAAAATTAACATAACGTCTCTCCAAGAGAGCTCAAAAATTTGTGTGAAGTTCTGGAAAACCTCTATATATCTATCAGGGTCATCTGAAAACTTGCCAAGATCCCCCTTAATTTGCTTTAAGACCCATAGGGAGAAGGGGACCTGGATCTTACTGGGCCCAAATTCACTGGGCATCTGTTGGAGGGGTAAGAGTGAGACTGGAGCTTGTTTAGAGTGAGGATTTCTAGGAGGGGGCAAGTGAGAGACTGAAGCTAGATAGGGAGGTGGGGGTGGACCTGGAGGAACAGGGTTTGAGGGAACTGGGTCAACTGCTGGGAGTGCTTCTGGGACTCATATCTTTAATTCCCTGGGCCTGCTTATTGTTCCCCTCCCTGAGATGGCAAAAAGGAGGGCTGGATCAATCCTACATTGTCGGCAAAGCTCTGGATTCCCTTGCAAGGTATAGAAAGCCTGTAAATATGGGGCCTCAGACCATCTGTCCTCACATCTACAAAAATTTTCCAATTGTCAGATTATATTGAAATGAATGATCCCTTCCTGAGGCCAAGCCAGTCCTTCCTGTAAATCATAATTTGGCCAAACCTTTGTGCAGAGGGCTGTGAGGCACTTTTCCTCCAGATTTTGAGGGTCAAAGGTTCAGGATATACTCCAGAGGAGTATAAGCTGGGGATGGTGAAGAGAACTGGTTGCAAACTCTGAAAGACCAGAAATAGAGGCATCTCTCATTTCCCTTCCTTCTTTCAGCAAAAAACTCACGGTGTGATGGAGAGAGAAAGTAAGTGTCTGCCCTTCACTTTCCACCTCTTGTCCCGGAGCCCCGGCGACCTTGGCAGTTTCCGGCCATAGGTACCAATGTGGTACATACCCATGAAGCAGGGAAAACCTGGAGAATAGGAATTAACTTCCCTCACCTATGCCTCCAGTTCTCCCTGCTGTCAGCAAACTTTGGGATCCCTGAGCCTGTTTATGCCATGAAGCATGGCCTCCTTCTGTGGGGTGGGAGGTTTAGTAGGCAGGAATTAGTACGGCCCATTTACATTATGCCTGTTGACTGGCTTTGGATTCCTGAGACCTGTTTTTTTTTGTTTTTGTTTTTTGTTTGTTTTGTTTTTCTAGAGCCTCAGCCTGAACCTTAGAATTGAGTTTAAGACTGAAAAGGCACTTCAGAGGCTGTTCGTATCCATTTAGTGTCTCAAACAAGCCCTGCCAAATTTGCAATTATCAGCCAGCAGGGGTCGCTTCTCTGTTAACATCCCTATTAGAAACGCAGTGGGAGGGGGGAGGGTCTCTCACTTAGAAAAGGAAAAAAAAAATACAGTTAAAGGGGCAAAAAAGGTGGGGGGCTGCTGGGGAAAGAACCCCTTGCTTAATGCAAGTGGGCCCCTCTACTCCCTATAACTTTTGCATCCTTCCCCCAGTTCAGACCAGGTTGAATTCCTTGGACAGGAGAGGAAAATTTCCATTGGTGTGTGGGGCAAGAAGCACCCTGTAGGGTCCTGGCTACTGCCCCGGCTTTCTCCTACCCACCCCGTGGCTGTTGGGCTCGGCCTTTGCCTGCTGCGGGCTTGCCCAGGCGCCCAAGCTGGGAGGGAAAAGGGTAAGGAGAGGTGCCCTGAGCCGCGCGTGCCTGCTGCTGTCAAGGTGGAGGCATACATGGCACCTCTAGGAAAAACTGATCTGATTTCCACCTTTGGTGGCTGAGCCAAATGCTCATTTTACATAGTAACATTGCCACAGCCTATAGAAAACTATTAACATTATAAAGGAAGGGATAAGACCATTTCAAACCATGAGAGAGAGAGAAAAGAGATGAAAGGAAAACAGAGCCTCTTAGCCATAGGAAAGAGAGAAAGGTGGCAGAGTTTTGGAAGAAAGGGAGACCCAACAATTCTGCATTCACTCACATTCACCTTCCAAGATCCTGGATGAGCCCCAGTTGAAACAGGAAAAGTTCCCTTGTCTCCTTTGCAGGGAGTGTGATGGGGGTGTGACTCACTTCTTCAGTGCCCTGCTGCTCAAACCTCTAGGGGAGCATACAGACAAGCAGGCTGTGGGGCTCCAACCCCATGGCAGTGTCTAGGGGTGAATGTTTACAGCAGAAGTCCCAGTGGACATGTGTTACTGGGTGCTGTTTTAGTTTAGCCATCCATAGGTGGCTTGTGTTAACCAGCTGAATTAAACCTCTACCTTGTCACAAAGACAGGAAGGCTTTCTGTATCCTGGGTTCTTGCCTTGGTGTACCAGAAGAATGGGATAACGCCTGGGCTTGGAGAATGAGTGCAAGGTTTTATTGAGTGGAGGTAGCTCTCAGCAGATGAGGGGAGCCAGAAAAGGGATGAACTGGGAAGGTTTTTCCCTAGAGTCAGGCCGCTCAGCAGCCCAGGCTCTCCTCCAACTGCCCCAGCCACTCTCTACGTCGTTCTGCCTGTGTGCCATGCCTGTTGGTCCACTCTGCTTGACATCCAGCTGCCTGTGTGTTCCTCTGCTGATGAGCTCCTCTCGAAGTTCAGCTGCCTGTGTATCTGCCTGCTAGGGTCTCAGAGGTTTTTATAGGCACAGGATCGGGGCACGGCAGGCCAGGGGGCTCTTGGGAAATACGACATTTGGGCAGGAAAACAAAAATGCCTGTCCTCAGCTAGGTCCAAGGGCACAGGCCTGGGGGTGGAGCCCTAGCCAGGTACGACAGCCTCTTCTACCCAGCACTTCCCTTACCCCCTTCTATATCATTTAAAGGGACCAAACCCTTTCCAGCACTTCACTTCCATATCACCATGACAGTTTACAAATGCCATGGCAATGTCAGGAAGTTACCCTATGTGGTCTAAAAAGAGGAGGCATAAATAATCCACCCCTTGTTTAGCATATCAACAAGAAATAGCCATAAAAATAGGCAACCATCAGCCCTCAGTGCTGCTCTGTCTGTGAAGTAGCCATTCTTTTATTCCTTTACTTTTTTAATAAACTTGCTTTCACTTTACTCAATGGACTTGCCCTGAATTACTTCTTGTGCGAGATCCAAGAACCCTTTTTGGCGGTCTGGATCAGGGCCCCTTTTCCTGTAACAATAGAATTAATGTTTAAATGGAATGTGTGTCAAGAGATTGTGAACCTAAATTCGAAATGTTTTAATTGAGGTTTGATTTGGAAATTTCTCAACTCAGTTAATATCTAATCCATATTGATCACTACTTTCTATAAATAAACTTTTTATGGCATTGTTGATCATTCCATAATGTTATTGATGATAGTATCATTATTCTATTGAATATATAGTCTATTTCATCACTTATATTTAAGTGAGAAAATAAACACATTTGGAGACCAGTTGTTGCAAACTAAATAATATATTAATGTAATGAAACAATGAAAAGAAATAACTCAAATTCCGGTGTACAAATTTAACATTGAAATACCAATGCAGAGTATCTGAATATCAGTACTGATGCAGTCTTTCTAACTCCTCATAAAATTCCATGAGAAAACAGAAAACAATGACACACAAACATGGTGGAAAACAAAGACTGATGTCCAGCCCAATTTAAGAAGAAATTTGTCATTTCTGCAAACCCTGCGTAATTGAATGAAAAATCCTAGTCAATGGCAAGATGCCTGTTGGTCTAATGTTAGGAAGACTTTTCATTCATTCTTCTCTCCAGTGGCCTAAACTTGGGAGAATAAACAGCGCAGTATTAGCCAGCTGTAGGGATACACTGGATTGGAGGAAGGATGGCTTTGCAAGAATTATATTTGGATGCTGGTATGTAATTCCGTCAAGTTAACTCATGTCTGGGCACAAAGAGGAAGAATCATAGGAGAGTGAAACCTGAACACTATTATTGTTGCTCTTGGTGTTTTTCATTAACTCTCTTTCCATACAAAAAAGAATTTGATTGGAACACAAAGGTACAGAGAAGAGAATATTGTACACCCCACACATGCAGAGTAGTTTGCAGAGTTTAATTTTAGGTATATATGTGTGTTTTAGAGGATGAATAATGAGTAAGAAAATAAAGTTGGACCCATGGAAATATACTACAATCTGATAAAGAGGAACCCTATCTTGAAAGTGAAAGGAAAAATGTACCTTTTAAAAATGATTTATTATAGTAATATTTTAGAAATCTATTTGGTATTTTAATAAGATTCAAGAAGGATCAATTAATAGTAGCACAAAGCCATAAGGAAGAACATCTTTGCTATTTTATAAAAAAAGATCACAGATATTAAATACAGAAACTAGCTAAAAGAAAGAGGTTTGGATTTACAGTAGAATGCAGAAATTGAAGTGTCTAAGGAGAAGCTATAGAAAAGCAAAGAAACAAAATTATTCCCAGGAAAGGGGAAAAAAAAAACCTCAGCAGTAGGAGTTTGAGACCTTGTTATTAGGTTTGTTCCATAAATATGATTCAGTCACTCAGTCTCTAGCTCCAGCGATCAAATTCTTAGTTGCTAATTAGATGAGCTCCCTTAAGCCTGTGATTTTATCTCTCTTGTGTCCCATGGTCTCTCTGGTTCAATCAGTTAAGGCTGAGGTGAATGTGATCCTGCAAATTACAAAATAAGCTGTAGACAGTGACAAATAATCTTAAAAGATGTTAACTGAAATGAAAGAGCAGTTCTTCTAGTTTGTCCCAGTTCATTTGCAATGGGACACACTGTAGACAGCAGAGTAGAATTTGCCTTGCAGTCAAAACAGTGTTGTGGAGGAGTGATATACCACGATGCAAAGAAATAATTTTCAAAATATATTAGAAAGATAAGAAACAGGAAAAATGGTGATAGATGTCTATCCAAAGAAAGTTACATATTCCCGAGGAAGAAAGAAGAACATTTAGAACAGAAGCAATAATAATACTTGCTTTGAAGAGACTTCTACTAAGTTTAAATAAAAACATTAAAAACAATTCAATAAGCTTACCATATCATAGGCAAAATTAATGAAATTAGATTCATTTCTGAGGAATTTTTAAAAAAAATTTAAGGATACGGAATAAAATAATGCTTATGCAATGTAGACCAGAAGAGGAGGTGATCTAGGAAGAAATAAAAAGTTGCCATTCTCCGATTTCTCCAACTTAATTCTAATTGCCAGAACTCAACAGAGAAAAATGTCTTTGAGTTTTGAAAGACAAAGTTTGTGATACTATATTTATTCCTAGAAACTAATCTGGTTTGCCAAGCTTACACTGTACAAACATATAAATCAGGAAATACACATTGCAAAAACAAAGACAATAAAGCAATAAATAATAAAAAGCAATATGACAGATGTAAAGCCAAAATATCATCTATGACAATGAATATAAACGTTTTAGCTTCTCTGCTAAAAAACAAAGATTCCCAGATTGTATTAAAATTCTAAAGAGATAAACACAATTTATTTGCAGTACCACTAAAACATAATAGCCTGAAGTACTGATGTGGTTAATCAATAAAAGCTGAGCCGCAAGTTGCCTGCTTCATCACCTTTTATGTCCAGATAATTTTCATTGGCAAATAACACTATGGCAAAACTCTTTGCCCTGTTACAAATAGTAAAATCACTTCTTTGGAACAATTTTTATTTTCCTTCCCACCACTTCTATCAAAGTCTTATTAGAATGCTGTATCTCTGTTTACATGGTATCATTTATTGCATTTATGATAACACTTAGTACACAGCATTTCATCTTCTTTTGTAGTGACCATGTACTTTATATAGTCCCTCTTCTGTTATCCCCATGGTTACAGTGGTGGCTTCATTGGCAGCTGTGTTTATGCAATAGGACAAGTCTCCTGACCATGATTGAAAACACCTCTCTGAAAATATCGTTTGGTGGCAAGACAGTTCTATATGCTTTCCTAAGGAAGTTTGATCTGTGAAAGGCTTGGAGGCATTTTTTCTCTAACTAATGAACCAAGAAGGGAGGGATAGAAAATCTGGAGAGAGTCAATGTGCAAAGAGAAACGATGTGGGGTCAGGGGAAGTCTTTCATGATGTTTTGTCATTTGATTCTCCTCTCTCTGGCTCAGCTCCCATTGCTTTGGGGTTCTGTGAGGTCTGCTTTACTTTATAGCAGAATTTCATTTTTATTTAGTTGTTCAAAGTGATTTTCTCTTTGCTAAGTAAGCATTATGTCATGTAAATAAAATCCTGAAAATTTTAATAACATACATATATTTTTATATTCACTGTCACTTTAAATCAGTTCTGTAGAGCAATTTCTTTACCCTGTGTTTGGTACTCATGGACATAAAGATGGTAACAATACAAACTGGGGACTACTAGGTTAGGGGAGGAAGGGTGTCAAGGGTTCAAATGTAACTACTGGATACTGTGCTCAGTTCCTGGGTGACAGGATCAACCCTAACCCAAGCCTCAGCATCACACACTCTACTCAGGAAACAAACCTGGGTACCCCTTGAATCTAAATACCCCTTGATTCTAAAATAAAATCAATGTACCCCTTGATCTAAGTGTACCCCTTGAATCTAAAATAAAAGTTGAATTTTTAAAAAAATAAAATAAAAGAAGAGATGTCTCCCTCAACCTTTTCTTAGAGTGTTTACTTTAGAAAACTTGTAAGTTCTTTATCTTTCTCTTTGTAGTATGTGTAAACTTTTAAGAATCTTAATAAGGCCCTTGCAAGCCTTATTTTATTTTAAAGTTTTTTATTTTCCATTTGTATGGGTACACAATAGGTGTAGATATTTATGGGCTACATTAGATATTCTGATACAGACATATAATGTGTGATAACCACATAGGGGTAAATGGGATATCCATCACTCCAAGCATATATATCATTTTTTTGTGTTACAAACATTACAACTACACTTTTTTAGTTATCTTTAAAGTGTACAAAAAACTGACTGTAGTCACCCTTTTGCACTATCAGATACTAGATCTTATACCCATTAACAATCTCCATCCCCTGCTCCCTAGCTATCTTTCCCAGCCTCTGATAACCATCATTCTACTGTCTATCTCCATGAGTTCAGCTGTTTGAGATGCCACAAATGAGTGAGAACATGGAATATGGAAAGTTTGCCTATCTGTACCTTGCCAGCTTTATTATTATTATTGTTTGTATTATCATTTAGAGAGACAAAGTCTCACTCTATTGCCTAGGCTGGAGTATGGTGGGATAATCATGGTTCACTGTAACCTCAAACTCCTCGGTTCAAGTGATCCTCCCACCTCAGCCTCCTTAGTAGCTGGGACTACAGGTGTGAGCCACCATGCCTGACTAATTGTGTGTGTGTGTGTGTGCATGTGTGTGTGTAAAGACAGAGTTTTGCTGTTTTGCCCAGGTTGGTCTCAAAACTCCTGTCTATGGTTGATCCTTGTATCTCAGCTTCACGAGGTGCTGGGATTGCAGCCATCAGCCACTGTGCCTGGCCCATGCCAGTTTTAAGACCCAGAAATGTCTTTCTGAAGGACCTAGGAGCCATTTCTTTGAAATGTTAACAAACATCAAGTAAGATAGTGCCCCTACATCCCAGTTTCTGTGTGAGTGTAGAAGCCCATCTTTGATGGATGACTTGCTTCCAGTTATAAAACTACCTATGTCATAAAGACAGGAGAAGTTTATTTTTCCTTTGTATAAAACCCTTCACTAACACAGATTATCATCCTCAATTTCCAGGTAAATTTAAGATGCATTACGTGTAATAAATGGTTCTGCCAAGCCCTGTTACTTGAAGACTAGTTATGGTATATCTTGAGAACTTGTGTGTAATGGATTATATCTGTTTGGCTATTTAAAGGGTGAGATTTCTTTCTATCTTTGCAGTCTCAGCAAATTGCATGTGATGTGCATCCCGTTCTGATTTAATTCTTATTCAATAATAAATCTGTTTTCATTCTCTAAAAAAAAAAAAATTAAAAAAATTCTTTACCATGACTTTAGAGGAAATCTAGAACAACTGTCATAACTTCCTAGGTATTATTCTTAGGTAATAATAGGCCATATGGCTACTTTAAATTAGCAAAATTCAGTTTTAATTATGTAATTTAAATATTCAAAGCTTCTATTAATGTGAAGTTTCTCTCTTCCCACAGCTAACTATTATTCCGGGGAGAAATCAACAGTTGCAGAGAGAGGTACAGTCAATTTTTCCTGTATTTCTTTGCCTGCAAGCTTTTTCTTCCTCCTTTTTGTTAACCATAATTCTGACCATTCTCAGATGGGGGAGAAGAATTGCAAACAGAGACATCAATTTTTTGATTTCAGTAGAACTACGATACTAACTGGAATTGGCAGATACTGAAAGTTGTTTTTGCCATGAACACATTCGTGGGTTATTTCGAGGTTTGCCTCTCTTTGAATCTTTCATCAATAGTTCCCAAGATGAGAACTCCTTTGTTCTCCTGTAGACGTGTTGTGATACCTTATATTCATTCTTCTGAGCTCTATTCCTCCAGGGTGCCCTCTTGAACATAAGCTAAGATGATTCCAGGGCAGCCCTCTTTTGCATGTAATCCACATATTGTTCTTTTGGCTGGGAAAAATGTTTCATTCAACCTTCTTTTTCTCGGTTTGGAATTAGCAGCTAGTATATAGTCCTAGAACCCTTCCTTCGGGGTAGGGGTTGGAGGACATACAACACAGCTTATACCATAAAAATCCGCCTTCAAATTTTTCCTCATATTTCCTGTGCTTCATTCCAGGAGGGCTAGTAATTTAATAATCACAAATAGATTTTTCCCTTCCCATATTTTTTAAGGAAATTCCAGTGTGGAAGGATATTGCACCTAATTTTAGAATATAGGTCTGATAATTCAAAAATTGATTTGCAAGTTCTTTTTTCACAACAAATATAACTGTAACCAATATTTATTTACAATGTGTAAGAGCAGGACCCAAGGCTTTCAGTTAACTTGCATGTTTTCAGCACCTATAGCATATCTTGTACTATATTAAAGCCAAATGAAAATAATTTTTGAAATAAAGCTGAAAGTGAGGTAAAATCCTAATTTAAAAAGTTATTCAGATGATAGAAAAATGGTTGACTTTGAAAACATAAAGTTGACAGAATGAAATTCATTCATGCTTCGGGATATGAGTTTAAGGCACAGATTTTGATTTCAAAATAGACATCCAAATGACCACAGTAAAAAGGTTTCCCAATTTTGAATCATCTTTGTGAGAGACTGCTCCAGAATGGATTTTCTGTGAAATTTGACGAATCAACTGATTATTGTGAAGAGATATTTACTCAGAAGAAGTGATTTTAATTTTGCTGATTTATTTAAAATGATGCTAATATCAAGATTTTAACTTTGAGGTGCATCATAAAAGAGGATGTTTCTCAAAAAGAAAGAAAAAGTAACTAGTAGACAATAGAACCAACACTAATGAACAAAGCCTTCTGTTTTTCTTTTCTGTTAAAATTGAAAACTCTAAAGTCACACATTCATAGCATATTCATCTATTAGTTTGGGGCCCAGGACATTCAACACTCTGTAACATGTCTTCTACTTATAGTTTTATTGTTTCTTCTTCTTTTTCCTTGAGAGAACATACATTTCTATACAAGAACAAAATCTGCCACCACCCAGTCAGGGGATCTTGGAATCAAGGTATTACCTTATTTCTCTTCATTAGGTTTTTCAGATAAATTTTTAAAGTTCTAAATAGCTCTTGTTAGAATTGTCTTGTTTCGGAAGCACTTTCCTCAGCACTTCTTTCTTAGCTTGCATTTTGAGTGCTATATTACTCAGACGCTCCAGGCAAATAAAAAGTACCTTACTGACAGATTGAATTGTTTGTTGTCTTTTTTCTAGCTCTGAACTTAATGTCAAAAGTGGAACACAATTTAAGAACAGATGCAAGAACAATTCTTCAGAAACATTTTGCATTTTACTTCTTGCCAGTTCAGAGACAGTCTACTCCATTCCCAGCTATTCCCATAAATAGATCATCCAAGTAGTATAGGATCAAATGTCAAACAAATAAAATACAGTGTTATAAAATATGGTATAAAATAAGTAGGAGTTTGGGGAAAAAGTTTTATTTTTATTTTTTGCTCAAATGCTGCATAGTATTATAGAAACTTCACGCAGTCATTTCCTTTAACATTTAAAATAACACTGTGAGTTAGGCATCTTGCGTTTGTGTGTGTGTTTGTGTGTATATGTGTGTGTGTGTTTGTGTGTATATGTGTGTGTGTGTATTTAATGAATGAGTAAACTATGCTTAGAGAGTTACCATTGCTGAATAAAGGTTTCCCAACTATTAAGTATATCTCTGTAATTGCAAAGTACATGAGTTCGCTTCTTCAGTGAGCAAATTAAATAAATTTATTTTAGACTATATTTTTTCTGAATGTACCAACTTTGTAAGAATGTTTTCTTGATATATTTTTGTTAGACTTCTAGTAGAGCCTGAAAGAAAATATTTGGTGTATAAGACAATTCAGTGTTTTTAAATTTTTACTTAGATACGACATGAATTACAATCAAATAAACAAAATGGATGTTATTTAAATGAGAAATACAAAATTTTACATCTGAGAAATAATAATTAGCAAGGCTCCAAACTTTTTAATGCAGTTAATAGTTTGATTGCTTATTTTTCCATTAAAAATGATCACAAATGCATATAATTATTATTAGTTTCACAGTATTTTTCAAATTACTCTCACCTTATCTCATTAGAAGAATGGACTCTATTAATCAAGTTCTACGAAATGAACTCTATAACAGTAGATATTTTATTAATCTACTGTTATAGAAATCTTATTGTTGCTGGTCTTTGAAAGTACTAACTTCGAAATGGACACAGCTATGATAAATAAGTGATTTATTTTCATACATTTTTGAACATTCATTGATTTAATACATATTTAAATATAATGAAGAGGTCAACTGCTCAGAAAAAAAAATCCAATGTTACTACTGAAAAAAGTAATTATTATTCATCTGTATCAGATTTATTCTTTCCTTCACTAATTTTCTTAAATATATATATTGAATAGTTTTATTTGCAGAATTCTGTGCCATGTGCTACAGTATAATGGAATGCAAGAAAAGGTAATGAAATCCCTGCCCTCATTGGATTTATATTCTAATTGGGGTAGATAAATTGAAGACTTACACTACAAGCATATAGGATATGCACTTTGAAAATGTGTCAATGAGGAACCTGATGGAGATTTTAGAAAATTTTCTTCTTGAGAAATGGTGATTAAATTTAAGTATAAAAGAAGAGTTTATAGTTTACTACTTGTTAAGAAAAAGGATGTAGAGAAAAATAATTCCAGAATGAGTATATAAAAGGAGAGACTGTAGTAAGTAACAGGAAGAAACAGGAAGTCAGGATAGGTAATGACTTTTCTATGTATAGAGAAGTGGGACAGCTTCAGTATGAAGCTGGAGACAAGACATTTTATAGAACAGGAGGCCTGGAGGCTTATGTGAAGTGTTTTCTTCTATAAGGAAGAAGAAGATCTTTTTAAAAAAGTGGCATAATTACAGTAAAATATTGAAAAGATTCAGCTGGTTACAGTTTAAGGAATGGTTTATAAGAGAGCTACATTTGACAGAGGGAAGCAATTAACAGGCTATTGTTACAGACAAGACCAAATATGAAGGTGGTGTTGGCAAAGCTAGTGGAACACAGATGGAGGGATGTGGACAGATTTAAGAAACTTTCAGGATGTAAGAGGGCTCAGTAATATATTTTATATTTACTTCAGAAAAGCATTTCACAGACTACCATGAGAAATACAAGGAAGAAAATGATACATTGTTTTTGTGGAAGAACTTTAGATTTTAAGACATCAACTTAAAAATCAATGTATTTGTACAAAAGACTGATGAGTACGTGAAAAAGTGTTCAATAGCATTAATCGTTTATATCTTCTGATTCCGAGATAATTGAATTATAAATAAAGTAGCGTTCTGTTTTCAATATGGTACAGGGGAAGGAAATATCCTTGTGGGAAGTACTTAAGACTGAGAAAAAGAGGAAACATTTGAAGAAGTACTTGACGATATGCGGTAAGTTCTTAATCATGAAATATGGTTCCAAATTTTATAGTGAAAAACATTTTACAGGAGAAATGAAGAAAAGCCATCAGAAAGTAGAAATTAGTACTGAAATGAGAGTTCATAATATACCAATTATACCAATGGTGCCCATATCACATATTAACAAGGAAACCAGTAATGTAATTTAAGTCCCATTAATCATTAGATAAGGACGTGCATGTCTTTGAGCCTAACACTATCCAGGGCACAGCTCTGTCTTATAAAAAAGACCCAAATGCTTTTGTTTAAGACCAGATGATCTATTATCTTGCATTTAATTGGTGTTGGAAGGTGAAGCAAGTTCAGCAGTAGCTTGAACCAGAGAGCAAGTAAGTTGGAGCCACGTGGACTTCATGGTAGAAGGTTTTCAGTGATCTGAAGCACTCCCGTGTTGTATATTATATTAGCATGACCATTGTTAGTATGGTTTCTCCACTGGATGAAATAGCCATGGGGTGGGGGGTGCAGGGGGGAAACACCGTTTTTTTTCTTACCTCTGATTCCCAATCTAGAGAATGTATGGAAAATGTTCTATCGAATAATTGGTTTATAAATTATATCTTTGTGTTCCTCAAGCAATAACCTTGTTAGGGAATATAAACCCAAATACTCCTCTTGAGGTGATTTCAAGCAAAGATTGGGTTTTTGTTGTTTGTGGCATTGCTACATGGTGTGGACCTCAAGGTGGTGGGTTTTTGTTCCTTCTGTAACTCACTATCCCAATCTGTCTAATGTAATGCTACATTTATCACAGCAATGAGAAATTAAATTTCTGAAATAACTCTTCTTTAATCTCACTTTTGAAAACTGAAAGATGCAATAAAACTATGAGCAGTTCGGCTGCATGCGGTGGCCCACTCTTGTAATCCCAGCACTTTGGGAGTCCTAAGCGGGCGGATCACTTGAGGCCAGGAGTTCAAGACCACTGGTGAACATGGTGAAACCCCATCTCTACTAAAAATACAAAAGTTAGCCAGGCATGGTGGGGCATACCTGTAATCCCAGCTACTCAGGAGTCTGAGGCAGAGAATTGCTTGAATCCAGGAGTCGGTGATTGCAGTGAGCCGAGATTGCGCCACTGCATTCCAGCCTGGGAGACAGAGGGATACTCCATCTCAAAAAATATATAAAGAAAGAAAAAGAAAAAAAAAAAGAAATCTATGAGCAGTTCATTAAAGGTAAAAATATTTTCTTTGATTATTTTTCTCTTAGCAGCTTAAAATATTTATATATTTCAAAGAACATTAATATTTAACAAAGAAGAATACAGAATTTACTGTTAAAGACACAACCACTAGGATTCATGGTTGAAATGGAAAACTTTCACTCTCCAAGGCTTATTGTGGATATTTCAGTGGAGAATTACATGGTGGGATTGTAAATATAATTATTAAAAATAACAATCTTATGTCATTTGTGCTAGCCTGTCAGGATTATGGTTGATATTTTTCAGTAAAGTTTTCCTAAATGGTGTTTTAATGACTTTTTTCCACACACCACAATTTCTTATCCTGTTTCCCTGCTCCAGAATGTACAAACATATCCAAGGGAAGAAACAATAAATAAATGAATGAGAAGATAGCAGACATATAGATAAGGCAGAACAGTAAAAATGCATGTTGCAAGATAATAAGTCCAAATGGAGATGTGACCAATTCATTCCATATCTAGGCAGACAAAAGCATCAAGGAGCTCCTTAAGCCAACTAGGGCATTCCAGCACTAATAAAGTTGAATTATCTTTGATGTTCCACAAAGCTCTTGGATATCTTTAGAACCCAATTTCAAGTATCATATTTTCAAGAGGGAGATGATGTGTCCCATGCTGGAGGCTTCCTTTCACTCCACATTTAAGTCAACCTGTCTCGTTCTCTGCACAATGATGCAAGGTGATGCAGTGAATGACTATTGGTTAATATGTGGGCACTAACTTGTTTATTGAATCTGTTCCTTGGTATGACTTTCTGAAAGTCTGTTCCATTTTTACTCACCTCCTGGCTGTATTGGACAAAAAAAGAATGTCTAATTTGACACCCCCTCATCTTAGCCATAGGCTTTTTTTGCTGGCCTGTGCATTCTGATGCAATACCATCTAGCAAAAATTCCATGAGAGAGTTAGGAAAATGTCTGCAGTGCTCTTGGGTTTAGGCACATAACACAACTGCTCTATTCTGCAACCACCGCATAATGATGCCGAGTCTTTTAAACTTTCTGGCGTCTTGTACTTCATCCAGTGTTTAAAGCATGGGAACTGTCCACTGTCATTCCTTAAAAGTCAAAGTCCTTTTTATCAAAACTTAGTTCTAGGAAGTTGGAGGAAGGTGCAGTGTCCCCTGTAGTATTTAATGCTCCTGTTTCCTCTATTCCCAATCTCTCTCTTTCTCAGTTTGGTGGATCTCAACCCATTTATGCCTGAGGCTGCAATTTTCTTTTCGTGAAAAATCAGACCTTGGTGATGATCTTGAGCAGGAGAATATAAGTAACCCCCACAAGCTTAGCCTCCCAATAATAAATCATGAGGCATAAATGGGTTTTAATATAATAAAAAAAAGAGCAGTAATCATCCTAAGATTTTGTCACTATTTGGTTTATTTCTTAAATATATCAGACTTAATCTAGATCTGTAACATTTTAACTCAGTAAAGTACTTCTCACAAACATTCTCAGATCCCTTTCTGATAACTTCCACTGGCTTCATGACTCGTGAAAAAAATGAGAGGTGATAAATAAAGGGATTAGTGTTGGAGAGAAAAGAACACTTCAATTAATATATCGCTATATTGTAATACCATATCATTATTTATTTTTCTTCTGTATAAAGGACAACATATGTAAATGTATAGTTTCATAGGCTATCTTTTCTGGAAATGATTGATTTAACAATGAGGATTATTAATAAGCCTCACCAAAAGACCTGTGCATTTTGAAAAACATTTTAAAGCTTAGAGAGCCAGCATTTTTACTTTCTTGAATAAACTCTTAAATGGTATCATGCTAAATCCTCCAGGCAAGAAACTAGCTCTTGACTGGAAGAGAGTACCCCAAGGGAAACAGATTTGTCTGCCTGTGGGTACCCAGCAGGAAACTCTGCAGAAGCAATTTAAGGTCTGGCAAACATCTCTCAGCATAGCCTGGGCTGGAGAGTAAGGCCAAAGATGAATAAATATAGTGATATAATGGTCACGGTATCTCCTCCTACTTGCCAGAGGACTCTAAGCCAAAGAAGACACTGTAGGGCCCTTCCACTTCTGGAGAACAATTGTGTGTGGAATCTGCTTAGCACATTTAGGGATTTACCTCTCAGCACACAAATGCATGCATGTGTTAAACTTTGGAACTTGTAGTGCTGTGTATTTTCTTTCTTTTATTCTAGTTAGCACTTTATGCCCTAGTTTATTCTCCTTTTATTATTTGAGTTCATTTAAAATGTTTTTGCATATTTATCTTTTTCTTTTAATCTTTTAGTCCTTTTGTTTTACAATCTCACAGTTAATTGTTCTTAGTTGATTTATCTTTTCTTACTCTTTCATAAGACTTTTCTTTTATCTCATGTTTACTTTGTTCTTATATTACTTATTTACCTAGTTTCTTCTTATCACCTTAGGCTTTGTTTTAATTATTTCCTTTTTATGTTATCTATTTTTCATTTTAGTTTTTAATTTTTTATTATCTTCTTTCCTCTTTCTTATCTTTATTTTAGTTTATCTTAATATAACAACCAGAGTACTAAAACATGTGAGAAGAGAGAAGAGTAGAGCATGCCTCTGCCCTAAGCAAGGGAGATTGCTCTGTTTCTTTTGTCCACTTGGTTTTTCCTGTCTCTTACCAAGGAGGATCATCCTATCTCTAAACTCTCCTGGCTCTAAATCTTCATTCTGGAAAGGCCATGCTGTGCAGTAGTTAAGGGCACAGTCTTAGGAATAAAACAAATCTTGACTCACATTAGTACTGTGCTCTTAGGATTGTTACCTACTCTTTAGCACTAAAAGTTAAAAGTCTATAGTAATAACAATAACTTGCAAATGATGTCCAGATTAATTCATATGAAAAATATTTACTCGTTTCTGCCTACTTCACTATTGGAAGGACTAGGATACGAATAACATTTAATTATGTTTCTAGAGGGGTGGCAGCCAGTCTTTTCAAGTTACTCCATGCAATCCTAAATCTAATTTTTATTAAGCAACTGACGTGGATTTCCTTGTCTGTCGTTTCTGGACCAAATAAACTATGACACCAATTTTGTTCCTTTCCATTTTTTTTTTTTCATTTTTCTCTGGCATCCTTTTCTTTGCCTTGCCAAGGAAGAGACATGTCCTTTAAGTGAGGTTTGCAACTCTTAATTTCTTTTAAAATAGCCTAAAGTAGCCAAAATGTTACCTTTAGGTTGATTCCTCTATTCTTGTGATATTTGTCCACTTAAATTGCTCATTGATTCCAAATGATGGCAACGGAGAGCCATGGTTCACTGACAGATTTTAACAGTATTCTGCATTAACTGATCATGTTTTATTTACTTGGTTTCAAATTTCTGTCCAGGAAAGTTGTGAAATGAAATATTGGAACTCTAAATTTAAAGTTCCTAATCTATCATTGTAGAAATTGTCCAGAGCCCCCTTTCTGATTTCATATCTCTGACAATTAGGACAACATAATTATTAGGATAGTAGATAATATTGTATATGGATTTAACATTGGTTTCTCAAGAAAATAGTGCTTGCATGGGTTTCACTGCAATCTGTTATATGTCGAAAACTGTGCCAGTTCTCAGAGTAGAAATACGGTCAATGTAAATATAAACTAAACAAATTACTATCAATTATTTTTAGATCATGTAGTTTCAATATGAACCTGTTTCAACATATGTTGACTATTTCCATTAAAATGAAGACTATGTCTTAATGTCTTTTATTTCAAGATACATTCATATTGCCTAAAATGCAATTCTCTGGAAAAAGCATTAAACCATATTTATGTAGCTTGGGAAAGTCTATCTTATACAAAGCTCAACAGATCATCTATTTGCACAGGTCACACACATTGTCAATTGACTCATATTCTAAACTTTACTGTTTTACTTAACTTTTTTTCACTTTTGTCAAACGACTTTTGAGAATCATTTAGATATTTTGCATATGTCTATATTTGTAATTGTAAAATAGAGTTTGGATTTTTCAGACAAGGATGATATCCATTTCATTTTTCTCCAGATGTTAAAATATGAGAATAGTAACATTTGAATATTAAATAACCTTCTATATAAAAAGGCACATGTTTCTCTGAATCATGGTCAGGTTTTTTGCATATAGGGAAATTCAGGATTTTGAGATATCACAAGAAATCAAGTTCTTGTCTCTCAGTTCTTAGTCTCAGCTATCATTAAAAACTTCTAAGAGTCAAATAACTTAGTTTCTACTAACAGCTTTCTAAAAGTATTTGTCAGCTTTCACTAGACTTCTTAAAATTTATTTTAATATGTTGTTCTTATAGTCCTCTAACTTTTCAATATTCAAGACAATTATTTCTGCATCAGTAGCACTATTTGCCATGTCAACTGGCTTGTCATTTACAAAAAAACTTTTTAACAATATATGCTAGCACATTTTTGAGATATTAGAATTAAAGCTTTCAAATTACTTTGTCTTTCAAAAAAGATTGTTCTGTAAACACAATAGAAAAATACAGTTTTGAATTCTCTTGAACTGCATTCCTGACATAAACAATATTAAAAGTTTTTTGCAATAATATATAATGTACCTTATTATGTCACCATGATAAATAAACTTTCTGGAGCTATTTATTTTCTAAGTATGTGTTATGCACTTAATATGCTCCCTTTACCTGATTTAATTAAGAATGGGGTACAAAAAAACTGTCAAAGCACTTCAAGATATTTGGATATTTTACTGTGATATAGAACCAAAATGCAGTAAATCAAAAGATTTCTTTGCACTTTCTGAAGTTATCACAAGATTTGTAGCTCTTACATAAATAAAACTTGAAAAGGCCTCTATCACAATGATCCTTTGTAACAATGACTAACATTTTTACTATGTGAGCTTAAAGTTGACTAAAAGAATAAGATTAATTTAGCCTACCTTAAGTTTTCAAATATGACAAAATCAGATCAGATTTATTAGCATTTTAAAATCATTCACAATATTATTAATATTTAGAGAGTCAGTCTCTATTAGTACCCATATTTGAGAATGCAACCTGATAAAAATAATTGTTTTATTTCCACATCTTAATTCCCTATCAAATTTGAAATAAGAAAGGCACCATTCAACAAAAACATAATACTTGTTAATCTGTATTTGCTCATAAAATCATTTACCATTCATATTCGCTTCAGGCTGGAAGACCCATGTTTATTGTGTTGAAAACTATTCATTGACAAATAATAGTATCTGCTTGTCCTTATTTAGGCAGAACCTGACCATGGAGTTATTCAACAATATCATATCAATTTGAATGAATAAATTTTTCAGCCACAGTTCTTTCAGAAATTTTGAGACATATAAATAGGGCAGTTGATAACTGTCCTTTTAAAAAAGCTTTATCTCTTCTTGTCTTTTTGTATAATACTCAAAGATTTCTATTTTCATTTTTAATTATGCCTGAGTTTCCTTTATCCATTTGTGTTTCTGTAGGTATTTGAAAAGCTCATGTAAGGTGGCTTATGTGGCTAAATATGTATATATATATATATATATATATATATATATATATATATATACATCTGTATCATTGTGAAGATTGTTTATTTTTTTCTACTATCTTGATTTCCTTGCATTTCACATCAGGCAGCATCCTTCCTGTTTTCCTTCAGTCTTGAGGATTTTTTCACTCTCTTTTTCCTCTACTTACCTCTTCTGGCATTAGAAGCATATAGCTGTTTTTTGTTTGTTTGTTTGTTTGTTTGTTTTTAATTTTTCCTTGCAGAGCAGGGCTACCCCACAGGCAGTGTGCACAGAGTAGCCAGAATCAGTTTTAATATTCTTGTTTTTGTTGGGGTGGTGGTGGTAGAACCTGGTTTATCAGATAAGACTAAATATGTCTTGAGTGAATAGAAATGACAGTTTTAACCCAGTTATTTTGTTATTTACATATAAGAAGTCTAGAGGTTTTCATACGGGGTCTGGAATAGCAGCACTAAATTATCTTTGGGAATACTGGCTTTTCCTATCTTTCCATTTAGCTATTTGAGCGTACAGTTTTGAGTTCACACTCAATGCTTCATGGTAACTGGCAGGTTGTTTCACCTATGGCATCAAATCTCAATTTTAGGTAAGAAGAAATAGAGTAAATGACAAAAGTTTATACCACCTGAGTCTCCTCATTTAAAGAGCTTTACAGGCATAAATTCTGTTTACATCTAATTGCCCCAAAGTTGTTCAAATGAATGTTCTCAACTGCAATAGAAGTAGAAAAAATATAATTTCTTTAAAAAGCACTTTAAATGACAGAATCATATTTCTGAAAGAGAAAAATAGACATTACAAAGTCCACAATGGAACATTTTGAAATAATTTGCCCCTTACTCCTGACTTTGCCTAAAGTGCTGTGAATTCTACCCAAAATGAACAGTTTTTGTTTGTTTTTTCAGTTAATCTAAAGTTTAAAATGATCATTATTTGTAAAAAACAAACAAACAATAACAACAGAAAAACCTTTAGCAAATGTTCCCCATAGAGTGTTAAGAACAAAACAAAACACTAACATGGGAAAAAATATAAAACTCAATATTTGTAGATTTTCACCATAAAATGACTTTTTAAAGAGAACAAAAGTAAATAATATACATTGTATATTATAGTACTGTATAATTAATTATACTAATAGTATTATTAGTATACTACTACATAATTAGTATCATACATTTTTACATTGTGCTAATATTAATATGATTATATTAGTGTACTATAACTGTTATGCACATCCGTATAAGAGACCACCTGAGCAGGCTTAGTGTCAGCAACAAGGCTGTTTATTCACTTGGGTGCAAGTGGGCTGAGTCTGGGAAAGGAGTCAGTGAAGGGTGGTGGGATTGTCATTGGTTCTTATAGGTTTGGGATAGGCAGTGGAGTCAGGAGCAATTTTTTGTGGACAGGGGATGGATGTTACAAAATACATTCTCAAGGACGGGGAATATCACAAAGTACATTATCACAAGGGCGGGGGAACGCACAATGGCTTGATCATGGTGCGGCCAGCCCAGAGGACCTTACATTCCTGTCTTTTTATGTTAATAATGAGGAAATAAAATGAGAAAGTATAGTGAATACTTGGGGTGAAAATTTTGGGGATCGTATGGAGGGGTGATGGGTGACGTTTCTCAGGGCTACTTCAAGCGGGATTAGGGACAGCTCAGGAACCTAAAGTGGGAGAGACTAGACTGAAGTAAGGTTTTGGGGTAAGGGGTCATATTGTGGGGTTGTTAAAAGCAGCATTTGTCATATAGAGTGATTAGTGATAGCCTGGATGTGGTTTTGTAGGAATTGAGAGATGAATCGGGAGACACAAGGCCGGAATAAGAGAAGGAGGAAGATAGGTATTAGAGGACTAATGACTGGAAGAAGCCAGGATACCCAGTTAGAGAGTGGCCAGGTGGGTCCAGCATAATTAGTTGCTTGATTGGCGAGTTTTTGAGCTTTGTCTTTGAGTTTTTCATGTTATCATATACTAGGCCAGATTAAGTAAAAACAACACTCTTTATTAAGAAATATACAGAGTCCTCCTTTTTCAGCAGTGAGTAAATCGAGGCCTCAGCGGTTCTGGAGGACAACTACAGCTAAAGAGTCAACCTGGGCTTGGAAGACAGATAAAGTTTGTGATATATCTGTAATGCTAGCAGAGAAGTCATTAGAGAGGCTGCGGAATGCTGTGACAAAGGTTGAGATGCCTGCTATTCCAGTTCCAAGTGCAGTAGTGGTGGCAGAAAGTCCTAGACCCATAAGTAAAGGGATTAGTGGGATGACTCTTTTTTGTTGTGTTGATGTCATGAGGGGGACAGGCGGTGGTTCATTCCCATCTGCAAGCTGGATTTTGGGGGTAAAGAAGACTAGAGTACATGTTCCCAACCAGTTAGCAGGTAGGCACATGTAGGTGGAAGAGCCACATAAAAAAAAGTGATTTTATGTCAGGCAGAACTAGAAATGTAAAGTGAAAAGGTGAGAGGGTGTACTGAAAGAGGAGTCCTGCTAGCAAAATCGTAGAGATCCAGCAAGGGCAGCAGCCATTTGAAGTTGCAATGGGCATTAATGGTGCAACTGCATAGAAGGAGATGTTCGATTCTCTGGTGTATGAGAAATCGCATAGTGTCTACAAGTAATCTTTCACTGCTATTCATGGGGCTGGGTATAAGCAAGCAAGAGGAGAGGCCAAGAGGAAAGTCAGATGAGCAGGGGGAGGGTAGCCAAGGATGGAGTGAGATGCAGGGTAGGTGTCTTCCTAAACAATAGTGACTGCCAATGTTTTTTTGGTTTGTCAATAATGATAGAGGGCTTATCAGTAATGCAAAGTTGGAATCCTCCTATCTGTTTGGTGATGTATGTGGCCGGGTTCTGGAGATAGAGTACAGGAATATTTGGATGGTGAAAGGTTGCCTAAAGGGATTCCCATAGGCTGTTGTCGGGGGATGCATAAAGCAGTGGCAACAGGGATAGTTTTCTGTGTGGTTAGGGGTCCAAATATTGGGGGGGTGGGGGGTGGAATTGACATAAGAAGAAAAATGCTGTAAGTAGATGTGGAGAAGTGTGGCAGCTTGTTGGTGCGAAATGTATAGGGAGTTCTCACCAAATCTGTCTAGAAAGTAAAGAAGTTCCTCAGGCAGGTAAAGATGAAGGCTATTAAAGGAGGTTCGGAGGTGCAGTGAGACAGGAGAGGTAGCCTAGTCATCCTACAGAGCGGGGATGATTGCGTAAGAGCAGGAAGAAAGGGAAACACAGAGTCAACAATTCTTTGCTAGAGAAGGATTGGAGACAGTAAGGAGAGAGTGGATGAGATTGATAGTATGCTAGAGGTAACTAGGGAGAGGTAGAGAGACTGGAGAATGGGGGCAAGGATAAGAGTGAGTAGAAAAGTAAAAATAAGGACTTCATCAGGATAGAAGAATTGGAGTGTACCTTGTCACTGAAGATCTTCTATCCACTCCAAGAGAGTTAAGGTGGCAGTTTAAGGTAAAACCAGGAGATATCAGTGATGATGATTTGGAGGAAAAGTGTAAACTGGCAGTGTAAACAAGGGCAGGGCATTTGTGAATAGTTGAGAATGGTGAATAGGAGTATGAGTAGACAGATGATAGAGATAACAAGTTTTGGGGGCTCAGTCCAAGTAGTGGGGGTGACTGCATAAAGCCCTGTTGCAAAAAGTAGGGTAAGGAAGAATAGAGCTAATAGAATGAAGGGATGTATTAGGCTCATAAGGGTTATTACTGTTCTTCAGAAATGTGAGTGAGTTTAAGGGAAGTAGAGGAGAGTACTTGCGACTTCCAGGAGGAAGAGGAGAGATGAGAATGGCTGTCCAACAGACACAGCTTTATTCTGGAAAGGTGAACACAGTGGGGAGGGTCCTGCAGGCAGACAGCAGTTGGGGTACCATAGATGACTAAGTAGGGTCCGGTCCATTGAGGTTGTAGAGTTTGAGGGGTCAGATTCTTAACAAGAACTGATTGTCCAGCTAGGGTGTCTTCATATGGCTGGGAATCTGGAGTAGGCAAGAGAAGATTAGCGGCCTGCCGAATTTCCTGTCTAGCCTGCTTGAGGACTGGAAGATAGTCGCCTAGAGGGCTGGTGTCTGGCATGAAGTTGGGGCCCAAAAAGAAGGTGTATCCATATAAAAGTTCAAATGGACTATAACCTGTAGCTTCTCGAGGACAGGCTCTAGTTCTAAGGAGGGCAAATGGTAAAAGTACTGTCCAGTCTTTTTTAAGTTGGAGGCAGAGGTTGGTGAGGTAAGTTTTTAAAAGACCATTAGTTCTTTCTACCTTTCCTGAAGATTGAGGATGGTGGGGGGCATGAAGTTTCCACTGGATGGATGCCAAGCGCTTGGGAGACTGCTTGAGTGACCTGACTAATGAAGGCTGGTCCGTTATCGGACTGTATAGAGGTGGGAAGGCCAAATTGAGGAAATATGTCTGACGGAAGGGAAGAAATGACCGTGGTGGCCTTCTCAGACCCTGTGGGAAAGGCCTCTACCCATCCAGTGAATGTATCTACCCAGAACAAAAGCTATCTTGGTTTTTTGACATGGGGCATATGGGTAAAGTCAATCTGCCAGTCTTGGGTGGGGGACAAATCCTCGAGCTTGATGTGTAGGAAAGGGAGAGGACCTAAGATATCCCCAAGGGGTGGTAGAGTAGCAGATGGAATACTGAGAAGTAATTTCCTTGAGGATGGATGTCCATGATGGAAAAGACATTAGAGATTCTAAGAGTCAGGCCATTGGCTTGTAACCCACATGAAAGAGGTTATGAAAGGATGATAAGATAGAATAAGCCTGTGAGGCAGGAAGGAGGAACTTTCCTTGATCCAACAACCATTTGCCTTATAAGTAGGAAGGGATTGATAGGTAATAGTTTCAGTGGGAGAATAGGTGGGAGTGATAGAGGAGAAGGAAAAAAACTGGCCATGAGGGACAGATGTGGGAATACTAGCTGCTTCTTTTGCTGCATTATCAGCATAAGCGTTGCCTCGAGCAATGGGATCTGGTGACCTCTGATGCCCCTTTCAGTGAATGACTCTGGCTTCCTTGAGAAGTAGAGCAGCCTTAAGGAGGATTTTTATTAAGGAAGCATTGATGATGGAGGACCCTTCTGTAGTGAGAAAACCTCTTTCTGCCAGCATAACAGCATGGTGATGTAGGATGTGGAAGGCATACTTGGAATCAGTGTAGATACTGACACGTAGTCCCTTTGCAAGGGTGAGAGCCCAGGTTAAAGCAGAGTTCAGCTTGTTGAGAGGTAGTGGAAGGCGGCAGGCAGTAGCTTCAGTGACAGATGTGGAAGACACTACAGCATAGCCAGCTCTTGCCAGTGACTGACGATTTGGCTTTGAAGAACAACCATCAATAAACCAAGTGTGGTCTGGTTAGGAACAGGGAAGAGGAAAATATGGGGAAATGGGGAGGATGCCATATGGATTAGAGATATACAGTCATGCGGTTCAGGTTTGGTGCTAGGTATAAGGTGGGAGGCTGGGCCGAAGTCTGTGCCAGGAACAATGGTAACTGTGGGAGTTTCAACGAATAGTGAGTACAGTTGGAGGAGTCTGAGAACAGAAAGTATATGTGCCAAGTGTGAGAAGGAAAATAGATTCCGAAAGTTATGAGAGCTATAGAGAGTAAATGGGGCATGGTTTGTGATCTGGAGGGCCTCTAGTAGTATTGAAGCAGCGGCTGCTACTGCACGTAGACATGAGGGCCAGCCTAGAACTGTGAGGTTAAGTTGTTTGGATAGGAAGGCTACAGTTTGTGGGCCTATTTCCTGTGTAAGAACTCTGACCGCACAGCATTGTATTTCAGCTGTATGTAAGAAGAAGGATTGGGACGAGTTCCGGAGTGCTAATGTGACAGCTGTTTCTAGGGCTGTCTTTAAAGAATGAAAAGAAGAGTGGGGAAAGGACTTAGGGTCTATTGGGTCAGTCAGGTTTCCTTTTGTGAGTTTATATAGTCGTTTAGTTAGGATGGCAAAACCTGGTATCCAAAGCCGAAAGTATCGAACCATGCTTAGGAAGGAAAGGAGTTGTCACTTTGTAGAAGCAGAGATTAGCCGGACATGGTTAGCAGGGAGAGCACGTGTGTTTTGATGAAGGACTATGCCAAGATAGATAACAGATGGGGAAGAAATTTGGGCTTTAGAGGGGTATACCTGATACCCCTTTGATAATAGATGTTTAAGGAGCAGGGAGGGGTATCCTGTGGGAAAGATTTGTAAGAGGGGCTGCCGAGGAGAATGTCGTCCATATATTGAATAACGTGAGAAACAAGTGGAGGGAAAGAAATAATGAGATAGAGCTTGACTAAAGTAATGGGGGCTGTCTCTGAAGACTTGCAGCTGTACAGTCCAGGTGAGTTGCTGAGATTGGTGGATGTGAGTGTCAGTCCATGTGAAAGCGAAAAGAGGTTGGGATGAGGGGTGCAAAGGAATAGTGAAGAAAGCATCTTTGAGGTCAAGGACAGAATAATGAGTTGTGGAGGGAGGTATTGAGGATAGGAGACTAAATGGGTTTGGCACCGCAGGATGGATAGGTAAGTCAATTTGTTTAACAAGGAGAAGATCCTGAACCAATCTTTAAGAGTTGTCCAGTTTCTGGAAAGGTAGGAAATGGGAGTTGTAAGGAGAATTTGTAGGCTTTAAAAGGCCATGCCGTAACAGGTGAGTGATAACAGGCTTTAGTCCTCTTAAAGCCTGTTGTGGGATGGGGTACTGGCATTGAGCAGAGTAAGGGTGACTAGGTTTTAATGGGATGGTAAGGGGTGCCTGACTGGTTGCCAAGGAGGGACTAGAGGTATCTGAAACTTGTGGATTAAGATAGGGAGACAAAAGAGAAGGATTCAAAGGAGGCCTTGAATTGGGTAAAAGGGCAGCAATGAGGTATGGCTATAGACCAGGAATAGATAGGGAAGCAGATAATTTAGTTAAAATGCCTTGACCTAATAAGGGAACTGGGCAGGTGGGGATAACTAAAAAAGAGTGCATAAAAGAATGTTGCCCAAGTTGACACCAGAGTTGGGGAGTTTTAAGGGGTCTAGAAGCCTGGCTGTCAATATCCACAACAGTTATGGGGGCAAGGGAAACAGGTCCTTGAAAAGAAGGTAATGTGGAATGGGTAGCCCCCATATCAATTAAACAGGTGATGGACTTACCCTCCACTATAAGAGTTACCTGAAGCTCGGCGTCCGTGATGGTGCAGGGGGCTTCTGAGGCTATCGGGCAGCATCAGTCTTCAGCCGCTAAGCCAAGGAGATCTGTGAAGGAGACGGCCGAGAAACATTGGGTTTGAGCTCCACGAGCTTTAGGAGCTGTGGTGATGTGAGTGAGGGAGTCTGACTTCCAGTGGGGGCCCGTACAGACAGGGCATGGCTTAGGAGAAATCCTGGGCTGAGGGCATTTCAAGGCCCAGTGGCCAGGCTTTTGGATTTGAAATAAGGTCCACAAAGAGGATTTGAAGGATCCCCTGGGAAAAGTGGCTTGGATGTTCTGAAGGTTTTGTATGCTGGAGACATGGTTGTGGGTTGTTTTACATGGAGGCCAGTAGCTGTAACTCAGAGCTACGTTGCCGCTTGGCGGCTTCTTCTCTGTTATTGAACACCTTGAAGGCAAGTTTGATTACATCCTGTTGCGGGGTTTGAGGGATAGAATCCAACTTTTGGAGATTTTTTCTAATGTCAGGAGCAGATTTGGTGATAAAATGCATATTAAAAATAAGGTGGCCTTCTGGCCCCTCTGAGTCTAGGGCTGTAAAGTGTCTAAGGGTAGCTGCTAAGCAGACCATGAACTGGGCTAGGTTTTCATCTTTACCTTGGGTAGTTTCCTTTAGCTTGCCATAATTAACAGCTTTGTATGCTGCCTTTTTGAGTCCCTTGACTAAGCAGGAGACCATGTAATCTTGCCTAGCTATACCTGGGAGTCCATCTGGTATTGCCAATGGGGATCCTCTCAGGAAACTGCCCTGGTGCCCTCTTGGAGGCCTGGCTCATGAAGCTGGCAGGTGTCTGACTGGACTGGGCTAAAAAATAAACTCTTTCTCATTCATCTAGGGAGAAGGTAGAGGTCAGGATGACATTTAAGTCACTCCAGGTTAAATTGTAGGACTGAGTTAGATATTGGAATTCCTGTATATATTTAGTGGGGTCTGATGACAAACAGCCTAAACGCTGGCTGATTTGGGAAAGGTCTGCTAGAGAAAAAGGCACATGTACCCTGACTATGTTTTCAGCTCTAGCCACCTCTCTAAGAGGAGATTGTTGGGCAGGTCGAGGAGAGCTAGTCATGGAACGAAACTGTAAGCCAGACAGGGTGTGAGGATGGGAGGTAATAGAAGGATTATGGGGGTGGGGGGAGCAGAGGCTACCAAAGAATTGGGGCCTGATTCAGCCTGGGACCCGATTCAGCCTGACAAGGAGCAACTAGGGGAGGAGAAGAGAGATTAGACAGGTCAGTGGAAAAGAAGGTTTCAGAGGACTCTGAGCTAGGGGTTTAGACTGAAGGAGTGGACAGGAGAGAAAGAAGGAAAATGTGGGACAAGTCACATTGGGAGCAGAGGCTAGGGAAAGAGCGAAGTATAAAAATTGCATGGACATAAGGCAGCTCAGACCATTTGCCCAAGTTTCGACAAAAATTATCTAGGTCTTGTAGGATGGACAAATCGAAAATGCCATTCTCTGGCCACTTGGAACTATTGTCAAGTTTGTATTGGGGCCAAGCGGTATTACAGAAGAAAATAAGGCATTTAGGTTTTAGGTCAGGTGTTACTCTAAGGGGTTTTAGCTTTTAAGAACACAGGCTAAGGGGGAAGAGGGAGGAATGGATGGCAGAAGGTTGCCCATAGTGGAGAAGGTAAGTTTATAGAGGAAGGTAGAGACACCGAGAAATAGAGGTGAACAGCTACCAGGCTTCCAGTAGACGTCCCTGACTGAGTCCAGGGCTGTAATGTGGGTGAGCAGCCAAAGCAGGCATGCCTGCAAATTGACTTGCTACCAAGGGAATGTTGGTGAATGATCAAGGCAGGCATCCCCACAGTGATCAGACACCAAGGGAAGACTGTCTTCCCAAGTCCGTGACCGACGTCGGAGTTTTTGAATGCACGGATAAAGTGTGTCTCCTTTTTGTCTCTACCAGGAAGGGAGAGAAATTTAAATTGAAAGGAAAGAGATTGAAGGGAGGCGAGAGAGGTTAGGTAGAGAGTGAAAAAACCGCTTATCCGAGTGCAAAGAACTGCTTAGTGATTTGAAATTGGTGAGATGGTCCTTGAGCTGGCAGGTCTGATGACCCAAGGTCATAGGTGGATCTCGTCACGGAGGGAGCATGAGGACAGGTGACTGGTCTTCCGAAGGAGTTCCCTGTCCCAGGTCTTCAGCACCAAATGTTACACGTGTCCGTATAAGAGACCACCTGAACAGGCTTAACGAGAGCAACAAGGTTGTTTATTCACTTGGGTGCAAATGGGCTGAGTCCGAGAAAGGAGTCAGTGAAGGGTGGTGCGATTATCATTGGTTCTTACAGGTTTGGGATAGGTGGTGGAGTCAGGAGCAATATTTGCAGGCAGGGGATGGATGTTACAAAGTATATTCACAAGGGCTGGAGGGTGTATTGTCACAAGGGCCGGGAAGGAATGTTACAAAGTACATTCACAAAGACAGGGGTGGGGGTGGTGGGGATGGTGGGGGAATATCACAAAGTACATTATCACAAGGGTGGGGGAATGTCATCATAGCTTGACCATGGTGTGGCTAGCTCAGGGGACCTTACAATAACTAATTATAGAGTCTATAATATACAATGTATATTAGTTACTTTTTTTAAGTATAATCTCCACTAGTCTCTCACAAGAAACAGATGTTTCTCTAAATTTTAACCATCATCAGAGACTAAAAGACATTTAATATAATAATAAAATTCTAAAATAGAAGTCCAAAAATATAAAGCAAACAAAAGATATGCTCCTTATAGTAATTGGGAAAATAAATTCTATTCCTGAGAATTTTGCTCAAAAACAAAATTAAACAATAATTTTAAAAAAGAACAAAAATTTAATTGGTAATGCTCTAATATGGTGATACATCAGTTAAAAAAATCTTTGGCAACAGTAATCCAAAATTTTCAATTTTGTGGATGTGCATTTCGTCTGTGCCAACAGAAGTTCACACAAGTTAACATTAAAGCTAGTGCCACATTCCTTCCATTTTTGTGACTTCATTATCTCCTAGTGCCTTGGAGTTCTCTGAATCAAGCCAGCAAAAGGAAAAACAGAGTATATGGAGGAGCCAATATTGCTAGTAAAAATAACCTATGGAGTGGTATATATCACTTCCCCTCCCACGTTGTAGCCTGAACTGGATGGGAGAATGGATTCAGAAGTCAGTTATGTACTGAAGGTGTCCCTGGAGAAGAAGCACTGCTAGTTGTAGGTATCAAATACTCATGAAATGGCTTGTGATGGTAGCTATGATTGTGGCCAGAAGCAGAAGTCATTTACTGGAATTAATATTTGCCTTCCAAATCTTGAATGCTGTACTCATTTAAAAAATCTTGTAGGCCGGGCACAGTGGCTGATGCCTGTAATCCCAGTACTTTTGTAGGCCAAGGTGGGCGGATCACGAAGTCAGGAGATCAAAACCATCCTGGCTAACACTGTGAAACCCCATCTCTACTAAAAATACAAAAAAATTAGCCAGGCGTGGTGGCATTCGCCTGTAGTCCCAGCTACTCGGGAGGCTGAGGCAGAAGAATTGCTTGAACCCAGGAGGCGGAGGATGCAGTGAGCTGAGATTTTGTGCCATTGCACTCCAGCCTGAGCAACAGAGCGAGACTCTGTCTCAAAAAAAAAAAAAAAAATCCTTTAAAGTAAAATAATAATTCAAAGGTTTCCATAATGTAAGTTGCATTAGTATTATATTCTAAAAAAACAGCCTCTTTTCCTAGTTTAGGAGCAGATTTGGAATGATTAGGCTTGTGATTTTTACAACAGAGCAGCACAGAATATCAAGTCTGGGTCATAAAACTGACACAAACTAATATCTCCAATATTTGTAAAACTATATAAGATCCCTGTGTTGTTTAAAATATTTTTACGAAGTTAATTTTTTTAGCTTAGATTGTAACAGAATTGACTTTAGTAAGTAATTGCTTTAACCATTGCTTTATCTTTTGTTGCAGATTTTTCTAAGAAATTGTCCTGTACACTCACTTTCTGTTGATCTCAACTTAAAGACAATTAGTGCATCAGGGTTGAAAACCTTGAAGGATTCGTGAGTCTTGAGTGAGATCAGTATTAAGGAAGGAGTTGCTTCCCAGTTTTGTGTTGTCAAACTAGGGGAAATCAAAAAGGCAACATCTAGGGCTGAGAGTCCATCAACAACCAGAATGACAGTTTCAAAAAGGTATTCCAAGTGCACCAGGCCAAAGGAAAAGCCCAGGTACGATGGTATGAAAATGACGTAATCTGGTTGAAGAGAGAAACAAGCTAGATTCAATGAAATACTAGAATATGAAGGCAGAAATCACTTTATAAATAAAATGAGGTTTCTTCTATGAGAGAAAGGGTACAATTGTGAGTCACAAGACAGTGTGTAATATTATTCAATTATATACAAAAAAGTTTTTTTTTTTTTTTTTTTTTTTTTTTTGAGATGGAGTCTTGCTCTGTCTCCCAGGCTGGAGTGCAGAGTAGCGCGATCTCGGCTTACTGCAAGCTCCGCCTCCCGAGTTCACGCCATTCTCTTGCCTCAGCCTCCCGAGTAGCTGGGACTACAGGCGCCCGCCACCACGCCCGGCTAATTTTTTGTATTACAAAAAAGTTTTTAAGAATTAAGACAATTACTATTTGATTCAAATGCAAATTTAGCAATGACTGTTTTCTTCCAAACTTATAAAGAAAAACATGACATTGCTCTAAAGTAAGTTCAAGGTGAAAGACTAGGTGGCAGATCAATCCTTTGACAATACACAGTATTTTCTCTTCTGAAATATAAAAATTTTAAAATTGTGCTAGGACCAGTATTTAAAAAAAAATGAAGTAGTGTCTCATTTCACTAGTGAGAAAACAAAAACATATGAAGAAAGAAAAATGGCTACATTATTTCGCCAAATAGAATAACCATGATAACTGGGAACAATAGTTATAATAAATAAATTCTTCAGTAAATGGGAGAAGTTTAATTAGAACCAGTAAACTCTCTTTTTGACTCAGACGCTAAATTTTTACCATCCAATACAATAAAATTTTATTTATTTTTGCTTTTCCTGTTGTATTAATGAAAATATTAACTATTAAAAAATATGAAATAAAGTGGAATAGAAATAGAAAATCAAGACCAAAAAAAGTAAACCACATTTATATTCCTGAAAAGGCTATCATAATAGATTTAAGATTTAAAACTAACCTCAACTAAACAGCCAAGTCTTTAGGGACCATCTCTTCCCTATCTGAAATAAGGAGACACAATTATTTCTTAGGAGGGTGTGGGGGGACTTTTCTCAATACTAAATTTTAAAATAAATGTATCCCGTGCTTAAATGCAAAGTAATGTACAGTATGCAGTCTCTTGTCAACATTTGTATAGTAAAACAAGAAAATAGAAGAAAAAAAGAGAAGCAGAAATTTCATTTTAGCACAGTATTATTGCACAAGTTATGGGACATGAGGGTGAGTGGAATAGATGACAAGTCAAAGAACGACTGTCTTGCTTAAGTTTTTCATTCATGAAAGGGCTCATGAAATTTAAATCATTATTGTAATTGTCTAAATAGCAATAATGATCAAAATTGGTATTGCTAAATATAAATATTATAAATATACTACATTTTAAAACAGTTTTACCATTTTTAAATGGCATGTCTGTCAGGGCAAAAATATACTAAAGCTAGAAAAGAACAATACAATAAATGAATTTAAAAAATTAAATAGTATGGGCCATGGTCTCTATATAAAATAGGGTCGTGGAGTCCAGAATGTGCCAAATAACTTTGCTTCATTTCTAGTTGTACAAATTGCTCTATTATGCACAAAGTCAACGTAGAAAGAATTAAACTTAATAAATGCTAATAAGTAACTACTGAAAAATATCACCTGAAGTATGTGACTTTCTTGTGATGAATCAAAAGAATATCACTTTCAAATATTCATGTAGTCTAATGGCATATTTAAATGCCCATGTAGCCTATTACAGAAGTATGAAGTATACAAAATTCCACAGATCTGTGACTCTATGAAAGCAAATTACTTGCATAAACATACCTTACCGATTTTCAGCATTTGAGGACTAAAACCAAACAAAATATTTAAAAAATGTTTTAAGAGGTGTAATGCATGGCTGTTAGAAGCTGTGATTTCCTTTCTGTATTTATGAAAAAACTCTTCAAAGCTAATCATAATTTACAAATTAAATGGACTCTTGTTCAATATCTCTTAAACTCTCTGCAGTATTTAAATTTTTCTATATCAACTTTCTTATTCAAGAACATTTTTTCTTTGTATTTGTCTTAAATGGTAACTCTCCTCCTAATTCTATTTCACAAAGCCTGCTTCATTTCTGTGCTGTGTTATCGATCTTCCTTTGTCTTCCCCTCATTGCAGATGCATTCCAAATTCTTGTTCTTGGCCTTCTTTTGTCCATATTTATGGTTAATTCCATCTTTTCCACAAATTTATGATAGTGGCTCTATAGAAGACCCTTTTAACAAATTGTAAAAATCCTTCCCTTGCCTACAAGGTTACAGATAACCTGGCACCAGCCCTTCCCTCTGGTCTCACTGCTACTACTGCACTCCTTCACGCATTATGTCACAGCTACTTTGGGTTGATTTTCTGAACGTGCCAAGATTATTACTGTTTTAAGACCTTTGAATTAATACCCTCTGCCTGAATTTCTCTGCTCACACACAGGGTCTTATTGTCAAAACTTTTTGGTAATTAATATGTTATCATACACATCTCTTATGATCACTCTTGTTTTTCAAAGATTCTGGACTGATGTCACTGTTTAACCTATGGACTATGGAATCACTTTGTATAGTTCTAAGCAATAAGAACAAATTTTATCAATTATTTTCATTAAGTTCATGTAAGTGTTATAGAGTAATAGATGAATCTAGGAAGAAATGGCATCATTAGGGTATGGAGAAGCTGTTCCGTTGGTTCAGGTTTGGCATATATGTGTGTGTGCGTACACATTTCTTCCTCAGTGGTATTTTAACATTTCCTTTATGTGGATCTCACATATTTCTAAAGGTTAAGTTTAGGTTACTTATCTTTTTGTGGTGATTGGTGCTGCTATTGTAATTTTTTCACTAAATTATATACTTTAGTGATTTTATGAAGAATATTTATTTTTGTTTACATAGAATCTTTTAAAAGTTATCATTAGTTCCAAACTACACTCTTAACCAATGGGCTGATGGGCTGAATTAGTCTAACTTATTTTGGTATTCTCTTCCACAATGCTGTTTTTCTTTACACAATGCTCAAACAAATTAATTAATTTAATTCTTACAAACTCTATGAGATAGGCAATAGTACTATCCATACTTTGTAGATGAAGTGAGGAAACAGAGGCAGAAAGAGGATAAATATATTTTCAAGGCTGCCTAGCTATTAATAGTAAGTACAGTATACAGGATTGAAACTCAGTTTGACTCCAGAAGCAACTCTGCCACTCTAGATAATATTTTATATGTATTTCTGTTTCTTCAACTAGCTTTCTTCCATACATTGGGAAGCTGATGAAACACACACCTTAAGTATATGAGCAAAGCATCACTTGTTTCTCTTATGAGCTACCTAGTACAAAGCAAGCAAAAAGCATTTAGATTGGGAAAAAATCCATAAGCCAGAATATAAAGGACCTTTTTAAAAAGCAAATCTACTATTTCAGTGGATTTAGTTTTTCCCAAAAAAGAAAGTGAATTTTCTTGGAGTTGATGACAAATGGTGTTGCTACCTGAGGATAAATGCCAGGGAGTTCTTAAAGATGGAGTCAGATGATTAAGGAAAAAGTATGGAGACAAGAAATGCAATAGTTCTATGTATAAAGTTTAAACTACTTCCAGCTCTCCTTATGTTTTTAGACCTCCTGTCTCCAATCTCCATCAAATGGGTGGAGCTTGACATTTTCATAGGATCGCATGTAGGGTTTCATGTAGTGTCTATTTTCTGTTATTAAACTGCTTTATAGTCTTATTAGTTGTTTAGCCTCCTTCATATTTTAAAATCTATATTTTATTGTTCTTATATTCTTTAAGGTTTATATTAGATATTTTAATCGATTTTACAAGGTGAGAGACTTTTTTCCCCATTGTTACATCCTCATTGTGGTTGGGTGTTTATTTACACAAATATTTAAAATTACCTTGTGTCCACGATTGACTTTTTACCTTTTAACTTTCCTCTATCAGACATTAATATTTCCACATTGCATTCATTTTGTTGTTTAGTACTTTTTGTCACATATTTTCTGATCCCTATAATCATTTCCATTGATTTCTCACGTAGATTTGTGAGAACTAGTTATATTTTGATGCTTTTGTTTTATGGCCCAGTTTGAAGAAGATCATTCTTCTTCAAATGTTAGAGTTTAACCTTTGTACTTACAGTGATATACTGTAGTAATAAACGGTAGGTTTTATTTCAGTCATAATTTTATCCTTCTCTTCTTTTAAAAATCCTTTCTTGTTATTCTTATGTTTCATGTCATCTGCAGTATTAAACATTTTGCTTTTTAGAATTTTGTATTAATTTGGATATCAATTCTAATGACACTCTAATGAAAATTTAATAATGCTTCATTTGTTTATACTGATACATGTGAAAAGATCAATATTTCTCTAAAATACCAAGATAATTTTACCATTTTATTAATAAATATATTCATATTTAGGCACCTAATAAGTGTTTATCTTCACAACTTTTTTTTTTTGTTATTTAAATTCTGAATTGCTTTTCCTTAGCTACAGATTATTATTACTAATTTAATTTGCAGTCTCTGTTATTGGTTACATTTAATTTTTAACATTTTGTTTGGATAGAACATTTATTTTCTCAGTTGTAGTACTCACTTTGCTTTGTCTTAGTTTTTCAACCCTCTAGTTTAAGTTTGGCTTTAACACGAAATGTATGATGGTGAAGACTTGACATACATATCCAAGTCAATGTTACACTTTTCTGCTAAGTATCTTCCCTTAAATGGCCTGAAGCCACGTCAACCACAAGGAACCCTCAACTGAATTCCTGATCTTACCTACGAATCTGCTTCTCCTTTTTCACCCACCCTGTCTCTGTTTAGGCATAATGGCATAGTATACCTGCTAAGTTCATCTTGATAATTCTGATCTCTCTCCTGATGATCCTCATTGGTTGGTCTCAAATTCTGTTGATGCTGTCTCTAAGACACCTTTGAATTCTATTCCTTTCTCTGTAAACCTACTATCACTTCTTTTAGCAAAGACTTCATTTTTCCACTCGTTAACTATTTCTTAGTTGGTTAACTGATATCCCCAGTCAAATTCTTGAGTTTCCTTCCCCCAAATAATTCTCTCAACTATCACCAGAAGCTATTTCTAACATGCAAGTTGATTATATAACACTTCTCTGCAATTCTTTAATTATTCTTTGTCACTTCCAGGGGGAAAAAAATCCAGCCCTGCTAGGATGGCATAAATGTTCTTCATGCCCCAATTTGTGCTTAACTTTATTTATAGTCTCAGCAGTTGCCATCCCTTCAGTTGCTCCTGCCTGCGACAGGCATTCTCAGTTCCAGCCACATTCAGTATTGCTATTCCCCACTTTTATGCCTTTATATATATTCTCCTGCCAGTGATAGAGAAATTTAAATTTCCCTTAAAGATTAAAGACCTTGAATTCAATTCCCAAACCTTCAGCATATATAAATTTTGCTTTTTCATAAATATTTCAGTCACATTAAGATAATGATTATTTTCAGCCTTATTATATACATACATGAAATTGCAATTAAATATCACCACGTGTATTTGAAAACTTATAATAGCAGTTTTTGAATTTTTTTCTTCCTCCCATTTTATAAATGAAGAACTTTAATTTTCTTTGTAGAATGAACTAAACATTGCCCATGCAGTGAAGAAACCCTGCTACCCCACACACTTAGCACGGTCATTCCACACCTTTTGTTTACGTATCATTTGGTCATAATGTCATCTATTTCTCAGGATTATATTCATTGATTACATATTTATCTCTCTGATTAGGTAGTGACTTTCCTAAATAAAATTACTTTTTTTTACTAGTTTTCTTTTAATATCATTTAGTATAACTCTGGCATTAAACAGAAATGAGGCACTTATTAGATTATAAATTTTTTAAATAAAAATCCCCCATATATTAAGAAAATAAAGTGAATGTTTTAAATATTTGCTACATAATCTTCAGATTATTGGCTAATTGAGATCACTTTTATAGTGTTCATTCACATATTTAAAGAGCCCTTTCTTGCTGACATTTGTTAACTCATGTATTAACAGTTATTTAAAATATAGAAACTGTATTGAATAATTTATTCTGCCCTATTCACCTCCCAAAAGCTAATTACCTAATTTCCATGACCTTTGTGTGGTTTTCAATTTGATTTCATAGTCAAATCAACAAATGCTTACTGAGCGGCCAGTATGTGTAAAGTAATGTGGTTATTTAATTAAAGTTAATTTTTGGCTTATATTAATTATATCTTCAGTCAGAATTTGATGGCAGCACAAAAGGAAGTTTTTGTGCCATGTTATCATTTAGGCACAAGTTTAATCAAACAAATATTTAGTCCTTATAATATGGTAGCACATATGCTAAGTGATGGAAATAAAATAGTTGAATATAACTTTATCCTTGCCCTTGAGAAAATTAATTACAGTGTTCTATTGAGCCTATTTTTTCATTCTTTTTTAATGTTCAATTATAATTCATACCATGTAGTTTATGTCACATAATTTTAATGTTAAACTTAAATTCAGTTTTAAACTATTCATAACTATTCAGAAAAAGTTTGAAAATTATTTCAAAAGAATAAGAAACTAAGAATACTGGAGTTTATTTTGCATGTACCATGTGTCAACTGCTCTGCTGTGGTTTCATGTATTATCACATTTAAGTCTCAGAACAACTCAATTAGGTTGATACTTTGTTGTCCTCATTATTATGACAAGGAAACATGAACTTCAAGAATTTGTAAATTTGTCTATCATGTTAAGAAAGTATTTGGGGGAGTAAGGATTCAAACAAGCTCTGTGAGAGCACAGAGACTGAATGGCTATTATCATAAGACTGAATGACCTCAATGGAAATATCTGGCATTAATTATGTGTCATATAATAATATTGGGTAACAAATAACCATAAAACTTCAGTGACAAACAATAACAAATATTTATTTTTCTCAGCAGTCTATGGATCAGCAGACAGTTTCTGCTGATCTGAGTTGACCTCAGCAGGGCTTCTTCAAGCACCTGTAGTGAGCTGCCAGTCAGCTGCCAGTGTGTATTCTCATATATCTGGGGCCTCAGCTGGGTCAGTTCTCATCTATGTGCACCATTTGCCAACAGCTGAGTATAAGGAGATCTTCATGGAGAAGGCAAAAGACAAAGACAAAGAGAGTGGATACTGATAATGCCCCTTGAGGCTTAGGCTTGGAACTAGCACACCATTACTGCCACCATATTATGTTGGCAAAAGCAAGTCTAGTCCTGCTGAGATTCAGAGGGTAGGGAAATCAACTCTACCATTATATGAGAAGAGCTGCAAAGTGAATTTTCAAAGGCTACTGGGTACCAGGGAAAGACAAGAATTGTAGTTATTTTTTAAATTTAGTTTTTAATTTTTGTGGGTGCACAGTAGGTGTATATATTTATAAGGTACAAGATATATTTTGATACTTGTATACAATGCATAATCATCACATTAGGGTAAATGGGTGTCCATCAACTAACGGTTTTACCCTTTCTTTGTGTTACCAACAATCCAATTAAACCTTTTAGTTATTTTAAAATGTATAATAAATATTTGACAACTGTAGTCACCTTGTTGTGCTAGTGAATACTAGAATCTTATTCATTATTTTTTGTTTTGTTTTGTTTCTTGAGACAGGGTCTCACACTGTCACCCAGGCTGGACTGGAGTGCAGGGAAGGAATCACAGATCACTATTTCCTCGACTTTCTGGTTTCAGGTGATCCTCCCACCTCAGCCTCCCGAGTAGCTAGGATTATAGGCACACACCACTATGCCCAGATAATTTGTATTTTTTTTCTAGAGACAGAGTTTTACCTTGTTGCCCAGTCCTGCTCTTGAACTCCTGGGCTCCTGGACTCAAGGGATCCACCTGCTTTGTCCTCCCAAAGTGCTGGGATTGCAGGTATGAGTCATCATGCCTGGCCAAATACTAGATCTTATTTATTTTATCTAACTATATTTTTGTATCCCTTAACCAACTCACATCCTCCCATCCCCCAATTACCCTTTCCACCCTGTGGTAACTATTGTTCTACTCTCTATCTCCATTAGTTCAAGTATTTTAATTTTTAGCTCCCACAAATATGTGAGAATATGCAAATTTCATCTTTCTGTGCCTGGCTAATTTCACTTAACATAATTATCTGCAGTTCCATCCATATTGTTGGAAATGACAGGATCTTATTCATTTTTATGGCTGTATAGTACTCCATTGCATACTTGTACTACATTTTCTTTTCCCATTTGTCTGTTGATGGACGCTTAGGTGCTTCCAGATCTAGGCTGTTGTGAATAGTGCTGCGATAAACATGGGAGTACAAATGTCTCTTTGATATACTGATTTCCTTCCTTTTGGGAATGTATCTAGCAGTGGGATTGCTGAGTCATATGGTAGCTCTATTTTTAGTATTTTGAGGAACCTTTGAACTCTTCTCCATAGTGGCTGTACTTATTTACATACTCACCAATAGTGTGCAAGGGTTTCATTTCCTTCCCTTTTCTACACATTCTTGCCAGCATTTGTTATTGCCTGTTTTTTTCAATGAAAATAATTTTAACTGGGGTGAGATAATACCTCATTTCAGTTTTGATTTGGATTTTTCTGATGATCAGTGATGTTGTGCACCTGTTCATGTACTTGTTTGCCATTTTTTTGAGAAATGTCTATTCAGATCTTTTGCTTATTTTTAAATCCGATTATTAGATTATTTCCCATAGAGTTGTTTGTACTTCTTTTATATTCTGATTATTAATCCCTTGTCAGAGGGATAGTCTGCAAATATGTTGTCCCATTCTGCTGGTCTCTTGAATTTATTGATTGTTTTCATTGTTATGCAGAAGTATTTTAACTTGATGTGATCCCATTTGTCCATTTTTTGCTTTAGATGCCTGTGTTTGTGGGTTATTTCTCAAGAAACCTTTGCCCAGTTCAATATCCTGGAGAGTATCTCCAATGTTTTTGTTTAGTTGAGGTCTTAGATTTAAGTTTTATATCCATTTTAACTTTATTTTTGTATATGGCAAGAGATAGGGAACTAATTTCATTATTCTGCATTTAGATATCCAGTGTGTACAGCACAATTTATTGATGTGACTGTCCTTTCTCCAATATATGTTTTAGGCACCTTTGTCAAAATGTGTTCACTGCAGACATATAAATTTGTTTTGGGGGCATTTATTCTATTCTACTGGTCTATGCATCTGTTTTTCTGCCAGTATCATGCTGTTTTGGTTGCTATAGCTCTGTAATTTAATTTGGAGTCAGGTAATATGATTCTTTCAGGTTTGTTCTTTTTGGTTCAGGATAGCTTTAGCTATCCTGGATCTTCAGTGTATCCATATAAAATTTAGGTTTTTTTTTAATTTCTGAGAAGAATGTCATTGATATTTCGATATGGATTGCATTGATTCTAATCTGCAGATTGCTTTGGGTATTATGGACATTTAGACAATATTTATTCTTATGATCCATGAACATGGACTATCTTCTCTTTTAGGTGTCCTCTTCAATTTTTTGCATGAACACCTTCTATTTTTCATTGTAATGACCTTTCACTTTTACATTTAGGTATTTTATTTTATTTGTAGCTATTGTAAATGGAGTTACTTTTAAGATTTCTTTTTTAGATTGTCAGCTGTTGGCATGTAGAAATGCTACTGATTTTTGCACATTGATTTTGTATTCCACAACTTTATTGAATTTAATAGTTCTAATAGTTTTTGGTGGTATCTTTAGGTATTTCCAAATATAAAATTGTATCACCAAAAAACAAGAATAATTAGACTTTGTCTTTTCCAATTTGGATGCTTTTTTTTTTCTTTTGTCTGATGGCTCTAATTAAGACTTCTAGTACTATGTTGAATAACAGTGGTGAAAGTGGGAGTCCTTGTTGTGTTCCAGATCTTAGAGAATAGGTTTTCAGGTTTTACAGATTCAGCCTGATACTAGCTGTGGGTCTGTTGTATATGACTTTTAATATATTAAGATACATTTCTTCTATACCCAGTTTTTTGGGGGATTTTTTTTCCTGAAATGATGTTGAATTTTATCAAATGCTTTTTTCTGCATCAATTCAAATGATATGTTTTTTGTTCTTTATTTTGTTGATGTAATGTATCACATTAATTCGTGTATGTTGAACCATCTTTGCATTCCTAGGAAAAATCCCACTTCTTTATGATGAGTGATTTTTTTTAACTTTTATTTTAAGTTCAAGGGTACATGTGCAGGTTTGTTCTGTAGGTAAATTTGTGTCATAGGGGTTTGTTATAGAGATTATTTCACCACCCAGTTATTAAGCCTAGTACCCATTATTTATTTTTTTCTGATCCTCTCTCTCCTCCCTAACTCCGTCCTCTGATAATTCCCAGTGTCTGCTGTTCTCCTATGTGCATCCATGTGTTTTCATTATTTAGCTCCCACTTATGAGTGGGAACATGTGGTTTTGGTTTTCTGTTCCCACATTGTTTGTTAAAGACAATGGCCTCCAGCTCCATGCATGTTCATGCAAAGGACATGATCTCATTCTTTTTAAAGGCTGCACAGTATCCATGGTATATATGTACCACATTTTAAAAATCCAGTCTACCATTGATGGGCATTTAGGTTAATTCCATGTCTTTTCTATTGTGAATAGTGCTGCAATGAATATACACATGAATGTGTCTTCATGATAGAATAATTTATATTCCTTTGGATATACACCCAGTAATGGGATTGCTGAGTCTAATGATTTTTCTGTTTTTAGGCCTTTGAGGAATTCTCACACTATTTTCCACAAAGGTTAAACTAATTTACATTAACAACAGCGTACAAGCATTCTTTTTTTTCTGCACAACCTCACCAGCATTTGTTATTTTTTGACTTTTTAATAATAGTCATTCTGACTGCAGTGAAATGGTATCTCATTGTAGTTTTGCTTTGTATTTCTCTACTGATCAGTAATGTTAGCTTTTTTCCATATGATTGTTGACTGCATGCATGTCTTATTTTTAAAAGTGTCTCTTCATGTCCTTTGCCTACTTTTTATTGGGATTGTTTGTTTCTTTTCTTATAAATTTGTTTAAGTTCTTTACAGATGCTGGATATTGGACCTTTCTCAAATGCATAGTTTGCAGATATTTTCTCCCATTCTGTAGGTTGTCTGTTTACTATGTTGACATTTTCTTTTGCTTTGCAGAAGCTCTTTAGCTTAATTAGATTCCATTTCTCAATTTTTGTCTTTGTTGCAATTGCTTTTGGTGTCTTTGTCATGAAATCTTTGCCCATCCTTATGTACAGAATAATATTGCCTAAGTTGTTTTCCAGGGATTTTGTAGTTTTGGGTTTTACTTTTAAGTCTTTAATCCATCTTGAGTTAATTTTCATATACGGTGTAAGGAAGGGGTCCAGTTTCAATCTGCATATGCCTAGCCAGTTATCCCAGCACCATTCATTGAAGAGGTAGTCCTTTCCCCATTGCTTGCTTATGTCAGATTTGTCAAAGATTAGATTGTTGTAAGTGTGCAGTCTTACTTCTGGATTCTCTATTCTGTTCTATTTGTCTACGTATTTGTTTTTGTACCTGTGCCATGCTGGGTTTTGTTTGTTTGTTCTTTTACTGTGACCCCATAGTATAGTTTGAAGTCAGGTAGCATAATGCCTCCAGCTTTGTTCTTTTGGCTTAGGATTGCCTTGGCTATTCAAGTTCTTTTTTTTTGGTTCCATATGAATTTTAAAACAGTTTTTTTCTAGTTCTGTGAAGACTGTTCTTGGTAATTTCAAAGGAATAGCATTAAATCTATACATTGCTTTGGGCTGTACTGACACTTTAATGATATTGATTCTTCCTATCCATGGAACGTTTCTTCCATTTGTTTGCATCGTCTCTAGTTTTTTTTGAACAGTGTTTTGAATTTCTTTTTGTATAGATCTTTCCATTCCCTGGTTTGCTGTATGCCTAGGTTTGTATTCTTTTTGTGGTAATTGTGAATGGGACTGCATTTCTGACTTGGCTCTTAACGTGACTATTCCTGGAAACATACCTGCTCCCAAGACTGACTCAGGAAGAAGGTGAATCCCTGAACACACCAATAATGAGATCTGAAGTTGAATCAGTAATAAATAGCATACCAACCAAAAAAAAAAGCCCAGGACCAGACAGATTTACAGCTGATTTCTACCAGATGTACAAAGAAGAGTTGGCACCCTTCCTGCTGAAACTATTTCAAAAAATTGAGGAAGAAGGACTCCTTTTTAACTCATTCTATGAAGCTTGCATCATCATGATACCAAAACCTGACAGAGACACAACAGAAAAAGTTCAGGCCAATATCCCTGATGAACACTGATGCAAAAATCCTCAACAAAATACTGGCAAGCTGAATCCAGCAGCAAGTCAAATGCTTATCCACCATGATCAAGTAGCCTTTATTTCTGGGATGCAAGTTTAGTTGAAGACATGCAAATCAATAAATGTGATTCATCACATAAACAGAACTAAAGACAAAAACCACGATTGTATCAATCAATTTAGAAAAGGCCTTTTGTAAAATTCAACAGCACCTCATGTTAAACTCTTAATAAACTAGGTATTGAAGGAACATACCTCAAAATACTAAGAGCCATCTATGACAAACCCACAGCCAACATCATACTAAATGGACAAAATCTGGAAGCATTTTCCCAAATGATCTTTTTAATGTGTCATTGAATTCAGTTTGCTAGTGTTTTGTTGAGAATTTTTGCATGAATATCGACCAACGAGATTGGTCTGTTTTCCTTTTTGCATGTGTCTTTGGTTTTGTTATCAGGGTAATACTAACCTTGTAGAATAAATTTGGAAGTATTCCACTCTCTTCTATTTATCAGAATAGTTTGACTAGAATTACCACTAGTTTCTCTTTAAATGTTTGGTATAATTCAGCAGTGAAGCCGTCAGGTCTCAGACTTTTCTTTGCTGGAATACTTTTTGTTACATCTTTGATCACGTTAATTGTTATTGGTCTATTCATGCTTTTTTTTTCATAGTTCAATTGTAGTAGGTTGTACATGTCTAGAAATTTATATATTTCTTCTAGGTGTTTCAATTCATTGGCATATAGTTGCTTATAGTAACTATGTCAGAATTGGTGGGTTTTTGGTCTTGCTGACTTCAGGAATGAAGCTGCGGACCCCAGCAGTGAGTGTTACAGTTCTTAAAGATGGTGTGTCCGGAGTTTGTTCCTTCAGATGTTCAGATGTGTCCAGAGTTTCTTCCTTCTGGTGGGTTCATGGTCTCGCTGACTTCAGGAGTGAAGCTGCAGACTTTGCATTGAGTGTTACAGCTCTTAAAGGCGGCGTCGGCGTCCGGAGTTGATGGTTCCTCCCTGTGGGTTCATGGTCTCGCTGACTTCAGGAGTGAAGCTGCAGACCTTTGTGGTGAGTGTTACAGCTCATAAAGGAGTATTACAGCTCATAAAGGCAGTGCAAACCCAAAGAGTGAGCAGCACCAAGATTTATTGCAAAGAGCGAAAGAACAAAGCTTCCACAGGGTGGAAGGGGACCTGAGTAGGTTGCCACTGCTGGCTCAACTGGCCTGCTTTAATTCCCTTATCTGGCCCCATCCACATCCTACTGATTGGTCCATTTAACAGAGAGCTGATTGGCCCATTTAACAAAGAGCTGATTGGTCCATTTTACAGAGAGCTGATTGGTCCATTTTGACAGAGGGCTGATTGGTGCATTTACAATCCTTTAACTAGACACAGAGTGCTGATTGGTGCATTTACAATCCTTTAGCTAGACACAAATTTGTCCAAGTCCCCACCAGATTAGCTAGACACAGAGTGCTGACTGGTGTGTTTACAAACCTTGAGCTAGACACAGAGTACTGATTGGTGCGTTTACAACCCTCTAGCTAGACACAGAGTGCTGATTAGTGTGTTTACAATCCTTTTGCTAGACAGAAAATTTCTCCAAGTCCCCACCCAACCCAGAAGCCCAGCTGGCTTCACTTCTCAATGGCTTGCTTTTTGTGCTAACATATACGATATATCTTTGAGAATGATCCATGTGCTGAGGAGAAGAATGTATATTCTGCAGCTATTGGATTCAATGTTCTGTGATTATTTACTAAGTCCACTTGGTCTATAGTGAAGATTAAGTCTGAAGTTTCTGTCTAGATTTTTCTGTCTGGATGATATATCCAGTGATGAAAATGGGTTGTTGAATTCTCCTACTCTTATTGTATTGGAGTCTATCTCTTTAGCTGTAATAATATTTGCTTTATATATCTTGGTGTACCAGTGTTGTGTGTATATATTTATTTAAAATCATTATATCCTCTTGCTGAATTAACCCATTTAAGTATCACTACTCATGCTCTTGTTTCTACTGCAATGGAATATCTTTTTCCAACTTTTTAAATTCAGTCTATATGTGTCTTTATAGATGAAGCTTGTTTCTTGTAGACAACAGATTATTGGTTCTAGTTTCTTAAATTCATTCAGCCAGTTTATGTCTTTTATTTGGAAAGTTTAGTCCCTGTGCATTCAATGTTACTATTGATGGGTAAGGACTTACTCCTGCCATTTTATTACTTGTTTTCCGGTTGTTTTGTGGTTTTCTCTTACTTCTTTCTTTTCTTTCTGTCTTCCTTTTAGTGAAAGTGGTATTCTTGGGTGATATATTTTAATCTCTTGGTTTTTATTTTTTGTGTATCTGTTGTATATTTTTTTGATTTGAGATTACCATAAGGCTTACAAATAATATCTTATAACCAATTATTTTAACCTTATTACAACTTACCACTGATTGCATAAACAAACTAACAAAGAAGCAAAGAGAAAACTAATAAAAACTCTACGCTTTAACTTTGCGCCTTTTTTTAACTGTTTCTGTTTCTATTTATATTTTATTGTAGTAGTGTCTATGTCTTGAACAGCTGTTTAGTTATTATTTTGGATCAGTTCAACTTTTAGTCTCTCTACTCAAAATATGACTAGTTTATAAAGCACAATGATAGTGTTATAATATTCTGTTTTTTTGTGTGTGTGTATTTACTATCACCACTGAAGTTTGCACCTTCAGCTGATTTGTTATTGCTCATTAGCATCCTTTTCTTTCAGACTGAAGAACTCCCTTTAGCATTTCTTGTAGGTCAGTCCCGGTGTAGATGAAATTCCTCAGCTTTTGTTTGCCTGAGAAAGCCTTTCTCTTTCGTGTTTGAGGAATAATTTCACGATCTATACTATTCTAGGATAAAAGTGTGTTTGTTGTTGGTGTTGTTGCTTTTGTTTTTTCCTCCAGCACTTGAAATATATCATGCTATTCTCTCCTGGCATAAAATGTTTCCATTGAAAATTTTGCTGACAGACATATTAGAATTCCATTGTATATTGTTTGATTTTTTTGTTTTTTTGCTGCTTTTAGGGTCCTTTTGTTTCATCCTTAAACTTTGGGGATTTGATTATTAAATGTATTGAGGTAGTCCTACTAGAGTTAAATCTGCTTGCTATTCTGTAACCTTCGTGTACTTGAATATTGATATCTTTCTCTAGGTTTGGGAAGTACTCTGTTATTATCCCTTGGAATAAATTTCTACCCCTATCTCTTTCTCAGCCTTCTCTTTAAGGCCAATAACTGTTAGACTTTCTCCTTAGAGGCTATTTTGCAGATTTTAGAAGCTTGCTTCATTGCTTTTTATTATTTATTCTTTTGTCTCCTCTGACTGAGTATTTTCAAATAATCTGTCTTCAAGCTCATTAATTCTTTCTTCTGCTTGATCAGTTCTGCTGGTAAGACATTAATGCATTCTTCAGTATGTCAGTTGCATTTTTCAACTCCAGAACTTCTGCTTGAATCTTTGTAATTATTTCAATATCTTTGTTAAATTTACCTGATAGGATTCTGAATTTCTTCTTTGTATTATCTTAAATTTCATTGAATTTCAGCAAAACTGCTATTTTGTATTCTCTGCCTGAAAGGTCACATAGTTCTGTCTCGCCAGGTGGCTTCCTAGTTTTTTTGTTAAGGCCATATTTTCTTGTTTGGTCTTGATGTTTGTGGATGGGCATTGGGGTCTGGGCATAGAAGAAATAAGTATTTGGTTTATTCTTTGCAATCTGGGCTTGTTTGTATCTGTCCTTCTTTAGAAGGCTCTCCAGGTAATTGAATGAATTTGGATATTGTAAATCTAAGTTTTCAGTCTTTGTAGCTGTAACTGCTTTAGGGGCACCACAGGCCAAGTAATGCTGTGGCTCTTGCAGACTTGTAGAAATACCACCTTGGAGGTCTTAGATAAGATCTGAAAAAAATTCTCTGGATTATCAGGAAGACTTTTGTTTTCTTCCCTTATTTTCTCCCAAATGAATGGAGCATGTGTGTGTAGCTGCATGAAGCTGGTGGAGGAGTGACACAAGTACTCATGTGGCCACCACCAATAGTACTTCCCTGTGTCAGACCTGAACCCAGCATGGTAGCAGGTCTTGCCCAAGGCCCATGGTAATTAGTAACTGACTGCTGTCTATGTTCACTCAAACATTAGGGCTCTCCAATCAGCAGATGGGAAAGCCAACCAGGCTTGTGTCCTTCCCTTTGGAGTGGCAAGTTTCCCTCAGCCCCAGGCAGATCCAGAGATGCCATCCAGGAGCCAAGGCCTAGAGTCAGGAACCTTAGGAATCTGGCATTCTATTCTACTGCAGAATTCTATTATATACTATTCTACTTATGGCCCCCAAGCCACAAGACAACATCCTTCCTACTCATCTCTCTCATTTCCACAAGCAGAAGAGTGACTCCCCATGGCCACTACCCCAGACCCACAGTGAATACTGCCTGGCTCTGGCTATGCCAATGTTCATTCAAGGCCCAAAGGCTCTTCAGTCAGCTTGTGGTGAATGCTGCCAGAACTGAGATTCTCCTTCTAGGGTTATGGGCTCCTTTCTGGTTCAGGGCAGGTCCATAAATTCCATCCAAGAGCCCAGGCCTGGAATTTTCAGCCCCATGGGCACACTTGGTTCTGCAACCACTGTGGTTGAGCTCATACCTAAGCTGCGGGACTAATTCCCCTTACTCTTTCCTCTCTATTCCTCAAACAGAGGTAGTTCTTCTCTGTAACCACCACAGTTGAGAATATGCTGGGTCACACTTGAAGCCAGAGCATCTCTGAGTCTCATCTAAGGCCTATGGCAAATACTACCTGGATATTGCTGCTGCCTTTTCAGAGCCCAAGGGCTTTTTAGTCACAAGTGATAAATCCTGGTAGGACTGGGTTCTTCTCTTCAAGGCAGCAGGTTCCCTTATGGCCCAGGGTGGGTCTAAAGATGTCATCCAGGAGCTAGGGCCTGGAATATGGGCCTCAAGCCTCTGCCCAATGCCCTGCCCTACTGTTGCTGAGCTGGTATCCAAGTTGCAAGACAAAGTCCTTCTTACTTTTCTCTCCTGAAGTAAAAAAATGAGTCTCTGTTGGAGCTGTGAACTATGCGATCTGGGTTTGGGGAAGCAGTGGCACAAATACTCCTTTGGCTGCCACAGCAGGTGTCTTACTACATCATGTTCCTACCAAATCCCTCGGCCCTGAGCCCAGCATAACATCAGTATTTGTTTAAGAATTGCAGCCCTTGTGGTCTATATTGCCTTTCCAGTTTATTTAGGACCTCAGTGCACTTTAGCCCACAGTGGCAAGGCTTGCCAGAACTCACGCTCTTACCACTGGGATGGGTGATTCCCTTCTGGCTAGGACTGGTCTAAATGCTCCCTCGTGGATACCAGCTGAGTTTTGCTCCATGTTGCTTTTTGCTATGACAGACCACATTGGGTTCTAATGCAAAGTCCCACAATCACTGTGCTCTTCTTCCCCTAAATGCACAGATTCTCCCACCGTGGCATGCAGTGGCCTCCAGGGAACGGAAGAGAGGTAGCAGCAGCCATTCAAGACTGTCTTTTCTACCAACTTCAGTGCCTTTTTCTGTAACATGAAACTAAAACCAAGTACTGTGATTGCTCGCCTAATTTTTGGTTCTCATGAAGGTGCTTTTTTGTATGGATAGTTGTTCAATTTGGCGTTCCTGTGGGGAGGAAAATTAGTGAAGATTTCTATTCGGCCATTTTGCTCTGCCACCTCTGTGTGATTCTTTTTGTAATCAACTATCACAGAACACCTCTTGGGCAGAATATTTACATTCCTCCTATCTGCCAAATCCACATACACCCTCAAAAGCACCAAATTCTCATTGCATCATATCATCACACTCAGAATCTATATAGATCTTATAATCTATATTAGGTCTGGATGTTGATACTTGGCTGCAGTTTGTTTTAATCTGAAAAACTATGAAGAAAAAAAAGACAAGTTATCTGTTTCCTCATTCCAAATGCCTAGCATGTAATGATGGCACACAGATTAACAGCTATGGACCATCCCATTTGAAAAGAGGAGGAATGGGAGGCACATAGCAATCTCTGACAATTCTGAATTCAGGTTTGCTAGACTTGCTATTGAGATTGTTTATATTCCTTAATTAGGTAGATTCTAGCTCTGCAACTTGAGAATATATCTCTAGTCTGCTGTTCTCCATTTGGACTTGGTTTTATAAAATGTTCTTTCTTTTCTATTGTTCTATTTGGCCACTTTAAAAAAATATATGTTTTTAAAGAAACAGGGTCTCACTCTGTCAACCAGGCCAGAATACAGTGGTGCAATCATAGCTCCCTGCAACCTGGAATTCTTGAGCTCTAGTCCTACCTCATCCTCCCAAATAGCTGGGACTAGAGGTGCACAACACCATGCCTGACTCTATTTGGACTTTTCTGAAATGAGAATAGTATGCATGTCTTTTGAACTACTTCTGTCTTCTCAGTCTAATTCATGCTATTTCAAGGTGAGATCACAATGGCCTTTTTGCATTTAAAACAATCTCAGTTACTTTTAGGCCATGCTGCTGGTACATTTACTGATTACAATAGTTTATTTAACAAAATTGCCAGGACTAACACACAGTATTCTTATTCAAGGCAGGTCTTTATACTCAAGCAATCCAGTGCTACTATGGACATGTCAGTCTGCTGTAAGACAAAACCACAATGATTCATAGAATCCCTTTTTTCCACTTGAAAATATGCCCTATGAAGTGCCTTCATTTTTTCAGTGGCCTTTCAAAGTGTGTCACAGCAGACAATGTGATTGGATCTTTACCCTGATGACATACTTTGGCAATCTTTTTATGGCTTAAGAATCTAGGTATATTACATAGTTTTATTTTCTAACTGTCAAGCTCTGACCCCTTTTTATTTCCTCTACATTTTGCTTGTCAATGCTGGGTCAGATAGCTTTTCATCTCACCTCTTTCTTGTAGTACCTTAAGTGCAACAAAGAAGTACCACTGACACATTCATCATTCTTCGTGGAAATCTCATAACTTGAGGTGTGGGTATAGTGTAGTCCAATTTAACAATTATTTCTTTCATGGACTGAATTGTAAATCATGTTTACATGGGCCTTTTCCAAACTCAGCTTATTAGGAAATGTCCCTATGTCTTCTAGTACGTTTATGGCTTTAATTTTTGCTTTTAAATATTTGATCAACTTGGCACCTTTTTAGTGTATAGTATGAGGAGTCTCCTTCTCTTTCTTCGTTCCTCCTCTTTCTCCTCCTCGTCCTCATCCTCCTCTTCCTGCTCCTCTTCTTCCTCCTTCTCCTGCCCTTCCTGCTCCTGTTCCTCCTCCTCCTTCTAGGTGGCTGCAGTTGTCAGAACACCATTTCTTAGTTTACATTTTCTCCCTGATTTGAGATGGCTCCAGAACAACTAAAAGCACATACTCTTGCAAACTATTTTGGGACTTTCTCTTCTGTTCTATTCATCTCTCTTTCTAGGTATGCTCTATAACACATTGCTTTAATGTTGACGCTTTATAATATGTTTAGTATCTGGTAGGCCTAGTATCCACTCTTGGCACTTCTTCATTAGAGTTTCCTCCTTTATGTTTGTATGCTTATTATTTTGTGTGATTTTATATTAAAAAACTCCCCTAGTTTATAAAAATGATATTTTATAGATGAATTCATTTGTAGACAATTGAAATCATTATAACATCAAATAACACAATATAGTTTTGCATTTGTAAAAGCATCATTTGTTCCCACGAGTGGTTTTTTAAATTATTCTTTATATATATATTAGGTATTTCCTGTTTAATATAATTGCCAGGTATATTTAACTTTTGTTTTTACCATAGATTATTTTGCATAGTTAGACATTCCAAATTATAATTTACTATATAATGAACACTAATTATTTCTGTTTATAAGTTTGGTTGCTTGAAATATTACTGATTTATCTTATTGTTTGGGTTTGATTTTAGTTTCTTCCAGCGTGTTTTATAGATACGTCATCTTATTGTCTGCAAACATAGATAATCCTATTTTCTTTTTTTATTCTGCCTGCTGTACCCCATACAAACAATTTACTTACCTTTTCTAGTTGTTTTTATTTGAACTCAGGTACAAAGTTTAACCTCTTAAAAGGGGAACTGAGGTTGTGATAGATCTTTTTTATTATCTTAAGAAAATATCTATTTTATATTTTCTTAAGTTTTCATTTTCAAAGTATCTGTTCAATTTAGTCAAATAATTTTTATTACATAAAAATTCTATAATATTTTTTCTAGAAATATTGGTTCAATAAATTATATAAATCAATTTAACAATGTTGAAACATTCTTGAATTCCTAGAATAAATCCAACTCAGTCATGTTGCATTTATTTCTTTAAACAAGTTGTTAAAATATGTTTATTTATGATGTTTAGATCAATGTGCATAAACGATATTGTGATTTTATTTTATGTAAAATTATTGTCACCTATTGGTATTAATATATACTCAATAGATAATATAAATTTGAAAACTCTGTTTTTTATGCACTTTGGAGATATTTACATAGCATTGCAATTATCTGCTTTTTAGCAATTTGCTGAAGTTGCCCCTAAAAAACTCAGAGGCCTCCTAAGGCTTTGATTCAATTTGTTTCATTCACTTTCATTGTTATTTCATTGTTTGGGAGCAATATTCCCATGGATATCATTATACACAGATTTTATCTGCTTCTGGGGTCAGTTTGAATATTTTTCTGAAAATTTCTTAAACAGGTTTGCACAATTACTTGCATATTTTAAAGCAAGTCTATTTTATTTAATTCTTATAATTTGCCATTTACATGACAATTTCTCTATTATTTTATATTTCATATGTATATCCGTATTTTTTTCTCTTTTTTCTTTGATTAGGTTAGCTAGAGATTCTGCTGGTTGGTTAACATTTTTCAAATAACTATTTTTGACATTTGTATGTGAATTAAAATATTCTGCATTTCAACTCATTGGTTTGTGTTTAGAATGTTTGTATGTCTGCAATTTCTGCTTTACTAATGTTGCTGTTGTATTATCCTGCGCAAAGATATGCAAAACTTTTATCTTCAATGTAAATTGTGTACTTCACTCTCAGCAAGTGTTCTTTTATCAGATGCAGTAGTTTTTGATATTAAGGTCACAATCCTGCTTTTTGTTTTCATTTGCAAGGAGCACATTTTCCCATCATATTAATTCTCAGCTTTATGAATCACTTTTTACGTACATCCCTTTTATAAAGCATAGATCCAAAGTAAAGATATTTTTAAAAGATGAGTTAACTCTGTTAACATTTATTCATAACACATTACTGTTATAAGGTTTTGTCATAATTTTGTTATATTTTTTGTTAACCTGTTTTTAATAACTCACTATACAATTTGTTTTCTTTGTTCCTGTGGGTAGTTCTGATATTAACAAAACATTTCCATTTTTATTCTACTAACTTTTTAAATTAAAATTTTACATATCACTCCTTTTAAAAGACATTTTCTATTAGTCTCATTGTTAATAAACTAAAAATTAGCAAAACTTTATCCTTCTTGTCTACTTTCTAAATTTTCATTTGATAATATTACCATTCTTACTGTCCCTTTTTACAGCTTCCTCTTAAATTGTGTAGTCTGCATGAGTTCTTTTTTGGCCTTGCCTTCCACATCACTCTGAATCTGAATATTTAATACAGAATTGTGCTCATCAGTGTTACTGAAATTACTGAACTTTTGCATCATTATGTGTAGCACAATTGCTCCAGCAAGAAGCATAATTTTGCCTTTCAGTGTGAGCCCCTCACCTTCAAAAAGGACACCTTTGCTGATACTTTCTGGTATCTGATGCCTTTGACTGCCTCACTGCATTTATTTGATTAAATGTCTTCTCTCATTCAAAATGGAGTTTGTGTGTGTGATTCCAGAATGAGACATGGAGCATGATTCTTGCCAGAAGTGCTACATAATTCTTGAAAGTAGACATCAGAAGTACTTTTATCCAATTTTAATTGTGAAGGAAAAATAATGAAGGAGATATATATATATATATACACACACACACACACACACACACACGTATATATGTCAGAATATATCTGTTAATATCAAACTATCCATAAGAACAAAAAAACAAATTTGTGTGTGTGTGTGTGTGTGTGTGTGTGTGTGTATGTATATATATACCTGGGTGGCAAAGTTATGCAGCTACCACCCTAGAGGGCTAGAACTAAAAAGCAATACCTTTTTTCCATAATCCGAGAGGTTGTCCTGAAAGATGCTCTGATTAAATAAGATTATCTCTCAGCTATCCCTATATATACTTATGTTCTATTAGTATTAATCATGTTATGTACCAAAGTGGGTTTATTTGCCCACACAACAAAAAGCCAAACACCAAAGCACTGGGTGTTTGTAGAGAGAAAGTTTTATTGTAAGTCAGTTGGCAAAGGAGACATGTAGCAATGCTCAAATTGGTCTCCTTGAGCTGGTAGATGGGGCTGATTTTATAGGCAGAGGGGATAAGAGGCATGATCTGATTGGATCTTGCAATGAAATGATGCTAGGAGGTGTGATACCAGGGCTCTATCTGATTGGATTATGGGTCCATGGATCATGCCATGAGGGGCTTACTTTTTAGTTCAGTCCCCATTCCTTGGTCTAAGCATTTAGGTTTTGCCCATAGTTGCACACTTGGTTCATCTGGGCATGCTCTTGTTATGTAATTGCAACTTGGGTTCTATGGCAACTGGAAAACAATTCAATTTTTTATTACACAAAGTTAAGCTAGATTGAGCTGGTCCTGTCATTACAATAAAAAATAAGTATTGGTAAGGACAAACCATTGCCAAAAATGTGATCCTTAGACATGTTTGTTTTTTAACTTTCCAATACTAATTAAGGTTTTATTTATTGAGTTTATTTGTCTAAAACATGGGTAAATCTCTAGTTTATCCCCTTCTTCTTTGGTTTGGAGAAATCCAAAGCTCTGCTTAGTTAGTCACATGTATTTGATTGATGACATTCTATAATACATATTAATAATATTGTGTTGGCTGGGCGCGGTGGCTCATGGCTGTAATCCCAGCACTTTGGGAGGCCAAGGTGGGCGGATCACCTTAGGTTGGGAGTTCGAGACCAGCATGACCAGCATGGAGAAACCCCGTCTCTACTAAAAATACAAAATTAGCCGGGCTTGGTGGCACATGTGTGTAATCCCAGTACCTGGGGGGCTGAGGCAGGAGAATTGCTTGAATGGGGGAGGCAGAGGTTGAAGTGAGCTAAGATCGCACCATCGCACTCCAGTTTGGGCAATAAGAGTGAAACACTGTCTCAAAAAGAAAAAAAAAATTGTGTTGACGGTGCCTCACAGTGTCTATGGACTATTCAATTATTCTCTCCATTTTGAGCAACTATGATTGTGCTTCCAGTGATTTGCTGAAAGAAATTGGACAAAAAAGGAAACAGTCACGCTAAAAAATGAGTTTCAGTTTTGTGTTTAGTACAGTGGTATTAATACTTTAATTAGTGCTAGGTAGTGTGATAACCTGACGATTGGGTTAGGAAAACAGATATCGAATGAAGACTCAAAAAAATGTAGAACCCAAGCAGGATGCATAAAGAGAAATAAGATTTTGTGCTTTGAAAATCTTATTTTGCAACTTCACAGCTGATAAATGATAATCTATTTAGAGGAAAAACTCTAAAAACAAACAGGCCAAGAATGGGCAAATTCTATGCTTACATGCCATATGTCTTCTCCATGTGTTTCTGTGTTTCAACATAACAGAACAGAAAAAGAATAAAAACTATAAACATTTTTGACTTTCTCAAAAAGTTTTTCCCTGAGAATGAAATCACAAATATGACAGATTATTTGAAGACTGTGGGATAGAACCATTAACATTCTACTTTGAATCACTGAACAGACTACATTAAGACACCTGAGAACGTATAGAACAATCCTAGAATAAAATAAATAAGGGATTGGATTTGAGTAGCATTATATAAAAAATAAAATAAAAAATATTCTTCTTTCTGCAGGTTGAGTAATGATTTGGGGAGTCATAATTTCACATAAATAATTTGTGTCTAAAATTCATATACTGTCCATTATCCTAAGTTGCAGATCACTGATTTAAAATTAGAATGTGACATTTTAAATAACATCCCAAAGATGTTATAGTAAGTAAACTAATATGTCTTTATTAGTCCTTGAGAATCAATTTCAAAAGCCTTTAGATTCTGATGAAAATTATGCAAATTCCAGCATACTGTCATCCTTATAGTTTATGTTAATTTGACATTAATGTTAGCTGCCTATCACACCAACAATAATCTATCTGAACTAGCAGGCTGGAATACCAATTACTGAAATGAGTGGAGCTCATCCTTGAAGTTTCTTCTTTCTGTTGCAAGTAGACATATGTCAGCACACAGGGAATAGCACAGATGTATCAAAGTCTTTCAAGTAACCAGACATCTTTCTGTAATGGAGAAGGCTGTGGTTGACATACTAAATCTTAAAAAGAAAGAGAAGTCACTTTGTATTGAGAACAAAAAGAGCCGAAAGAGAAAAAATGATGTGAAGATATTCTTACATATTTAGAGTCATTATTAGAGAATGTTGGCCAAGTAGAATCTCTAGTTTTGAAATCTTTATTTTACAATGAATTACTATGTATCTTATTCAATTTGCTTGTCAAGAATTCATGATATTAATTGATTTTTTCAAATGAGGGCTTTCTTTTCCTCCCTTTTGATTCTGGCTGCTGACTGTGAATTACCTCAATTTGACTTACAATGAAAGTAAAAGTTTTAAAAAAAGAAAATGACTTTTGCCATTCAAGGCACATTGTTATTTGTCTTCAAAGAAGGAGTATGCTGGAATCTATGAATTTTTGTGCATGTATTTTCTTATAGTGATGGTATTTTTTTATGTTAGACTTAAGTTGAATAACGGGAAAGTCCCTGAATAATTCCCTCGAGTTTTCTCCCTTGTACTGTGGGAAATATCATTACAAATGATTCCAAGAATATATGCCAAATACTGATCTTTTTGTAATTATTTTAATACTCATAATGTGATAGTTAAAAGGTTACTTAAACAAAATATCCATTTGATGTAGTTACACATTATGTTGCACCATTAGCTAAGTTTTTATGTGCATGTTTATTTTCATTTGCTTTGTTTTTCCAAATAGTCTATAAAGGTCTTAAGATTTAAGAAAAGGTCTAATTCTTTTTGTTCTCTTCACAGTGCTGGAGAAAATAAAAATTCAAGATTTTCTATACTAACTGTGACACAATTATATATGTTAGCAAGAAACAATTATTATAACTCACCTGACTCATTCACCCAGAAAGTACAGTAACACATTGACAAATGTTATCATGAATGTATATGGTGAGTGAATATTTAGGACAGACATAAAAAGATTAAAATGACAGATTAGGGGAGAACGTTCAAGTATTTGGAATGAAGAATTGATCTTGTTATAATTAAAGATTAATAAGAAGCTACCCATTAGGAAAATATGTACCAAGATGGTACAAAGACTCCAAGGGTAAGGAATATTCTTGACACCACAGTCATTTTTCTCCCTAGGATTGAGTTGTATGAAGGTTCACAGTGATTGCACAAGAATAAGTATTAATTTAAAATCTATTTGTAATATATTTGGATATAGAGAATCAAGAGAGTCATAAAGCAAACATCCGTATAACTTTCATCTAGCAAAACAACTATTTACATTTGCCACATTGCTTAAAATACATTTTACTGAAGTATTTTAACATAATTGCAGACATAATGATAATTCATCTCTAAGTATTTTAGTATGCATCACTAAAACTAAGGACATTTTTCTATATAGCAACAATGCCATTTGCTCAGCTAGCAAGACAAGTAATAATTCTTAAAATTATCTAATACTTTACCCATACCCAAATTTCAGAATGAAGAGTTTAGGGTCATTGCATTTCAGTGTGTAATATGAAAAGCTGTGTCCAACCATTTTTCTCCACTTATAAAGAAAGCAAGCCAGCCAGGCACGGTGGCTCACGCCTGCAATCCTGGCATTTTGGGAGGCCGAGGTGGGAAGATCACTTGAGGCCAGGAGTTCAAGACCAGCATGGCCAACATAGCAATGGGTATCTCTACTAAATCTCTACTAAAAATAAGAAATTTAGCTGGGCATGGTCGTGCACAACTGTGATCTCAGCTAATCGGGAAGCTAAGGTATAAGAATCGCTTGAATCTGGGAGGCAGAGGTTGCAGTGAGCCGAGATCACACCGCTGCACTCCAACCTGAGTGACAGAGCAAGATTCTGTCTCAAAAAAAGGAAAGAAAGAATGAAAGCGAGAAAGAAAGAAAGAACAAAAGAAAGAAAGAAAGAAGGAAAGAAAGAAGAAAAGAAAAGAAAAAGAAAGAAAGGAAGGAAGAAAGAAAAAGAAAGAAAGAAAAGAAATGAAGCCCGTGTTTTCGATGGATGGCTCTGAAATGCTCCCTCAAAGCCGTGATTTGGTAAGTAGAGATGAAAAGACTTAGACTGAAATCTACGTTGACATCAATGCACCTGACACCTTCAGTGATATCAGAAAATAAGCTGTGGCCACTACTGCCCAGCTCTGGGGCTTGCAACATGGCCAGATGATCTCTGCTGACATTCACTCCCTCTGTATATTTGTACAGTGGCAGAAAATTTAATTCCTTTGCCAGATAATAAGTCCAAACACACATCTGCATAGGATAGTGACATATGAGAGACTTAGGACAACTTGCACTTACTGGGCTTCTGCCTGTAAGTTCCTCTGATATATTGTCTTGAAACACACATTTTCTGTCTTTTGACATTCATGTATGACTGTTTCACAGTGGTTAGGTCTATGCAAATATGCCCCAAAGTCTGAGAAACCTGAGAGGTTGAATAAAAAAGCTGAAAAATTCGGTTTTTTGGAAACATTTAATAGAGACAAACAGAAGCCATATCTGTGTCTCTTGCAGAGGTGGGACAAGATGGTAGATCCCTGTGCCCATATCCCCCAGACTCAGGGCTTATATATCTTGTAAAATGGAGTGATTCAGAAGGGATTTGTAGGACAATTGAAGTATGATAACATCAAGGTTGTTTGATCTAAGAGGAGGATTTTTGGCAAATACCTGCTCTTAGACAAGGAGCAATAGATAAACTGGAAATTTTAGAGGAACGGGGGCTAATCAGAAGCCAATAGGGCAGATTAGCATCCAAGATGGGATTGCTTTGGCATCTACAATGACTATTGCTCAAATATTTAATATCAGTAGGAGTGGAGATAGGGAGAAGAAGTGTAGAAATGAACACACACCAGCTGTTATTGGAGGTATTTCCAGGGATATATGCTGTAACTGTAGGATTGAAAAAGTTATTGCTATTTCTACAGAGTGTCTTAGGAATAAAATAAAGAAGCATGGATTTTTCAATCATACAATGATTTCAAATGACAAGACAATAAAAGCAAACTTTCCAAGTGCTCAGATCATATCCAGATATACTAGCCACAATCAAAGTGGTTTTGATTATAATATAAAAATATTACAAGAGAGATGTATAGGAATTAATGTGCAATTGATCTTTATGGTTCCCTTGGAAAACAAAGAAGGTTTGATGGAAAGAAGATTCTGGACACTATTTTTGGCTTCCTGAATAAATGTAAATTTCTTAAAGATATGCTCAGAGACAGCCTAATGAACTCATCTTCCTTTGTCCTTTCTCTAAGTAACTGGCATATTCCAACTTCCTGAAAAAGATGCATGGGGAAGGAAAAAGATATAAACATCAATGTTATCCATACCATTATTTAAATTACATCATTTCTGTAGAAGAAAGAAGAAAATGTGGCTGCTCTTCCAAGATATTTTGGCTGTGTCATTTGGGTTCTTCTGAGATTACATTTGCCTCTGCCTATTTGCATTACAATGGGATAGGTTTATGGGGAGCATTACAGTACATACAAGTTGTTCTTAAATAATTAGTTCCAGAATCACAACGTAACAATTTTCTGTATTGCTCCAATTCTTGCCATCTGGCAATTTATTACTCACTACACCCTTCTAACACACTACTTCCATTTTCTTGGGTTCAGTTACCAGTCTGGTAGCCCAGTGGCTATCTTTTTACCCCTGACCTTTGGGTGTACACCCTGGACCACACATATAGCTCTTCTTTCTTCACTGCTTTTCATGTATGTAGAATGATCACAGGACTGATTTCAACTTTGTAAGACCTGCTTGAGTAATTTTTAACATATTTATTCAGTCGACCGGAGGTTGAGGTTTGGATGCTACTCCTGTGAATTCATGAGCTACAATGTCCCCATACGTGTTATATCGTATTTTCATATTGTTTTGCCCATACTTTTGTCATCTACATTATCTGTGAGCTTTACAACATTAGGTACAAATCGGATAAATAGGGAATGTTCCCACTGTTCAGCCTTGATATGTAATCTGATTAGTTGGTATGAATAATATATTTTATTGATATGATACAGTTTGGATTTATATTTATACCTTATTTAGTTCCAATAATAAATAAAAATAGTTTACAAGAAACTTGAAAAATAAGACAAGATAAAACAAATTAAAAATAAGAGAAAAATTTAATGAGCTTAATACCTATGATATGGGCACTTACATGCTATTATTTAATAAGCAGTATATATAAATAAGGAAAAAAGGTCAACCAATTAAATTTAACAAAAATTGGAAGTGTTTGTGAGTAAGGGAGACTTACCACATGAAAATATATTACAATATATCTCCACATTTAACAAGTAGCATATTTCAGTTAGGTGGTTATCAGCTATACATATTTATCATGTGGTCAGGACAAATTTTTTACTGCAACTGCCCAGTTGATCCCTTCAGGACTGTGGTAAGCAGAATTCTAAGATGGACCCATGATCTCCGTATCTTGGTGTTGTGCTCATGAATATAATACATTGCATGGCAAAGGGAATTTGCAGATGTAATTAATGTTACTAATCAGTTGACTTGCTATTTGGAAATTATCTGGGTGGACCTAACCTAACAACATGAACCCTATGAAAGCAGATTTTTTTTTCTGACTGAGTGCATGTCCAGAAGTCAGAGAGGTTCTATGTGATTTGATGAAACATTGCTGGCTTGAAATGGAGAGGGACAAGTGGCAAAGAATGTGAACATGCTTTAGGATCTGAGAATGGTCCCTATCTAAACAGAAACCTTTATCTTATAGCCACAAGAAATTGGATACGTCCAACACTGAAAGTGCTTGGAAGTGGAGTCTTCTTCAGAGGCTTCAAGCAAGAGCCCAGTCCATTTGACTTTGATTTTGGTCTTGTGAGACCCTCCACAGAGAATCCAGTTGAGCCTGCCTGTACTTCTGACCTATGGAACTGAGAGATAAGAATTGGGTTGTTTTAAGTCACTAAGTTCATGGTGATTTGTTATACAGCAAAAGAAGAGTAATACACATTGTAACACACCCATTTGTCCAGCTCTTCGTGTTGTTAGAGGCTAATGGCTTCAAGCAGAGCCCTCTATCGAAATTACCTTTGCCCACGGAGACCTGGCTTGACTATGGTAATGCCCTTTCCTGCAGGGTTACCCCCATGCAGCATTTGGTTGATGGAAGGTACAAAAGTGCAGTCCCTTGTCTCATGTAAGACTACTCTGAAGGGCCATCTTAGATTCAACGCTCCCTGTGAACTGATCTGAAATGTCTATTACAGTGCATCACAAGTCAACTTCTATTTCTCTCCAACATTCCCCTCTCCCCTCTTTGTGGTTGTTTGCAAGGACAGGCTCCATAAACTACTTCTACCCTAAAACTCCTTGTCAGGATCTGTTTCCAAAGGATATAGCCTATGACATCTTATATTCAGTAGAATGAGAGAGATGAATTATAACAATGTTTTAATTTATTTAATCTAGTGTCAAGTCTATGATAGACACACACACACACTTTTTATAAACTCTGAGACAAATGAATGGTGTTTCTAAATGTTGTGATTGTTTCAGAGAAAGCTAAATAACATCTGTATCATGTTTAGTCTTCCTCTTTTTGGGAATAGAAGTCCTATATGTTAGCATAACACATGGTCATCTAGCTATTGTTTACATTTCTCTGCCTTCCATGTAACTGGATTCAGCCATGTGTCTATCTTGTCAACAAAGGAATATAAACAGAATTGATATAGGTTATCAACATGTTACATGCTTGAAGGAAAATTGCTCATTCTCCCTTTCCTCTCCTTACCCCTTACATTACCAGGAAATGCTAATAAATGCAACAAATTCAGAAGTTATATATAAAGGACAGCAGCACCACTCTGCCACTTGAAGCACTCAATAGAGCCTGTTATTTGAGAGAATAATACATTTTTCATCATATAAATCCACTGTATTTTGGGGGTCTCTATTGACAGAAACTTTACCTGTACTTCTTCTTACAGTACTAAAGGTACGACTTTTTGAAGAAAAAGTTTTTGCCCTCTATTCTTTGATATGTCTTCATCAATGAAATTATGCCAAGTATGTAATTTAAATAGATATGACTCCTATTCTGAACAAATGGCCTGAAAATACAACAAATTTGCTAAGTCAATTATTTCTACTTGTCCATAAAGGTCCAAGTAGCACTCTGTAATCAAACATGTACAAGAACCGAGGACTCTACTAGACAAAATATGTACTAACATGGACATTTAGGCATATCTACAGCTTCCATCATGTTTTGATAATGTGAATGTATATTGGACTGCTGCTGTCCATGTTCACTGGTTACATTAAGACTGTGGGAGTAATGATTGTGGAGGGAAGGTCTATCTTAAAATATGTATGGAAGATGGAGCTCTAATGATATGGAGAACAGATAAAGCATTTTCAGGTTTGACCTAACACCAAGAAAGAGTGTAAGAAGCTTTAGAAGGTGATAGAGCAAAGACAGTTTTATGCAATAATAGAACATTTTGTAAACCGCATAGTTGCTACATTTTACCCATATGTTTTTCATAATAAAATCTTTTGTGGTGTATTTGACACTGTTATTGCTTTTGCTTTTGAGTTTGTGTGTGTGTGTGTGTGTGTGTGTGTGTGTGTTTATGAATACATTTAGGGTGGATCAGGAAATGTGTGACAATCTTGTTTTATTCCACAGTTAGAAATTATACTACAAAATTGTTCCCAAAAAGGAACAAAGCCAGCATATATTCAAAGGAAAGTAAAGTAGAGTGAATCACTGGAAATCTTAAACAAATAAGAATAGGTTAAGTATAAAACCAACCTAGGAAGATGTAGTGATTCTTGGGTTTAGGTGGCAGGAGTTTAATTCCTTCATATCTACGTGCTATTAAATGTGATTTTGCTGCAAGTTGTTTTGATCATTGCCTGTTCCAAGTGTTTCACTGGAAATTCATTAGTAACTAAATGATTGGATTTTTTCCCCAATATAAATATGATTCTTTTATTCATTTTGAAGTTGCCAGAAGAGATATTCTACTCAAATTATGAGAAAATCATTTCAGCCCAAGTGAGTCAAGAAGGGAAAGGCCAAGAAGAAAAAGCAAGAAGGGAAACCAAGTCAGCCCAAGTGGAAAAGGCAGGAAGGGAAAGCAAAGATAATATTGATAACCTCATTAATCCTCAAAAATAAATCTGGGCATATTCCTAAATGATCATCTCATTCATTTAATATTGATGATTTTCCACCTTTCTCTTTTGGAGAAAGATGACACCCTAAGTACAACATCAGTAGGGAACAATATTGTATTCTATTCTTGGTTCTGTTGCTAAGAATAATTGCTCCCATTTATTGAGAACCTACTATATTCCAGACTTTGTTTTGGCTCCTCTTTTATGTGTCACAAACAGCATCATGATGTATTTATCATTGAAATCATTTTATGGTTTATAAATACAGGTAAAAATAGGTTGAACCAGTTGAGAAAATTCACACAACTAAAGAAATGAGAAGGATGATATTTAAATCCAGATCTTCTCAACTCCAGCACTATTCTACCCTATTTTATTTTGGATGAAACTGCCCTTTCCTTTAATTTGTTACCACGAAATACTGCCTCATAAATACCTTCTGTTTGGATAATTAATTAGTTATGACCTGCATTACATGGCATGCCAAAACTGGATGGGAGGAAGTCTTGCACACTGCATTCTGGGAAAATTCCAGTTATGCTCTTTAAATACAAGCTTTGCATTACATAGTAACTATCTCTCAAAAGGTTTAAAGCAGTGATTTTGGAGCTTATATATTTCAACTAGAATGGTCACTCAACTATTAGCAACACACATATGATGAGGGGCTGTCTACATCCTCACAGACAATGTCACTTATTTATAAAAGAATCAATGTTTATGGAAACTGTTAATGAAAAGTCAGTTTGATAGAAAATAAAATAGGGTAAAATAGTGAGACAGTTCTATTTGGTTATAAATATTCTCACTCAGCTCTAATAAACTTTTTAAAAGTGATAAAAGGCTTTAATTTTTTTAAAGAAAGCTCGAGATTTACAGTTCTACTGTTGGCAGAATGATACCTGGTTGATAAACAAACTGAGATTTTCAGTATCTAAAATTTCACATCTCACATTCTACTCTTCCTTGCCTTTACATCAAGTTCAAGCAACTTTTATTTTTAAAATATCCCCCACATTCCCCCTCCTACAGCTCTTCTCACATTTCAGCCCACTCCTTATCTCACTCTCTCTGCTTTATGGAAGTGTATTTTTATTGTGCTTTTCCACTGTCAAAAGTGAGCATTCTCACTTCATTAACTCATTTTCACTGATGATTCATTTACATGTTTGCCCCAATAACGACTTTCTCTCATAAACCTCTTCTCTAACATCTGAATCATTGTGACACTTTGGACTACTCCAAAACATTAAGAAACTGTATCTTTCATAGTGACCCTAAATTGCACCCAATATTAAACTCCATTTGTAATTGAATATGATAATATTTTCTTAATAACAACGCTTAGTGAGTTAATAATTATAAACTGTATGATCTATATTTCTTAGAATCTTTGTAATTTGCTTATGTAAAATGGAGGTTAAATCATTAACCTTGGTGTTTACCTCGAGTTTGTAAATGGACTGGCTTAGGTTGTGAAGAGAATCAAATGAGATAATGTAGATGAAAGTTATTTGTGAAGTGTATAATTCTCTGTATATGGTATTAATAATAACTTCAAATACTTAGTCAGGTTTTCTAAACGAAAAATTCTTCACAAAATAGCAAAAAATTCAAAGAGAAAAGCTAATTTCAGTCCCAGCATAGCTGTGAATTTTCTTGTTCTCAGAAGCATGCTTGACTTCCTTTTCACTCATGAAACTCTTTTATTCAATTTCCTGATATGCTGCTGCTAATTTATAGCTGCTCAAAAGATTACTCCTCCAGTACACTAGCTAGATCTTCTTTCCCCATTCACCTAGCCAGATAAATAGATTGATAGATGAATAGATAGGTAGACAGACAGATATAATTCATACCTAACTATAAGGTAGACAGACAGATATAATTCATACCTAACTATAAGGTTATAAATTGACACCATTTGCATTCCACTAATTAAACCTAATTTTACTTTCTATAGTGATTGGTTTTTTTAAATTGGCATTTTGGTTAAATAGAATTTTGTTAGCTGAGCTCTAAGTCAGATACTTAAGAAGGCGTCTTGCCTAGAACCATCAAATCATACCAGCTTGGTATTTTTTCACTCAAATATGGCTTTCTCATGACTGCCAATCCAATAAGGAGACCAATATAATTTTCTTAAATGTGGATATATATATATATATATATACATATATATATATATATATACATATATATATATATATATACATATATATATAGTGAAAAATGAATAAGGTGTAGTTTATGAGATATCTTTTAAAGGAGGGTATTGTGGGAAAGTTCATGCATAGAAAAGACTGAATGAAAATTTACCTTAAATAGACTTGGCAAATACTTTTAACATTCTTATCAGACTATCACTTAACTCTTTTCACTTAGTTTCTTAAAATTGACATTTAAGTTAAGTGGTGATATACTAATTTAGACTTCATAGAAATATTTGTTTTTAAAATTATGTATTGCCATGTTTTGGAAACATATTATAACCAGCACGCATCTGGCTGTGTGTCACTCAGAGGTTGAAAACACAAGAACAGAGGTTTGGTGAAAGGAAAGCTCTTCTATTAATCAAATGCTAGCAGATGGGCAATGGCATGGTTCATGCCTTTAGGAGACAATTCCAACGTTTTGGGCTGAGTGAAGGGGTTTAAGAAAGAAAAGGTGTGGGAACTATGGGGAGTGGTGCAGGGAGGTGAAGGTCTGTGAGCCTGTTCCGATAGTTATCTTCAGTAATCACCCAGAGGAGGTGTGTTTTGTGTCATCCTGACTTTGGCCCAGCATTGGTGGGCTATTGTTTGTACTTCTCCCTAAGTAGGAAAATTCTGCAGCTGGATCTCTCTGCTTGGGTTGTTGGAAATTGACTCCTGGGATTTCTAAGCAAGCACATAATTAGATAAGCAAACACCGTTCACCCAAATTCCTGGCAGGAAAGAGATAAACAAATAGTTTCAAAGTGTGTTTCAAGGCTGATATCTAGAAAGCAAAAAAAAAAAAAAAAATTTTTTTTAAATGCATTCTGAGGCTGATTTACTTTGCTATAATATCATAGTCACTTGCATTACTCCATTTTACACTATATAAAGAAATATCCGGGATGGATAATTTATAAAGAAAAGAGGTTTAATTGGCTCATGGTTCTGGAGGCTATGCAAGAAGAAGAGCAGGGGAGGCCTCAGGAGACTTACAATTATGGCAGAAGGTGAAGGGGAATCAGGCACATTATACATGGCCAGAGCAGGAGGAAAAGAGAGAGAGAAGGGAAGTACCACACACTTTTAAACAACTTGGTCTCACTCATTTTATGGTGAGTGAATCCCATGGTACTAAACCAGCCATCCCAACTGTTTCGGCACCAGGGATCAATTTTGAGGAAGACAATTTTTCCACACGAGTGCGGTGGGGTCGGGATGGTTTCAGGATGAAACCGTTCCACCTCAGGTCATCAGGCATTAGATTCTCCTAAGGAGTGCACAACCTACATCCCTCGCATGCACAGTTCACAATAGGGTGTGCATTCCTATGAGAATCTAATGCCGCCACTGATCTGACAGGAGGCAGAGCTCAGGAGGTAAGGCTCACTTGCCCATAGTTCATCTCCCACTGTGTGCCCAGTTCCTAACAGGCAAGGGACTGGTACCCATCTGTGGCACAGGGGTTGAGGACCCCTGTACTAAGCCATTCAGGAGAACTCCACTCCATGATCCAATCACCTCCTACCAGGCCCTGCCTCCAACACTGGGGATGACAATTCTACATGAGATTTGGGCAAAGACACAGACCCAGACCATATCAGTGCTGTAATTTAATTCACCTAATATTTGCACAATATTTAAAAAACTGTATGAGGACAGTACTGAAAATGGCTGTATTGTCTTTCTTTGATTTTGAGTTGGTTTACTGTGAGATGAGGGCACCGTAATTTGTCTAAGATGCCCTTTCTCAGTGCTCTACTAAGTTAAATTGCCTTGTAATATAAGTTGGAGTAACCAACATCACAATCATTTGAGAAGTGCATTTGATTTATTCGTGCAATAAAGATTTACTTAGCCCCTTTTATTTATAAGGGATTGTTTGTGCTAGAAAATAACAAAAAGGTAAGCTTTGTAATATTCATCTTTTTTTCCCTCATATATATAGTATTATCCTGTCTGACATTCAATAAATCCTTAAATGAATGAGGAAATATGTTTAAATTAGTGAAACATTAAGTAAATACAGTATTAATTATTAAAATGCAGCTGAATTTATAACATTTTGAGCACATAGAGTAGAAGAAAGTCATAAACAAATAATTGCAACACTGAGTGGTATACTGTATTAAATGAATGTGCAGGTGGTAGTAAGAGTGCTGAGTAAATAAAGGCAACAATTTGGAATTAAGGAGGGAATCCTAATATCAAGTTGTATTGCAGGTAACAGAGGCAAAAAATCATGAATATTTTACGTGAGAATTTTATTTCTGTCTCACACATGTAAAAGTCTAGAGATGGCAGTCGAGTGCTAATATGTAGGTTCTGGCTCACAAGGCTCTCAGAGTCCCAGGCTTATTCCAACTCTTCATTGTAGGAAACAGTGCTTCCCCTCACTGCAGATCATTGCTAGAGTACCAACCATTTCATTTTTGTTGTCACCATCATATTGAAGTTTCAGCCATCAAGAAGGCTGAAGCTTCAGTGAAAGAGAACAAGGGGCATGCATCAATCATCCTCTAAGAAAGGCTTCCCAAAGCTTCCATGAAGTGCATATGATTTATTCATGCAATAAAGATTTACTTAGCACCTTTTATTTATAAGAGATTGTGTTTACTAGACAATAATAAAAAGGTAATTGTTGTAATATTCATCTTTTTATACCTCATGTGTATTGTATTACCATGTCTAACATTTAATAAATGCTTAAATGAATAAAGAAAAATGTGACATGTTAACTTACGTTTTATTTCCTCAAACTTCATGTATGATCTACAAGTGACTTCAAGGATGTCTAGTAGGAAATATAGTATCTATACCAAGCAATCATATGCCTAACTAAAAACGAAACAGAACAAAACCAAAACCAAAACCAAAAACAAAAAGTTGTGCCTCTATGGAATAAGAGAATGATGGGAAGTTTTCTAGAGAATGTAACATCTGACCTGAATTTTGAAGCAAAGCTGTCAGTGGAACAATCCATTCATGGAGTGATATGAGAAGACAAATAATGTAAACATAGAAAGTGGCATTTATAGAGGTAAAGAGATCAGAGGAAGCAGGCTATGGTACATTATGTTAACTTCTGTAATATTAAAGTTGGACTTTCATCTTGGTGAAAATTTAGAATCATTATTGGATTTTGCAACTGCATTGCATTATCTGGTGTTGGCAGACAAGTAATAGACTCAGAATGGTGGGCTAGCATGAGGAGAGACTGGAGGCCAGATGGCTGTTTTCAAAATATTGCCCATAATATAGAGCAGAAGAAAATCTGAAAACAATGAAGATAGATCTTTCAGGTGGAGTAGAAAAGATTTGGTAAGAAATTGGATGTGAGACTGAAGGGGAGAAAAGTGTCAAACATTTATCAGGAGTTTCTATTTTGGTTCCTCAGGTAGAATAACTGAGATCAGAAATGCAATGTGACAAGTAGGTTTAATGGAATAAATAGGTCAGCTTTGGACTTACGTATGAATTGACTATGAAACATATTTTTGAATGAGTGTAAGTTTTAAGATAAATATATGAATTGATTATACTGTTTAGGCAAATATGAAGAGTTAAAACAGTCCAATACTGTAAAATATTATATTTGTGATATGATTCCCTTGCACATCCCACACCTCACTACCTCAAATGTATCTAAAAAGTCAGATATAAAATTATTCTTCTGCGTGGCAGATAGATACCCTGCCTTTAATGGAATAAAAGGTATAAGATAACATTTACAATGAAATATTGTGTGCTCTAAATCATCTTAGATGTTCAAGTGTCTTCTTAGTTACCATTGTTTAATAGTTTAAAGAGTGAAGCGGGAAACAGTTATAATTTGCTATTACATAACTGCAAGTGATAAATAAACACATTTACCTAAAACACAGCAATTAAAAACACTTTTGAAGATTTAGAATGGGTCCCTTAGGGTACTACAACCTCATTTAAAAATACTGTATATTGAAACATTCTCTGTGAACTATCACTTCTTAATTATGTACTTTTCTCAAGATCAAATATATAAACTGAAGGGAATCTTATAACTGAAGTGGAGGGAAGATGCTGTGAACGATATTACCCTATTAATGAGTCTGTAAATAAGAAATAAAAAGGCCAAAGATAAGCTATCCAAATAAAAATCAATAAACATTGTTTCCACAAACATCTAGCAAATCATATGTCAAAATTCTAGAAGATGTCATTTAAACAACCACTTTAAAGTCATTTGACTTAAAAAATTGTTTCATTTCTCCAGAGCATACTTTTAAATCATATACCCTCTATGATTTCCAGTTCTTAACATTTCCCTTTTGAGAAGTAGATGATTTACAGACCTTCTTAAGCATGAATAAAATCCCTTAATTTGAAATATTGAAATTTTTGAAAATGAAAAATTTTATAAGGAAGTCCTCTTCACTTCTATTCTTTCTTCTGATTTCCTTCTGCTGTTTCATTTTATTATGCTTTTATGTAAAAATAATAAAAATTTATAAAAATGTATAAAATATGACAATTTAAAAATATATCTGAGATAGTAAAGAGTAATCTCATATTTAAAAGTTCAAACTTCAACCTATATTTTAAAAAGTTATTATGAAAAAGAATAAAAGTATTTGTGCCACATTTTCTTAATCCAGTCTATCATTGTTGGACATTTGGGTTGGTTCCAATACTATGCAGCCATAAAAAATGATGAGTTCATGTCCTTTGTAGGGACATGGATGAAACTGGAAATCATCATTCTCAGTAAACTATCGCAAGGACAAAAAAATCAAACGCCGCATGTTCTCACTCATAGATGGGAATTGAACAATGAGAACACATGGACACAGGAAGGGGAACATCACACTCTGGGGACTGTTGTGGGTGGGGGGAGGGGGGAGGGATAGCATTAGGAGATATACCTAATGCTAAATGACGAGTTAATGGGTGCAGCACACCAGCATGGCACATGTATACCTATGTAACTAACCTGCACATTGTGCACATGTACCCTAAAACTTAAAGTATAATAAAAAAAAAACTCAAAAAAAAAGAAAAAGAATAAAAGAAAAAATTCAGGGTAAAATAAGAAAAAACAACATTTTGGGAAAAATAATTTATTATATCTTGGTTCCAAATGAACCAAAAACCAAGATTCTCCTTGATATATAGCTAAAAGATTGATCTTCATTGTATTTAGTATTAGCAAATATTTAGTAATGTCCAGGAATATTTATTTAAGTTGATAGAGGAATGCTTTCACACACAGTTTTATTAGTATTATTTAGCTATCTTAAAAATGCTATGATAAAAATAGCAAAGTAACAGTGTTCATAAATTTGGTGTAAGAGATGCCTCACTTTTGTTTAAAAACTAAATTTCCATTCTTGATCATCGACCTCACTGCACCCACTGCTAGCCAATGAAAAGCAAGTTATATAAAAGTGAAATGATTTGCCTAGTTATTCAGCGAATCTGAAAGGTTAAGTATGATAAGTGACATATTAATAAGCACAGTTCAACTCAGAACCAAATGGCCCTGGAGATCTAGTTTTATATTTTACAAATTTCAATAATCTATACAATTATTTATTTTACATAAGGATACATAAGAGTTTGCTTCAATATTAAAATCCTTACGTTTTACTCTTCTGAGGACTTAATACTCGTTTGTTTACTTCCCAGTAGAGACAAAAATGACGATTTTCATAAGCAGGCAAATTCGTCTGCTTTTTAAAATATATGGGCAAATGTAAATTGTAGACACAGTAAAAGTTATATCTTGGACAGTGTACTCTCAACAATAATAAATCAATATGAGCACTGAATAATCTCTTATTAAGAAATTGTCCATCTAAAAAGCAGATTAGTCCAGTTACTTTTTGTTGTTTTGTGAATATTTGTGTATGTAAATGTGCTTTAGTTTTATTTAATGATGGCTTTTTAATCAACTTAATAGGCATCTTTATAGACCTGAAACCTTACTAATTGTTTTAATAGGAATAATAGCCAAAGAAATTCCCACACATGAAAGGCACATTTTAAGAAATATACTAAACTTTATGTTCAGCTGTTTGCAGGATGAGGTTCATAGTAAAATTGGAAGAAGATACTACAGATTTTCTTGATCATATAAATTGTGACAATATTCTCAAAATGCTAATAACTTGTTTTTTGTTTAAGGCGTCAGTGTCTATATATTTCATTCATTCTGGTAGTCTTAACCACTGCCCCCCACACCTACCACCCCAGTTTCGTTAGTTGAAAATGGTGAGCAAGCTATACTTCCCTTCATCTACAATGGGAGGGATTGTGGGAGGGGAAGAGAAGAGTATGAGAGAAAACATCTTTCCTCTTTTCCCTTTTAAGTTGATTCATGTAGATAACTCAACAGGCCAGCATATTTTTCTAAATCTGCTTGTCTTCACTGTACCAAATGGGTGCTTTGAGCTATTCTCCAACTTGCAATGATATTACATAATTTGTTCCCATTATATATTTTAAGTTATCTTAGTAGGAAATAAGGTGTTCAAATATCCATTCTTAGGTTATTTTTTGTTAAGACAAATTTCCAGACAAAAAAGAAAGTGCCATGATACTAGTTCTCCCTTAGACAAATTATATCCTTCAAGGAGGCAAGAATCAAGATGCTGCAGACCAGTATGGATTGGCCACTGCTAACAGTAGTTTATTTTTAGTTTCAATATTGAATATGTCCTCCTTCTTGAACATTTCTAGTGTCTTCCAGTGTTGTTTTCTACTCCTATAATGGTGTCTTCTCTGTATCCTTTGATAATATCTTTTAAAATTCTGTTGATTTCAGCGGCCTTGGCAAGTTCAGGTTCTGAGGAGCTAATTTCAGGGACAGATAGCGCACGTGGTGTTGGGAACAAATATACTCAATCAGTTTACATTTGCACTTCCTATGCTTAATAAGAAAAAAAAAGGAGGACATTATGTTAAGTACAATAAGCCAAGCACAGAAAGACAAATACCACATAATTTCACTCATGTGGAATCTAAAAAAAACAGAACTCAGAAATAGAGAGTGGAATGGTACTTCCCAGAGGCTGGGGTGGAATGAGGATTGGGAGATTTTGGTTAAAGGATACAAAATTTCAGTTAGATAGAAGGGATGTATGTTCAAGAGATCTATCCTGCAACATGGTAACTACAGTTAACATCAATGCACCATATTCTTAAAAAAATCACTATGTATATTTCAATTGTTCTCACCACATAAAGTATGTGAGCTAATGCACATGTTAATTTGCTCTATTGGGCCAATCTACAATGTACATGTATTTTAAAGAATCACGGTTTGCACAATAAATAGATACAATTGTATTTGTCAATTACAAATCAATTTGTTTAATTTTTTTTTATAAAACACACACACAGACACACACATATACACACACAGAGCTGTCACTTCATTTCCTACTTCTCAAATCCTGTAAGAAAGGTTAAGGCTATTCTAACCTTTTACAAACATTAAAAAAAATAGAGTCGTGACTTAGAATGTAACAACAGTTTTAGTCTATGCCTTAAAAATTTCTTAAATTGTTACCATAAAGCCTTCATGCACATTATTATTTAGGGGTGATTGAAAACATTTTCATACATACATATATACATACATATATACACACACACACACATACACATATATATATGTATATATATGGATTATGTGGGCAGGTGCTTGTGTGCTTTGAATCTCCCACTGGTGCCACAGTAGAGAGCATCTCAGTTTTCTTATCAGCTTAGCCCAGTAAGATACAGAAGGTAAAGGACTGGTGTGTTTCAAAAACTGCCAAATATCAAAATATTGAGTTAAACTTTTTATTACACGCTTTTTGTGACTATTTGCATTCATTGTTTTTGTTTGTTTTCTTGAGACAGAGTCTTGCTCTGTCTTCCAGACTGGAGTGCAGTGGCTCCATCTCAGCTCACTCCACCTCCCAGGTTCAAGTGATTCTCCTGTCTCATCCTCCCAAGTAGCTGGGACTACAGGAGCTCGCAACCACGCCCGGCTAATTTTTGTATTTTCAGTAGAGATGGAGTTTCACCAGGTTGGCCAGACTGGTCTCAAACGCCTGGCCTCAGGTGATCTGCCTGCCTCTGCCTCCCAAATTGCTGGAATTACAGGCATGAGCCACCGTGCCCAGCCTGCATTCATTCTTTAATAGAGCACCTGTCACACAGTATTGTCACTACCTGCCCGTTTGTTTGCAGCTAGCTCCTCATATAATCTATGCTCTGTAATAGTGCCTTGTTTACCTTATAATCTTAGGACTTACCACAGTGTTCCATATGATCAATATTGTAAAATAAAATAAGGAAACTTGAGAGTCCAATATAAAAAAAAGATTAAAAAGTAGAGTGCAGCAAAATTACTCCACCATATGATCTTGTTTGGAAATATCTGCATTATGTGTGTGTGTATACATGTATATGTGAGAGTATTTAAAAAAACACAGCTATTTTCTTAATGAATACTTTGGCTAAATTCAATTTATCAACCTATACGCAAATGGCCAAGGCCACTAATCTTGGAATAAAGGGGGCATATCAAATGCTTTTAGTAGTGATTAAAATTGGCAAAAAGGCCAGATTACCTTTACTAAAACAATAATTAGTCAATATATCAGAATTTTATTGTACTTCTTACTTAAAATTGTACTTCATTGATTTTTATCTTCGTATCTTTAAAATTTTGTGAATTGACCATAAAATAATGTTTTATAGAGCACTGACATAGTTGAGTCAAATTGAATTTTCAGAAACGCATATCATAACAGGTTTTAATAGGTCTTAATAAATAACTTTACTTCTTTTTTTTTTTCCTTTGTCATCATTCCCTTTACTTCCCTAAGACATTCTTTGGGCGTTTTAAGAGGGACATTTTGATAATCTACACAGTAGCATTTGGTATCTCAGTAATTCCAATGGCATGAATGTTTTCATTACGTGTTATAGTAAACTAAGTAGAGAGACAGTGCAATATAATAGTAATAACAACAAAGTATTTACAGTCAGATACACTTGAGATTATTTATTGGCTGTACCACCCTTTGCCACATGAATATGGGTAAGTAGACCTTGGTATTGTGATTTGTCAAATGAAATAATGCTGTCCTATAGAGTTGTGGAATTAATTAAATAAAATACTATAAATCAACCAATACCATGTATGGCATGTCATCTGGCAAAAACCAGTGAGAAGTTATATAAAGATGTATAAAGACAGTATAGCTATCATCTTATTTCTTTTGTATTTAAGAACTCTTAGTGTTTTTGAGATGAAATAAACTTTAGATACTATCTAGTCTTGTGGTTTCTAAAAGAAGACCCATAAGCCATCTTTGGAGCGCTTAGAAAATTCACATTCCTGTGCCCTGTAGTCAGGTGATTTCCACTATGATTTCTACTATTTCCACTATGATAATATGGATAAGGCCCAAAATAAGTATTTTTGTGAAGCTTTTAAAATAATACTGAAGTGTAGTCAACATGAACACCACTGATCTTTGTGCAACCTACTGATTTCATAAATATGTAACCGAGGAACATGGAGGTAATTTGTTTTTGAGCTTATTGTTGTCAGTTCAGGCTTTTGTTAATGATGTCACTTCCACATATAGGGCTTATGTACGAGAACCAGGAGGGCTTGTGAATTTAAAGCAGTATTCTCATGGAGCGGTCAAGACTAAGAAAGTCCGTGATAGCTATGCACTGATGAAATATGGATGAGGAGTGTCAGACTCAGTGTCAGAGTTATGTGGCCATTAAGGCTTTTGCCCATTTTACATTCTAGCCAGTTTTCAAAAAGAGGGTAATATTTAGGGAATGGGAATGGATAGTTTTCTTGAATTCATCAATAAAAATGTAACTACCTCATGCTTAACCTTAAAGGCAGGATCACATGGAGAAAAGGAGCTTAAATGTAGATCTTTGAAATACAAAGAAATTGCTGATTGTTAGATATTTCATTCTGGAGATTGTCTTGATGTACTTTTTGATTGGGCAAAACAATGTTATTATTTATAAGCTTTATATTTTAATATATGATTATTAGTCTTATCCTTACTCTTAGAATTGACCTTACTCTTATTATTTAAGTGTGCTGAGTACGGTTGGCAGAAAGTTATTATCCTTCATTTAATAGCCCAGGAATCTTTTATTTTCTCACAACTTCTTGTCATGTTGCAGCCTGGGATTCTCAGGGGTTTCTCTCTCTCTTTTTTTTTTTTGAGATGGGGTCTCACTCTGTCACCCAGGCTGGAGTGCAGTGGCACAATCTCAGCTCACTGCAAGCCCCTCCTCCCGGGTTCACGCCTTTCTCCTGCCTCAGCCTCCCGAGAAGCTGGGACTACAGGCACCCGCCACCATGCCTGGCTAATTTTGTTTTTGTATTTTCAGTAGAGACGGGGGTTTACCATGTTAGCCAGGGCGGTCTCGATCTCCTGACCTGGTGATCCACCCGCGTCAGCCTCCCAAATTGCTGGGAATACAGGCATGAGCCACTTTTCAGCTGATGTTGCTGAAAAGTGGCAGACCTCTCACTTAAAACTGAGGCAAAACTCCAGTGGAAAAATTAAGGAATTATAAATCTAGTAACTAAGATGACTAAGGCATAAACTAATCTGAATCTTATTTCCTCATCAGTGTATTCAGCAGAAACTTATTTAGTAATTTTCTTGGGATTAAGAAATAATATTGGCAATTAAAACCATTGTTTCAGTTTTAAAATAAGTATGCCATTTTCAGAACAAAACAGGACATCTAATTCTACAATACTGAATGAAATGAATAAATAAGAGTTTATTAAAGATATTTTGAATTCAATTTGGATATTGACCTATTGTTAGGAAAACACAAAAATAATATATATATAAATCTCCAAAAAGTAAGGTACAGTTTTCATAAATTCTAAGGCAGCTCACATTCCATAATAAACCATTGGAAGAGAAGTATGGTTGGTACATTTGTTTTTTTTTGACAATGTATCCAGCATTCAAATACAAAATTATGAAAACTACCATTTGTACTGGATGTTTCTATTTTTTCTTATTATATTCATTTTGAGCAGTTGAGCATTAAAAAAATTCAGAGTGTTTGATGTAAATGATTCTATCCTATGTAAATGATTCTCTGCTAACAGATATTATTACTACTTAACAGCTACATAGTGCTTTCATCTGCAGATCCCAAAGGGATTTATGGCGTTACAATCTTCATTTTTTAGAAGATGAACAAGAATTCTAAGAAAATGACTATATATTCACTCTGAGGATTTTTGAGCATGTGACTAGCAATACACTGAAATTGGAATGGTTGGAATGGAAATGGTCTACTTATACAAGTATTTGCTTTTACATGGAGAATTGTCCAATCTGGTCCCAGAGGAAAAAGATGCTTGTTTTACTGTGTCTATTTGGTGTTTATTTTATTTTGATTTGGTTTTCTTCTTCTTTTACCTCTCTGCTTTCAAACACATTGTTTCTACATTCATTCAATTTTTTTCTCTAGTTATTCCTCCAACCCACTATTAGAATATGAGAATACTCTTTTCAAGAAAGAGGGGATAAGGAATGTTTACAACTGTTATTTACTGGCCAAAAAGTTTCACCTATTTCATCTGTAGTCATATTGATATGGATGTTAATGGTTGTATCATATCCCTTGATTAAACAATTTCAAGAAGTAAAAGAAGTTCAAGCATCAGGAACTGGATTAAAAAAATACTTTTGAGCAGAAAGCTCTTTCTTTCATCTCTAAGTTGCCATCTTTTTGTTGGGAGTAATGTTGATTAGAAAATTGTCCTTATAAATCATTCCAGAGACTATATTTTCATTTATATTCATTATATTGGAACTGTCTTAGCATTATCTGTACTGTTTACTACATTTCTTTTTTTTTAAGTACAATTAGATGGAAGGATAATGTATGGAATTATTAGCTATTTTTATTGCGTACTTGCTGTCGTAGGAGACTTGTGAAATGAAGAGTTCACTGCCACAATATCTACAGTTCTGGTTGGAGCTCACATTCTTCAGGCAGTTTTTAACACCTATCATATTTCAGGGCAAAAAAAAAATATGAGATGTTGAAAGGTACCTCCTAAGATACATCCCACTAAGTCCTCTGCTTGTTTTAAGAGATAAAGGCACTGTGGAGAGAAAGGGTAGAGAGCCTTGTTAAGGGTTAAGCAGAGAAGGTTGTAGAAGCCAATTCAAAATGACAGGGAGAGTTGACTCAGGCTGACAAGGGAAAAGCTATTATGATTGTTTTTCTTGTTTGTTGCCTTATTTGTTTGAGGGTAGTAGACCTTTATTCTTCTTGTCCTGATTTGGTTATGTGGCTGTAGAATGCACACGTGAGAGCCAGAGGCATGAATGAGGATCTACAGCATTTTCCATTCTGCATGGCCAGCTCGGCTGCTGTGAGGGCCATCTCTGAGCCCATCCGGACCATCTGTGTGGCCCCTGGAGGAAAAGGACTCCACTAGGCTCAGCCTGAGGAAGAGGAGCAACAATTATGACTTAACCACAGAGGAACAGGGTTGAGGTCTATTGCCTATATAAACTCTTCTAATTGCTGTATGATCCTGAGATGGGAAAAAATCTTAAAACACAAAGGAAATTGAACTTCCCTACTGGCAAGTTAGGAGTTGGGTTGAATTGAAAACTTGCATTAGGAAAATACGTATGAAGTTTATTTTCGCAGATGAGGAGTGTGGGAAAAATTATAACTCTTAAAAATATATGAATCAATGTTTTAGAAATATTTAAAACCCAAACTTATGGTTCTTAGAAAGAAGAGCCTATCTAAATGATTTATTTAATTGGAAACATAGTCTATTTCAGCATGATTTATTGCTTGTAATTTGCTTTTCATGTTCTAAACCTTAATAATTTATTGTAAAAATGTATTTTTAAAGATGTGAAATTGAAATTTTTTTGACTTAAGTAATAACAATAACTCTGCATAAAAATCAATGACTTTTTTTAACTTCTGTAAAAAAGATATTTACAATAACCAAACTCATGATCTTTTTAGTTAGTTTCACTGGAGAAGTTCTGTTACTCCAAAATAAATAATAAATGATATTCATATAAGTATCCTAACTTTTTCCTAATGCCTGAAAACTTTTTGACAAAATAGTAACGTCATTTTACATTTAGAAATAAATTGAAAAAAAATTGAATATATATATATACGCATATGTGTGTCATTGTATAAATTGTACATTAATTTAAATCTACACAAACCTGAAAATCACACCCATTTTAACCTTGAGAACACATTTGAATGGGGAAAAGGGAGTGGTGGTAAAAATCTAAATTTATCATGAAAAAAATTTAGCTACTTACAGTTAACCTTGGAAATATTCTATTACAAAAAAAAAACTGTCTTTTTTAAGGCTCTTAAATGAAAGTTTTTATTTAACATTTTATTTTAAGAATAGAGCTCTAAAGTTATATTCAGCAATTCTTGCCTGACAGCAGAATGTGTACAGACCACTGTGTTGCACAGTGGCAGCTTTGTTTTACCCAGGTACCACAGTTATGGATGTTAGATACTGTTGAGACTCGGTATTTTTGTAGCAACAAATTAATAGTTACTTGGAGATTAAATTGCTCAATTGTTTTATCTGTGAAAACTACTAAGCAATCTATCTTTTGGTAATGAAGATAGCTGATAATTAAAAACAGGGTAGAAAATTAGCCTACTGGTAATTTCTAGTAATACAAATAATATTCTTCGATGTTTACTCTGAGCCAGACCCTATTCTGTATATTTTTGAGCTCATGTAATACAGATAATAACCGAGATAAGTGCTGTGTTTATTTCCATTTTTACTTCTGAAGAATCAGAGGTATAGAGAGTTCAAACAACTGAAGTTCAAATTCAGGCAGCCTCCCTCCAGAGCACGTATTCCTTAGCATTGCTCCACAAGGCCTCTGCTAAATTAAAAATTGCTTACATTTAATGATGGCTCACTATGCAACCAACATTTAACTATGCCCTTTAAATTATTATACCATGTGCTACTTAAAATACAACTATAATGTAGAACTGCTATTATTTCAAATTTCTGGTATTAGAAAAATACAGACACTAAATAACTTAAGTAAATATGAAAATAAATGTAGACGGCAAATGTGAACCCAGTTCTTTCTGAGAACCTGGTGTGCTTAACATGTCTGCCAAAGTGTTGTCCTACAAAAATGTACATATAATATTTTAATCACTATTTTCAATATTACATTTTTAGACTATTCAAATGTCCATACTTTTGACTTTTTTTGAATAACCTGAATCATTGAGTATATGTTTTTTGACTACAGAAAAATAACACGTCTTTAGCATCAAGAATTTTTGAGTATGTGATGTCTTTAAAAATATTTATATTAATTGACCTAGTTACTTTTTATTAGAAACCTGATTCTAAACCTACACACAGAAATGGTCTTATATCTAAGAGCTATTCATTACATAAATATATAGCAATAAAAGGACAAATTAATTATACCTAAATATCAAGCAATAAGAAAAGAATGGTGTAAACTGTAATATTTATTCTTAATGGGATATTGTGCATTCATTAACATGAGAATCATTTATAGAAGTCTTTTCAAAATAAAAATGTGGATATACACTGGCCTATATAGTCATGTTAAAATTATGTTTACTGATTTTTCTCTCTTTTTATACTCTTGTAATTTTATTTTTTTCCTTTCCAGGTATTTTTGTGTCAAGCAGAAAAAGACTGAGAAAATGCAATGGCAGGGTCATAGCATAAGTTAGAATGCATAGTTATACAGTTCATAGTGCTCAAGAAATTACCTGCAATTAGAATAATGTACTTTTTCTGGCTTATGTGGTGGTTAAAGCCTTAATTTTCAAGGATATACCATTAAAGATCATTTAGTAAAGGTGGCCAGAGGTAATTGGGAAAGAACAGTAGTGCTATTTATGTTAGAAGAAGATTGTTTGGAAATGGTATGAATAGAATAACTATAAACATCAGTGCTAAAGTTCACTTTTCTCAGCTGGTTGTAGAGAAAGCAGAGTAAACCTGCTCTGATTGCTTTAGCTTCATTCTTTCTGGGCATTCTCATTTATGTACTGAGGTCCTAATCTATTGGCCTCAGGTATCAGCGTGATATCTTCCCATGGAGTGTATCATATCAGGCCTGGAAACCGAGAATGGGTGTGAGAGCATGTAAGGCCAGCCAAGCCCAGATGGCTTCCTAAAATAGAAATGAAATCTGGACTCTGTGTGTGTTTCCAGGTCTAGCACTGTTTACCTGCATCCAGAGTTTTCAGAATAATTAGCTTTGAAAATACATAATGCTAGCCATAGTGTTTAGAATAAACAACCAGTCCTAGATAGCCTATGTAAGGAGTGTGGAGGGTGATAGGGGAGATCTCAGTACATGGGAGAGTAGGACCAGGGTGACCTGGGATCAAATCCTGATTTACTGTATTTATTTACTGTGCAGTCTTGAGCAATTTACCAAACTACACCAAATTGTAGTTTTCTTGTCGATAAAATTAGGTTAAGTATAGAGTCTGATTCATGAAGTTGCTACAAGGATAAATTAGGAATGGCTTTCTCTACAAGATGTTCCACATACAGCATTTCCATCACTGGTAGTAATGTTATACCTAAAACTCCATGGGGCAGTAGATAAGAGTTAAGCAATTACTCCATACACTTGCTACATAGGGAAAAAGGTTTGGGTAATCTCCAGATTAGGAATTTTTTGTGTTACAAGCGTGTCTCAGATGAGGAAGGATGGAGTTCAGAATAAGGAATTAAAGACAAATCTGGGAGAAGTCAGGACAAGAAGGGCTATTGCACAATTTGAAGTGTTTCATGAAAGTGACAGCTTGCTCGCAGAGAAAAGTAAGAAAACCCCAATTTGCAGTTAAAATTCTCTATCTGGAGGATAAATGATATGGAGTGACTGCTGTCTGTATGCTGCAGCAAACACCAATGAAACTAATTTAGAGAAAGAATTTTAATCAGAAGGAGATTATGAACTAAAACCTTTTAGTTTTGAACATAAAAGAGAAAAAGCAAATTGTAATTTTATGTGCTGAACATAATAGAGAATAAATTGGAAATTAAACAGAATAAGGTATGGCAGGGATTGGAGATAATGTTTTAAGAAACAGAGAGAGTTGAAAAGATAATTATACAAAAACACACACCAGAAGCCAATGAATTAGCTGCTTCTTCTGTACTGTAAGTTTCTGTTTCTATAGTTCTACGTATATTTCTTCCCTTCAATAAATAAAATATTCATTTGGGAGAGAAGACTGCCCTCCCTCCCTTCCTCACAATGTTTTTTCTTCCCATTTAGGTAAATTAGGCAAACAAGTGAACATTAGGTAAAATCATTGTAAATGGTTTTTTTGGGGAAATCAATAATTAATTTCAACAAATAGATTAAGTGTGAATTGAACTTTCATTATATAAAACATGGGAGGGAGGGGATTTTACCAGTTTTGATTGAACCCTGGGCTCCCTAAACACTTGTGAGCAACTAAGCTCGCCTCCTCTCCTGACCGGACTAGGCACAGAGCCCAGGATGTCTTGGCTTTTTCCTTTCAAACATTTTATATTCTTGGGTCACATAAGGTTGAATTCTGGTCCATCAAATAATATGTTCTTCAGCCATTGCTAGTCTATGTTTCATGTCACTGGACTTCCCCGTGCAGTTTGCAGAATCCTGAGCTACCATCCGGGAAGAAAATCACTTCCTTTTGATTTTATCATCCATTGTTCTTACATTGATTTTAGCGGTACAGGTGGGCATCCTCTCCTCAGGTTTCCCACTGGTAAAATAATATTTTCCTGTGGTATTAGATTTAATCACAGTTTCAGCTGATATCAGTCTGATTCTTTATTACAAAGTTCACAATCAAAATTTTGCCTAATTGTTTTGTGACCTATTTGTCTTCGTCAGTTCAGGCTGCTGTAACAAAATACCACAGACTGTAGATGATATAAATAGCAGAAATTTATTTATCACAGTTTTGAAGGCTGGGAGGTCCAAGATTAGGGCTCCAGTAGGTTTGGTGTCTGATGATGGTTTGTTCCTCTTAGCCAGTGCCTTCTCACTGTGTGCCCACAGGAAGAAGGGGTAACACAGCTCTCAGGAGTTTATTTTAAAGGACACTAATCCCATACATAAGGGTGAATACCTCATGATGTAATCACCTGCCAAAGACATGGCCTCTTAATACTGTCACCTTGAGGGTTTCAATATGCAAATTTTGAGAGGACACAAATGTTCAGACTATAGCACTGTTGAAATCGTGATCTGGATCCACTATTGTCTTGTTATACAATTTTTGATAACAGCAACAACATATATTTTCTTTTTATATAGGGTTGAGTTTCTTTTATTTACCTCTTTTTATTTTTTGATTTCTCTTTTGTAAAATATATAAATGCTGGAATCAATAGAGATTACTTGTACTTTTCTTCTGAGAGTATTTTGCCTACTAAAAACCTGGAATTTGTATATTGCTATAATATCCCGGTCCCTAAACCATATCTTTAGAGATATAGACATTATCATACTGTATTTTGAAAATTCATTTAATGAGCATGTACTACTTGTAGACTGGGAGAAAAGGTATTTTTAGAAACTAGGTAACAGAATGTAGAGTATATTCAGTTCAAATCATTACCGGTAAATAATTAAATATTCCTCCACCATAAAAATTTAAGGAGACCCTTTACTTATAATGGTAGTTTGAGGACATATTGAAGTATTTTATGTAAGTTAGCCTACTTACTAGTACTTTGTATGATAAATGATTTTTTTATCTTAAAGCAAATGAAAGAGATGGCCCTCAAGACAAATACAATTCTGACAGCCCAAAATATGTCATAATGAAATATTACTACCCTATTCAATTATGATAAAGATTTTCAATAAACTTTTGACATTTTTGAAGGCCTGATTCTCAACATCATTATAGAGTTATTGGAACTATTAATCCTCTCCGAGAACTTTCAATCTCCAAATCCACACTACCATTTTGCAGATTATTTTTAGAGGACCCTTTTTCCTTCACTGGAATAGTCACAATGCAGACCTCAGCACCACCACGGAGCCACACTAATATTTACAGAGGACCCTGGGGAAAGAAGGCAATAACGTGATCATAGTGGTGTATGCTGTAGAAAGTAAAGGAATGATTTCTAATAGAAATACAAAGTGGACAGAAGTGGGTATTCTTGACATCAGGTTTTCAAAACAGAGCAGAACCTTCATGCTAGATTATCTTCTGGTAAATACAGACTAATAATTATCTGCTGCGGAAAGTTAATTTTATGGTGTGTAATTTTAAGTAACGATGTGTTTAATCCATGATGGAAGAAGGGTTTAAATTCCCTTAGAATGAAATATAAGAATTGCTCCAGAAGTGCGCATTACCTAGAATCAAAGAATCTTAAATTTTATCTTTACAGAACACGAAACTATATCACCTTTAAAAATTTCCAAGCTAGATGCTCCAGGATGGAACTGTATTTGGAATATTATCTCAAGTCGTCACGACTAAAAAGTTCCATGCAATCTACAAATATTTACTTAGTAACTCCTACGTGCAGAAAATTGGAAAGCATGAATGACACAGTTTCTTATTTTATTACGAATAAATAAAACCATTTATGCTTTGTTATAAGTGACAAATTCACACATCCACCAAGGATAGGCAAGAAAAATAAAAGCATGAAGCTGTCTGAAGATAACTGGTAGCATTGTACAAAGGGAACTCTGCCAACCTGAAAAGGCATCAGTCATTACTATTGGGTTTGAAGGACAGGGAAAATTATTTCTCAATTCTGATGAATTTTTGCATACAACCAACTTAGGTCTATAGTTGTAGTGCTACCCAATCTAATTGTTGAATGGTATTTGGGAATATCTATTTTTATATAAATTATTAGTTTTTAAAAGTAAAAACCTCTATTCAAGCCAAAATATGTATATTTTTGGAACATCTGCTCGAACCTGTTAAATGCAGGCAGACATCATAGCTGCTTCACACTCTTCAATATGCCAGTTTCCGCACAATAACATTAGTGGAAAGAAGGAAACAATTGTCTGTTACTATTTCTTCCTTAATGTGAACAATTACGTTTAAGTGCATATTTGTCATATACAAAATAAGAGTAAACAGTATTCTTGGCCATCCTTTTCACCCTCATGTATTAAATGGGTTCTTTTAGAACATATCTACCTCCATTCTTCCCTCAATCAAATTTGGGTTTTGTTAAGATTACATGGAATTTTACTTTAATATATTTGTTTTTATTGCTATGAATGCGTGCCTTTTCTGTTTCAAAAGCTAATTTTTAATAATAGCATCACATCTCAGAAAATGATATCGACTTTTAAATAATTAAGTTGTAAAGGTTTTATTTCTCACCATTCTTTCTCAAATACCACAACTTTCCCTTTATATGACTTTTCATCTTAAAAATATATAGTTCTTTCTATTTTCTAAAAGCAGAAAATACTAACAACTTGAACTACTCAAAATCAAGTGAACTCCAAAATATGCTTGGCTTTCATGAGAGTCACCTGTCAAAAGAGTGATGCAAGTCCACAGCTCAATAGTGTCATTGTGTTAATGATTATAATTTCTAGTCTCAGTTCTGACTCTGGATCTTATGGACTTAGGTCTTTTTCATACCATTTGTCTCATTTGGGCCTGCAATTGAAGGTATTGAGAAACATTTCCAATTGCAAGACTTACACTCACTTTTAAATTCAAGTTTGAATTTCCTATCTGCAGAGTAGGAGCTTTCCACATGAAAAACGAACCCATGAAAGGACTGGATGATTGAACATTCATTCCTTTCCCTGCTTTGCAATGAATATAAACTGACTCTGTTTCAGTTTATGCACCTACTCATTTTCTACTTTAGAGCAGCTTTTATGCTAAGAAAATGTCTGAAAAACTTCTATCTCCTGGGAAGAAAAGTGTGTTATATGTCAAAGCTGCAATTGTTAAAAGACTGTAATATTTTCTAAGGGTTGGAATCAAGGTCAAATCAAAAGGCTAAGTCCCTTTACTTTCCTGCATATATTGTTTCCATTTCTCTTCTCTCTATTATAATCATGTCTATTTGCTAAAAGGTTATGCAAAATAAATTAGGCTTTTAGAGCACTGACAGCTCAGCCATAGAGAAATTCTTTCCTCTATTTTTTTTGCACTTTATACATGAACACCTGCTACACTTTTAATGAGCTTTAAATTATACTTTACACCCATGTAACAAGAATGGATATTGCTCTTTAGTTATAATCAAAGAAAATATCAGGATGACTTGTTGCTAAGAGCAACAGCTTGTCAAAAAAATAATACTGCCTCCACTAACAATATAGATAGATAGGTCCAGGTTGATAGATAGAAAATATGATTTATACTACATTGAGAGTTATCAATCTTTTAAATTTTCTTGTCTTCTGTGATTTAAGAGGAATTTGTCATTGCTCTATGACTATGCTGAGATTATTTTCTTTTGTTCTTATCTTTGTTCTTTCAGTCTCCTTGCTTCTAATAGGCCAAAGGATAAAAAAGTAGATTTTCTTTTATGCTTTTATTTTCTTGGACACATTAAAATGGAGAGACTTTAAATAAGATTTGGAGAGTCTCTTGAAATACCACAATATAACGACATATATGTATTGTTTGATCTATTTCCCCCTATAATCTGACTCACTTTTAAATTCTTGCTTCTTAAGTGACCTTTAGTCACTGTTAGATTGCCTTTTAAAGGAGTTTACTGTATGATAGGAAAGAAAGTATGAAAAATGAACTAGAGCAATTTGGCTACATACTACAACTCAGATGAAAGATCCTAGACTTCATGGCCAATCAGAATTAATTTCTTTTCTAAAATGGTATGAATTTAATGCCACCTATTGAGAAGTAAGACGTATGTGTGGAAAAGAGGACTGTGATGAAAGTAAAACATAATCTAGGGCCAGACATGGTGGCTCAGACCTGTAATCACAGCAGTTTGGGAGGTCAAGTTGGGAGGATCAATAGAACCCAGGAAATTGAGACCAGCCTGGGCAACATGGTGAAACCTCATCTCTACAAAAATACAAAAACTAGCCAAGTGTGGTGGCACATGCCTGTAGTTCTAGCTATTCTGGAGGCTGAGGCTGGAGGAATGCTTGAACCTTGGAGGTCGAGGCTGCAGTGAGCCGAGATAATGCCACTGCACTGCAGCCTGGGCAACAGAGTGAGACCCTGTTTGAACATAAACAAGTAAATAAATAAGTTAAAATATAAGCCAGTGGAGCCAGGAAAGGGGGCCATGGCAGAAAGAACTGTCATGAAGGTTTCTGTCCTATGTCCTATTTAGGCACTGGGAGAGGCAGGATTTCATGTGACGCAAGTATTGCGACTATAGGTTTCACCACCAGAATCTGCAAAGGAGGAGTATGTGCTTCTCTACTAAGATTGATACGTATCCATTACTTACCTTATGTTGTGTCATACCGCAGATGAGTTCATAACATAGACTGATAGTTACGTTTAGATTTATTGTTTGTAAGATTTTCTCTTTACACTGAGAGTAGGGCTGGTTTAGATATAATTATGTTGACTGTTATTTAAAATGCTTTTGAATATAGAGGTGAAAAGCAATTAAAAACAGAGATAGATAAGGATAAAACAATAGAATGGACAGGAAGGAGAGTATGAGAATTGGTGAAGAAAGATAAAGAAAAAGAAAAAAAACAAAGAAACAAAAAAGAAATATTTTAGCATGTATGTCCACGCCACTGTCAAGTCTTCACATGAATTTTAAAAACAATTCCTTTTGCTTAACTAGCAACACAGTCAACATAATACATTCTATAACCTCAGCTTTCAATTTGGCCATCTTATATAAAAATGTTCTTTTAATTTTTAAACAAAAATAAGTAAAATGTAAATAATCTTTCTTTTTGTATTTCCTAAAATAATGTACCTTTGCCTTTATAAGCACACATTACTGTATCCACCTTTTCAAAAAGAGAAATTTAAATGTCTCATTGAAGAAATGTACTTTTTCCTCTTATCGACAGTAACAAAAAACTTCAGAAAATATTTGGTTCCAAAGCTCCTCAATATGCAAGCTATCTATTTATACTAATTATTCAAGTCTTGGGAGACTGAAAAACAGAGATAGAATTCTCATGAGAAAAAAACAACTCTTTGTCACATGTGAACTTTCATAAAATTCACTGCTTTTATTTAGAGTAGATTCAGATTAAGAAAGAATAGAATGTCTGGTATTTTAATTTAGCTAATGACAATAATAAATGTTGATAATAAAATTATAGTCATGGTAAATGTGCAGGAATATTTCTTTATTTAATTTGGCTGTAATGACATCATGAAATATACAGGCTATGTCCTTCAGGCACCCTTGTTCATTTTCTCTGAAACTAATCAAATAGAATACCAAATATTAGAACAAGTATTTGATTTTTTGTGTGATGTTGTAAAACCACAGAGTCAAAAATGTATTAAATCTAGTGAACACATTCTGCCATATTCGAGAAGATATTCTCCAACTCAGGGAAGTTTTCATGACGTTAGCTTACCTTGCCTTACTCTATTATATCTCTCTCCATGTTCACTAAATGATTCTCAATTTCCCCAAAGTGCTAAAGCTGAAGTTCAAATACAAATCTATGTCAAACATCCACTTATGTTCCATTGGTTTCCTATATAACATAAAGTTCCACATAATTTGACAACTTTAGGTAAGGTTTAGAGACATTTGTTTTGTGTTAATTACAATATACTAATATTAGATTTTGTTCAGTTATTAATATCCTTTGAATCTTCAACCTGAGCCAACTAAAAAAAGTTCATTAATTTTAAAGCCTAGACTTTGGTGTTCATCAAACAATGAAATGTAAAAAAAGACAATTTTTGCTATAATTAAAATTATCTTTTTTACAAAACGCATGAGAACCTAATCTAACCAAAATTTTATTGAACACTGGGCATTGTGGGTGACTGGTGTGTTGTGTGTCTGTGTGTTAGGAGATGACATTTTAAGTAGAAGTAAAAGTAAAAGGCAAACATAGAGTAAGAGGGCCGCCATTTGATATTGTTGGAACTTTATTATATATTTTAGTAATTTCAACTTTGATTTTATATTCAAGGTGTACACACACAGGTTTGTTACATGATGAAACTTACCATACAAATGGCAGATTCATAGGAATAAGCAGACTTAGCAGATGTGAAAGGTTGAAAATTGAGGGCGACAGTGGCCTGTTTTGATTACCACTGTATCCTAGCTCTGAGAAAACTGCCTAAAACATTAAATATAATTGATACCTGTTTGTTGCATTAATAAATATAGGCAAGTGGTTAAAAAGAGCAAGTATCTTTTACCTAATTTCTCTGCTAATTCTAAATGATACGGGCCTGTTTGAATGACACTACATTTAAGTTTTCACATTTTCAAGTTATTTTTGCAAGTGCCGACAATGTTGTAACTATAGACTCTCTTATATCTCCTAACACAGACTAATCTCAGTCCCAACATTGGGGAAGCAGACTATCAGCCTCAGGTTCCCTCTCCTTTCTCACCTTCTCACTTAGTTTACCCACTGCCACAATCACACCTTGACTAGAAACATATTTACACCCATAAAATAATAATGTTGAAGCTTAGGTCCAGTATCCTTGTAACGTTTTGAGCAGTAACCATTAACAGGCACACGTGACACCCTCCTAGGATTGCCCAAAAAGGAGAGACAAAGACTACCCCAGAAAAAGAGGAACAAAGATGACTGTTTTATGATGCATCACATTAAACTACCTGTCCCTTATATTAGTCTGGACTAATCAACCCAGATTACTGGTCCTTTTTAGTTAACAAGTAGACCTTGGCAGATATACTCCTGTATAGGTTCAGGACCCCTAAAAAAATGTGATAATGATTTGTAATGCAACAGAAACAAAGTGAAAGACCACTGAAGAAGATGCTTCATCGAAGTGTCTAAATTTTTGGATGTTCCCCTTAATATGAAATCCTATTAATAGAATGATATAATCCGTAATAGATATCATTCTAACAAAGTCAGTACTAATAGATAGAATTCTTAATAGAATGTCTTAGCGGATATACAGTTTTATTTATCTTTAGTCAAACCTGCAACATTTTAATAAATCTGGTACACTCATCTATGTCTGTATGGTTTTGAAAATTAAAGAGATGGAATCAACAAAAATAATTATTATTTTTCATTTATTCTGTTAACTTGTCACCGTGCTGTAAGATAGCATTATGGCATGTGAACAGAGTCATACTATATTTCCTTTTACCCATGACTGTCACCTTGTTTCTAGACCCCTCTCTCATTTCTTCATCTATTTCAGCCAGTAATGAGAGGCTTCCTTGCTTTTTGCCTCAAAGGTTGAATGTTCTGGAAGAATGGGGAAAACAAGAAGTTTTTTATGGATTTTAGACTTTGATAGTATGGGATTTCTGGGTAAGACATGTATATCTCATCTCTACACAGAAAATAATAGATTTAGGAGAAATCAAGTGAGGTATGAGCAAGGTTTCTCACTCCTAACCTTACACTATGAGGGAGTATTAGAGGGTCAGAGAGGAAGAAAAAAGGACTAAGATGCTGAAGACAGCACTGGCTGGGGCCTTGACCTCTGATTTCACATGCATCATCAAAGGCAAGAGAGAAGACTAGAGAAATTCACATAGATTTGGGTCAATCTGCATCCTGACACACATTTAATCCCTTTTCTTGGTACATCTCAAGGAAGTACTCAGATCCTAAAATAGAAATGGTTGCAGGAAGCGTTTATCAGACAGGCTTTGAGGGCCATCAAAAAGCAAACCCATAACCCTCAAGACAGAAGGCAGCAGAATAATTCCTCTGGTGGCGCCCAGAAAGCCTGGAGGTGGTGAGGTAACACTGTAGATGGCCAGTGAGTTTCTCACGGCTCTATCATGAGGGAAAAGCAGCACAATGATCACACGCAATAGCGAGGGCAACACAGTTTGTTTAATGAGAGTCAAACTCAAATATCCCCTATTGTTAGGCAAGTGATAACTGGGTGGCTTCCTTGGCAGATTGCAGATTGCCACCAAGAGCAAAAGCATCTCATCAAATACCCAGATGTATCATTAAGACTCACAGCAGATGGCAACTCCTAGAACCTTCAGGAGAAAACTAGTCCTACAGGAATGGGGGAAACCTTAAACTGAGATGAATTTCCCTTCACCTTGTGGAATGGTTGCCTATGCTGGAAAATCAGTTACATTATAGAAAATACAAAATTACATTTTTTTTTGCACTCTTGAGTTTTGTGATTAAATTCAAACTCAAAATCTGCCACTGTATAGAATCAGCTACATGCTTCCCCATATGGCACAGAGATGAGGTAAGTCCTTGGAGGAGTGAATGCAACTGGGAGGAAGAGAGGAGCTGTTCCCAGGAGAGCAATTCAGAGAGACTTGGGAACAGAACTCAACTTCTAATATATTCTAAAGAAAGAAGAATTTGTAAAGTCTGCTTTAAAACCTTTAAGATTGGCAGAGAGGTGGAGGTAGATTCTTATGCTGCAAATAACACTGTTTTCTTACCTTTGAAAAAACACATGTATAATTTGTTAGTAGTAAAAAGAGATCATACATGTAAACTACTTAGATTAATTGTCTGCATAAAAGTAGGTGCCCGAATTTTCTTCATTTTCCTGTATTATCCTTTAGAGATGGAGCTAGATTCAGGCAGAAACATTCGTATTTTGTTGTCTTATGGTATTGGGAATGAAAATAAGAAAAGGCAATTGAAGGATCAATAAGTCAATCTAGAAATTTTAATTTTAAAGCACTAACTTTAAAAAATAGCACAAAAGCCAGAATCCATTAAAGAAAACCACCCAATTGTATAAAATGCACATATACTTTATTTTACATATTTCTATTTTTATGTAAAAGAATGTGTTTTTCTAATCATTCTCATTTGCCTGCTCATTGAGCTGTTCATTCATTTTAAACTGTTCTGCATTTCCCTGTGCAAGAAATTCTGAGTGGATAATTTTGATTAGTAGCTCTTTCTGGATACACTTCTTTTTGTTCTTATTTTCAACTGTTACAGTTTTACTTTTTATTTTAATATGGCTTTTCATTTTATGACTTGTGATTTAGACTAATGTCTTTGATGTGAGCCATTAATGCAGCGATTTGATCATTTTACATTGACAAAGATATGAAATACATTCATTTATTCCTTTAATAAGAAATGTCATACCATAGGCATTTAATAAGTAATTGTACATGAGAAAATGAAGGTCTGTCAGTGTCTCTGTTAAGTAAAAGCAACAAATCATGTAATTTCTATCTTTTTAAAGAGATAGGTCTTTTTGAAGATAATGATACAATGAGAAAAATCTAGAAAAGAAGATTTTAAAGAAATTTATGGGTAAAATGAATAGACTCTTGCATGCAATATGGGTCTACCATAGCACCCAGGCAATCTTGATCTCATCTGCATTGGCCATGTGAGTAAGACTCAACACAATTCTAGTGAAATGTACTGTGATCTTCCCTAGAACGTGGAAGGACAGTCTTGTGAGGACCTATCACAAGGCCATTTCTCGTTCACCTGGTAAATTGCAAGAGGCTGCTGAAAGGCAGCTTCTCATCTGACTCTTGGTTCCAGTCAGGAGGCGTAGGACTTTCTATCTTTTGGATACAGCTGCAGTGTATAAAAGTGCTTGCTGTAGTTTACAGTTGGCTTTCTAAAGACAGAGCATCCCACTATTCATGTTGTCTATCATCTGTCTCACCCATTTTGTGTGGTGTTGTGGGACTAGATTGTCAAGAGCTGACACCACTGATAGTGCTTTTTCTGTCTGTGAAAGTGTTAAACTTTCTAACTCCACTGGGGCTCACTGTCTCCCTATGAGGTGACTGTAAGTGCAGCAAGTCAATCCAGAAGCTTCCAAAAGGTTGCTACTTAGGAATTGCTTGACCGCAGGCAAAGAGAATACAAGTACTAATAATCTACCATGTGTAGATGGTAGAACCCTCATCGTTGCTGGACTCATACTAATCTTAATTTCACATGTTTCCCTCTATTTGTATATGTCTTCCTTTCTTCAAGTATATGATCTTTCCTTTGTTTTACTAGATGGATTGAGGTTTCTTCATTTATCTGATAATATAAATATTATTGTTTATTCATTTCCGTGTGTGTGTGTATATATATATATATGAGAATATTTACAAAAATGATAAAACACAGTATGACTATAAATGTTTATAAATTTTCATTTTTAAGAAGGAGAAACTAAAATATACTTTTTAGAAACTGAAATATACTTTTTGAGGGGAAACATGGTGTTTGTGTGTGTTCTCTGCAATTTTTTTCTACCCTCTTCTAATGTTCTAAATGTTTGCCATTTAATTCATTCTGGAAAATGATCAGCTATTACTTGCCTCCTCCTTCCAACAAGTCAAACCTTTCCATTATGAAGCTTATCACTTCACTGTGCATCATTTACTCTTGACTTCATCTTCTTTTTCTGCCTCTGAGAACGATTTGACTTTTAAAGCTTACATTATTTTTATTATTAATATTTTATTTTCTCCTAGATCTTTTGCACATCAGATAATCATGATCAGGGATCCTTTATGATTATAAAAGTAAACAAACTGGAAAGTCATCTAAGCGTATATCCAACCATTGTTTTTTCTTTTTCATTATCAAACTTCTTGAAGACTATAAAATAACCTACATTCATCCCTCCCACGTGCCCACTTGTTTACACTCCACTCCTTTCTCAACCTACCATAATGTGGCCAGTACTTCATGCACTCCACCGAAATAGTGAATGAAGTCATACCTAACTACAATTTTTCACCCTTTTAAATAAATGTATTTGCATCTTGTAATACCTACAACAAGGAATTATTCTAGATTTTTCTCTAACTGTATGTCCACTGATTTCTAAATATGCTTTAGTGTTATCTCCTTTGTCTTTCCCTAAATACAGACATTTTTCAGTTTCTTTACTTGAATCTCCTTTTTTTATAATTTTCTTTCCTTGAAGATCTCGTTGAGTTTCATAGTTTAATAATTACATTTATGTACTTCATTATCATACTTGTATTTATAGCCCACATATTCTTCTGAGCTACATTTTCAGGCATTTATAGGGAAATTTTATTGGGTACCTTAATAGCCCCTTAGAATCAATACATGCAAATACTGCTCAGCATCTTCAATATCCATATGCTGCTTCTATGCATTCCTTATCTCTACAACAAATATGTCTATTTTCTCAGTCCTTCTAGAACCATCATTCAAGCCTTTTATACATTCAATTGTCAATTACTCCCTCAGCCTTTCACAAGCCCTCTTTACTCTTCCAATGTCTTTAAAGCAACCTCCTTTCCTTTAGCAATCCAGCTGTTCTAATTTAGGCCTTCCTTTCAACTCTTAAAATAGGCCTTTCATTGATCAGCTTATCGCCAACATTTCTTCCTCACATAAGTCTCACTTCTATGTCAGATATGCTCATTTGGGTACACGCAACTATCACTTTCCTCTCTAATGAGGAAGTCCCAGTGTTGCTTTGGTGTTCACCATCACTTGTCCCTAGAAACAATGTCTCTCTGTAGACCCTTGGGGTTAATCACCATGTAACTAATTTAATCATGTTTATTTTATTTCCCTGGACAGTAATTTCTTTTATCAGGGCCTGTGACCCATTCCTGGCCAATTGTACCTAATGGTACTTAGCTTCTGGGAAAAGTTTTACTTACATATTGAAAGAGATCTGAGATCGGAAATGTCCCTGTTTTTAACAGGATGTTAGAGTTCTGCATTTGAAGCTTTGAACTGGTGCAGCTATCTTTCAGGCATGAAGAAAGACATCACTAGTACGTGGGTATGGCAAAGCAGATGGATTGAAAGTTCTGGACTTTAATAAAATGACTGATCAATTGATGTTGCCAACCCTGAAACCATAGTATCTTTACTAACTCATAACAAGCCACTTACATTCAAACCCTTCTAATGTTGATTAAGTTAATTTGTGTTTGGCTGTTATTTGCATCCAAAAGCATAGCTGCTGCAACGCAAATCACTTCACTTTACTTTTAATTGTTCTCTATTCCTTCCAGAATAAATTGTAACACTCTTAGGATAGTATTTAAGGTCCTACATTAACTGACCATGACATACCTTTCCAGTTTTATATTCTGAAATTACTCTTTGAACCTTTAATAATCTACCCAAAATAACCCATTAATTCACTGTTGTTGAACATATTTTAGAATCTTTCTCTAATTTGCTTGGCAACAATTTTCTTTCCACTTATAATAGCTTCTCCTACCTTTAAACCTTATTTCTATTGAAACATTTATGATCGTCCAAGGCTGAGTTCAAAAATAACAATCTTCATGAAGTTGCCCTAGTTCTATGGTTGGAATTTAAAAACTCTTCATATGTGGTGTATTTATGTCATGTGGGAATTTTCTTCTAGCACCTGCCACAGTCTCTTTTGTGTTAGAAACCTTTGTGCAGTTTCCTCTTTATCTTTGTAGACTCAATTTTACTTAGCAAAGTATGTCCCTGATAAAGTTGTTAGTCAAAATTACAAACTTGGCTGGGCATATTGGCTCATGTCTGTAATCTCAATACTTTGTGAGGCTGAGGCAGGAGTATTGCTTGAGGCCAGGAGATTGAGACTAGCCTGGGCAACATAGCAAAACTCCATGTATTAAGAAAAGAAAATCTGTAACTGAAACAGGGCAAACTAAAACAAAATCTTTAACCCCCTAGCCCACGGACTAAAAACACATGCTGACAGTCATTCTTACTTTAGGGTATAGTAATTGTGATTTCTGAATTATATGTCAGGGAAATGTTATACTTGTGTACCTGGACACATTGACATAAATGTGCATTGTGGCACTGTTCGTAGTTTAAACCAATTTAAATGAACTAAGTGTCCATTTCCAAAAAAAAAAAAAAAGAAATTAAATGTTATTTAATTCATACTATTAAATGTTAAACAGGCATAAAAATAAATGCACTAAACCTGTATATGTCAATGTAAGTAATTCTTCAAACTTCGACATTGAGTCAAAAGAGAAAATTGTATGATATAGAATATTATTTAGAAATTTCAGTACTAAGAGGGTAACCAATATCAGGAAGGAGGCCTGGAAAAAACATCTTGACTTGAAGGAAAGAAGGATTTCAAAACTGTAAACTGATGGACAGAACTCTTAGAGCATGAAAGTAAAAGAATACCTGTTATTAAGTGACACCAGTGAAAAGTCATGGTATCCAAAGAACATGAAAATGTTTTCCTTCTTTCCCAATCCTCTGAGTAGGACTTAAATTATCTGCATATGCACTTCTCATTGCCGTCTTCCCTCCTCTCTCAGAAAGAGAAATCTTTCTCCCTATTCCAGGCTAATTATTATCCCTGTGTTGCAGATATCATTCACCCCAATGTCTTGGGAACTTTACATCTACAGTTATGTATTCACTCCCTTGTCTTTCCAACTTCTATATAGTATAATTTCTTATCTTTTTATAGTTTATAAACTTCTTATCTCTCTCTCCTCTTGTGTTTTAACAGATGACTTATTTTTAGGAAATGTTTAATTCATGCTGCCTTCATTGTCTAAATTACCATTTAAACTTTAGTTCATAGCACTGTTCTTTCTGTTCGCTAGCATTTACCTAGCTGTCTTAGCATCTCCCAAAAAATCCTATTCACCAAATCCAGTAAACATCACGGAAAATTATTTTTTGTTGACTCCAAATGTTGCATGTTATTTAACCAACCCTCTTATAATGGAAACCCTGTTTATACTTGCTTTTTTTTTTAACACAAGTGTTGTATTATAGAATAATTTTAGATTTACACAAAAGTTGAGAAAGTAGTACAGAGAGTTCTTGTATGCCCTAGGCTCAGTTTCTCCTATTATTATATTAGTATGGTACATTTGTGCCAATTAGTGAAACAGTATTGATACATTATTATTAAATACAGACCATTCTTTTTCAAGGTCCCTTCCAGGACACCACTTTACATTTAGCTGCCATGTCTCCTGAGGGTTCTCTTGGTTATGTCAGTCTCTCAGACTTTCCTTTTTTGATGATCTTAAAGGTTTTGAGGAGTACTGCTTTGGCATTTTGAAGAATATCTTTTAATTGAGATTCATCTAATGTTTATCTTACTATTAGATTAAGGTTATAGATTTTTGATGGAAGGCCACAGAAACAAAGCGTCATTCTCACCACATTCTATCAATGATATAGACTAGCAGCAGAATTTATCACTGTTGATAGTATTCTGATGAAGTTTAACATTAAATAAAGTTACTTTTTTGCCCCCTTTCCATACTGCAGTCTTTGGAAAAAAAAGTTTCTATGTTCAGACCACACTTAAGGAATGGGAACTTATATTCTACCTCCTTTGAGTATCCACATAAATTATTTGTAATCCTTCCACACAGCAAAGTTGTGTAATATCATCTATCTCTCTATTCACTTATGCATTCATTTGTATTAGTATGGACTCATGGATATTTGTTTTATACTTTGGGTTATAATCCAATACAATTTTATTTTATTTTATTTTATTTTATTTTATTTTATTTTATTTTATTTTATTTTTGAGATAGAGTCTTACTCTGTCACCCAGGGCTGGAGTGCAGAGGCACAATCTCGATTCACCACAAGCTCCACATCCTGGGTTCAAGGGATTCTCCTGCCTCAGCCTCCCAGGTAGCTGGGATTACAGGTGGATGCAACTGTGCCTGGCTAATTTTTGTATTTTTAGTAGAGACCAGGTTTCACCAAGTTGGTCAGGCTGGTCTCAAACTCCTGACCTCAAGTGACCCATCCGCTTCAGTCTCCCAAAGTGCTGTGATTACAGGTGTGAGCCACCACATCTGGCCTTACAATTTTATTTTGTTGCTTAAATTGTCCTAGCTTTGGCCATCGGGACCTCTTTCAGTTGGTTCTTGTGTCCCTTTGACATATCCCATTCATTATGGGTTTATTTCCTCACTGCACTTTTTTTTTTTTTTTTTGAGCTCTTTCTTGCTCTGTGGCCCTACAAAGATGCTCACAGTTCATCTTATATCTTTTCTGCCTTAGGCTAAGTGTCAACCATTTCTTCAAGAAGGCCTGGATTCTTGGAGAATGGTTTTAAAAACCAAAATCTTGGTGCAAGTGTAGCTTCCCTTACTTTTTAAGCACTATTTCTATTTCTCTGTTTTCCCACTTTATTATTTCTTCTTCATTTCTTTTCTTTTTTTTTTTTTTGAGATGGAGTCTTGCTCTGTTGCCCAGGCTAAAGTGCAGCAACGTGAACTCAGCTCACTGCAACCTGTGCCTCCCCAGTTCAAGCTATTCTCCTGCCTCAGCCTTCCAAGTAGCTGGGATTACAGGCAGGCACAACCACGCCCAGCTAATTTTTGTATTTGTAGTAGAGACAGGGTTTCACCATGTTGACCAGGCTGGTTTCGAACTCCCGACCTCAGGTGATCCGCCCGCTTCAGCCTCCTAAAGTTCTGGGATTACAGGTGTGAGTCCCTGCGCCCGGCCTTTCATTTCTTACATATGTTCCTTTCTCTGTGTCTATCCCGCTTACTTGTTTTTTCTGTTTGCTAGCTATTTGTTCTAATTTTTCTTCTCCTGCACTTATGGTCTCTGCTGGATGAATTCACCATTAGAAAAGAATAACCATCAGCTGCCTCTGGATGCTCCAACAAGATCTCCTCTCACTATTTTCCAGCTTCCCAGATTAGGACTCAGTGGGGAAGCACCAGTCAGTGGAGTGGTTCTTTGAAGTTTTTACTCGCGCTTCGGGTCCATTTGCATTCTCCAATCTACCTGTACAAAACAGATATATTTCTAGGAGTTTAGATCCTTGCTTTAGCCCATTTATAAAATAGATAACTTTTATTCTTCTTTGGATCCTTCTATTTTCCCTTGGTTGTAACACTGGTGAGCAGAAAGAATGAAGAATCAAAACTCCCTAATTTGAGAGGCCATCTAGTCTCATTATTTAAACATATACTTATATGTTCACTAGTAACAATATGTACCTCTAGTCTAAGTCACTTTCCCAAAATTTAAGACTGAGAATTTTAAATAAGATGCAGTCACTCAGGTGTCCCCCAGACATCTGAAAATCATCATGTCTAAGTTTTCCTCATTATCTCACCATTTACTCTTCCCATATTCTATAGCCTGGAAATTGTTTTAACATAAACCTGTTTACTCAAGCAGTAAAAAGAGGACTCAGCCTCAGTAACTTCTTGTAATTTCTGCCCCCTAATCCAGTGCTAAGCAAGACCAGTTGATTCTGCTTTTCTAATGCATGTAGGCTTCTCTAAAGCCTCTTAAATAATTCTTTAGTGCTTTTATGTCACCACTCCTCTTAGGGAAATTTGCTTAGATTAGCTTACAAATTTTGAATTCTCTTCTTCACTTTCAATTATAATTTCCCTAGTTTATTGTCCGCATGACTGCCAATATTATCCTTCCTGAATATAAAGCTAATCATAATACTCTATTGTCTTCAGAACAAAGTTAACAGTCAATTTCCCCCACCCCAGCATTTTTTTTAAGTCATAGCAAATAAGACACACAGCTAACTTCAAACACAGTACTTTTTCACATGGAAATCCTTTTGCCAGGAGTTCATTTCTCTCTCTGTGCTTACTAACCTTTGTTTGTTCCTCACCTTTCATTTTCTTCTAGTTTACTCACTCATCTGTTAAGGCTTAGTTCAGCAGTAAGACCCATCCATCTATAAGGTATGAGTTAATGGGCAGTTTTTCTGAGCTTGCAGACCCTTCACCATGTGCCTAACTCTCTCCTAGATTTAAACAGTAATCTGAGTTTAGTATCTGTGTATCAATTATGGGAAGGGGATGCAATTCATTTACTCTATATTGCAGCCTCCTACTTTCAAATCGGATGGTATGGGAGATTTGTGAGAGCCTGATACTTATTGGGTAATTTTTTTCAGAACACAGAGCTAAAATGTTGAGGCCATGAGACCCATACCTGGCACATTCACCATTGTTTTTTCTGCCACTCTGCTTAGGTAGAATGGTTTTCCTTGTTGTTTGTGTCTGCAATAGTCATCAGCTATGTCTGGGTGCTCCCAAAATGTCTCCTGTCACTTTGTTCAAGCACAAAATTAGAAACATTGGTGACGATGGATAAATGTTTGCTAAATAAAAGAACTAAGAGTAATAGAGGATTTGAAGCTACTGATTAAGCCAATTGCTGAGGTTATAGTGCAGAAGGCACAATTGGTGTCAGTGCCAAAGGACACTTTTTTCAACAATCACTATCAGACTGTTCTTTTTTTTCAATTTGCACAGTTAATATTGTTCCATTCTTATGTAACTACTTTAAAAACAATGCTTATGTCCTAACTACATCCTAACCAAACCAATTTCTACCACAAACTTCCTATATCTGTTAATATTAGCTATGGTAATTTTTAAAAATCCCAACTCAGACTAGTTTATGAATACAGAAATCTGTCATTTCAAATGGTAAGATATCCAGGGATATAATGGCTAAGCAGTGCAACATGACTCTTAATTTCTTTAGATTTTTTTGATGCGATCACGATCTCTATGTGATTCATCCTCAAGCTCTGTCAAGGAGACTGCAGAATTCCTAAGCCTGATATTTAGACATGACAATATCCTGAAAAATAAATGGCCCCTTCTTGCTCCTTGAACTTGTAGTAGAAGCAAACCTATACATTTATCTATTTCTATTTTTATTATCTCATTACTCATTTTCAATCATTAGGTAATATGTGGATCTTAATTTTGATTCTCCAAAAGCTGACACTGAGATAAGAATTTAAGTGGAATAATTATCTGGGAAGTAATTTCAGGAAGCACCATGAGAGTGTCATAGGAACGCAGGGTAGGTAGGCAAAAAAAAGAAAAAATGAGTTACATTCTGAGTGAGGTAGTTAACTCTTGCCAGATATCCTTTCATGGACTGTGTAGAAAACATGTGAGAATGGTTGCACCAACAGGCAAGGGAAGCTGGTATGTTTTTCCTTCAAATCTTGTCTTTCTCCCTGGCACTTCTGTTGACTTTGCTTATGGTCAAGAACCTTATGTTGGCCAAGAAAACCCTTGGGCAGATGGATGCAGCTGATTCAGATAAGAAGTTGAGGGTATATACAGAAAGAATCTACTGAAGGTGCAGATGACATCTGGGGTGTGCCAAATAGAAGAGGGCAAAAAGAGTGTCTGCTACAAAGCCCATCCCAGAATAATTTATCACTAGGATTAATTGAAAAATAATTTTTCACATATGCTTCTCAAATTTGATGGATGAATACCTGGAGTAACCGCCATGGTTACTATTCCCTCTATAAAGGGTTTCTGAGTTTATAATGAGGAAATGAATCTAAGCCAAATAATTACAGTTGGTTTTCATTATTGTAACTTAATTTCACTTTCCATTCAAATAAAATATAGTCAAACCTAGCACAATAAAATCTGATTAACTTCTCTGTTTTTACTGAAGACTTCAATTACAATGCTTGGTTTTATTCCTCTTAGAATTCTGCTTTTTACTATTCTTGTTTTTCTATTAGTTCACTTGCCTCCAAAATAAAATTTTAAGATTCTGAAAATAGTCAATGTCATTCCTTCCTCTACCAATTAAAAAAGAATGACTTATAGACAAAAAGTAGTTTAAGACAAAAAAAAAATTCAAGATTTAAAAGTTTTAACATTAGGCCTTATTTGCTTTATCGCTCTATCTATATCTCTGTATAAAATTATATCAGTGTATCTTCATTATCATTGTCATTCTCTCTCTGTTCATCCATCTAGATTCACAGTATTTGTCAAACTAATTGAATGTAAGTTGAACCCATGATAACATTTCACCTCTAAATAATTTAAGATAGATTCTCAAAGAACAGAGGCAATCCTCTTTATAACCACGATAACATTCAGTAAATTCAACAGTGATGAAAATGTTATATAATATACAAATTCATATTTAAATTTCTCAAATTGTCCAAATAATGCCCTTAGTTGGCTTGTTTTGTTAATCCAGAATAAGAATAATTATGCATTGCATTTAGTTGTCAAGTCTTTTATACTCTGTATTAGTCAAGATTCTCCAGAGAAACCGAAAAAATAAGATGTATGTACAAAAATGTATTTATGGTAAGGATTTAGCTCACACAATTATGAAGGCTGCAAGTCCCAAGATCTGCGAGGTGAGTGGGCAAACTGGAGACTCAGGAAAGCTAATGGTTTTTTTTCAGTCTGAAGGCTGACAGGGTTGAGATCTAGGAAGCATCACTATTTCAGTTACAGTTTGAAGGCAGGACAAAAACAGATGTCCCAGTTTAAAGGTCATCGGGCAGGAAGAATACTTCTGTGTTCAAGGGAGAGTTAGCCTTTTCGTTCTCTTCAGGCCTTCAGCTGATTGGACGAGACCCACTCCCATTAGGGAGAGCTAGCCACAAATTTAAATGTTACTTAGTCTACCAATTTAAATGACAATCTCATCCAACAACACCCTTACAGAAACACCCAGAATAATGTTTGATTAAATATCTGGGCAACCTATGGCAAATCAAATTGATGCATAAAATTAACCATAAAAGACTCAATCTAAAATGTCTTCTTCACTTAAAAAATTTTTTTGATTATTCATGGCAGTAAATTTTTTAAAGATCTTGACTAACTTTCTTTTTTTTCATAACTTTATTTTAGAATCGTTTCAGATCTACAGAAAGTTGCAAATACAGTCCAGAGAGTTTGCTTATAATCTCTCCACTATTTTGAACTTCTGACATTACCATGATACATTTTCCAAAACTAAGAAGTCACATTGGTACATTATGATTATCTAAAATTCAGACTTTGTGTGAATTTTAGCAATATTTCAATTCCCATCTTCTTTCTCTTTTAGGGTCTGATCTAGGGTACCACGTTTAATTTATTTGTCATGTTTCCCAGATATCCTCTGGTCTAGGATGGTTGCTGAGTCTTTTGTTGTTATACATTATCTTTACAGTCTTAATGAGTACTACAGAATATCCCCCAGTCTGGGGTTGCCTTATTATTTTTTTAAAAATTAGCCATGGGTAATGGGTTTTTGGAAAAGGTACCACAGAGGTGAAGTTACTTTCTCTTCTCATCATATCACAGGGCATATGATAGCCATGTGATCTCACTAATGATGTTGTTAACATTCACCACTTCCTTAAGGTAGTGTTTGACAGGTTTCTTCACTGTAACTGTACTGTTTTTCCTTCCCCACTCTATTTTTGAAAGCAAGTCTCACTAAAGCCTAGAAAACCATAGGTAGGGAGGGGAGTGGTAGAAATTAAACTTCACCTCCATTAGAGGAAAGTATCCACACTATTATTAACAATTCTTCTGCATGGGAGATTTGTATATTTATTTATTCATTCAATCGTCTATTTATATCAGTGTGGACTCATGTATATTTCTTTTATACTTTGTAAATTAAAAGAAATATACTTATGTATATGTACTTATGTATATTTATTTTATACTTTAAATATGCTCATATATATTTCTTTTATATTTATGATCCAAAACTACTTTATTAATCTGTGGTTTGAATTGTTCCACTTTTCGCCATTGGGAGCTCCTTTACCAGGTCAGTTTTGTGATAGTCACTCACTATATTCCTCTTTATATTCACCTTTCCTTTCCCCCATATCTCATGTCTATGCTATGAAACAGGATGGAAATTCAGTACTTTTAGATCACTGAATTTCAATATAACATATCACTGAGAAAAATACTTTTCCATTCTATATTTAAAAGCTTATAAACCTACTGTCCATCACTTGATTGACAAATTAACAAATGGACATTATTAGAATACGTTTACTATTTTAAAAATTAGAACTCATAAATATAAAATATAAACTACCAAAGCCATCTGTTGAAGAAATCTTGATACTTAAAAAGACTTTCTTTCCCTGACACTTGAAGATCTCTCCTGCCTTTCATATGCAGTCCTAAATATGACAGCTGCATGGGTGATTAGCTCTCTCACCTCTGAAATTTAAATTCCACATGCTTACTATGTCACTTTATCTAAAATAATGTATAGTAATGGAAAGGCCACTGATATTTATACATAGACATATTTGTATGTTAGCAACTTACATTGCCACCAGTGTGCAAGGATGCCTCAATATGTCACTTGCATTTGACAGAAAGCTTATTGCTTTAATTTTTCAAGAAGGGCATGAATATTTTTATATTTCCTCTAAATTTAAAATGATCTAGTGTCAAATGGCATTTTTTAAAAAGAAGTTTGGTTTTCAAGGAAGAATTTATGTTACATCATGACTACTGATTGGAATGTAGCAAATAACATACTAAAAACAAGGCTAAACTTATCACCGCATCTTATCTGCTATTTTTATGCTTTTGTATATAGCCTTTAGCTATTACATATAAAAGTAGAGATGTGAAGTGGTATAATAGACTAATATAAAGTGCAGAATTCTAGCTTCATGAGTTAATATTTCTCATCCAAATCACATAGAGAAAACAATAATCTCTTAACAATAGTGTTATAAAATAAGATAATGTAAGCAAATAAAATACCTAGAACAGTACTTAAAATAGAGTAGGTACTTGATCTCTTTTACTACCTTCCTCCTTCACAAGCAGGTATTGACAAGATTATATTTATAAATAAAACCCATTATAAATGTAATTTTATTTTTAATGTGCATTAATATTTTGTGGTTCAAACTTGAATTGATTAACCTTCACATATTATCACCTCTCAATGTAAAAGAATACTTAGTGTTGCTACTTAGTAGTCTAGAGCAGTGGTATAAATTCTCATAAGTAAAAGTCATATTTAACATTTTTATACTAAAATGCATGCATGTATTTTCTTTAAAAACTTTAAAAGTTCTGAAAATGGTAATGAACATTTTGTAATTATTTCACATAGCAAATCAAGCCACACATGTCACCTATTGAGAAAAATCCTCCCAAACAAGGGTGCCCTTTGGTGATCAGACTTTGTTTGGGCCCTGAACCTGCTTGCCTCTGGCCACCTCATTACTCCCTTCCAGAGGATTTGGCACTTGTTCTCTTGAGTTTGGGCTATTTAGGGTGAGAGCCAGGGGAAGTAACAGAGAAAAAATGAAATACGAGCTTCAAAATCATATTCGTTTCCTAATTGTTCTCCAGTAAAATCAAAAACATTTCTCATAAGCTAGAGTGAAACTCCTCTGGAGCACATAGGCTCCAATTTTATGATGTTATTTTGCTACTTCTTTTCCCAATTAAGGCTTACTTTAAATTCATTTGTATTTGATATTGCCTCTGGAAAATGATAGGGGACGGAGCTAATGATGAACTCATGTGTTGTGATCTTTAATCCCAACATGTGGATCTGTTGTTTTTCCTAGTGTTCTATAGTTGTAAGTTAGGTGTTTTTGGAAGCCACATGAATGCCACCAGGGTTAAAGAAATATACATAAATAAATAATTATCTCTCAATGAATTTGATCATTTCAGTGTTCTAAAAGCATGATTATTCTTTCCATGGGTGTATAAAATTATCAAGGACCATTTTAAACAGTGTAAAAATTCAAAGCCATCATAATAATATCCACTGTTGCCCACACATGTTAGCAATATTATTTCCTGGACCTCATAAATGTGTGTGCATTTTATGCCTAATATATGTCAATTCTAATTAAAACACTGTTTAGTTTATTAAATAATGCAAAATATCATATAAAATTTAAATGGTTATATAGTTTACTACCAGAGGCATAATTTAGGCTATGTGGCAAACGTGTATTTACTCAACTCAAAATTTAAAAAAAAAATTCTTTTTCAAAATTTCAACTTTTCTCCTAGATAGAGGGAGTGTATGTGCAGATTTTTTACATGGGAATATTACATGATGGTGAGGTTTGAAGTACAGATCCCATCATTCTGTTAGTGAGCACGGTACCGGATAGGTAGTTGTTTAACTCACGCCCTCTTGCTTTAACCTCTAGTAGTCTATGGTGTATGTTATTCCTACATTTATGTCCATGTGTACTCAATGCATAGCTCCCACCTGTAACTGAGAACATGCGGTATTTGATTTTTCGTTCCTGTGTTAATATGCTTAGGTTTATGGCCTCCAGCTTCATCCATGTTGTTTCAAAGGACACGATTTCATTCTCCAAAATTAAAGAAAATACTCTTATTTATTAGACTTATAATAACTAAATATGTAGTTACACTTAAAAAATGGATCCTGAGCATAAGAAAGTAATCTACATAAGCTCAGTTAATAGAATATCAACACATTTCCTCTGCTATGTGATACTCGCTTTGAATACTAAATATTTCAAAAGATCTTTTCCCAAATCTTTTTGTGCATAGGCAATGTGAAGAACAAAATAAAAGCTCAGACATGATAGTTAATATTCACCTGTTCTGCTAATTCAGTTAAGTACATTTTTATCTACATCATGTGTTGTATAAAATAGCTTCTGTGGGTTTAATTACAAATTTTGACTGGAGATAAGAGGAGATTCTTCCAGTAGGAATTAAAACTATTATAAACAGTTTATAAATAGCAATATATAAAAGTCCCTGTTTCCATTTCTGTGCTTATATCTATAGCTATGGAAAGAATTCTCAGAAAATATCAATCTTCATTTTATGATGGTTGGCCTGTTTTCTTATAAAACCCTAAATATCATTAAATACATCAAAAATTAGTAAGGGAAACAACATCCAGTTCAATACTGAAAATATAGAATGCAATTCAAGCAATCATAAATTTTCATAATAAAATCATGTCAACCGAAGTGTGTACTATCTATTTTATTCAAACTCTCTATAAAGCACTTGTTTTTAAAAAAGAAGACAATTGTTTCACTTACTATACATACAACATGTTTAGGATTAGTCCCCATATCAATTGTTTTTCTTATGCTACCACTAAACACCAATACTAACAAGTCCATAGATGTTACTCTTGGTTTTACAATTTTGGTTATTATAAAACTGAAACTAAGGAAACAAATACATGATTCATAAATATTCATACCCTTCAACATTATGCACTTTAAATTTAAACTAGTATGTTGGTTACAGAAAGTTTTGTTATAATTTCTCCTTTAAAAGTCTATCCTCAGGAAACTAAGCCACAAATTCACAAAATAAACTGTAAATATGGTGAAAATGGGAGTGAACTGTGTCATCCATCAGGAGATAATCTCAGTAGGTTAGAGAAGAAGTGATCAATGTAGTTGAGTACATTGTGTAGAAAAGTAAGACTGGCTGAGGTAGAAAAGGGTGTGACTGTGAGATGATGCAGAGTCAGGAAGAGGTAACCACATTAAGTTTGGTCAGAAATAAAAATTTGAAAGAGTGATACATTTGAATATTACATCTTTCAAAATGAGCAAAAAAAACTAAAGACTAATTTGATATAAAATTTAACTCAAATCTGACTTCTCTAATAAGCTCAACTTATTTTAGGAATGAGGTCTATAAGAATTCCAATGCCTACAAAACTTTAAAGACCATATTGATATAAACCTAAAGAAAAATTCTTCTCAATGCTTATAAAATTTATTTTTTTATTTATGTTTTCATTGCAGGTATTCTATAACTATTCTCAAGCTGGTTCTAAAATATAGTTCTGGCAAATGAATTCCCTGTACTTGATTGATAAATTGATTGATAGATAAATGAAAAATGTTTTTGTTGAAAATAATAATAATATTATTTTCCATAATCCTAGCACTTTGGGAGGCCCAGGAGAGCAGATTGCTCGAGTTCAGGAGTTCTAAACCAGCCTGGGCAACATGGCAAAACCCCATCTCTACAAGAAGTACAAAATTTAGCTGGACATGTGGCATGCATATGTAGTCCCAGCTGCTGAGCTGGGAGGATCAGTTGCGCCTAGGAGGTCAAGGCTTCAGTGAGCAATGATTGTGCCACTGCATTCCTTCCTGGGAGACAGAGTGAGATAATAATAATATTATTATTATTTTCCATTATTGGAAGTCACAGGAACTCATTTATTTCAAAAGCAAATTTGCAACTTTTGAGGTCTCTAGAATCTACAACCTGTTTTAGCTGGTACTCTCTTTTGTTTCTGTAAAAAATGTTGATTCATGTCCATATAATAGTAAACACTTGTGACAAATTGGCTAATTTCTAATACCATGAATCAGTTGCTTATTTCCAAAACACTTTATGCCAATATTATTATTATAATCAACCAATTTTAATAGAAATTATGTAAAGTGATGAAATATAAATAGAGAATACACTAAGTTATTAAAAAGATGTGGTTAAAATGCATCACTAAAAATTGTTCTCTAGGTTTTTTTAAAGACTGTAAAATCTTAAAAAATGTTAATATCTAAAAGAATTATAGGGCCAGGTGCAGTGGCTTCTGCCTGTAATCCTAGCATTTTGGAAAGCCCAGGAGGGCAGATCGCTTTAGTTCAGGAGTTCAAAACGAGCCTGGGCAACATGGCAAATCTCTGTCTCTACAAAACATACAAAAATTAGCTGGGTGTGGTGTCATGCACATGTAGTCCCAGCTACTCGGGAGGTTGAGGTGGGAGTATCACTTGGGCCTGAGAGGTCGAGACTTCAGTGAGCGATGATTGTGCCACTGCATTTCTGCCTGGGTGACAGAGTGAGACTCTGTCTCAAAAACAAACAAACAAACAAACAAAAAACCAGTAAACTAATTAATTTAAAAAAATAAAAGAATTTTGCAATAAAAGATTATTTCTCTGCTGTCTATATTTATGTTCTCTCACTTAAGAACCTTATAATTGGAAAACATATCCCTGTGGTATATGCCAAAAATAGAACTCTGCACCTATTTATTTAAAAAATATTAAATTGATGTTGTGACGACTGGCTAGGGATTTGATAAAAGATAAACTGGGTTCTTTCCTCCTTTCACTCCAAGATAAATTCTAAATTAGTTAGAGAATACATATTTTAAAAAATGGAACTATAAATGACCTATAAATGTAAATATTGGGAACAAAATATCATGAGCTGAGTCAAAACGAAAGAAACTGGGAAATAATATTTCCAATTTGTATGACAAAGAGTTTAAACATTTATTGACAAAAGGTTCTTAAATATCAAGGAGTAAAAATCAACAACTTGTAGTACAATGGGCAAATTTAAAATAGGCATTCATAGAAAAATATACCTTAAATGTATGAAAACTTGCTCACCTTCATTTATAGTAAGAGAAAGATCAATAAATATTTTTATCTCATCAGAATGGCAAAATTCTAAAAGCATGATGAAATGTTTTGTTAATACATCTATGTGGATAAATGTATCTCCACACATTTCTGGTGAGGTTGAAAAAAAGTATTACAGGAATGGAGGTTTTTTGACAGGTTGATAATATCAGGAAGTTTACACAGTGAATTAGCCGTTTGATCGCACTAGGAATCTAGCACCAAGCTATACTGGCAAAAATATGAAATGATTCACTGTGGTAATTTTTAAGAGCAAATAAATGAAAACAACCTACTGTCCTTCAATAGGGAACTGAAAGATTAAATCCTTTATGTAATATAATGGGATATGATATAGCCATAAAATAGAATGATTATGATCTTTATCCTATAATATCATACAAATTCTATGGTATATGTGACAAAGACAGTATTTAATAGTTGATATGATTTTTCCATCTATCCATGTTGGGAGAAAGTCACAATAAAGGAAGCAGAAATGGAGACAAACATTTACCTAAATACCTTCCTATATAGTTTCTAATTTGCAATCTTTCAATAGTTGTACATAATCAAAAACAAATCAAATTAGAAAGTAAAAAGCTCCTAAAAATTGAAACTAATGAAACCCTCTCTCTAGGTTGACTGACAATATATTTTTTATCTAAGTTAATTTAGAGTATATTATATTTTTATGTTCAAATTTAGAGAAAAATATTTGAAGACAAAATTTTACTGCAAAGAATTTATAAAACTCATTCAGTTTTCTGAATTTTATAAGCAATACGAGTGTTATTACATTGAAAATACTTCATTTGTAACTGGATAAAGCAAATAAGCAAAATTTTTACTATAAGAAAAAATAAATATAGGAAAAAAATGAAACAGGATAAGTAAAAATCCTGTGGTAGTAAATCGGAATTGAAAATACATCATATGTTAACACATTTGTTTTGTTTCTGAAATACATTTTTTACTAACCCTGCTCCTTGCAAAGGCCAAGAAGTAATGGTAACTGAGTCATTAAATCGTGAGTACTGTAAGTAGTTTCTCCACTAAAAAGAGCAGTTTTGGAAAAATAGCTGTCGGGGAAAATATGGAAGATTAGCTGAAGCATCTAGTGTCAGAGTAACAAGGATGTTATCAGAGATAAGTGGGTTACATCAAAATTAAAAACGGGCAATAAAGGATGCTAGGTCCAAAATAAAATAATTTGTCCACTATAAGGTAAATATTTTCATAAAAACATCTTCAATATCTAAGTGGTATTTTTATGTAGAAATTGCAGTTCAAGTAAACTAAAGAGGAGCCAAGGCACTAGGCAGCTGGTCGTCAATCTATGGCTAATTTCACCATTACCACAACTGCCACCACTGCTAACCTTAGCCTATCAGAGCCATGCCTTTGTCCTCCTAGGCAAGGATGGTGGGGTAGGTACCTTGACAAAATAAAGGTCACTTCTAAAACAAATTTCTGGGAAATGAGATTGGAGAATGATACAGTTATCTCTTTTCCTTTCTTTCTCAAATATCTTATTTCTCCTATACGGTTCTTATGTGTCTAGTACATGGTTTTCTTTGATTATTAACTTACTCATGTATTGCTTTTGATTAGTCCTTTGTGGAAATCGAACAGAAATTATATACATGGTTGATAGTTTAATTTCTACTAATAAAGTAACTGTCAATAACAATAGCTAACTTTAGAGTTTAACTTCTACTAGTAAAGTAACTCTCAGTAACAATAGCTAAGCTTATACAGCACTTACTATGTGCTGGTTTAAAGCCTATAACTTTAATTATTACAGACATTTTGGGGGGCAAATACTGTTGTGATTCCCATTTTACACAAGAGAAAAATGAGTCAGAAAGGTTAGAAGACTTGACCAGGTTATAATTAGTGTCTGACCCTAGAGATCAACCGACACAGCATGGCTCCAGAGTCCCCATTTAGAACCAGTCCTCAAATCGTATTTTTGCAGGACACGATTCCCCTCAGCACTCTTTCAGACAATTTTTTAAAAATTATTCCCGGCCGAGCGCGGTGGCTCACGCTTGTAATCCCAGCACTTTGGGAGGCCGAGGCGGGCGGATCACGAGGTCAGGAGATCGAGACCATCCTGGCTAACACGGTGAAACCCCGTCTCTACTAAAAATACAAAAAAATTAGCCGGGCGTGATAGCGGGCGCCTGTAGTCCCAGCTACTTGGGAGGCTGAGGCAGGAGAATGGCATGAACCCGGGAGGCGGAGCTTGCAGTGAGCCGAGATTGCGCCACTGCACTCCCGCCTGGGCCACAGAGCGAGACTCCGTCTCAAAAAAAAAAAAAAAAAAAAAAAAAAAAATTATTCCCATATATGCTTCTATCTACCTTCATGAACATTGAAAAAAGTGTCTTTCACATTATTTATTTTATAAAAATAAAAAGACTGCATAAAAAATTTATGCCAAGTTGTTCCCTTTCATTGTAATAGTTTGTCACTATTACAATCTGCTGTTCATTGTTAAGGGACCTATTGATGGTTCTTATACATTCTTTTTAAATAATTTAGAAATACATGTGCTTAAAATTATGGCAATATTCATATAAATAGAAGTTTTTAGGTGATACTAATTGATGGATCTTTGTTTTTCCCATTCTCTATTTTGAAACAAATGAAAGTGTTCTTTTCATAGGGGCAGCTGGCAGACATTGCCTCCTTTTTTGTACAATTTAGCAATAATGTAACCATCACATAATTTATAAAGCATAAAAGTAGTTTTCTTTTGTTATCATTGGAGAATTTTCTAATTTATTCTTTTAATTAAGTCTTCTAGAAAAACTAAAAATTTAAAAAGCGAAATTTCTAAAGTAACCTATATTAAAGACAACTTTGAATTCTTTGCATAGGACAGTAGTCTATTAACACATACTTTGAAGTGATTTATACCAGTCTTAAGTAAAACCATTACACAAATATTTATGGAATGGTTTTCACAATTAGGTGAAGTTGAAGAGCATTGTAAACAATGTTGACTAAATTTACCTCATTGTGGTCCAAATATGCTATTTTAAACAAACTATTGATGGTAAAAAATCCCCATAAAACACAATCTTTTAGAAAATGGTTTTTTTCTAGCTCTAGTGGGAGAATTTATTTTTAAGTAATATTTACTTAAAATGACATGTTTGTGACAATTTATTTAAATAAAAATATATGGAGTAATCAGTTTTAGAATCTGTTCTTAAGTCAACATATTCCCTTACAAATATATTTCACAAGAGACTTTATGAATATAATTTGTTCGACTAGGAAAGAGGTGATTCATTATTCCTCTTTATGTATCTGAATGTATGTAATAATAATGAAACACATTTGGGGTTTATATTGTATTTTTATTTTATTTTGGCAAATATAATTTATGTCTAAATTTCATGTTCTCACACGCACCCCGAATAGACTAAGGCCACTTTAATATATGAATTTAATTATCTATCATTATTACTACAATCACCTAGCAAACACTAAATTCCCTTATGCCATACATACTTAACCCAGAATGAAAGTGGTATTCTAATTTGTGGCATTTTAATTTTGACTGATTAACATTTGCTTCATTTGAATTATAAACAAGTTTGTATAATAACCTTATGATTAGTGAGTGACTTTTCCTAATTTTAAGTGGGAATAAAAAAGAATGTAGCCGTCAGGTATATTAGAATATGACCTCTAGCTAATTAAATTGGTCAACATTTTGAAGCAAATTTGTAGAAAACTTTCATATACTTTATCTCCCATGATAGTTGCAGAAATCATGTGAGGTTGCTCTTACTGTCCTCTGTATGGTAGGATACTCTGGATGAAAAAGTGAATTTTAGAGAGTATGTGAATTCTTCAAGGTCATATAGCTAATAAATTCAGACTAAGTTCTTCAGATTTAATGTCTAGTTCTTTCCATTGTCATACTGTTATTAATCAAAAGTTAATATTTTATCATTGGAAAAATATAAACTTGATCATTTGTACATAGCACTCTTAGCTTGATACCCTCTTCAAATTTTGATATGGTAATTGTTGATAATAAATTTCACTATGTAAAATGTGTATTTTAATTTTGAAATGGAACATCTAATGAATTCTTTTGTACCATGCACATCCTTTAAAGTGTCTCCTTCGATGCAATTCTGAATCTCTACAACTGCCAGCATGCAAATACACACACAAACACACACACACACACACACACACACACATATAATATATATATTCACATGCTGGCAGTTGTGAATATACATTATATGTAAAAATATATAATATCATAATTTGTGAACACTTTAAAGTATGATTTATTTTATACAAACAAGATGTTTAGGGGACAAGTGGTATTTAAGATCCAGTGCCTTCTACACTCATTCTTACAAATTCTGTCACATCCCAGACCTTGTCATTCCCAGGAATGAATAAAGAAAAAGAGCTAGCTAGATCTAGTAATTAACCAGTGCAGCAAAAGCAGGAAACAACTGATACATGTGTGCCAGGAGATATCTTGCCCACATCCAAATCCCATATAAGCAACATGAAAAAATAGCACTACTAGAGCCACAGTTCAGGACTGTCATGCCCTATGCCCAGGAGAAACTGAACGCAGACAGTAATGACTAACAACTATGCTAACCACAGGCAAAAAGCATTAAGTAGATCACTACTTCTGTCATTTATACTGTAATAACATCTGGGCTAGAATAGCAGAGTTATCTAAACAAGTTGTGTTTCATGCAGACAGATCATAAAATAAGTCAGAAAACTTAAAATTCCTGGGTAAATTTGGAGTTTAATGTGAAAAAATACATAGTAAATAAAAACAGGATTTAAAAACATATTTTGGATGTTTTTCTGTTAATCCATTATTTACTTGATTGACCAATAGGGAGCATTCTTGCTCAAAGTGGCAGTGGTGGGTAATAACAATGGATCTTTCTCTGTGAAAGGCTAAACCCAACCTGGAAAATTGTTCTCTTTACATGGGTTTGGAGAACAGCTGTCCTGGAAGCATAACTGTCACCTACAAATAAAATTCAAAACAATTCATAGGGAGATAGTCATTGTATACATTACATAAAAATTATTAAAATACTAAAAATGCAGAGTTTTTAGCTCTTGTTAGTCAATATTGATTACTCTTATCTATTAAATTATGTTATTTCTATTATTAATGTAATAATTTCAGATGGTGAAAGTCAATGTATACAAAACACAGAAATCAACATCATTCTATACATCCCTGTCAAATTCACAACTTCACTGCCCCTCCCTTGAAGCAACAATTTTTAAATGTTTGTATTTTGGGTTTGCTTGTTTTTCTCCACAATGATATGTAATTATTTATAGTAGCATTACTTGAAATATGAGCATTTAAAAAAATTTTTCTATGATAAATGAAAATTAGAACACTTAACATCCACCCCATGTCACCTTCTTCTCCTTAAATTCAGATAAATATATAAGGGAAAAGTTGAACAGTCAAGCACTTTAATTTTAGTTTCTTTTACAATCAAAAAATATTCTGGAAAATACATTCCTTTCTTATTAACTTTCTGCTTTTATTTACTGTTATTATGAAAAATTTCAAACATTAAAAAAGCAAAAGTCAGAGCACAATGACCATGACCATGCATGTCTATTTGCATCATACAGGTTTAGCTAATATATTTTCTCATAATGCTATATGTGTTTATATGTTCAGGACTAAATTATTTTAACTTATAAACATCATGATATTTCACCTATGAATATTTGTATATGTCCTTCTTAAAACTAAGACATTTCCTATATAACCATAATGGCATTTGCACATTTAAGAAAATTATTTCTTACACAGTATAATATCTAGTCCATATTTAAATTTTTTCAGTTGCTATCAATTTTAGCTATTTCTTTACATCCATCATATAAGATAAATATATTAACACTCCCTATTACTTTCCCCTCTTCTTCCAACTTCCTGTCTTCCAAGATCTGTTCTTTATACTTATATTCACCATAATAAAATTTGGTCTTCTTTGCCTATAATTTGTCTATAAAAGATGAAGAAAAATTAAGCTAAATAAATAGTAGATTTAGGAAAGTTGAAGGCCTATACCCAACTCTTGTCTTAGGTTCTGTGGGAAGCAGACTATGAGGTTCAGTTTGAACATATGTCACCCATGAGGGAGTGTTCTGGGGTCACCTGTGGAGGAGGGAAGGCAATAGAATTGGGTAAAGGGAAAAGTTGAACAGTCAAGCATTTACAATAGAAACAAAAGGTTGAGCTGGTCCTATAGGGAAATTTGGAGCTGGGTTGACTCTTCAGAGACGCTCTTTAATGAGGTCAGAGGGCCAGACCTTTTTATACCCACTTGTTTGGGTTACCGAATGCTTCCTACTTCATGAACAGGGTGTAAACACGGGCTGTGACAACTTCCTTAGGTTGGAGGAAATGCCTGGGAAGCTACTCAGCTGAGAACTCTTAGAAGCCAACACTCTCAGAAGCTGGCGGGAACGCCTGGGTCCTGCAGTGGTGTCTGGGTGGCACCATAACATCTGTGATGTGGCGAGCAGAACTGACCTGGAGAGAGCTGAGCTACCAGGTGCTGCCAGATCTATTACAACAAACAAGCCAAAATGAAAGTAGCAGTCAAGCCTTATTAACTTACTGAGATAAATTCAGCAAGGAGCTACACAAGAGAAAGCATCCCTTTCTTCAATATTCCCTTTTTCATTATGGAACAGTGCCAGGTGAGGATCAGGAAAATCAGCAAACACAGCGACTCTCCCAATGCGAAGAGAAACTGGAACAGAAGGCTCCTGTGGGTTTTTGGTTTATTTGGTGTTTTTGTTTCTCCCCTGGATGAGGCAGGAATAGGAGCAGGAGCTGAACAGTCCTAAATACTGAGTTAGAGTGGACAAAAGCAACTTCAAGTCTCCATTCCCCAACTCCACAAGGTGGCCTTGGCAGAGGAGCCTGAAGAAGTCCTCAGCTGAGCTACTTCTCCTCCCCTATGAAGAGGCCTCCAAACGGAAACCCCTGGTTTAGGAAGGCAGATATGAGTAAGAGTATGGATGGGCAGGAGGCCTGGGTCCTTGACTGCAACTCCCTTCGGAGACTGTGATGCACCAGCTGTGCCCCAAGTCTGGTGTGGACAGACCAGCTTTCTCCATGGGCATAACAACTAACATTTTATAACTGCCTATGGTCATACCTGAAAAGTCATGCATAGGTTTTGGCCAAGAGTCAGACTTCTCACACTACACATCATCCCCGGCTATTCACCTTGCCTCTCCAGATTCAAATAGCTGTTGAAAGATGTAAGTGGCTAGGTCTAAGTTAATTCTTCTGGTGGTATTGGTATGGGAGTTGATCCAGAATGGATGTGGTGTTTCTGTGTTATGGATGAAGCAAACTGCATAGACCCCATTGTATCGGAGAGTCTTCTTGAGACCACAGTGTAGCTCCTGAAAAAAAATGTGAACTGCAGAGCTCTGTGGACTGCTGTGAGAAAGTTTAAAGTCAGTCCCATCAATGTGCTTGATCTTGTAAATATCTTGGCTAGGGAATGGGACTTGTAGCCTGCTAGATTCTATACGATCAGACCATTCATTGTTGGGGAGAAGGCTTTTCCTTTCGATTTGAGAGATTGACCTAGAATTCCCTAAGAGAGTAACCACCTGGGTCAAGATAGCTGAGGCCACCAATGGGTGACTGAGAGTCAGAGCTAAGAGAGGGCGTGGCCTTCAGAGGAAAGATGCAGAAGGCAACTAATAATCTAAACAGAAAAGACTCAATTACAGCAATTAAGAAAATGCAGAGATTGCATACACATACATACACACACAATGTATCTGCCTCCCTCCCTCTCTCTCCCTCCCTTCATTTCTTTCTTTTTTTCCTTTCTCTCCCTCTCATTTTCTTTCTTTTCTCATTTTTTTAACTTTGAGAGAAAACTTCTTGAATTCCATGTATGTCCTCTCTCTTTCATTTTTCATCATAATTTTTCTGAAATATAGCTTTATTTTTAAGATTGATCTCTGAGTGGTGGGATTAGGTGTCTTTATTCTGTAAAATGTATCATAATTTTTTTCAAACCAGCTGGATCCCTAGCTGACTCGAATTTTGACTGAATATCATTTTTTTTTTCTGAAAACTTTGACATCATTGCTTCTCCTTTCGTAACATCAAAAATCATCAATGTAAAATCCTAGGAGAGTTTGATTCTTTGCTTTTAGGTAGTGTGATTTCGGAGCTTTCCGAAGAATGGCAGTAGTAGTTTTTATGCATCCTGCCTGAACCTCCATAAGCATTCTTGAAATTCAGCTTTATAATCTAGTTCCAAGCTAGGAAATCTACTAATTCACTATTTGTTCTCTTTCTCTAAACAGTATAAGTCATGTATTAGACCTGAACAATACTTGTTATATTTATTCTTAGGGATTTGTAATTTTGATTCTAATTTTAGTTTCACATTTTATAAATGTATGTTCTCCCTAATTTTTGTTAATATGGAAAAATTAATTTTTAATTGCAGATTCAATTACTTTTCTAAATAAAGTGCATTTCAGTTTTTCCATTACTTTTTGTTCTGCTTTGTTGTTGTTGGGTTTTTTTTGTTGTTGTTTTTTGGGTTTTTTGTTGTTGTTGTTCTTTTCCCAGGAATCTGTTCATTTATTCTAGGTTTTCTTCTTGTTCTTGGCACAAAGCTTGTTTTTCTTCTCTTTTGTAAATTGTCCTATGACTTTTAATATTGATAGAGTGCATAAAATATGTCCAATTCCGTTTCTAACATATCTAGGTATTTCTATATCAATGTTGTAAAGAATTAATATGTTTCATTGGTCTTCAGTTATAATAGTTATTAGTTAAGACCCTGCTTTGACTTTGTTGAAAATCTCTATTGCACTTTAGTTTTCTATTTCATTAAGTTATGCTAATAACTTTTTAAACTGTAATTCCTTCTAGTTTTTAGGTTGAAACTTGCTATTCCTTTTAAATTTCTTCAGTTGAATATTTAAATCCTTGATTTTCAGGCTTTTTTTCTAATATTTGCATTCAAATCTATAAATTTCCTTGAAGTATGCTTTTGCTGTGTCACAAAGTTTTAATATATTTCATTTCCATTGTCATTTTGTTCTTTTTTTTTTTTTTTTTTTTTTTTTTGAGACAGAGTTTCACACTTGTTTCCCAGGCTGTAGTGCAATGGCATGATCTCAGCTCATCGCAACCTCTGCCTCCCAGGTTCAAGCAATTCTCCTGCCTCAGCCTCCTAAGTAGCTGGGATTACAGGCATGCACCACTATGCCCAGCTAATTTTTTGTATGTTTAGTAGAGATGAGTTTTCACCATGTTGGCCAGGCTGGTTTTGAACTCCTGACCTCAGGTGATCCACCCACCTTGGCCTCCCAAAGTGCTGGAATTACAGGTGTGAGCAACTGCACCTGGCCAGTATTTTCTATTTTTGTGTGTTTTCTTTGATCTACTGGTTTTTAAAAAATATATTGCTTAATTTCTAAACACATGGGCGTTTCCTTATTTTGTAATTATATTAAGTTCTGAGAAAATCCTTTTATATAACTTTAACCGTTTATCATTTGTGGAGACTTACTTTATGTCCTAGCATATACAAAAATTTAGCAATTATCCTGTGAACATTTACAAAGAATATGGGTTCTGCTGTTGTCTGTTGTGGTGATCCGCAACTTTGAGCTTTGTTTATTTTATTGGTCAAATCTTCTAATCCTTCTTTTTGTCATCTTGTCCCATAAGTTGCTGAGGGTAATGAGCTTTTATTTTTTAATTCTCTCATAAAGAAGATAGATTTTCCTATTTATTATTTTTACAGTTAATTTTCACTTTATATATTATGACTATTATATATATTATACTAAGCTATAATAAGTTTAGAATTATTATATGCTCCCAGTTATTTAAATCTAGATCATTATAAATGATATGGTTTGGCTTTGTGCCCCCACCCAAATCTCATCTCAAATTGTAATCCCCAGGTGTCAAGGGAGAGACCTGGTGGGAGGTTATAGGATCATGAGGACAGTTTTCCCCATGCTGTTCTCACAATAATGAATGAATTCTCCTGATATCTGATGGTTTGAAAGTGTAGCATGTCCCCCTACTCTCTCTCCTGCTATCAGATAAGATGTGCCTTGCTTCCCCTTCCACTTTTGCCATGATTGTAAGTTTTGTAAGGTCTCCCCAATCCTGCAATACCATGAGTCAACTAAACCTTTTTTTCTTCATAAATTATCCACTCTCAGGTAGTATCTTTATGGCTGTGTGAAAATGGACTATTACAAAAAAATGGTACTGCAGTAGTGGGGTGCTGCTAAATAGATAATCTGAAAATGTGGAAGTGACTTTGGAATTGGGTAATGGGCAGAGATTGGAACAATTTGAAAGGCTCAGAAGATAGAAAGACGTGGGAAAGCTTGGAACTTCCTAAAGACTTGTTGAATGGTTTTGACCAAAATGCTGATAATAATGTGTACAATGAAGCCCAGGCTGAGGTGGTCTCAGATGGAGATGAGTACCTTCTTGGGTATTGGAGTAAAGGTGGCACTTGCTATGCTTTAGCAAACAGATTGGTGGTGTTTTGCCTCTGTCCTAGGGATCTGTGGAACTTTGAACTTGAGATAGCTGATTAAGGGTATTTGACAGAAAATATTTCTAAATAGGCAAAGGGTTCAAGATGTGACCTGGCTTTTTCTAAAAGTGTATGCTCATATGTGTTCACAAAGAGATATTCTGAAATTGGAACTTATGTTTAAAAGGGAAGCAAAGCATAAAAATTTGGAAAATTTGCAGCCTGACCATGTGGAAAAACAACAACAAAAAACCAAACAATTTTCTGGGGAGAAATTCAAGCCACCAGCTGCAGAAATTTGCATAAGTAAACAGAACGCTAATGTTAATTGCTAAGACAATGGGGAAAATGTGTCTAGGGCATTTCAGAGATCTTCATGGTAGGCCCTCACATCATAGGCCCAGAGGCCTAGGAGGGATAAATGGTTTCATGGACCAGGCCCAGGACCCCACTACTCTGTGCAGCCTTGGGACATGGCACCCTGCGTCTCAGTCGCTACAGCTATAGCAATGGCAAAAAAGGGCCAAGGTACAGCTTAGGCCATTGTTTCAAAGCGTATAGGCTGTAAGCCTTGGTGACTTCCATGTGGTGTTGCGCTTATGGGTATGCAGAAGCCAAGAGTTGAGTTTTGGGAGTCTCCACCTAGATTTCAGAGGATATATGGAAACACCTGGATGTCCAGGCAGAAGTTTGTCTGCTTCAGGGATGTAGCCCTCACAGATAATCAATAATAGGGTAATGCAGAGGGGAGATTAGGGTTGGATCTCCCACACAGTGTCTCCATTGGAGCACTGCATAGTGGAGCTGTGAGAAGAGGGTCAGCTTCCTTCAGACCCCAGAGTGGTGGATCCTCTCACAGCTTGCACTGTGTGCTTGGAAAGGCAGCAGGCACTCAACACTAGCCAGTGAAAGCAGCTGGGAGGGGGGCTGTAACCTGCAGATACACAGGGGCAGAGATGCCCAAGGCCTTTGGAGCCCACCTCTTGCATCAGCATGCCCTGGATGTGAGACATGAAGTCAAAAGAGATTACTTTGGAGCTTTAAGATTTTATGAATGTCCCACTGGGCTTCGGACTTGCATGGGGCTGGTAGCCCTTTGATTTTGGCCAATTTCTTTCATTTGGGTTGGGAACATTTACCCAATGCCTGTACTCCCATTATATCTTGAAACCAAATAACTTGCTTTTGATTTTACAGGGTCATTGGGAGAAGGGATTTTCCTTGTCTCGGATTAGACTTTGAACTTGGACTTTCGGGTTAATGCTGGAATGAGTTTAGGCTTTAGGAGACTATTGGGAAGGTATGATTGTGTTTTGAAATGTGAGAAGGACATGGGATTTGGGAGGAGCCAGGGACTGATCCATACAGTTTGGCTCTGTGTCCCATCCCAAATCTCATCACGAATTGTAATCCCCAATGTTGAGGGAGGGCCATGGTGGGAAATGATTGAGTCATAGGGGCAGTTTCCCCTATGCTGTTCTTGGCTTAGTAAGTGAGTTCTCATGAGATCTGATGTTTAAAAAGTGTGGCACTTCCCCTCTCCCTCTCGTTACCATGTAAGACGTGCCTTGCTTCCCCTTCGTCTTCTACCATGATTGAAAGTTACCTGAGGCCTTCCCAACCATGTGGAACTGTGAGTCAATTCATTATTTTTTCTTTATAAATTACCCAGTCTCAGGTAATTCTTTATAGCAGTGTGAAAATGGACTAATAAAAAGTATTATATATTAAAATCTATATTGTATCCTTTTAACATATCTCTAGCAGCTTTTTTTGGAATAAAAATTATCTGTTATGTATTTTACCATCCTTTTATTTCAACCTTTCTATATATTGCATTTATTTATTCAGTTTTTTAACCTAAGTTGTTATTGTCTTCTAAATGAAACATTATTTACATTTGTAAATTAATTAAAATGTAAATAAATTATGGTAAATAAATTAATTTCCTTTTTTTTGTAGTACTACTCTGCTTTTCCTTTTAATGAATCTTCTTTAGAAACATTACAAACTTTTTTAGTCATTTTCCCCTACTAGCTTGTTAATTATCCACTTTTTTTCTATTCACTTAGTGGTTACTCTGGAATTTACAAATTCATACTAGATTTCTCAAATGTTAATGTAAATCAGTATATTACCTCTTCCAAAAAAAAATGAATTTTAAAATACTTTACCTTCCTTTAAAATTTCTATTTTTGTCATATGTTAATTGCATATTTTTAAAACCCCTTAGTATATTATAATTATGGAGTTATCTAATACATGTTTATTTAGATTTATCCATACATTTACACTTTTTATTATCCCTAATATTCACTTTCCAAACTGGACAATTATTTTTGGCTTAATGAAAACTATTTTTTATGCCTTTCATTATGGACTACTGGTGACATTTTTTTCTCAGTTTTGTTGTCTGAAAATGATTTCATTAATTTCCATATTGAAAACATTTTCTCTGGTTATAGAATTCTAAATTGGCAGATTTTTTTCTTCCGACATTTTGATAATGTAATTCCATTATCTTCTGCTTTTGCTAATTTCATTGAGAATCAGCTCTCAGCCTTACTCTTGTTTTTTTTGAAGATAGCATGACTTTCTTTCTATTGCTGCTTTTAACATTTACTTTGTCTTTGTTTTCGACAGTCTTACTGTGATATGCCTGGGCATAGCTTCTTTTGATTTAACTTGCTTTAAATTCATTGAGTCCCTTTTGTCACTCAAAAAAAAAAAAAAAATGCCATTATCTGTTTACATAGTCCTTCTCCCAAACTCTCTTTTCTCTTTGTGAATCAAATGAAAATATGACCCTCTCACATCTACATCTCTTTTCTCCTTTTTTATATTTTGAATCTCTTTATGATTTCCATTTTGGATATTTTCTTCATACTTCTCTCCCAGTTAACTTTTCAATTTACCTCCATGTAACAACCCATTAAGCCCATCAATTGTGTTCCTAATTCTTAAAAAAATTATGTCTAGAAATTCCGTTTGACTTTTAGGAAATAGTTTATATTTATCTGTCAAATTTGGTAATGTAATCATTTAAATTATTATTAAAAAGTCTATGTCTCATCAGCTCATCACATAAATCTCCTATTTATATTTTTCATTGTTTCTCTTCTTTTCAGACACATAATTTTTTACCTATTTTGTCTGGTGCTTTTGATTATTGCTAGACATTCTATATAAAAAATGTAGAAATAATATAGACCTATGATATTATCATCTTAACTCAGAGATAATTTATATTTGCTGTAGCAGGCAAATAGAGACACTAGTAATCCTGGACTATTTTTGTCCATTTCCAAGAGTAAGGTGATTTGAAGTTGGGTTCTAGTTCTGCAAGTACTGGAATATTTCTCATCCACCTTTTATTCAAGGATGCCCTTTAGAGCCTCAATGCAAAGCATTATGTTTAAACAGTGTTGGGTTTTTATATACATTTTACTGGTTTGTTTGGACAGGCTCTGTACATTATGTTATAATCCCCAGACTCTAATGAAGCTCCCAGAAGTTTAGCTTCTCAGCCTTTCAGCTGACTCTTCAGAAATTGTTAGTTATTCTCTAAGATAAAATTGACTCTAACATAGTGTCTCACTTCCTGGTTTTCCCCCCACCCTGGCACCATAATTCTTCTCTGTCATGTGAACTTCCCTGGGCCTTTAGGCTTTCTTTTTTTACTATTTAAATTTTCAGTTTATTTTCTGTTTTATTAACTTTCTTGTTTTTTTGATCTTTCTCTTTTTGCTCTATATTGTGTACTTTCCTTTAATTTCAATCTTCTTGGTTGTCAATATTTAGTTTTTATTTTAATTTTGGCAATCATTTTTAGTAGCTAAGAGCACTCTTTCAGTTTGCGAGTTGTTTCCTTTTTATTACACCCAATTGTATTTTTATATAGCTACAAGAAAATTTTAATATCTCCAAGCATACTAATAGGAATACTTTTAAAATTTCTCTTTTTTCCCCCTGAATTATTTCAGTTTTCATTGGGGATATATGTTCTGCTTTATTTATTTTTTTTTGTTTCTTCCCTCCGTCAGCAGGAATTAAGAGCTGCTGGCAACATTCCTGCTTCTCACTCTCCACAACATTCACAGCTTGCCACCAATATCTGCTCTGGGACCATTAAAACCAATGTCATCACGTCTTTTATTTCTGTTTATGTGATAACACAAGAAGCTCAGAATTCTCTTATTATCCATAATACCCTGATTCTGATCCACACAGAGCTTTAAAGATCACTCTTGTGATCACCTCTGCGGCTACATCTCTCATCAATCTTCATTTTCTTAAAACAAATAATCAAACAAACAAAACAAAACAAAATAAACCTGAAGAACTCACTGTCTATCATTGGCAAATCTATATTATTAGTCACTTCTGAGACCTCACACTTGCTCAAACTGAAATCTGAGTTTCTTTATGCCAATCCTTCCTATGCTGACCTCGTATGTTCAGACCCTCTTGTAACTTTGCAGTATTACTTCTTTTTTCAACTTCTAAATCATTTTTCCTCTGTTGAAAAGAAATGGCCAATTTTGATTCGATGTTATAAGACTCCAACAACTCATTCTTTTTCAGCTGGTTGTTGACAGGAGTTTTATTACCTAGCTAACTGTCACTCTCTCTGCCACTACTCCTATTATTATTCTGGATTATTTTAATACTCTGATTACTAGAATCTAGTAGATTACTTGTGTCATAACCTGGTTTATTAGCTTCTTGATCTTTTATGTGTCATTCCTGACCTCCATCCTACTTATTTCCATGGTCACATCAAACATCTTGTCTTGACCAATAACTACAACTCCTGCAAAATCTTAGTTTCAAGTATTCCACTCTCCCACTACCACCTTTCATTTTTCTAGCTCACTCTTTCTAGAAACCTATCTCCAACAATTCCTCTACCACAATATGTATAAAACCTAAAATATTTTATTTATTTTTAATGTTTTCATATATTTACTCCCATTAAGTCATTTCTAATTTTATTGGAAATGTTCATTATTAGCATACTTTTCTCTCATCAGCATGCTTTTACATCTCTCATCAATCTTCATTTCTTTAAAACAAATAGTCAAACAAAACAGAACAAAATAAATCTGAGGAACTCATCATCTATCATTGGAAAATCTATATCATTAGTCACTTCTGAGACCTCCCACTTGCACAAACTGAAATCTGAGTTTCTTTATGCCAATCCTTCCTATGGTTCATTATTAGCATACTTTTCTCATAATTTTTACTTCCTGTCCCTATGTTTTGTTTCACTTACTTGACCAAAATATAACCTTGATGAAACATATCTTTCCTCCTATTCTTGACCAAAACCTGCATAGCTGAACGTGGCTACTGGAAACTGCAAGTAGCTGATCATCTCACTTAATATTAACATTGACCAACTTTAATGATGCTTACTGCGCGGAAAGCAAAGCCGTGCATTTGCTTACACTCCTAAATGCTTTTTAAAATAACTGTTCTATCTTCAAATCCCCAACATCTCCTATCTAATTATTTCCTTCACTTGATAACTTTACTTCTCATAATACATTTAAAATAATAGCAATCACGAAGTAATTTATCAAGCTCTCACTGCCACATTATTCCACCTATGTAGCATCTGTGCCCAAATACTCCACCACTTCTCCTGTCACTACAAAAAAACTGTCTATATTCTTGACTTTTGCTAAGCATCCAGTTGTATAATGGATGTCATATTCTTATGCTCATATAAAGATACCACTCAGAGATCTCTCTTCTCTTTTGCATCATGTCATTTTTCTTCTCTACTGTATCATTTCCATGAGGTTGCAAATATGCTATCTTCTCTATTTATAAAATCAACCAATAAAACCTAAACATTTTTCTTGACTGCAATTAATGATCTGGCTAGCATTACATTCCTTTACCTTTATAACACAACTATGTGATTGAGTACTCTGTATTTGTTATTTCCAATCCTATTCCAATCTTTTTCACAAAAAATGATCCTATCAAGCTTTTGCAAAACTACTCCAATTGAACCGCTTTAACTAGAGATTCCTCCCATCCCAGCATGTGTCTCTATGCAATATGAATTTATGTTCCTAGCATCATTCTATTTTCCAGCCCCTCAAATCTGGAATGCTGCCATAACAAGAACCTAAAGCATTTGCTGTTGGCTTTGTGACTATGCAGCAGGAGAAAGCTGGGAAGATAATAAATAGACTATTGATGGAAACTGAAGGAACTGTAAAGAACTCATATGCATAAAACATAAAGTAAGCAATATATTGATCAATATATAAATTACTGGCTTTTACTGATCTTGTTGCTTCTTTCAACTTCAGTTCATCCCAGGATGTGGCCCTCTAGAAGCTAGACTATCTTTATTTATTTTGCAGTGTTCAGCTCTATTAAGTGAAGATTTCAGGATCTTACTTCTAAGCAGCTCCTCATCTCTGACTAGGTTAGATATACTTCTAGATAGACTAGATGAGTGATTCTATCTGCATTCATATCTATTCATTTTCTCCAGATGACAAGTTGATCTTCAGAAGACTACATACAACACATCTTTGCTCAGCATGTTCTTTGGGAGAGAAATAGTAATGGAATAAGAATTGCACAGTTAAAGAAGAAGACAACTTGGGTGAGGGTATTAGGAATGGGCCTGGAATATACAATGTTTATTTTGTATTGATTAAATTATGCAATGAAAATACATGAATATGATTATAAATCTTTTGCCCCCTTTCAAGCTTAATTTTTTAACCCTCATTATTACCTCCATAGACTTTGGCCATGGTACATTGCTTACCATTTTTCAAAAATATCTGAAGATTTCTGCTTCTCTGCCAATCTATACATAAATAACAAATATTAACATGCAGTTATTCATATTCAACAAATATTTACTGAGTCCCTATTATATGCAAGAATCTTTTGGCTGTTGGGAATGCAGAGATCAATAAGACCATCTGTTCCCATGGAATTTAACAAGATATCTAAGATTCTACTTGTCCTCTTCATTTATACTGAAATGTATCTGTCCATCTTTCAAGGGTAGTCATTGGTTTTAAGTATTTCAATATACTAATACTGCATGCCATTTTAAGGTTTAATTAATACTGGTAGTTTTGATGTGACATGGCTATTTCAGACAACTGTTTTGTGGGGTGGGGTTTGGTCGAGGTCTTGCTCTGTCTCCCAGACTGGAGTGCAATGGCATGATCATGGCTCACAGCAGCCTCAAACTCCTGTGCTCAAGAAACCTTCCCACCTCAGCTCCCTAAGTAGCTACAACTATAGGTGTGCATCACCACAGTTAGTTCATTTTTAATTTTTTTGTAGAGACAGGACTTGCTATGTTGCCTGGATTAGTCTCGAACTCCTAGGCTCAAGCGATTCTTCTTCCTCAGTCTCCCAAAGCAAACCCAGCCCCAAATTCTATTTGCCTTCTAGGGGAAATATAAATTATCTCTGAATTAAGATAATATCATCATAGGTCTATATTATTTCCACATTTCTTTTATGTAGAATGTCTAGCAGTCAATCAAAAACACTGGAAAAGACAGGCATACAAAATGGTCCCAGACATCACTTAATAGCTTCATTTACTTTATTTTATTTTATTTTCCCAAAATAAAATAAAATTTTGAAATTATTAATTGAAGCATATTTTCTTTGTATAAATAATATAGAGGTTATTTTATTTAAACTTTTAATTTATTTATATTCTTAAAGACATTCATGGCAAATAGGAAATTCATTTTTGGGGATTCTTGCCAATAAGTATTACAAACTATTTTGAGTATAGTATATTTGAACAGGTGATTTTGTTTAACTAGCATGTCTTTGAAGAAATAATATAGTTTCCCATTTTGGTTAGAAACAACTTATTTATTAAACTCAGATGCTGCCTTTTGGAAATAACCACTGTCTATAGATTAAAATAAAGTTTCCTTTTTTATTGTAGGATACTGACACACTATGGATGTAGGGAGTGTTGGAACCATGTGTCACAGCTGCGCAAGGCATTAACAGCAGCAGCAAGAGACTTGGGAGGCAGGTGCAATGAGCTAGAAATCGGGAAAAGCATGCTGTGCTCTTTACAGAAAAAGGTTCAATCCATACCCTTACACGTTGTAGAGACAAACTAGATTTATTGCAAATTAATAGGCAAAGCCTAGAAACTGGATATAGTTCAGAAAAAGATGGAGAGACAGTGAGTTCAAAAATCAAAGCAAGAAACAGGAGTTGCTAGGAAGCTAAGATGAATTTCTGTAGACTTTGAGTGAAGAATTAGATGTCTATCTCTTGTTATATTAAATCTTCTGTAATAAAGTTTGAGCTTTCTAAGGATTATTAAATGTACATTGAGAAAGACATTTACTTTTCTTATGTACTTAATATATAACTATAAACCCAGATTGAAGATATAGTTAAAAAGAGTTTCATTTAATTTCTAAAATATTCTAAATAGAATATTATCATCTCTTGGAAAGAAAGAAAAGTAAGAATTTTATTTCTTTAGGAGTTAAGACTAGGATAGTCTGTACTAATAGGAAATAATATTACTTCAACCCCTAAATGCTTCACTTCCTATTTTCTTCATTACAGCAGTTACAGCCATACCTTGTTTTATTACAGTTCACTTTATTGTGCTTCAAACATATTGTGCTTTTTACATATTGAAGGATTGTGACAACCCCGGGTCAAGAAAGTCTATCAGAACATTTTTTCCCACAGCATGTGCTCACTTCTTGCCTCTATGTCACATTTTGATAATACTCACAATATTTCAAACTTCTCCATTATTATTATAACTGTTATGGCGATCTGTAATCAGTGATCTTTACATGACTATTGTAATTGTTCTGGTGTGACATGAACTCTGCAAATATAAGCCAGTGAACTGAATGAAAAACTATTATGTGTATTCCAACTGTTCCACTCACTGGCCATTCCCTTGCTTTTCTCCCCTTTCTCCAGCCTTTCTATTCTCCGAGACAAAACAATATTGAAATTTGACCAATAAATAACCCTAGAATGTCTTTTAAGTATTCCAGTGAAAGGAAGAGTCAACCGTCTCCCATTTTAAATCAAAAGCTAGAAAGGATTAAGCTAGTGCGGAAGGGATATTTAAAGCTGAGATAGGTTGAAAGCTAAGCCACTTTTGCCAAATAGCCAAGTTATAAAAATGCAAAGGCAAACTTATTGAGAGAAATTAAAAGTGTTACTCCACTGAACACATGAATGATAAGAAAGTGAAGCAGACTTCCTGATATGGAGAAAATTTGAGTTGTCTGGATAGAAGAACAAACTACCCACAACATTTCCTCAAACCAAAGGCTAATTCAGAGCAAGGCCTTAACTCTCCTTAACTCTATGAAGGATGAAAGAGGTGAGGATGGTGCAGAAGAAAGGTTTAAATTAAGGAGAGTTTGGCTTGTGAGGTTTAAAGAAAGAAGCCATCTCTGTAACATAAAAATGTGAGGTAAAGCAGCAAGTGGTGGTGTGGAAGCGGCAGTAAAATATCCAGAAGGTCTATCTAAGATAATTAATTAAGATCACTACCCTAAAAATAGATTTTCAATGCAGACAAAACAGCCTTCTACTGGAAGACGGTGCCATGTTGAAATGTAATAACTGGAGAAGAGAAGTTAGTGCGTAGCTTCAAAACATCAAAGGATGGGCTGACTCTCCTGTTAAGGGATAATGTAGTTGATGACTTTCAGGTAAACCCAGTGCTTATTTGCCATTCTGAAAATCCTAGGGCTCTTAAGAATGATGCTAAATCTACTCTGCCTGTGCTCTATAAATGAAACAGTAAAACCTGGATGACAGCACATCTGTTCACAGCATGCTTTACTGGATATTTTAAGCACACTGTTGAGACCTACTGCTCAAAAAAGAAAAGATTTCTTTCAAAATAATATTGCTTATTAACAATGCAACTAGTCACCCAAGAGCACTGATGGAGATGTAGAAAGAGATTAATGATGTTTTCATGTCTGCTAACACAACATCCATTCTACAGCCCATGGATCCAGGAGTCATTTTGACTTTCAATTCTTATTATTTAAGAAATGTATTTTAGAAGGCTATAGCTTCCTTAGATAATGATTCCTCTGATGGATCTGGGCAAAGTAAATTGAAAACCTGGAAAGGGTTTATCATTCTAGATGCCATTAAAAACATTCGTGATTCATGAAAGGAAGTCAATTATCATCAGCATTAACAGGAGTTCAGAAGTTGATTCCAACTCTCATGGATGACTTTAAAAGGTTCAAGACTTCAGTGGAGGAAGTAACTGCAGATATGATAGAAATGGCAACAGAACTAGAATTAGAAGTGGAACCTGAAGATGTGGCTGAATTACTGCAGTCTCATGAGAAAATTTGGATGGATGAGAATTGTTGCTTATGAATAAGCAAGGAAAGTGGTTTCTTGAAATGAAACCTAATCCTGGTGAATATGTGTGAACATTGTTTAAAAGACAACAAAGGATTTTGAACATTACATAAACTTAGTTGGTAAAGCAGCTGCAAGTTTTGAGAGGATTGACTCCAATTTTGAAAGAAGTTCTATTCTGGATAAATGCAATCAAACAGTATCACATGCTACAGAGAAGTCATCTATGAAAGGAAGAGTCAATCAATGTAGTAATCTCATTGTTGTCTTATTTTTAAAAACTGCCATAGCCACCCCAGCCTTCAGCAAACGCCACGCTTATAAGTTAACAGCCATCAACACAAAGGCAGCAAAAAGTTAATGACTCATGGAAGGCTCAGATAATCATCAAGATTGTTTAGAAATAAAGTATCAATTAAGGAATGTACATTTTCAGACATTATACTATTGAACACTTAATAGAATACACTATAGCATAAACATAAATTCTGTGTTTACTGGGAAACCAAATAATTTGTGTGATTTTTTATTGTAATATTTGCATTATTGTGGTGGCCTGGAGCTGAACCTGCAATATTTCTGAGACATCTTTGTATTTTTATGAAAATATATGCTTGAATATAAGACAAAGAGAAATGAAAAATGACTGCTATTTATAAAAAATATATTTTTGTTGAGAATGAAAATGAGAACAAAAAAATGTTGAATTGCTAATAAGTTGCTTGTTTTTGAAGTTAATGCCATAACAATTCTATAATATATAGGATTAATTACTAGATTTTAATCTATAGTTATTTTACTAAGATTTATTTTCAATTAAGTTGGAAACTCTCTTTTTATGCACTAGAATTCTTTAAGAAACATAATTATTAGCTATTTCTTGGCAATTAAATTTCTTTAAAATATCTTACTATAGAATTATCTGAAACTAACACATGTGGTATATTATTGAAAAACTTTTAATATGTTATACATTTTTACATGTAATATTTATTTTTCTGTTTTTCCTACTAATAATTCTTTCCTTGTCACCATGACTTCTTAGAGCATCTATATTACCTTGTCTGTCCCTATGTTCTGTGGTCAAGCCGTATGACTCCAAATTCTTAAAAATAAACAAATTAGTTTCAGTGACTTTGAAGACTATTTTGGAGGTACATCTAATCAAAAATATATCAGTAATACTCAGAATCTATTTTTATAATAGTATAACTTTAAGATAAACCTGATTTAAAACCTTAAAAGATTTACATCCTTTTGTGACAGGAATAAAACATGTTTTCATGTGTAAACAATGTCAACTGTATGTCTTCACCACGTAAAAATAGGAATGACTGGTAACAGCTAGAACTAGTACCCAAATTTATTTATTTACTGTGTTTCTTGTTTGTTATTTGTTATTTTCATGTTCATTGTAAAATGATAGTAGAGTGTTGCCTCCTCAGATAACTCCATCAAGTCTTAACTTCTGAGATAAGGAAAAAATCTAATAAAGT